>NC_064640.1:945345110-945986590 GCF_023864345.2 Schistocerca serialis cubense
TGCAACACTTTCGCGTCGCTCGAGGCGGGCAGGTGGCCGCTCCTTCAGCAGGGCCCTAGCAGGCACACGGGGAAAAGGCTTGCTGGTTATTGGGAGCTCCATCGTTAGGCGGGTGATGGAGCCCCGTAGGGAAATAGCGTGCAGGGCTCGAAAGAAATCCAACGTGCACTCGGTTTGTCTGCCGGGGGGCCTCATCCAAGATGTGGAGGCGACCTTACCTGTGGCTATCGAGCGTACGGGGTGCAGTCGTCTGAAAGTAGTTGCTCACGTCGGCACCAATGATACCTGTCGCTTGGGTTCCGAGGCGGTCCTCAGTTCGTGCAGGTGGCATGCGGATTTGGTGAAGACCGCTGGCCTCGCACACAGGGTGCAAGCAGAGCTCTCTATTTGCAGCATCGTTCCCAGAGTGGATCGGGGTCCTTTGGTTTGGAGCTGAGTGGAGGGTCTCAACCAGAGGCTTCGTCGACTCTGTGACGGTCTTGGTTGCAGATTTCTAGACTTGCGCTATTGGGTGGGGAATTGTAGGACGCCCCTAGATAGGTCAGGGTGCACTACAAAAGGAAGCGGCTACTCGGGTAGCGGAGAACTTGTGGCGTGCACATGGGTTTTTTTTTTTAGGTTAGGCAGTAGTGCGAGGTATCCTGATGAACACTCACCAGTCGACGTGCAGGCAGGGAAATCAGGACGCGCTCAGTATAAAGACACTTCGGATATCAAGATATCAGCAGTAAATTTTCAGAGTGTTCTGAATAAAGTTCCTGAATTTACTGCCCACCAGGAAGCGTGTGCCCGAGGCAGGATTCGAACCTGCGACCGTAGCAGTCGCTCGGTTCCAGACTGTAGCGCCTAGAACCGCACGGCCACTCCGGCCGGCTATATTAGTCGGATACGACTTCAACCTACCTAGTATAGACTGGGATGTCTATGGATTCATTACAGGTGGTACAGACAAGCCGTCGTGTGAATTACTTTTGAACACATTATACGAAAACTGTCTTGAGCAGCTAAATCGACAGCCAACGCGTAATGGAAATATTTTAGATATGGTAGCCACGGACAGACCAGACCTCATCGACGGTGTCAGTGTTGAGACAGGGATTATTGATCATGATGTTATTACGACTATGGTTACGAAAGTTAAAAAGTCGGTCAATATGGCTGGGAGGGTATTCTTACTAGAAAGAGCAGATAAGCAGTTGTTAGCATCCCACTTAGTACATGAATCTACTTCATTTACTTCCGGTACGATTGACGTGGAAGAATTATGGGCAAATTTTAAACACATTATAAATCACGCATTGGACAAGTATGTGCCGAAAAAGTGTGTTACGGACGGTAAAGACCCATCGTGGTTTAACAGTGCAATTCGGAGAATGCTCAGGAAGCAAAGGCAGTTGCACTCGCGGTACAAGAAAGATCTGGAGAATGAGGACAGACAAAAGTTAGTAGCGATTCGTGATGCTGTAAAAAGAGCGATGCGCGAAGCATTCAACCACTATCGCCGTCATACCTTAGCAAACGATCTTGCTGAAAACCCAAGGAAATTCTGGTCATACGTAAAATCGGTAAGCGGGTCGAAGGCTTCCATCCAGTCACTCACTGATCAGTCTGGCCTGGCAACGGAAGACAGCAAAATGAAAGCTGAAATTTTAAATTTAGCATTTGAGAAACCTTTCACGCAGGAAGATCGTACAAACATACCGCCGTTTGAGTCTCGTATAGATTCCCGTATGGAGGACATAGTGATAGACATCCTTGGGGTTGTGAAGCAGCTGAATGGGTTGAAAATAAATAAATCGCCAGGTCCTGACGGGATTCCAGTTCGGTTTTACAGAGAGTACTCCACTGCATTGGCTCCTTACTTAGCTTCCATTTATCGCGAATCTCTTGCCCAATGTAAAGTCCCGAGTGACTGGAAAAAAATGCCTGTATATAAGAAGGGTAGAAATTCGGATCCTCAAAATTACAGACCAATATCCTTAACATCGGTTTGTTGCAGGATTGTCGAACATATTCTCAGTTCGAATATAATGAATTTCCTTGAGACAGAAGTTGCTGTCCATGCATCAGCACGGCTTTAGAAAGCATCGCTCCTGCGAAACGCAACTCGCCCTTTTTTCACATGATATCTTGCGAACCATGGATGAAGGGTATCAGACGGATGCCATATTCCTTGACTTCCGGGAAGCGATAGACTCGTAGCCCCACTGCAGACTCCTAACTAAGGTACGAGCATATGGGATTATGGGATTGGTTCCCAAGTATGTGAGTAGCTCGAAGACTTCTTAAGTAATAGAACCCAGTACGTTGTCCTCGATGGTGAGTGTTCATCGGAGGTGAGGGTATCATCTGGAGTGCCCCAGGGAAGTGTGGTAGGTCCGCTGTTGTTTTCTATCTACATAAATGATCTTTTGCATAGGGTGGATAGCAATGTGCGGCTGTTTGCTGATGATGCTGTGGTGTACGGGAAGGTGTCGTCTTTGAGTGACTGTAGGAGGATACAAGATGACTTGGACAGGATTTGTGATTGGTGTAAAGAATGGCAACTAACTCTAAATATAGATAAATGTAAATTAATGCAGATGAATAGGAAAAACAATCCTGTAATGTTTGAATACTCCGTTAGTAGTGTAGCGATTGACACAGTCACGTCGGTTAAATATTTGGGCGTAACATTGCAGAGCGATGTGGAGTGGGACAAGCATGTAATGGCAGTTGTGGGGAAGGCGGATAGTCGTCTTCGGTTCATTGGTAGAATTTTGGGAAGACCGCTTATAAAACACTAATGCGACCTATTCTTGAGTACTGCTCGAGTATTTTGGATCCCTATCAGGTCGGATTGATGGAGAACATAGAAGCAATTCAGAGGCGGGCTGCTAGATTTGTTACTGGTAGGTCTGATCATCACGCGAGTGTTACAGAAATGCTTCAGGAACTCGGGTGGGAGTCTCTAGAGGAAAGAAGGCGTTCTTTTCGTGAATCGCTACTAAGGAAATTTAGAGAACCAACATTTGAGACTGACTGCAGTTCAATTTTACTGCAGCCAACTTATATGTCGCAGAAAGACCACAAAGATAAGACAAGAGAGATTAAGGCTCGTACAGAGGCATATAGGCAGTCATTTTTCCCTCGTTCTGTTTAGGAGTGGAACAGGGAGAGAAGACGCTAGTTGTGGTACGAGGTACCCTCCGCCACACACCGTATGGTGGATTGCGGAGTATGTATGTAGATATAGATGAAAGATGGCCGGTATAGTTTTAAATTCCACACTACGATCAATATGCTAGAAATATGTAGATAATCTGTCTGCATCGTTATAGGACGCTGTCTGGTGTACTTTCTCGTATATGATCCAATTGACATACTGCACAGTCATGTATCTGCATTCACAGTCTAGTATACGTTACTCACAAAGAAGTGGAGGCGAGATTTAGCGATGATAGAGAAACTGGTAAGTATTCCGCTGCCTCATTGACTGGCGCTGAATTTACGGAAAATCTGTTAAAATTCCTAAAACTGATCGCACTATCAATTGTGGTGCTTATTACAGTACAACGTCCCAGTTGAATGGTGTCTTTTCCATCTCATCTATCCAGTGGTACTCTGCTGATTACCACATAGCTATTGACTGACAACACTTGTTGATATGGAGAGAGTCTTGGCAGAGCACTGGACATCAGCTACTTGTCACTGTGGAACGTGGGATTAAATGTAGAAGCCATCACCTTCATACAGCTGTTACATGACGTTCCTCAATGATACATACTGATCCTATTTCCATACACTGCGATGTCTGTCACAAAGAGATAACAGTTCTTTTTCTATTTCTTCTATCCCATTAGTATTAGCAAAAACACCTTCTGGTGTTACAAAATAACGATGAGGAGTACTCCTGAATGTAATAAATGAGTCTATAGATGCAGATTAGTATCAATATTTCATACGTCTGAAATGAATGTAATGCCCTCGTGCATTACAATTTCTTATATGAGCACAGAGATCGCTTTCAGACTACATCGATTTGCCTCGTAATATTAAGAGAAATAGACTGTATGTGTTCTCATGGAATCATCACGGCTTTTATAATTATCGGGCGATCGTGTGTTTAAAAATATTTATTACCACAACACGTATGTTATTTCATACTACATAACCTGTAATTATAAATTAGCCATCACGTGACTTATAGCTCGTTGTGAAACTTGGAAACTATAGTGTTTTTCCGAGATTTGAGTAGATTGCGTGAAACAGGCTGTTTTGTGATGACCAAATTCCTTACGAAACTATGACACACGAATCTGCTGCTATTTCGAATGATATGGTCTTCTTCTTCGAGTAAGGGTGGCAGTATCTTTACACACTGGTCGGTGGAGGTGAGTCACGGAGCGAAAATATCAAATGTCAGCACGCAGACAGTATTTTTTTTCGATGTATTGGTGTAATCTTATTGGACACTCTACCAGGTAACGTTAGGGGTTCCTATTACTAGGCATGCTCTCACCAACTGCTTTTTTACGCTTATTAAACACTTTAACATTTCACAGTAGCACTCGTAAAATGCGACCTGCCATAGTGTACAAAACAACAACGTCCTCTTGAATGGAAGTTGTTGTTGCTGAACATGAGATGATTTTGTTTTTGTGACATGTGAATAGATGGTATGAAAGGCTTTGTAACGTTATTTCACATATCTGGAATGTTTGTAATAGCCATGTGCATGACAGTTTATTCATATATAGGGTGTTACAAAAAGGTACGGCCAAACTTTCAGGAAACATTCCTCACACACAAATAAAGAAAAGATGTTATGTGGACATGTGTCCGGAAACTCTTAATTTCCATGTTAGAGCTCATTTTAGTTTCGTCAGTATGTACTGTACTTCCTCGATTCACCGCCAGTTAGCCCAATTGAAGGAAGGTAATGTTGATTTCGGTGCTTGTGTTGACATGCGACTCATTGCTCTACAGTACTAGCATGAAGCACATCGGTATGTAGCATCAACAGGTTAGTGTTCAACACGAACGTGGTTTTGCAGTCGGTGCAATGTTTACAAATGCGGAGTTGGCAGACGCCCATTTGATGTATGAATTAGCACGGGGCAATAGCCGTGGCGCGGTACGTTTGTATCGAGACAGATTTCCAGAACGAAGGTGTCCCGACAGGAAGACGTTCGAAGCAATTGATCGGCGTCTTAGGGAGCACGGAACATTCCAGCCTATGACTCGCGACTGGGGAAGACCTAGAACGACGAGGACACCTGCAATGGACGAGGCTATTCTTCGTGTAGTTGACGATAACCCTAATGTCAGCGTCAGAGAAGTTGCTGCTGTACAAGGTAACGTTGACCACGTCACTGTATGGAAACTGCTACGGGAGAACCAGTTGTTTCCGTACCATGTACAGCGTGTGCAGGCACTATCAGCAGCTGATTGGCCTCCACGGGGACACTTCTGCGAATGGTTCATCCAACAATGTGTCAATCCTCATTTCAGTGCAAATGTTCTCTTTACGGATGAGGCTTCATTCCAACGTGATCAAATTGTAAATTTTCACAATCATCATGTGTGGGCTGACGAGAATCCACACTCAATTGTGCAATCACGTCATCAACACAGATTTTCTGTGAACGTCTGGGCAGGCATTGTTGGTGATGTCCTGATTGGGCCCCATGTTCTTCCACCTACGCTCAATGGAGCACGTTATCATGACTTCATACGGGATACTCTACCTGTGATACTAGAACATGTGCCTTTACAAGTACGACACAACATGTGGTTCATGCACGATGGAGCTCCTGCACATTTCAGTCGAAGTGTTCGTACGCTTCTCAACAACAGATTCGGTGACCGATGTATTGGTAGAGGCGGACCAATTCCATGGCCTCCACGCTCTCCTGACCTCAACCCTCTCGACTTTCATTTATGGGGGCATTTGAAAGCTCTTGTCTACGCAACCCCGGTACCAAATGTAGAGACTCTTCGTGATCGTATTGTGGACGGCTGTGATACAATACGCCATTCTCCAGGGCTGCATCAGCGCATCAGGGATTCCGTGCAACGGAGGGTGGATGCATGTAGCCTCGTTAACGGAGGACATTTTGAACATTTCCTGCAACAAAGTGTTTGAAGTGACGCTGGTACGTTCTGTTGCTGTGTTAATGTGATTTGAAAAGAAGTAATAAAATGAGCTCTAACATGGAAAGTAAGCGTTTCCGGACACATGTCCACATAACATATTTTCTTTCTTTGTGTGTGAGGAATATTTCCTGAAAGTTTGGCCGTACCTTTTTGAGACACCCTGTATACTGATTTGAACACCAGAGACGCTGTCAAACCATGTAATTTTATCCACCACTGAAAAAAATCGGTTAACATAGACATTTCGTTACACTGTATTCCTTTTTCCGTCAGATTTTAATTTCTCACTTTTTCTTTAAACCAATGAAAGTTTCAAGATAATTGAAGCCATTCTGCAATGACTGGTAGTTTTTGGAGAAAAATAGTAGAAGTGTTTTCGGTTTGGCATGCGCTTTATGGGTGGTGCTATGGGTGGCGTGGGGCCATGCTCCATAGGAAGCCGCAGGTGCACTTTTAGACAAACTACACGCGGGCAGGATGGCCTTCATTTCTCTTGCTTTGTTCTGTGGCCGGCTGGAGTCGAGGGCTACTGTGTATGAGTAGCTTTTGTCAGCATCGAGAGCGCTGACTGCCGCTAGCCATGTTCTTCGCCAGGGATTGAGCATACGACCCCAGCTGCCCAAAGGCTGTGCTCGCAGCTCTGGCATTTCCCTCGGTGGATCGTGGATAGAGGTTGGATTGGGTTGTTTTGGGGGAGGAGACCAAACAGCGAGGTCATCGGTCTCATCGGATTAGGGAAGAACGGGAAAGGGAGTCGGCCGTGCCCTTTCGAGGTGGATGGAGGTACCGAGTGGCAGAGGACGATAGAAAAAACCTTCTGGAGAGTACTCAGGAATTTCATTATTGTTCAGGGGAGGGGGGGGGGGTGAGGAGGCAGTCTTTCCAGTTTCTGAGTCTTTTGTCCATCTGCGTCTGATTCCCGCAGACCAGGGACAGTACATCACTGCCACCAGGTGGATCTCTTTTTTTAATATGAGTGACACTTTGTTTAATATGAGTGATAGTATATAACAGGCCTGTATCCCTACCTGCGGTGAGGAGAGGGAGGGGTGAGGGGCGGTAGAAAGGGAGGTAAGACTGGATCTATGTCGGTTTGTTCGGGACTACACATCAAGTAGAACACACGTGCAGCTTCCTCGCCTCTCTCCTGGTACGGTATTTTTGGGTCAGATTTTGTGGGAGTTGTGTTATTGCAATGATTTTTCTCAGTTTCTAGCACATATGTAGCATTATGACTGCTGTTTAAGAGTGCCTGTTTCTTCACGACAATTTCAATGTGCAGTTAGAACAGTGAAGTATTTTCCATCAGCTGTGGTAGTGTGTATTGGCCTTCCTGAATTTCGAGCACCACGGCTCTACCGTGATTGTCGAGCAAGTCAGCGTGAGGCATCTGTTACGAACTCCAGTGTCAAACAGTGAGACACACACGCTGTCAGCGAAACAGGGTGGCTGTTGGTGCGTGAAGTCGTCTCCTGCACTGTGGATTAAATTTCAGAAGCACAATAGTCTCCATAAATTGTAAAAGACATCTTCAGTCCGTCGTGTTTCACCACCAGTATTTTCTGAAAAGTATTCCTACTACATTCATCCGTTATCATCTCCTTTCATTCCTTGTGAAGAATGTTACAGACACAGCCCTCAGTTTCATGCTTACAGGTAATATACAAGGTGTTTCAAAAAGAATATACGTATTTCGAATGCATATGTTTATTAAACTTTAAGATATACGAATATGAAACTTCACACACATTTACGAACCTTTCAAGTTCAGGTTACAGATGTTCAATATGTCCTCCATCAGCAACACGAACAATATCACATTGATACTCAAATTCCTCCCATACTCGGGCAAACATGTCCTTCGTTACTGATGTTATGGCAGTACAGATCCGGTTCTTCTAATTTCCCAGGTTCTGTGAGAGTGGTGGTACATAAACGTTGTCTTTAACGAAACCCCACAGGAAGGAGTTAGAGGATGTCAAATCCGGTGACCATGGAGCCCAGCTGTGACATGCTAAGTCGCCAGGTCCTTGACGACCAATACAACGGTTCGGTAGAGTTTCATTCAGATATTCACGCACTTGGCGACTCCAGTGAGTGGGTGCCCCGTCTTGTTGAAAAATGTATTTGTCTTCGTGCAGCCTCGGAAACAACCAGTTTTGTAACAAGGTGAGATACTGAAACTTCCTGGCAGATTAAAAGTGTGTGCCCGACTGAGACTCGAATTCGGTCCGGCACACAGTTTTAATCTGCCAGGAAGTTTCATATCAGCGCACACTCCGCTGCAGAGTGAAAATCTCATTCTGGATGGCGAGATACTGCTGACCGTTAACGGTGTTTCCATCAAAGAAGAATGGGCCGTAAACAGATGATCGGGATATCGCACAAAACACATTAACTTTGGGCGAATCTCGTACATGTTCAATGGCTGAATGTGGGTTCTGTAGGACCCAAATTCGAACATTGTGTTTGTTTACCTAACCACTAACATGGAAAGTCGCTTCATCACTGATCACGATGCGTTATGCGAAAGTGTTATCATTGTCAACAGCATCAAGAATCTCGTTACAGAATGCCAAACGTTTGCGTTTGTCATCAGGACGCAGAGCTTGTAACATATGTAACTTGAACGGCTTCATAACCAACCGACGTCTCAAAACATGCCAAATTGTTGTTGTAGGCAGTTGTAACTACCGACTGGCAAAATGAGTTGATTTTGAAGGACTATGTTGGAAAGTAGTTTGAATTTGTGCAACATTTTCTTCAGGAACGTGAGAGCAGCCAGGACTCTTTCCTTTACATACACATCCTGTATCTATAAACTATCAATACCATTTGCGAATGTTGCACCCATTCGGAGGATCAGTTTGGTATCTCAACCTGAAACGTCTTTGCTCGGTAATCACAGAACTGCACTTCGCAAACTCGAGGACACAAAAAGATTTGTGCTGCCGAGTAGCCATTTTAAACATATAACGGTTACGGAGCAAAACAGAAGACAACTGACATCTAGCGGCTATTAATATAAACTAAGCTATGTATTCGTTTCCCCAACAGACGAGTGAGGCGCAGCGATCGATATTTTGGTCAAAATAATACTTTGTAATACGAATATTGTTTTTGAAACACCCTGTACTTATTAAACTCCTCTCTGTCCAACACCAACATCTCATTAGTTGAGCACATTTTCACCAAAAATAAAGATTATACCTTCCAGTCCAGCCATTTTACCACCAGTTCACAACTGGAGCACAGAGATTTATTTCGACTTATGGGTAAAGGAATCATCATATGTAAAGTTTATTTTGAGTACATCTGCCACTGGTTTCGAGTGGTATTGTGAATCCTTTTACCCAGCATGGTAACACCAGTTATATGATATCGTCAACTTTTGAGCTGTATAGCGATTTTAGGTGGTCCTTGTATAGCACAACGCAGCTGGACTGTTTCCCTGTGTATGGGGGTACACTTCGCCCTTCTGTGCAGAAGGACCAAAGTTCGAGTCCCAGTAAGGGCAACAGTCGTTTTGAATTTCCCGCCAATTTCCGGGTGGGGGGGCGTGGTGGGCCATCAACAAAGCCCTGGGATAAAGGATTTCCCGCCATTTTAGAGACTCCCACTTTTTTTAATTTCCCGCCAAAATTCGGAATTCCCACCAGAATTCGAAATTTCTGCCAACAAGGTAGATGGGAGAGCGGGATGGGAGGGCAGGGAAGGGAGAGGGAAGTGGTGAGGTTCCACGTGCTGGGTGGGGAAGCCCTGAAATCATTTGGTGGGTGAGGGAGTAATTAATTGATTTGTTAACTAATTTGCATACTTAATTTGATATAAAATGTGCACCAGTATCGCTATCATACCATTAATATCGTGCAACATTTTACATTATCGAAAGCTTTTTCCAAGTCAACAAATCATCTAACAGACTGTCAATTTAATTTTCCATTCTTCTGTGTGTTATTCTCGTCGGTAAATTGGTTTCATGAGCTATTAAGCTGATTGTGCTATAATTCTAACACATATCGGCTCTTGCAGTCTTTGGGACTCTCTGGATGATGTTTTTCCGAAAGCCTAACGGTAGTTCGCCAGTCTCATACGTTCTCTACAATAACAAAAATGGTACAAATGGCCCTGAGCACTATGGGACTTAGCTTCTGAGGTCATCAGTCCCCTAGAACTTAGAACTACTTAAACCTAACTAACCTAAGGACATCACAAACATCCATGCCCAAGGCAAGATTCGAACCTGCGACCGTAGCCGTCGCGCGGTTGCAGACTGTAGCGCCTAGAACCGCTCGGCCACCTCGGCCGGCTTCTACAATAAAATTTTGTTGTTAGTTCCCCCAATGAGTTAAGAAATCCTGATGGAATCCCTTCTGCCTTACTTGCCTTCCAAAGATCTTTTAAATTCTCGCTCTAATATTTGATCCCCTATCTCTTCCCTATCGACTCCTGTTTCTGTTTGTATCACATCGTCAGACTAGTAGTCGCCAGCATAGAAGCCTTCAGCATACTCCTTGCACCTATGCTCTCTCTCCTCTGCATTTATCATTGGGATTCCCATTGCACTCTTAATATTACCACTCTTTCTTTTAGTTTCACCGAAGGTTGTTTCTTTTCTGTATGCTGAGTCAGTCCTTCCGACAGTCATTTCTTTTCTGATTTTCGCCTTAGCTTTCCTGTACATACCATTTGTTTCATTCCTAAGTGACTTGGATATCTATATTACCGAATTTTACTACTTCCTTCTTTCATCTATGAACGAACGTATTTCCTCTGTTATCCATGGCTTCTTCGCATTTACCTTCCCAGTACCCTATGTTTTTCGTTCCAACTTTCGTGATTGCTATTTTCAGAGATGTTCGTTCCTATTGAACCGAACAGTCTGCTGAGCAGTCCAAGGCTATAGCCTTAGAAAACTTAAAGCGTATCTCTTCATTTGTTAGTGTTTCCGTATTCCATTTATTTGCACAATGATTCTTCATGACTAGCCTCTTAAGCTTCAGCCTACTTGTCATCATTACTAATATGTGTTCTGAGTCTATATGTGATCCTGGGTAACCCTTACAATCCAAAATGTGATTTCTGAACCTCGGCATGAGCATGATGTAATCTAACCGAAATGTCCTCGATCTACCAGCCTTTTGCAAGTATAACTCCTCTTGTGATTCTAGAACAGAATATTCGCTATTACTAGCTGAAATTTATCGGAGAAATCAATTAGCCGTTCTTCTTTCTTATTCCTGCTACCAAGCCCATAATCTCCCGTAACCCTTTCCTCTACTACTCCTCTACAAACGTATTCCAGTCTCTCACGACTATCAGATTTTCATCTCCCTTTATATATTTAATTACCCGTTCAATATCATCACATCCTTTCTGTGTCTCATCATACTCTGTTTGCGATGTCGGCATGTATACCTCAACTATTGTTGTCAGTGTTGGTTAGTGTGATGAAAACAATCCTTTCACTGAACTGTTCGCTGTAGCTCACAGTCTGACCTAGCTTCTTGTTCGTAACGAATTTTACTCCCGTTTTACCATTTTATGCTGCTATTATTATCCTATACTCATCTGACCAGAGGTCTTTGTCTTATTTCTATTTCACTTCACTGACCCCCACTATATCTAGATTGAGTCTTAGCATTTCCCTTCTCAGACATTCTATCTTCCCTACCACTCTCAAACTCTTTACATTCCCCGCCCCGACTCGTAGAACCTTATCCTTCCGTTGATTATGCAAGCTTTTCCTCAAGGTAACTTCCTCCTTGGCAGTTCCTTCCCGGATATCCGAATGGCGGACTAGTCCTCAATCTTTTGCCAAAGGGGAGAGCATCATGAATTGTAGTCAGGGACTCACATTGGTAGGCAATCAACACATTTAACAGTACTCAGAAAGTGTATTTTTGTGGAAACATACACATTTTAAAATAGAACAATGCCTATTGATATAAACAAGCTAAAAGTAGGGTAAATTAGAGTGACATTGGTGTTTGTTGCAGGATTCTAGTGCAAGTCATTTACGAGGTATCGCATTTTGAAAAATTCCTACAACAACACTTGTACAATACCTGTGGTAGCACACACTAAAGAATAGCAGAATTGCATAAACTAGTTATGTTGATTCTGAACAGTAACGAGACAATTGCCTATCACTGCTTGTGTTCTAAATGACCACCGGCAGCAGTAATACACACTTTCAGTCTGGTATGAAAAGATTGCTAGCATTTCAGCGGATATGCCCGAGCAGATTGCTCTAATACGTCGTTGCATATCATCGGGTGTAGTTCATATGTCCTTGCGGAAAGTGTATTTCTGCTTTCCCCGCAGACAAAAGTCTACACGCGCAAAATCCGGGAAACAGACCAGCCAAGGTACTGGTTCTCTACATCCCATCCAACGATTTGGAAACAGTTCCTAAATACATGCCGTAGTACTTAATGCACTGTGGGCTATACAGCCATCATATTGAGACCACAGGTTATTTCTTGTCTGCAGAGAAGCGCCTTCTAACATCCATGCAATATGGTCTGTTAAGAGGCTGCGATACTTGTGCGAGTTCAGTGTTCCGTCCTTGAAAATCGGGCCATGAGGTGATGGCTCACTATCCTACACTACACGTTTACAGTCCACGGGCCATGACATTCCACTTGGCGAAGCAACGGGGATTGTCAACAGACAAACAGCGCATGTTTCGGCGGTTTAACTGGCCATGATTGGTAAATGTGACTTCATCACTAAACAAAAGATATGTTACATCTGGAGCATCCTGTCTTAATGCTCATGCACAGAAGTTAACATGAATTTCATAATCATTTCCATGCAGCTCTTGATGGACAGAGATATGATGGTGATGGAAGCTATGCCAATGGTGAATGCGTAGGACACTTGCCTGACTCATGCCACTTTCTCGTGCGGTTGCGTGGGAGCTAACATGCGGATAAACTGCAGTAGCTGCAAGAACATCAATTTCCTCCTCTTCTGTCGTCACTTGTTTCCTTCTGGTACGCTGTCTATATGTTGCACAACCACTTTCACGTAACTGTTTGAAGAGTTTGTTAAATATCTGCAAAGATGATTAACATCTATTGCGACAATTTGCCACTTGCACCGTACAAGAACGGACTGCATTCTATACAGCACGAGCATATCCGTTTTTCCTGCATTGGTAAATCCCATTGTCCACTCACGACATGGCGATTGGAATGTAACACACTGACTGACTAGCAGGTTACAAGGCACCCAAGGTACACACAAGCATACTGTAAGTAAATATAACAACATCGTACCTAGCAACTACGAAGATTGGATGGGACAAATAAGTGTAGCTGTGGAAACTTTTCAAAATACGATATCTCGTAAGAAACTCGCACTGACGTTCTGATTTAACCTACATTTAGTTTGTTATGTCAGTACGCGTTATTCCACTTAAAAAGTGTATGTTTACCCAAAAAGTACACTTTCTGGTACTATTCAGTCTGTTTATTGGCTAACAATACGATCCCCTGACTACCAATCAATTCTGCGCAAACGGCACAGCCGGCCGCTGTGGCCGAGAGATTCTAGGCGCTTCCGTCCGGAACCACGCTGCTGCTACGGTCGCAGGTTCGAATCCTGCCTCAGGCATGGATGTCTGTGATGTCCTTAGGTAAGTTAGATTTACGTAGTTCTAAGTTCTAGGGGACTGATGACCTCAGATGTTATGTCCCATAGTGCTTAGAGCCATTTGAACCATTTGAAACGGCAAATTAATAACGCTTCCCATTTCCGCAATAAGTGGAGTGCAAAATTTAGGTGATTCACGCTGTATATGGCCACTATCTGCTGATCGTAGGCGTATTCCATTTATTTCAGATGTTTGCAGTACTGTCGCCCTTACGCAAATAGACCAATAGCAGTTCCCCATCTCCAGGCACATCGAACAATTTTTTGTACACATACTTCCATAATTACGTTTTGCTCAGCTGAGGAAAAAATAACAAAAATAATTAAACCTATGCTAATAAAAGTAGCAATGGAATACGTTTGTACCTCTTTTTCTCATTTTAGTTCGAGTTGTTCTTTGTCCACGAATTTATCAATCTCTTCCAGTCGTTTATGTACTACTCTTAAGTCGTCCAAGTTGGACATGATACGCTTCAAAGGTACTTAAAATTGTATTGCTGAGGTATTGATTTTTGTTTGCAGTTAATCACAACAAATTAAGTTCATACCTATATTTGGTATTGCATCTCCCCTGGTATAGTTCATTTTGACCACTTTGTCTAACTGAATATATACGTGTGATTTGTATCCTCTACAGTTTTTCGAAAATTTGATTATACCTTTTCCATTTAATTTAATATACTTAGATATACACATATTTCACAAACGGCCATGTCTTCCTGCTTAGGTACGAGGGTCACTTCAAAAGAAATGCACACTATTTTTTTAATCCATCTTTTATTCTACATGTTTGAAAGTTTTACAGTGTGTAGATAAATCCTTTAGGAACAATATTTTCATTTCTAAACATAATTTCCATCCCTCTCAACTGCCTTACGCCGTCTTAGAACCAGCGCCTGTATACCAGCACGGTAAAATTCTGGACCAACCTGTTGGAGCTACTGTTGGCAGCGTGCACAAGGGAGTCATCATCTTCAAACGTTGTTCCACGAAAAGGGTCTTTCAGTTTCCCAAAGAAATGATAGTCACATGGAGCCAGGTGAGGATTGTAAGGCCGGTGTTTCAGTGTTGTCAATCCGAGTTTTGTGATCGCTTCCACGGTTTTTTGACTGACATGTGGCCGTGCATGGGCGTGCAACAGCAAAACATCCTGCTTTTGCCGATGTGGTCGAACACGACTCAGTCGAGCTTGAAATTTCTTCAGTGTTGTCACATATGCATCAGAATTTATGGTGGTTCAACTTGGCATGATTTCCACAAGCAAGAGTCCTTCGGAATCGAAAAACACCATAGCCATAACTTTTCCACCAGAAGGTGCGGTTTTTAATTTTTTGTCTTTGGTAAATTTGCATGCTGCCACTCCATTGATTGCCTCTTCGTCTCTGGTGAAAAATGATAGAGCCATGTTTCATCACCTGTTACAATTCTTCCAAGAAGTCCATGTCCACCATTCTTGTACTGTTCCAAAAGTTCGCTGCACACCGTTTTTCTTGTTTCTTTGTGAGCCACTGTCAACACCCTGGGAACCCACCTGGCACAAACCTTTTTTAACGCCAACGCTTTCAGTATTTTGCAGTCACTTCCTTCCCCTGCCCCAACGTAGCGTGACAATTCGTTCACTGTGATGCGTCTGTCAGCAGTCACCAATTCGTTAACTCTCTGCACATTGTCTGGAGTGTGTGCAGTACGAGGCCAGCCGCTGCGAGGACAATCCTCAATATTTCCGTGCCCGCTTTCATCACGTAACCTGCTTGCTCACCGACTAACTGTGCTGAGATATACAGCTGCATCTCCATACACCTTTTTCAACCTGTTGTGGATATTTCCCGCTGTCTCGTTCTCACAGCACAGGAATTCTATGACATCACGTTGCTTATGACGAACGTCAAGTGTAGCAGCCATCTTGTAGACATGCTGTGACGGCGCCACTCCCGGGAACAGGTTGAACTAAGTTTGAAAACAAGCGGGAAGGATGTATCTACACACTGTAAGACTTTCACACATGCAGAATGAAAACTGTATTTTTACAAAAATAGTGTGCATTTCTTTTGGAGTGACCCTTGTATTATACACTGAAGCGCCAAAGAAACTGGTGTAGGCATGCATATCCAAATACAGAGAAATTGAAACTGGCAGAATACGGCGCTGCGGTCGGCAACGCCTACATAAGACAACAAGTGGCTGGCGCAGTTGTTAGATCGGTTACTGCAGCTACAGTGGCAGGTTATCAAGATTTACGTGAGTTTGAACGTGGTGTTGTAGTTGGCGCATGAGCAATGGGACACTGCATCTCCGACGTGGAGATGAAGTGGGGATTTTCCCATACGACCATTCCACAAGTGGTCTGTGAATATCAGGAATCCTGTAAAACATCAAATCTCCGACATCGCTGTGGCCGGAAAAAGATCCTGCAAGGACGAGACCAACGACGATTGAAGAGAATTGTTCGACGTGACATAAGTGCAACCCTTCTGCAAATTGCTGAAGATTTCAATGCTGGGCTATCAACAAGTGTCAGCGTGCAAACCATTCAACGAAACATCATCGATATGGGATATCGGAGCTGAAGGCCCACTCGTGTACCCTTTATGACTGCACGACTCAAGGATTTATACCTCGTCTGGGCCCATCAACACCAACATTGGACTTTTGATGACTGGGAACAGGTTGTCTGGTCGGACGAGTCTCGTTTCAAGTCGTACTGAGCGGATGGACGTGTACGGATATGAAGACAACCTCATGAATTCATGGACCCTGTATGTCAGCAGGGGACTGTTCAAGCTGGTGGAGGCTCTGTAATGGTGTGGGGCGTGTGGAGTTGGAGTGATATTTGACCCCCGATACGTCTAGATACGACTGTGATAGGTGACACATAAACATCCTGTCTGACCACCTTCATCTATTCAAGTCCATTGTGCATTCCGATGGACTTGGGCAATTCCACCAGGACAATGTGACACCCCACACGTCCAGAATTGCTACAGAGTGGCTCCAGAAACACTCTTCTGAGTTCAAACACTTCCGCTGGCCACCATACTTCCCTGACATAATCATTGTTGATCATATCTGGGATGCCTTGCAACGTACTGTTCAGAAAAGATCTCCACCACCTCGTACTCTTACGGATTTGTGGACAGCTCTGCAGGATTCATGGTGCCATTGCACTCTAGGACTACTTCAGACATTAGTCGAGTCCATGCCACCTCGTGTTGAGGCACTTCTGCATGCTCACGGGGGCCGTATACGATATTAGTCAGGTGTATCAGTTTCTTTGGCTGTACAGTGTATATAGCCACTCAGTACTGCTTAAACCAGTCCATAAACTTCTTTCTAATCGAATGATTTTCTTGGCACAAATTCTAGCTACAGGACTGTCTTGTAATAATTTCATTTCAGAATTCTCCTGACTGTTCACTGAAACTAACCCAAATACTCGTTTATATACACTTTTATTTTGTCTCTCTCTTTACAATCTGGTTGAGCAGGTGATAGCTTAACATAAAATTCCTTAGAGTTATCTGTCGACAAATAATCTTTTTCTGGTTGTATGTAAGCATACTGATCTGCACTGGAAGTCAGGTAAGTTGGTAACAGTAACATTTTATACAAAGTAAAATCGTTATTCTCAGTTATTGGAATCTAAGTACGTACCCCAAAACATCATTAGTCACAAATAAGTAAAGACGCATTATGTTTAGCAACATGTACCCACATTATTCTATGTATTTTAAGCTTCACCTCTGTTAATTCATTTTGAATTTGTCTTGGATATTTGACATTTTGAAGTGGATTTACAATGTGAAGGGCAAGAATGCCCTTTTGAGTGGGAATTATCGAATTTATTACTTGTTCATATTCCTTACGTTACGCATTAAATAAAATCTGTAATTGGAAGAGTTATTCACTGATCGTCATTAAAATGACAGTACTCTACATACCATGACCTGTAATCGTCAGACGGAACGGAAATGGAAATGAAGTCCCATGCTTCTTGACAGAGCGTAGGGGAACGATGCGGTAGACCCGCACCGCCGTACTGGCAAGGTTCTAATGGAGGTGGTTTGCCGTTGCCGTCCTCCGACCGTAATGGGGATGAATGATGATGATGAAGACGACACAACAACACTTAGGGAATCGAACCCGGGACCCTGTGCTCGGGAAGCGACAACGCTACCGCGAGACTACGAGCGGCGGACACAGACGGAACGACTAAACTAGAGCAATTCATTACATACGATGTAATGAATTGTTCGAGTTAAGTCATTCCGTTTTTGAGAAAATACTCATTTACGGTGATGGTATCTATTCAAACCGGACAAGTTGGCCCTGGCTACAGCATCTTGTTGTTTGAATAACTTCAACAACTGATCTAGATTCTGACATAGAATATCTTGAATAATAGTAAGAAGGGGGTTCAGAAGTTACTTACTTGTCTAACATTTTTAGTCTTGTCTTCCTCAGTTGCTTGTAATATTACGGTATATAAGCAACCATTACAAACATATTAGACAAATGCAAGAAAAGCTCCACATTTGGAAAGCCATCGCTGAAAGAAAAATGCGGTAAATGAACAAATACACATCAGCACAGTCTCCCTACTACACTTAATAAAAGAAATGGTAAGATAAAAATCGTCCCGCTCACGCAACCAGGAAAAACAAAATCTACCACCCCCCCTCCCTCCTTCGCTTTCTGGACACACACCATTACACACACACACACACACACACACACACAAATGCATACACAAACATATCACAGATAATTACACTCGAAAGTTGGCAGTAACGTTCGACCTTTGGCAATAACATCTAACATTCGGCAACACAAACCAAAACATTGCATCAAAACAAGTGCTCAGTTCATAGTGCTGTGAAATGTGAAAAAAAACGCAAATTGGCATTTATAAGAAGAAGAACAACACAAAAAATGCAACAGGAGCGTAATATGTAGAAAACTGTCCATGTAACCTGTAAGTACAGTTCAAAATATTACTTCATAATAGCAATCACCAGAACTGTGTATAACCTATAGGTACAGTGACAAAAATGTAAACTAAATAGCAAGCCCGGGTTCGATTCCCGGCGGGGTCAGGGATTTTCTCTGCCTCGTGATGACTGGGTGTTGGGTGATGTCCTTAGGTTAGTTAGGTTTAAGTAGTTCTAAGTTCTAGGGGACTGATGACCGTAGCTGTTAAGCCCCTTAGTGCTCTGAGCCATTTTTTTTTAAATAGCAAGCATATGTACTCTCTTTGACATAAAACTTGACCGGCGGCCGGCCGCTTCAGAGGCTAAGTCCGCGCCGATCGCGACATGGGACAAATAAACTGGCCAACTCGCTAATTCTCTAAGTCCGGTTATCTGCACAATCTGGCAACACTGCACACTGCGGCACTTCCTGGAGGAAAACTTGTCCCATGATAGAAAAACCATAGGCCGATTACGCCTGCGGTCTAGCGGTAGCGTGCGTTGTTTCTGTTCGTAATGTCAGAAGATCGAGAGCAGCTGGCATAAAATATTTTTATAGCCTCTTCAGTCTGAATGCTGAAGACGTGAACGTAATGGTAGGGCAGATTCAATCTATTTCGCTTTCTGACACACCGATATCACAATTTTATCCAGTAACCATTTTGCAGCAGATTTCCTGCAGACTGTCCTCCTCTGGACGCCGTATGCGGCAAAGCCCCGGGCTCCATTTGCTGGCTACCGGCAGCGGCCGTGGCGACAGCAGTGGGGCTGCACTCCCCCGTCCTTTATCGAAAGCGCCTGCTACCGCTCATCGCTTTTGATGATTTAAAACGCTTTATTATTAAATGTTGCTCCACAGAAAATTTCTACGATTTCCATTCACGCTCGAAAGCAACGGAGACAGACGTCGTGATTAGTAGGCGGGTATTATATTACATTAATCGGCAAGAGTTGAGTATGGCTCGAAATTAATTTTATAGAGTGGGACGAAGTTAAACCACCTCACTACAATCGACGAATTTATAAATGCTTCATACCTCGTTTCTTTTCCTTTCAAACTCAATTATTTGTGCAACTTTTGGTCAGCGTTCGGATGTTTTCGTCAAGCCAGAGTGAGCGTCTGTGGTGTAAAGTGTTTTACAGTTCTTGTTTCATTCCTTATGGTAAGTCTATGCGATATACTGTGTGAATACCTTGCAATGCATGCTCTGTAGCAGTGCAGGAACACTGCACATTTGGAGTTCCATGTATGGATTTATGAAGTATTTAATGTTGATCGGAAGTGATAGTTAAGGTCATCAGATTTAAACCAGAAAAATTTATCGTTTTGGAGGTTTCAGAGAACGGAAAGGAATTGCTAACGTCGGTGTCAGAAAACGTCTACAGTTAAATGCTATTGCAAAAATTTAGAAGAGAGGAACTATATTAATCAACATGTGCACTTCATAAACAACCTCCTGACATGTTAGACCTATATGACGAAGAAAGCTCAAATTCGTATCATTGACAGTCGGTTTGAATCTTTTCAGGATCTATTTCACAGTGAAGCTCCTTGGCATTTGCGAAGCAGACATCCGTGATATTAACATAATTTACTAAGTCGAAATCGTACGAAAATTAATGTTTAAAAGCATTCTTCAGATTTCATATAAGGAATTTTTACTAGCAGTTAGCAACTCCATTAATTAAAATGGAAAATAAAAAGTTGTAGTCAGCGGCTTCCACCGAGATAGGAACTACTATATCTTATAGTACGAGCGCCGCAACGCACAAGGGACACTCTGAGCTAACGAAACACTAGTGACAACAGGCGGACTATTGTCAGTGCGATGTTGCCTGAGCCTCAAAACGCAACCTCAAACACAAAAACAGGTGTTACTTATGTGAAGAACGCCGTTCTTGGAGTCCAGAAATTAAATATACTTTCTAAGTGTCTCATCTTACAGTGGATTATATCGTATGGGTCTTCGATGTGGAAAACGAACGTCAAGTGAATTTAGCGAGGTAATGCCGACCTACATCCGGAAGTAAATGCATTATCACAGTATTGACAAATACTTGCTACGACGCTGCCAATTCTCGGCTCTCTTACGAGTCAGCTCTCAGCGAAATGCTTGTCGTGATTGTCCGATGCGGTTCTTCAGAGTGGAGACGCGCGCGCACGTTTGGTTTTTATGCGGCGTTCTTCCCTGATGGTTTCTGACGTCACCTTGTGGGCTATGTATACATTTGAGACATTCAATTATCATTAATCCAGAATGATACAAGTTTCAGCTTCCGGCGTGGAAGAAGGCTGTTGACGCCGACATTATATCATTTCATCGTAGGGAAAGCAAAACGGATGATTCAATGTTTCTCATTCAACATAAAGCACGTGAGATAATTTACCGTAACGTTCATAATCATCTGAAAATACTACCGAAGTAAAAATACATCGGAAGCTTATTTGAATTGAAAATAATGAAATATATCAAACGCTTTGCACGTCGATGTCGAATTTGTCCTCGTGAAATCTTTTGCAGCATACATATAGAATGTCATGATTACCACGAGAATGAAAAAATATGTTGCCAAGGATGGAAGCAAGAAGAGACGCAGTCAACAAATATTAGATTCCTCATGGCATTCATTTCATTTGAGATGTAAGAAGAGGTAAGGCGGGAAATTACTTTCGTTAACACGAAAGATAAGCCGCACATATTGATAACGAGGAAGTCTGCGTCTTCATACGTTTCCTTCTTGAAATCTGTATGCTCTATTATATACTAAGTAGCCTGATCATTGTTTCAGTAATGTTACCCTCTTGTTTGACCCCGTAACGATGAACATATTCCAAGTGCATGTCTCTGCATGAAAGTAGCTGTTCGTACCCTTCCTTTCGAGTCCGCAGCACCTTTTTATCTGGTAACACTGTGTAGTTGCAGAGTTGTGCCAGCATTTCTGTCCTCACACTGTCAACTTTATGTATCTGACTTCTCCTGTAGCGTTGATTACGAGGAGCCGAAGTAAATGAGTGTGTTCTGCATGACGTAACATTCAGTATTCCCTTCTTCATAGCCACTCTTCATGTGCATCGATACCATATAGGAATGTGAAAACTCTTGCGAGTGAGAGAATGACAATAACAATCGTAACAAGAACAAGCAAATAATGAATGACGTTTATTCCAATGCAGAACGAGAATGCCTTTAAATATAAAAATGTATATCTATATCTATTGATCTTTGAGTTGGCAAAATGCAAATATATTCTTAACATTTAGTTACTGAATTTAGTCCTGGATGTTTGCAGAGAAAAGGAAAAGTCGGTACTTCTCGCTAGTATAATATAATGTGAACCAGCAACTACCCTTTCCTTAGAACACGACTCAAGCAGGTCCTCATGTAGCTACCAAGGCACTGCTGCATTCTGTTCCCTGACATTGCTCGGATGACGGTTAACGCAGATAGTTCCGATTATGAAATACAAAACGTATTGCAGGTTAGTTTCTAGGATAGTAATATTAAATTTGCGTTGTAGACGGCACATTAACGTGACGACTATCCATATTACTCATCAATATAAAAAGACAATATTATGGGAATGTAGCAGGATTACTCAACATGAATTCTGAAATTGGGTGACTGACCGCACAGGTGCTAAACTTCGTCAAGAATATACGAAGTCCCAATCGCAATAACAATATGAGGACAATCTTCGACAGCTCGCACCTTTCACATTGCTATCTCCACCCTACTCCAGACAGCCTTCGGTCGAGTTTGTAGCGGGACTTTGAATTTCGCCGCGCTGCACTCGTTCCCTCAGACGTGAATTGTGCCGTCGCAGCGGTATGAGCGCTCGACGGCAGAGAAAATACTAAAATTGTAACTCTTTTTTGTTTTTCTATCCGTTTCTTATTTGTCTCTTGATAGCCGAAGCTTAAGGCAGACGTGATCTGATGAAGACGTTAAAAAAACTTATTAGCTAGTCTTGATCTGATTTTAATGTGTAGACATATTGTGGAAGTTGTTAAGAAATTCGGAGGATGGAAGTAGCAAAGTAAATTAAATTGCATACAGTATCAAGATGATTTTAATTTGTATAAATTAGTGATTCCTGGACGATTGCAAGATTTCGGAGCAGACTTTTCACGCCCAAATGAAGGAGATTTTTGAGGACCTGGACGCCGCACGAAAGAAGACAAGTTAACCTGGTAAAGGATGAACTCTTATCTACGCCACTTCCCCCTGTCAGTTACATTTTGTTATTCTCTGTTTCTTTTCAATAATTTTTGTAGTGGTAATTGCTTTAACTTTTGCTCAAAAACGCCACAAGGACCACCCCAACTATAGCTTTTCTGTAATACGAAGTCCGATCTGCATTTCTTTCTTTCTTTCATTTTTTTCACGGTCATTAACGATTTAAAAAAAACATTTTCACTTACGATTTCTTCCCACATTTTCAACCTTTTTTCTTTTTCTTTTCTTCTCTCTTTTCTTTTTTTATTAACCACCCACAAGTTGCACTACCTTGCGATGTAATGGAAGGCCTTCAAACCGACAACAGACCACATATTGAAAAATACAAGCGAATTCTTTTGCAGCGTAAGCTTATTGTAACTAATCTAAAAATTATTGGAGAGGAACATTCTCCTATTTAAAAAAAGTAAAATGTTACACACTGTTGACGTCAAACGGACATTATCTATGTCCTGTGTTGTGTTCTACCCATCTATAATATCAAGTGTACTATCAAAATGATTATATATAATGGGTGATAATGTAATGCATTGATACCAGATGGTGGGTTCCCAACAGTATTGATGCGAAAATGAAACAGAAGTTCGCAAAAGTGCAGTTGTGCATTTTCGTACGTTTTCACCTCGAGATGTACCACAGATAATGAATACTAACAAACTTGGTCACTGTCCCTGTAGTTTTTTCCCTCTTATTTCAAACCGAGTTGATTAAAAAAAGTACAAATTCGTGACTCTTATAGATGCTTCGAATCTGTTCAGTAATTTTGTCATTAATTTTGATGTGACTTAAGATTAGTGAAGTCTACGGTCATGGTAACCCCTGCGAGCTTGCTAGGACACACTTACATGTGACAGGTAGCACGTGATTTAAAACGTACCGAAATGAACTGATACATCTTTTGCAGCAAATCTGGAACTGCTTTCGGAGGCAACTACCATTTTATAAAGTCACTACTTTACAACTACGCTGCCAACGAATTCCTGCATAAACACTCTCATTGCCATAATAGCGGCTGCGATAGATAACTGATAACTCGCAACGTGAAGGATGAGAGAAGACGTAGCTTCTGCATGATTCAAGGATGATCAAAATGGTGTACCCAGTGATAAAACATAGCATTAGGATTTTACCAGAAATATTGACCCTTAGACAATGTGTCTAATAGTGTATTTTAAATACGACAGTAAGCCATCGTAGGCACTGTATAACATTAAAACACTTGATAATGGCATTTAAGCCGAAATCATGATCGTGTAAATGTAACACTGCAAATAGAAAAAAATTGTCTAATGGCGGTACTGACTTTAAAGGCACACGTAATTGCTAGAATACCTCGCTACGTCAGGTATCAGGTACCTGTTATCAGACGCTCGATCTGAGTTGTTAGTTTTTATTGAACCAACCTTCTGTGTTAAGGAAACTGATCAGAGCAACTGTATGAGTTTATTGTTTTGGTATAATGTATGAAAACCCACTTTTTCCTCTTATACTATCCTAAATAGTGGACGATTGGGTTGAGGACAAGGTAAATAGTATGCAATGTGGATAGAATGGGAATGAATATTGAAACGAAATTATTAGACTCATGGGAAGGCAATGACGTATCGATATGTAGCGACATGAGAGTTTTCTAAGGTCCGTCTCTGGCATTGGAGAGACGGGGGCCTAGGTTTGTCTGTATTCTTACGTTAAGCTCATTGAGTAGGAAAGCGCTGGCAGATTTCATCATTGTGTGCTGGGGAGAAGACAGCCAGGAGTTTCAAATGCTAGAAATTCTGGAGCCTTGATTGGCCAGGATGCACGCCACCCTCGCCGTAGGCAGGGAGAGAGCGGTAGCGTGACTTGCCTGGGGACGACTGAAGCAGCCGGATGGACTGAGGAAGTGGCGGAGCAAAAAGGGAAAGGAAATGAGTTATTTAAGGCTTTAATGTTCCACCTTACGTAGAAACCTTCTCTTTCAGGGTAGATTTAATTTAATATAATATTTTGGAGGGAATCAAATTGTTTATAGACAGGTAAAAGATAGGCGAATGTGAGAATACTATGTCGCGACCGTGAAGAGTAACTTGAAGGTTAACGGAATTTGATATTTCGTTTGAGTAATTCGATGAACAGTAAAGTGTTAGAATTCAATTGTAAAGCAGGTACGACACAAACAGGATGCATGTGATGAACTATTATAGCCTAAAGACTTGGCACTCACCACATGGGACTGATGAAGAAAATGATGAAGTGTGGATGACTGAGTGCTAGAAACCATTAGTTTATAAGTAGGAATGTGTTGATTTACCATAATTCTTTTTAGTAACGGCCAATATAAATTCATGATTTTGGTCAGTTTGTTTAAAAATCTGATCTGGAAGTACAGGAAAATATTATCTCGTGGCTTTAACTAATCGAGCTGCTAACAGAAATTCATGGTAGAAAGTAATGCTCTTAAATTTGATCTGAAAGAATTGGTTTTCAAAGAAGCCATTTGTAGCTTGCATGTGTTTCAGTTTGTAATATGACGAGTTTCTGAAATTCATGGATAAAGGGAAGGTTGCTAATTTAATATGAAAGAATAAGAAGTCACCTTTTGTGAAATGAGTCAGTAGCAATTTACGTGTGAAGCTGATTTTTAGACCACGGGACTTGAAAGATACGTGGGAATCAGTTAGATCGCTTTCCTGACTTAAATAAAGGGGAAACAGCATAGTAGTAATCCGTGTAGCCATGTTATGCACGCTATACACGAACTGTAAGTATTCTGAAAAGTTCTGTGTGTGTATTTATGTATCTTTTGGAGGGGAGGTTTTGGATGGTATATTATTTAATGGTGCCGAGATATGTGTGTGTGTGAAATCTTATGGGAATTCACTGCTAAGGTCATCAGTCCCTAAGCTTCCACACTACTTAACCTAAATTATCCTAAGGACAAACACACACACCCATGCCCGAGGGAGGACTCGAACCTCCGCCGGGATCAGCCGCACAGTCCATGACTGCAGCGCCTTAAACCGCTCGACTAATCCCGCGCGGCGGTGCCGAGATATAATTAGGAAATCAGTCTAAGTAACTTGTGGAGTTTTTTTTCAATTGCAATAACGTGCCGCGCACGAATATGAGGGAAACTTAAATTTCAGAATCGCGACCGCGCGACCTTTCCAACCACGCGAGACTTAGTTAACATCGGGGCACGTCAATAAGTGAGAGGTGTTTCTGGGATCAGACAGTGGTTGAAGAAGTTACAGAATATTTCTAATACTAGTCCGCGTGGAGATACGATAATTGCTTTGGCCAATGGTAATAAGAGTGATAGTGTGTTGCTGTGACGTTATGAATCAAGCAGTGTGGGCTATCCTTCATTCCTTCTCGTGGGTGAGAAAAAGGTTACTTTCGTAAGAGACCATAGGAAGTAGAAATATCTGTATATGTGCTGTTACAAGATCAGCTGTTAGGCAATTTAATCCTGTATGTTACTGGTAATACCGTTATTATGTTTTGAGAGATGAAAGTAAGACAGAATGAAAAGAAATAGCTTACAGAACGGAGAAGGAATTATTATGCAGGTCCAGTTACGATTCCGGTTACTTACGCGTTTTTTTAAACACAGTCGGGTAATTAACAGTGTACCAAATTTGGGGTTAATACTACAAAATCAAACTTTTATCCGTATCGCATACATTTGTTTATTTATTTCTTTGAGTAAAGAATTTAATTAGTAGTTGCTATGTGTAAGAATCACGCAGTGACACGTTTAATGAGAATACACAAGGACCATTTAGCTTTAGTAGGTTTCCGGAACACTTTAAGACCTCGCAACTGGTTTGACCTTTATTTTTCTTTCAGTACCCTACCCAGCCTCCCTCGGTTTTCTATAAGTGCTCGAAGGCGTCTGGGAAGTGATATGGCTAAATTCCTCGAGAGATTGTGTTTATCTCCCACCATGTGTTCTCTATATTTTCCCACAGAGTTTCTGAATTCCTTGACCCAGGCGGTAACGACCTCGTAACCTCCCCCCACATATTTCCAATGTGGTTGAGGTCTGGTGGTTTTGGCACGAAAGGAAGAAGTTTTACTGTCTGCTGACCTTGGAACCACTTCTGGACGGTTCTGCTATTATGAATCGGTCTATGGTCCTGTAAAGAAATGATCATCCATTAACTTAGAAATTTCAATACTTCTAATACTATGAGTACTTAATTAACATATTGTGAAAAAATTCGACAACTGCAAAGGCTGTGTAGTCTAAGCTACAGGTTTATAAATTATTCGGAGGATTCCACATTCTAAAATACTTTGCTGACAGCTGTTGACAGAAACCTACATTGACAAGGGGAGGGTGCTGGGACGGAGATCAGAATACAGAGTGAATGGTAATATAGTTTAAGGCGCCACTTATAACAAGCAGGTGGGCCTTCTTTCGGAATATACCGCCTCCTATGCTTTGGTAATGATGAGATGCGGTGTAAGTTGTTCAATACAGTGCGGCAGTCTGTTGAACTGTTAGACTCTGTTGCATGGTTGTAAAGCTAATCTGCTTCGCATATTCAAAACGATTGCTAGCCTTCACTATGGAATTCGTTTCTCTATCTTTCCACTAACAAATATATATAGAAGAAACTAATCTGTGCCGGCCGGGGTGGCTGAGCGGTTCTAGACGCTACAGTCCGGAACCGCGCGACCGCTACGGTCGCAGGTTCGAATCCTGCCTCGGGCATGGATGTGTGTGATGTCCTTAGGTTAGTTAGGTTTAAGTAGTTCTAAGTTCTAGGGGACTGATGACCTCAGAAGTTAAGTCCCATAGTGCTCAGGGCCATTTGAACCATTTTTGAACTAATCTGTTTTATAGCGAGATATTCTCTACGGACTTTACACGTGCTCGTTCACTCAATGTGTTGCATTTACCGAAGGCGACCGTGGCCGGTGACGTCGCCTGTTCGCAGCTCGTGTCAACGTGGCCCCGCGCTTGGAGTAAACGCCTGCAGTTGAGATAAGTAGCTGATTTCAAGAATGTTAATAAAATTAGTCTTCCCTTCATATTAGTAAGAACTAGATACCACTACGTGTACGTATCTTTATGTAATGCTCATTGGCAAGAACAATCGTTTATGCAACGTCGCTGTTTTGACTAAGATCATAAAATCTGTTAATCGTAACCCAATTCATATACACTCCTGGAAATTGAAATAAGAACAAGGTGAATTCATTGTCCCAGGAAGGGGAAACTTTATTGACACATTCCTGGGGTCAGATACATCACATGATCACACTGACAGAACCACAGGCACATAGACACAGGCAACAGAGCATGCACAATGTCGGCACTAGTACAGTGTATATCCACCTTTCGCAGCAATGCAGGCTGCTATTCTCCCATGGAGACGATCGTAGAGATGCTGGATGTAGTCCTGTGGAACGGCTTGGCATGCCATTTCCACCTGGCGCCTCAGTTGGACCAGCGTTAGTGCTGGACGTGCAGACCGCGTGAGACGACGCTTCATCCAGTCCCAAACATGCTCAATGGGGGACAGATCCGGAGATCTTGCTGGCCAAGGTTAGTTGACTTACACCTTCTAAAGCACGTTGGGTGGCACGGGATACATGCGGACGTGCATTGTCCTGTTGGAACAGCAAGTTCCCTTGCCGGTCTAGGAATGGTAGAACGATGGGTTCGATGACGGTTTGGATGTACCGTGCACTATTCAGTGTCCCCTCGACGATCACCAGTGGTGTACGGCCAGTGTAGGAGATCGCTCCCCACACCATGATGCCGGGTGTTGGCCCTGTGTGCCTCGGTCGTATGCAGTCCTGATTGTGGCGCTCACCTGCACGGCGCCAAACACGCATACGACCATCATTGGCACCAAGGCAGAAGCGACTCTCATCGCTGAAGACGACACGTCTCCATTCGTCTCTCCATTCACGCCTGTCGCGACACCACTGGAGGCGGGCTGCACGATGTTGGGGCGTGAGCGGAAGACGGGCTAACAGTGTGCGGGACCGTAGCCCAGCTTCATGGAGACGGTTGCGAATGGTCCTCGCCGATACCCCAGGAGCAACAGTGTCCCTAATTTGCTGGAAAGTGGCGGTGCGGTCCCCTACGGCACTGCGTAGGATCCTACGGTCTTGGCGTGCATCCGTGCGTCGCTACGGTCCGGTCCCAGGTCGACGGGCACGTGCACCTTCCGCCGACCACTGGCGACAACATCGATGTACTGTGGAGACCTCACGCCCCACGTGTTGAGCAATTCGGCGGTACGTCCACCCGGCCTCCCGCATGCCCACTATACGCCCTCGCTCAAAGTCCGTCAACTGCACATACGGTTCACGTCCACGCTGTCGCCGCATGCTACCAGTGTTAAAGACTGCGATGGAGCTCCGTATGCCACGGCAAACTGGCTGACACTGACGGCGGCGGTGCACAAATGCTGCGCAGCTAGCGCCATTCGACGGCCAACACCGCGGTTCCTGGTGTGTCCGCTGTGCCGTGCGTGTGATCATTGCTTGTACAGCCCTCTCGCAGTGTCCGGAGCAAGTATGGTGGGTCTGACACACCGGTGTCAATGTGTTCTTTTTTCCATTTCCAGGGGTGTATTTGCATGCACCTACGGGATATTAAACATGAAAACAATTTGTTTCTTTGTCATATAATTTTTAATCAAGGCAATTCGGGCAGTTGCCAGCTGATATGAAAATTGAATGTAAAGGAGGAATAAAGGAAAAGATATACAAGAAACAAATCTCGAACCCATGAACAACTGTGTACTATCCTGGAATCGTGCTGATGCGGCTATCTGACAGTTTCAAAGGATGAGAAAACCATCCTATCCAATTTTCGAGGACGACATTTCCTGACAGAAAGCACACTAGGGTGAACGGCTTTAGGTAGAGACACCAGGAACCTCAAACTACGTCACCAGTACGTTCACACTCTGATTCCTAGCCCCGTCACCATGCACTTCCCATGTCAAAGTGGCTGGCAGAAACGAGCGCGAACGACATGGGATCAGGTGATACAGTCCTCGCCTCTCCTGTTTTGTAGTTGTGTTATCATTCACCCATGCCAGGGGGTGAGGAAATACACTTACGAAAACGCTGAACACATTTTAATTTTACATGTGGAGATTACTGCACAATTATATTCAAAAAATGGCTCTGAGCACTATGGGACTTAACATCTGTGGTCATCAGTCCCCTAGAACTTAGAACTACTTAAACCTAACTAACCTAAGGACATCACACACATCCATGCCCGAGGCAGGATTCGAACCTGCGACCGTAGCAGTCGCGCGGTTCCGGACTGAGCGCCTAGAACCGCGAGACCACCGCGGCCGGCACACAGTTATATTCTAAGTTACGAGAAGTGACGTGGAGAAAAAGAGTGTATACCTTGGGTGATATGTTATAGATCATGATTGTAATGTTAGTAAAGTACTGTAAAGTATATTGTATCTTACGCTTAACTTTAAAAGAAAAATCAGCCTAGGCAGTCAATAGTGAAAACTACAGCATGCCTCCAAGAAACGTACGAATATCGTACAATTTTAATAAAAGGAAATATAGATCGGTTTATTGGGGCAGGCCTATTCTGGAACAAAGTAAGAACAACCAAATCAATTACAGGTTTGTATGTTCTGCTAGTTAAAAGAGAAGAAATGAACCGATAAAGAAATAATTCCTTCATTTATTTAGGAATGGGTTGAAATGGAAGGTGTAATTTTACTATTATAAAAACTGGCCTGGACTGAGCTGATTAGTTCCAATTTTTGAATACATTACAGCCCAATAATTATTGGGCTTATAATCAATACAAATGGAATAAAATAGGAATATAACGTCTGGAAATGAGTAAGCGAGGACGCCCTTTGTCTACATATCTGCTTCGAATATACGGTATTAAAAACAAGTAGTCCATATTTCGAGAGCTGATAGGATGGACAGAAACAAGACAAACATATCCAGTAAACAAGAGCAATGAGTTTGAAATGAATATCTTAAGAGCAATGAGCATTTCTTCACCTTTACCACTGTGAAACACATCTTTGGTTCTACTTAAAACACTTCTCTTGTACTGAAGAAGTGCGTGTAGCTCTTACGATATGCACTTTGTCTTGTTTTAGTCCATAATATCGACTCGCAAAGTATGGAATACCACTTTCCTTAACACCGTGTGTATATGTATTACAGAAGCGGTACAAACAACGGAACAGTTAACATTAACAGTTAAATTCAATTGTGAAAAGATACGCTGCATCACATTTGTTAACAATTTCGTAATAGTTCCATATTTAGAAACAAAATGAACAACATTTTGCAGGTATTATCCGAAAATCGAGAAAATAATAACACTGGAATGTAAGAACAACAACAAATGGTAATGGCAATGATTAAAAAGTAATAAACATATGAACGCAGCAATAAAAACTGATACCATTACAAGTACAGCACTTCAGCCACGTCAGGACCAGAATGAGAGAGAAATAGATGCTTAACAAAAGTAAAACGAAGAACAGCGCTAGCAAACCATTTATGTTTACGAATAATGTTCTTTCAAGTAAACAGACAAGTCACAGAAATATAGAAACAAAATGGTTCTGAGCACTGTGGGACTTAACAGCTATGGTCATCAGTCCCCTAGAACTTAGAACTACTTAAACCTAACTAACCTAAGGACATCACACAACACCCAGTCATCACGAGGCAGAGAAAATCCCTGGCCCCGCCGGGAATCGAACCCGGGAACGCGGGCGCGGGAAGCGAGAACGCTACCACACGACCACGAGCTGCGGACAATATAAAAACACACTGCAAAATGGATTATGTAGGGTACTCTTCTTTGTAAGTGAAAGATGGGATCTGAAAAAATGAAGTATGGTCCGCCTACAGGTAACAGGATACTGAATGTAGTGGAAAATGACCAAAACAAGGTAGAAGGAAAAAAATGGCTCTGAGCACTATGGGACTCAACTGCTGAGGTCATACGTCCCCTAGAACTTAGAACTACTTAAACCTAACTAATCTAAGGACATCACACACATCTATGCCCGAGGCAGGATTCGAACCTGTGACCGTAGCGGTCGCGCGGTTCCAGACTGAAGCGCCTAGAACCGCTCGACCACCAGCGGCCGACTTGTGACGTTACCAGGCGTTTTATAAAGAGAACCATTTACAGCTCAGTGGAGAAACAAAGACTGACAAAATAAAATAATATACTTTTCAGTTATCTGACACACAAAAATATAAACTTCGTTAAAATGCTTTGTCCAGAATCACTGTTAAGAAATAAACGATAATCATTAGGGAAGATATTAAACGATGCTGTTGTTCATTTAGGTCAGACCACAAATAAGCAATGAAAGGTAAATTAAGGTTTCTGTCTCATTCATGTAATCCATTTGACTTATTACTTGAATAACATGTTGAAAAAACACTGCGCCCTCTTGACACTGCCACTAGCAGCACGTGACGTGATGAACAGTGTGCCCAGACACGTGGTGTTTGTGTTGAAACACAAACGCTGCGGCAGCCACTGTGATGTAGAAACAGCACTCGCTCTTGACCATGATCACATCACTCGACTGCCCAAAAACTGATTCCCAGTCTCAAATCCAACGGAACTAGTGAAATCTGCGTTACTCGACTTTTTATCATAACGAAAACACCCTTCCCATACGCTACCAGACTCGAAAGAATTTATTAAATGAGTTTTTCGAAAAGTATATAAATCACTTCTGCATCTTGTGACGTAAAACATGGGTATTGTTACTGCCCACAGTGTTGTATTCCAGGACCTGCTGACAGCAGGCCCTTCTTCAGAAGTGGTCTTCTGTATTTTCGAATCGCTGCTTAAATGATTTGATGCTATAAAGCAAGTCAGAGCTTTATGGGTGCCTAACTTACGGTGTAACCAACACTCGGTATAACGTTTTAAGAAATCTCTGAGGCCGGAAACAATGAGAAAAGTTCGAAAACATTTCAGTGCGTCATCAAGGAATAGGTTGAAATTAAAATTAATGATGGCCGCAAGCGAAACGCTACCTAACGTAACCTGGTATTCTTTCAATTACACGTTGGAAGTAGTTCCCATATGAGTACATTGATGCTTTTGTATCAATATCATATTTTGGTCTATCAGGAACTAAATTCGACGGAAACTGGTCCAACTTTAAGGCACTACATCAAATTCTCCCCACGCTCGCTATGGTCAACTTGCTCCTCTTCATATTATTTTCTTTCACTCGGTCTGGTGTGTGATGCAAATTGAAAGGCACGTTCAGAGGTTCTGAGCGCTTTTATATGCACAATTTTCTGATTTCATTACGGTAACCACTACATATAGATGTTATTTCTCTTTCCTTGGTGTATAGCCTTTAATAAAAGGGTAATGGGCAGCAGTAAAATTAAGTAAGGCTATGCAGAGGGTATTAGGTCAGGAAATCAGACGATGGTAATCTTAGGCGTGGTTTCCAATGTGGGCAGCAAAATAACTGCTGCGGCAGAAGTAAGAAGGACATGAAATGATGTCTGGAAATACAAACAATAGCTTTATTGAAAAAGAAAACCTGCTACATCCAAAAATGAATTCAAATATCAAGGCGTATACTCCGAAAGTATTTCTCTCCGTTTCTGCTGTTATTTGATGATGTAGGTAAGCACGAACAGTGGTAATACATGGGCTTTAACCATGATACGAGTCACAGACGTGGGAATATTACTCAATGGGTTAACAATTAGGTTTTCTGCTCTTTTTAGACATGTAGGCATACCGCCATATCTGTCATTCGGACTGCGTTGTATCCGCATCCGTTCGTGAAGAATTCCTGTCAAGGAAACAGAATCTTCTTGCCACTAACGTAGTCAAGGGCTCACAACGTCGTACGCCTTTCTTGGCAACTGTGTTGGTATGAGAATGATTTGCAGTTGTGGGACTACATTGTATCTGCTACATCCATTTAATATTTTCTTGTCATCTCGATCAAATATTGTCAATAATTATCACAGAAGAAGTGGTTTTGGGTTAGGAAACATATTTCAGTTCAAAAAGGTCGCTTCATGCAAAAGGTGGTCGTACTCTTCATGTTTCACGTTTGGAGCTGTATACGTCATCTACGATTATGGTAAGGGCAGTATTTACTACTGTGCGAACAAGGCACTGCTGCAGTAAGGTGCTAAACTTGTGTAACTACAGTTGTTTGTTTCATTAGTTCCAGTTTTTCTGCAGAAGCTTGATCTTATCAATTCCTTCCGCTAGTGCTCTTTTTTAAGTTCTAATGCCTAAGGGACCAAACTGCTACGGTCATCAGTCCCTAGACGTAGAAACTACTTATACTAACTTAAACTAACTTATTCGAAGGACAACACACACATCCATGCCCGGGGGAGGACTCGAACCTCCGTCAGAAGTGGCCGTGAAATATGTAACACGTCGCACTAGACCGCGCGGCCACACCGCGCGCCAACTACTATTCTAAAGGTCAAAACTGAGAAACTATTCTTAACCCTCCGTATCATATGTGTTTCGAAACCTCTCAGGATTTGCGACAGTAGTATTCTTCACGAATGCCAATTTACAACAACAACAAAACAAGACTAAGTCCCTGAAGAGACTAGAATTATCAGTCAGGAACCCGAATTTGTGTCGTTTACATCATCTCGGTGTCAGACAAGACGATAACAGTCACTGAAGCTATAAACGAGGTTATTATTGATGTATTAACTATGGCAGCTATATCTTAGTCATGTATAACAAATTTCACTGAAGCTGATGAGTATAAGTACACAATTTATTGGTAGATTTCAGCGGTGTAATGTGCTATCGGGTTGGCGTCTGGCAGCGCAGCTTCACTACGGCTGACAGAAACAGGCTATGGATAGCTGTGAGGCCTTTCTGATCTGTCCAATGCCTTACTCATATTGCTACTGTTTTTGGTACTTGGCAGACGTTTTGAAAGGGTTTGGCACGCCTGTGGTCATTCACTCTCTTTCAGGACTGGAACCGAAGGACCATGCTCAATTCCCAAAATATTGTCTTTTTATATTGATGAGTAATCTGGATAGTCGTATCACGTTCATGTGCCATCTACATCGCAAATTTAATATTGCCATCCTAGGACCTAACCTGCAATACGTTTTTTATTTCATAATCGGAACTATCTGCATTAACCGTCATTAGAGCAATGTCAGGGAACAGAATACAGCAGTGCCTTGGTAACTACTTGGAGACCTGCTTGAGTCGTGTTCTAAGCAAAGGGTAGCTGCTGGTTCACATTGTATTACACTAGCGAGAAGTACCGACTTTTCCTTTTTCTCTGCAAACATCCAGGACTAAATTCAGTAACAAAATGCTAAGAATATATTTGCATTGTGCCAACTCAAAGATCAACCTATTTTTATAGATTTTTGTATTCATAGCCATTCTCATTCTGCATTGCAGTAAACTTCATTCATTATTTGCTTGTTCTTGTTACGATTATTGTTGCCATTCTCTCACTTTCAAGAGTTTTCACATCCCTATTTAGTATCGATGCACATAAAGAGTAGGTAGGAAAGAAAGGTCTGCTTCAGGAATTCCAAGCAATAAAACACAAAAAACAACGTAGGAAGGGTTCGAACAACTACTTTCATGCAGAGACATGCACTTGGAATATGTTCATCGTTACGTGGTCAAACAAGAGGGTAACATTACTGAAACAATGATCAGGCTACTTAGTATATAATAGAGCATACAGATTTCAAGGAGGAAACGTATGAAGACTCAGACTTCCTCGTTATCAATATGTGCGGCTTATCTTTCGTGTTAACGAAAGTAATATCGCGCTTTACCTCTTCTTACATCTCAGATGAAATGAATACCATGAGGAATCGAATATTTGTTGACTGCGTCTCTTCTTGCTTCCATCCTTACCAACATCTTTCCGCATTCTCGTGGTAATCATGACATTCTATATGTAAGCTGCAAAAGATTGCACGTGGACAAATTCGACATCGACGTGCAAAGCATTTGATTTCTTACATTATTTTCAATTAAAATAAGCTTCCGAAGTATTTTTACTTCGGTAGTATTTTCAGATGATTATGAACGTTACGGTAAATTATCTCACGTGCTTTATGTTGAATCAGAAACATTGAATCATCCATTTTGCTTTCCCTACGTTGAAATGATATAATGTCGGCGTCAACAGCCTTCTTCCACGCCGGAAGCTGAAACTTGTATCATTCTGGATTAATGATAATTGAATGTCTCAAATGTATACATAGCCCACAAGGTGACGTCAGAAACCATCAGGGAAGAACGCCGCATAAAAACCAAACGTGCGCGCGCGTCTCCACTCTGAAGAACCGCATCGGACAATCACGACAAGCATTTCGCTGAGAGCTGACTCGTAAGAGAGCCGAGAATTGGCAGCGTCGTAGCAAGTATTTGTCAATACTGTGATAGTGCATTTACTTCCGGATGTAGGTCGGCATTACCTCGCGTAAATTCACTTGACATTCGTTTTCCACATCGAAGACTCATACGATATAATCCACTGTAAGATGAGACACTTAGAAAGTATATTTAATTTCTGGACTCCAAGAACGGCGTTCTTCACATAAGTAACACCTGTTTGTGTGTTTGAGGTTGCGTTTTGAGGCTAAGGCAACATCGCACTGACTATAGTCCGCCTGTTGTCACTAGTGTTTCGTTAGCTCAGAGTTTCCCTTGTGCGTTGCGGTGCTCGTACTATAAGATATAGTAGTTCCTATCTCGGTGGAAGCCGCTGACTACAAGTTTTTATTTTCCATTTTAATTAATGGAGTTGCTAACTACTAGTAAAAATTCCTTATATGAAATATGAAGAATGCTTTTAACTATTAATCTTCGTACGATTTCGACTTAGTAAATTATGTTAATATCACGGATGTCTGCTTCGCAAATGCCAAGGAGCTTCACTGTGAAATAGTTCCTGAAAAGATTCAAACCGACTGTCAATGATACGAATTTGAGCTTTCTTCGTCATATAGGTCTAACATGTCAGGAGGTTGTTTATGAAGTGCACATGTTGATTAATATAGTTCCTCTCTTCTATATTTTTGCAATAGCATTTAACTGTAGACGTTTTCTGACACCGACGTTAGCAATTCCTTTCCGTTCTCTGAAACCTCCAAGACGATAAATTTTTCTGGTTTAAATCTGATGACCTTAACTATCACTTCCGATCAACATTAAATACTTCATGAATCCATACATGGAACTCCAAATGTGCAGTGTTCCTGCACTGCTACAGAGCATACATTGCAAGGTATTCGTACAGTTTATCGCATAGACTTACCATAAGGAATGAAACAAGAACTGTAATACACTTTACACCACAGACGCTCACTCTAGCGTGACGAAAACATCCGAACGCTGACTAAAAGTTGCACAAATAATTAAGTTTGAAAGGAAAAGAAACGAGGTATGAAGCATTTATAAATTCGTCGATTGTAGTGAGGTGGTTTAACTTCGTCCCACTCTATAAAATTAATTTCGGGCCATACTCAACTCTTGCTGATTAATGTAATATAATACCCGCCTACTAATCACGACGTCTGTCTCCGTTGCTTTCGAGCGTGAATGGAAATCGTAGAAATTTTCTGTGGAGCAACATTTAATAATAAAGCGTTTTAAATCATCAAAAGCGATGAGCGGTAGCAGGCGCTTTCGATAAAGAACGGGGGAGTGCAGCCCCACTGCTGTCGCCACGGCCGCTGCCGGTAGCCAGCAAATGGATCCCGGGGCTTTGCTGCATACGGCGTCCGGAGGAGGACAGTCTGCAGGAAATGTGCCGCAAAATAGTTACTGGATAAAATTGTGATATCGGTGTGTCAGAAAGCGAAATAGATTGAATCTGCCCTACCATTACGTTCACGTCTTCAGCATTCAGACAGAAGAGGCTATAAAAATATTTTATGCCAGCTGCTCTCGATCTTCTGACATTACGAACAGAAACAACGCACGCTACCGCTTTTTTTTTTTTTGTGCACTCCAATATTGTTTTTAAATAAAGAAAATTTTTCACACCGCACAAGGTTTGAACTCATAATCTCTCTTTTTTTTTTTTTTTTTGTTAACAGGAAGTCAGGGTAAACAAACAATCTTTATTCGTACAATTGTGCTGTCCTAGGGATAAGTAAAGTATCGAGACAGCAAAAACAATTTGATAACCATAAAAGCAACGCAAAGGCCGCCCTCTTTTTTTTTTTTTTTTTTTTTTTTTTTTTTTTTTTTTTTTTTTTTTTTTTTTTTTTTTTTTTTTGTAACAGGAATAAAGTAAATGACAATCCTAGTCACGGGCGGGAGTGAAAATGAAGTTATCATCTGCATCACAATCCCTGCAGCACGCGGTGTCGCATCATAAACCTGACAGAAAGCCATATAATCTTGACCATTTCTGCTAGTGTCTCTAGTCGTTCTGCTGCAGGAGTCTTCCCAGTTCTGGGACACCCCAGCTGTCGGGCGGATTGTGAAAAACACTTCCTAAAAAATTGGAAAAGTAAGTCCTGTATTTCGTATGACTCCGTATGAGCTCGTGTTGTTCTTGTAAATACAACCAATAATCCATCACGGACTTAATATCGTACGAATACAAATATTTCGCCGCATGTCCAGCGATCCAATTGACCGCATACGTCTTTTGATTCGGAAAAAAGGTCTTGTCCGGTAGAAAAAGTACATCCGATGTGATTTCTGTGTAGTTAGTGCGCCGAAGGAAGGCCAATATTCGACGCGTCAGCATCCAGACGTCCCTCGCTGCGCCACACACTAAACCATGTTCTTCCGTGGCTAACAGTCCACAGTTGATGCAAAGAGGAGAATCGACCATATGAATTGTATGTAATCGACTCCTGGTCACAAGTTTACGGTTTATAAGAATATACCACATCGATCTCGCTGCTGTTGACAGTAATGGAGTATGCACTGCACACCAAATGTGGTTCCACGTTCTCGACGGGTATTTGAATTCCATTATGTTGCGGCCATGGTGATCCATCAAGCATCTATAGATCTCCCGAGTCGTGGGTATTCTCGTTGAAGGTACTTTCAGACGAACATAACTGTAATCAACAAGAAATGAGGCAATGTGTGCAAGAGAAGGCGAAATATTGCCCACCGCAATAGGGGGTTCGTACGAAGGCGGAACAAGTGCTTCTATCAGAGCTGACGTTATGGTATGCTTTCTTTGTTGCCAATTTCGTATCATTGCTCGCATGTAAAGCGCCAGAGCTTTGTTTCGCACGTTTGTGAGGTTGAGGCCACCGTTCCGGAACTGTAGCGTTAACGTATCATATTTGATCTTAAATAACATCCCAGTACTAACATAGTAACCAAAGGCAGCCATGAGGCGGTCGGCGATACCCTTCGGTATTGGTAGGATCTGCGATAAATGGGGCATTCGTGACGCTATGTGAACGTTGGTGTATGCCACACGTTGGATCATGTCAAAGGCTCTCAGTGAGTTGTTGCGTATCGTCAGACGAACATTCTGCAGAAGCCGCCGAGAACTCGCCGCCGCTGACCGCCGTAGTGAACGGGTAAATGTAATCCCCAGACATCTCAGCGATTCCACCGTCTGGAACGGTCCCGGTACGTCTACCAGACCCCGTCCAATGTGCATAATTTTGGATTTCGTCATGTTAACGACACTGCCTACCGCCGTCCCGTAAGAGTCTAGATGTTCAACAGCCTGACGAACTTCATGTCCTGATCTGACAAGAAGGATCAGGACGTCCGCATATGCGCGACAAATGAAAGAGTTCTCATTAAGCGCTATCCCAGTAAGTGAGCACCTCATAACACACATCAGCGGCTCAAGCGCTATCGCAAACAGCATCATGGAGAGTGGGCACCCTTGTCGGACTGAGCTGTTAATAGGAATCGAGCCCGCTTCCCGACCGTTTACAATCACCTTCGATGTAGCCCCTCGTATTAGCCTCATAACGATGGAGATGAAAACCGGAGGAATCGCCATTCGACTCATGACTGACACCAAGAAGTCATGGTTTATCCTGTCGAACGCACGATCGAAGTCCACAGATATCATCGCTGCTCGCATTTTACACGTTTCCGCAAGGGCGATAACGTCACGGTATTCACTTAACGCCGAGGAGATGTTGCTTCGCACCCCTAGGCAAGCCTGATCAGGGGATATTGTCCTGGAAATCGCCAGCTTGAGACGAGACGCTAGTAGTCGTGCAAAGATTTTATAGTCGGTGTTTAGCATAGTGAGAGGCCGATATTGATTAACACTACGACTCCCCGCCATCTTCGGGATGGGAATAAGAAAGCCCGTCACAAAATCCGACGGTAGGCGCACGTCCGGACGCATCGCCTCATTGTACATCGACACCAACTGTGGCATCATCATGTCCACGAATTCTCGATAAAACTCTAGCGTAATCCCATCTGGTCCTGGTGATTTATGGGCCGCTCCTTTTGTGAGTGCCACCTTTATATCGTCTTCTGTGAGTGGCTCCATAAGCGCTGCCTTATCCGTCTCTGTCAGTGTCGTTTGCAGATGTTGCAGTATCTCTTCCCCCACCAGACGGTCCGTCGGTGTACCGGCATAGAGGTGGCGGAAATGCTCTAAAAATTCATTTGCAATGTCCTGTTGTGTTGTCAGTCGACGGCCATCTAAACCGTGGAGCACTGTTACCAATGCCCGGCGGTAACTTTTATGTTCCCGCGACACATGGTGCATCGAGGTACGTTCCCCAGTGATGGTATCGAGACATCTTGCCCGTATTGGGATGCCACCCAGTCGTCGTCGCGTGATCGATAGGATTTGTGCCTTGACACGATGAACTTCCTCATGATGTTCTACAGACGGCACCTGGAAGGACAGCTCACGAAGCATGGTGTAATAATAATCAAGAGTGTCTCGTTGCCATCTCGTCTTATCCCGACCATACTGTATGAGAGCTCTTCTTAATGCCGGCTTAGTACACTCGAGCCACCATTGAAGCACGGAGGTATATGTTGGTAGACGGCGTTGACATGTGACCCATACCTCCTCGACTCTCCGACGACATTCGGGGTCCGTCAAAAGTGACGAATTGAGCTTCCATGTCCCGCGGCTTCTCCACACACTGTGCCTAGGGAGTGATATGGTACAAATGTAAGCCAGATGATCAGTAAATGCCGCAGGTCATCGTTCCGCGTCGACCACCTTATCCTGTAGGCCAACCGAAACATATATTCGATCGAGTCTGCTCGCCGAGTGACTGGTATAAAAAGTATATCCCTCACGGTTCCTATGAATCATGTCCCAGGTGTCGCTTAACTCCAGATCCCGGCATAGCACATGCAATTCACGACAGGTATTGTAATGTGGAGTCTGGTCTTTTTGCGCTAAAACACAATTGAAGTCACCACCTATAATGAAATGATCGAATCTGACGGTAAATAAGGGCACAATCTCTTCCGAATAATATCTAGCACGCGCCCGTCTGTTGTCTGTGCCGGAAGGGGCATAAACATTGAGAATGCGAATTCCATTAACAGTTATCGCCAGTCCTCGTGCCGAAGGTAGATAAGCCAGGTCTCGGACCGGAATCCCGTCCCGGACCAATATCGCCGTTCCACTGTCGTTGTTCGAGTGCGGCGAGGTGTAGGAGATGTATCCATGGACTTCCTGGAACTCAGGAATGTAAATTTCCTGCACCATAAGTATATCCACATCCGACGCGTATATCATGTCCCTAAACAACTGCTGTTTCACGGGCGATCTAATGGTATTTACATTCACTGTCCCTATTCTGTATGCCTGGGGTCGAGTAGCTGTCATCTCCACATGATGTTAAAATGACAAAGTTTCACCATATCGATAGTCCCTTTGCACATCCGCAGAGGGTCGCCCGACGGACGTGTCCCTGTGGCATTAGGTTTCTTGAGATGCGGACGGATGCGAGTCCCCACCAGTAGAATGGTCCGCATCGGTGATTTCGTCGTCCTGTTCATACCAGCTGATACTATTGGGGTGCTCCAAATTTTCCTGTGCGGCATTGATGTGTGACATCTGTTGTTCTTTCGCAGCATTAGACTCCACCGCAGAAGGGGTAGCAGGCCCCTGAGCGGATGCATCTTCCGAGCGACATGACATCTTTTCACTGTCCGAATTCATATGGTCTGCGACATCCGAAGCTTGTGGTCCCAAGTCAGACAGTTCTATAGTGTTAGACTCATCTGGGCTTCCAAGAAGAGAAGGGAGCGTCTCCGCAGAGTTTAGTCTGCGCTTCTTGCGGCGCTTTGGCGAGCGTTGTTTGCGGGCCCTAACCTCGGCCTCTGGTGTTGGCGAATCTTGCATCACCTGCGCTCTCGCCGCCGCTACAACGCCCTGGGGCCGTTCCACTTCAGCTTCCATGCCTGTTGTGATGCTCTCATCCTCTTTCTGCACCACCTGTAATGTCTGGCACTGAGGCCTGGTGGGAGCTGTTCCTTCTTCAGTGGGGTCCGAAGGCGCCTCAATCAACTGCGGCGTCGGTTCGATAGTGCGCTCCGACCTCTGCGTCACCTCCCCGCGAAGCGCCGCCACGTAAGTCATCGGCAGTGACGTTGGTGTAGTCGGATTCTGGAGGTCTCCGCTGGGGAGTTGCACGAGTCTCCTCTGCATACACGCAGATCGAAGATGTCCTTCACCACCACACCCGGAGCATGTCCGGGGCTGTCCATCATAGATGACAATAGCTCGACAGCCGCCGATGTTGATGTACGATGGCACATGTTTCGTAAGTGCAATTCGCACCTGTCGGACACCATTGAGCACTGGATACGTGCTAAAACTTGCCCAACGTTCGGCCGTATGACTGATAACTCTGCCATATGGCTGGAGCGATTCAGTGACCAAGGATTCTGGTAACTCGAAAGGCAGCTCAAAGACTCGAATCGTACGCACACCCAGGCCCGAATGAGCGACTAACACGTCGCCAATATGACCATCGGAGTGTCGGAACTGGAATCCTCGTTTGGCAGCTTCAATGACCTTATCGCATGCTGCATCGTCAATCATCTTTACGTAAAGAGTGCTGCTCACGATCGATAAATGAATTCCAATAACCTCAGTGTAATTAAGTTGCACTTCGTCCCTCAAGAAACGTTCGATTTCGAATGCCTTCGGTCGTGCATACTCGTTACAGAACGTGAACTGTATCGTGGTTTTTCGGAAATTGTGTGCCATTGCGTTCGATTCAGACAGTAACACACGCGAGTGACGACGGTGTAAACACCACTTCTTCCGCGAACGTTCGCAGCCGGGACGTAAACAAGTCCGAGCTGCTCCGCGGCTAAAGGCGGACTGAATATAATACCCCCCTACTAATCACGACGTCTGTCTCCGTTGCTTTCGAGCGTGAATGGAAATCGTAGAAATTTTCTGTGGAGCAACATTTAATAATAAAGCGTTTTAAATCATCAAAAGCGATGAGCGGTAGCAGGCGCTTTCGATAAAGGACGGGGGAGTGCAGCCCCACTGCTGTCGCCACGGCCGCTGCCGGTAGCCAGCAAATGGAGCCCGGGGCTTTGCCGCATACGGCGTCCAGAGGAGGACAGTCTGCAGGAAATCTGCTGCAAAATGGTTACTGGATAAAACTGTGATATCGGTGTGTCAGAAAGCGAAATAGATTGAATCTGCCCTACCATTACGTTCACGTCTTCAGCATTCAGACAGAAGAGGTTATAAAAATATTTTATGCCAGCTGCTCTCGATCTTCTGACATTACGAACAGAAATAACGCACGCTACCGCTAGACCGCAGGCGTAATCGGCCTGTGGTTTTTCTATCATGGGACAAGTTTTCCTCCAGGTAGTGCCGCAGTCTGCAGTGTTGCCAGATTGTGCAGATAACCGGACTTAGAGAATTAGCGAGTTGGCCAGTTTATTTGTCCCATGTCGCGATCGGCGCGGACTTAGCCTCTGAAGCGGCCGGCCGCCGGTCAAGTTTTATGTCAAAGAGTGTACACATTCCAGGCCACTGAAGATCCCTTGCTGAAAATAAAGGCGAAACGCATATGGCATGAAATTGTGTTTCATTCATTTGCTTCAGACGGTCCATAAAGTAAAAATTATCAATATACTGTAATATTACTTACTTGTTTACTTAACCCCTCCACGTTATCTGTTTCTTGATCCCCACCTACTTCAGTTCGCCCCAGCCATTTAAGGAAAAGAACACGTTGTTGAACGAAAAGAATTTCGTCTTGCATTGCTTGTATATTGGGCATAAACTTAGGCTCCTTGTTACTTAAATGGACATAACTAACCCTGTTAGCAACATGGTCTACTAGTGCGTGCAAACGCGGCATTTGAACACTCGAAGGGGAGGTGCCTCCTAACAAAGCAATACTTTGCTGAACCACACGGAGCAAAGAATGGCATGCAGCGCATGCAGTATTCACCTCCCGTAATGTTTGTGCAATGATGATTAATGACCCGTCCAACATACTCCACAGCTGCCGGCACAACTAAGCCACGTTACCTTTATCCAATTTGCCGTGAATACGTCACTCTAATGCCCTTTATCAAATGCCTCAGCTCTAAAACGCTTCTTGCTCCCATAATATGAGAATTCTGCAAGAACACAGTATGTTGCAATGACAAGTACTAACAAACATACAACATAAATTGTTATAACTACAAAACCTACAAGATACCAATTGCTCAGTACCAAGGTATTCATTTACCCAGCAAACAATCATCCTCTGCTACCATTGGAGTGATGGTAGTTACCCGTGGAGTAGGTAACCTTGCATGCAAGTATCCTTGAGCAGTAAGCAATTGAGACTTTTATGTAATATTGTATTTTGCCAAACAAAAAAGGTTCAAAAAGTTGCATAAATTGGTACCTGAACAAACGATTTCATTGAATCGTTAATATCTTCAAACAAATACTGTGACAGGGCAATGGGCTTTGGCCATCAAACATTTAATAATTTAAGCAGTTGCAAAATTTATCAAATAACTCTTAAAAGGGAACAACACAATTAGGCACTTAATATAGTTAAAAACTTAAAGTTACTAAAAATTTGCTTTTATAGAAGAATTTGTAAGGGTACAAATTTTCTTCAGCAAATTTTTCTTTAAATGTTGTCGCCTAACCCGCACTGACATTCATCTGCAGGCAATGTAAAGCCCAAAGAACGTGACGAGCTTGATTATAGAACTCATGATGCAGGTTTTGTTTACTTCTCTAGAATGTGGCTCTGTTGAATCATATTTACAACGTTACATGACAAAATGTGCTATGAATCAACGACAGACCTATTCATTACTTAGTGCTACTCAGAGACGTACACTACAATACAATGGAGCACTGCCCGTACAGTTTTGCAGAACTCACTTGTGAATGGCGAAATACGATGCAAGGATCATGCTGCTGAAAGGCTGTACAGGGAACGATTTCCGAACAGGCGTCATTCGCCACGACGAGTCTTTATTTCTCTCGATCGTGTGAGTTAACGAGCATTTTGCTCTCATTTAAGTATATGGCCGAAAGAGTCAGCCTTCAGGAATTGTGAAACGAACCCTGTCGTCCAGAACCGGGTGCCAGAAAGGGCGCAGATTCACCATGAGACGGGGAAACTAACAGGCGTCTATTGTCTATTGAGGCCTAAGCGCTGAAGTGTGCGAGTGAGACAGACGAGAACTTAAGTCGTAGGGAAACCCAGTAGAAGGCTTTTGTGGCAAGGAGACCTGGCAGTGTTCAATATGGCGTACCTAAGATCGGCCATAAAGGGAAACACTTACGAAAACTATTTAGTTCTGTAGTAACTCGGGGAATGAATCCACAGTAATATTAATCTGCCATCCTCCATAAATTTTCATGGTGATCCCAATAAATCTTGAATGTTGATCATATCTATAATAGTTTAGGATTTACTGTTACAGCGAAATTAACAAGTTTTGTGACAAAGAACTCAATGCTAAGATCTGAACACTTTCGTCGATATTAACGATCGACATTTCATATAGAAGCGCATTATTAAAATGACAAACGTTGTAAATATCAACCCTATAACTTTATTTGTTTAAAAGTTATAGTAAATATAAGTTATCAGTATTTTCAGTTAAGCATCAGATCATCACCTCCTCCACACAACACACATTGAACGATGACAGTATGACACCTCCTTGAATCCTTAAGTAATAGAATATTTGTTGTAAATTTTAGTAAATAATAGTTACTTCTGTTATTTATTTATTTATGGGAAAGACCAAAGGAGCAACGCTACTGGCCGTGACATTCAAAGTTAAGAAGGAAATTGTATTGGTTTTATGTAAAGGAATTTAACGTTTATTACGTAATGGATATTATTGTTAATTTATTTAGAATGTGAGAATGGTCAAGCTTTGATTATTTAAATATATTAAAATGTAAAGTAATGTATAATAAATTGTAGCCAACGAGATGGACGCCTTCAGGAAAAGGAACTGCACTAGTCAGTTGAGTGACAATGGTCGGCACGCCGTTAAAAGCCGGTAAAAGCGGCCGGGGAGATGGGTAGAGGGACAATTTGGCTGGAGACACCAAAGTGAACAGTTCTGGTCTAGAGACCAGAGGTTACATCTCGGACTGAGATGCGAAAGCAGACAGTCGGTCTTTAGGCAGCTAGGAAGTGGAACGGCTTAGAAAATTTCGCGTTGTGTGGTATCGAGGGATTTAAGTCTCTGAGCGGTGAGCAGCCGCGCGCCTGGTGTGAACTCTAACTTTCCGTATAAATGACGAGGTGGAGAATCGGACTTCCGTTTCGCGATGAGATTGTGAATCATCGAACTGCGTCAAATGGATATGCGCTCGAGTGTAACAGTAATTCTAAATACGACCACTTTCGCTATTAGCTTGCTTTCTGAATAAATATTATTCTAACCAAATTGCAACTGTGCGGCTTACATCAATAATCGGTCGTTAATTTAGTTCCAGAGATTATTATTACTGTTATAATACGTTATGTTAACTTTGTATTTCGACTGATGACCTCAGAAGTTAAGTCCCATAGTGCTCAGAGCCATTTGTATTTCGCAAACTTGCCATCAGCCACACAATATAACCAAAGGGTCATAAGTATCTAATTTAGGGTGAGTAATGCGACACATGCGGTTCAGCCCCTAGACGACTTTGAGCCAAGACATTTGGACGAAGAGGAATCGCATGTGAGCCCGAACATCTTTTGGATGTTAGCTCGCAATCGGGGGCTCGTCCGGGATAGGAACTAGGAAAGTGTTAGTTGAGGGATAAGAATCTTGCAAAGTGTTGGAACAGGACTGGATTTTTGAAACTGTAAGTTGCAGAATATGAACTCTGGAAAGCTTAGGATTGGATCTGAATTCTGCAAAGTGTCTCCAAAAGTATTATCTGAACTTCGATAAGCAGGACCTCTCGAAAAAGTTAAATGTGAGATCAGTTCACGACTGAATATTAGGTTTCTTTAATAGTTATGAAATTACAATTGTAATTCTCACAGTAAACAACATTCTGTGACCTAGGTCCCAAGTCTGTAGCAGTTTAGCCAGTTTGCGTGGGGGTCCTGAGCTACGAATTTTGCAACTCTTGTGTGCACCAAGTTTTATCAGTGGTTAGTGGTGATAAAAAAGTAACGCGGAAGAAGAGATGAGATCTAAAGCACGTGGTTCCTGCCAGCAGTGGCATCTTCAACGGCGATTCATCGCGCAGCGGCGGTTGCAGTACCACAGCAGAGGCTACGAGAGCTTCTGCTTCGGCTTCAACTGCAACATCGGCAGCAATACCATAGCAGAAGGATCCAGCACGACAAAACTAAGTACCTACGCTGATAGCGAGATTAGGTATGATTATTTAGTTCAATTGCTAATAATAGATGTCGCTAATATTAAGCAGTCGCCTAGTTTGTGTGGGTATGAAAATACTAGCGAGCCGTTTAGCCCGAAGTCTGAGCGGGAGAGCGTCATCGGCTGTGAATTTAGTAGGCAAATAGTCCGAAATCAGTCAAGGGAGATGAATTTGGGGGAGACATGATGTCGCAATTAATGCAAATGATAAGTAGATTGGGATCCAAAATTGATTCTGTTAAAACTGATATGGGTGGCGTAAATTTAAAAACGGATTCGGTTCAATACGAAATAGCTTCGGTAGTCAAAGACGAAGTAGGTAAAATGGCTTTTGGAATCGAGGAACTGATAGACAGAAAATTAAAAACCATTTGGGGAGAAATGGGGAAAATTTCTGATGAAGTTGGGTTACTTGTCTCTAAGGTAGATTAAGCGGTGAAAAACGTCAGTGATAAAGTGGAGAAGTTGCCGGCAGATTTGGGAGGCAACGTAAGAAATTGTATGAGTAGGCAAACTACTCTTATGGCTGAGATGACAGAGGCTATTAGCAACTTATCCATTCGAATAGGTAAAGGGAGAAAGAAGTAGATAAAATAAAAGAACAAATTGAATCTGGCATTAAATTTGAAAATAGTGAAGATAAAAAGCAAATCAATGAAATACAGAGCGAACTGAATTCTTCAGCTGCACATCAAACCTCTACAGTGATCAGTGCTCCGTGGATGAACTCAGGGCCGGTCAAATGTTTTGGAGACGACGGGAAATATCACCAAGTAAATTTTCTAGCAACGTGCAGGGATTGTTTTATAAGGGGAATGCCCGATGAGGCGAAGATAAAATTCGTGAAAAGACGTTTGGAAAGTGAGCCATATTCGTGGGCAAATATGCACAGTGATACTTTCACTACCTACTAAATGTTTGAAAGCAGTTTCCTGAACAAGTTCTGGAGTGAAGCGAAGCAAACGTAACTTCAAAATGAGTTTCTGAACGGGCCAACATTTAAATACGGGAACAGGTCGATGCGAGAATTTTGTAGAAATGAACTTGTGAGATTAATGCATGTGAAACGTCTATTGGGAGTGATTACCGAAATTACGGTGTTGAAAAGGCGGTTATTGGAAAATTTGCTGTAGGATCTAGTGCACAGTCCTAGTAACTCAATAGACGAAATTTTGGACTTTGTAAAAAAGTTAGACTGGGCATTGAAATTTAAACCGCAAAGTAAGCAGACAACTAGTTTTCAGATTGGAAATCATAACTACAGTCCGAGTAACTACTATGAAAGACATCCGGGAATTTATCATTGGAAAGCTAACAACAGTTTTGATAAGGGAAACGGTAACAGGAACAACTCCAATGGTAAATTTCAAAGGGTCTAATGGGAACGGATACTTTAGTGACACGGACCGACACCAAGAACGTAGATTTGAGGGACCGGCACCTGGAAAATTAACCAGCGTAATACGTGATCAGGAAAGTAAGTTTCACCGCAACTTAGTTCCGGAGATGGCAAAATAAACTGGCTATCAATAGGGCGCGAGTTAACGGAAATGTGATAGGTGTTAATAAATTGGCAAAAAATCCGTTAGAATATTGAAATGAAATTAGTAAGAGATGAGAATCAAATAGCTAAATTTTCAAATGATCCGTACATAAAAGACGAAATCTTAATATAATGAAAGATAACGATAAAGGCGATGACTATGATTTGAGGCAAAATGCTTTGTTTTATGAGTGTGAGACGAAAGGGTGTGTGAATGTTAATACAATGAAAGATTCTACGTCCCAAAAGGAAGCTGAGGGGAGCTGAATTTGGTGGTGTTAGATGGTATAGAAAATTCTGAAGAGGTACTAACCAGTTGTAACAATTATAGTGAGGAAGGTTATGATGTTTCAGGTGACATTGTGACGGCGAAAATTGTTAAGAATGTTAATAACGGCGGTGTACCATTAGTCTCGTCAGCTGTTGATGGATTTGTGTGTGTATCGGCGGATATTGGTGAATTATTTTTGAAGTAAGGTAGTAATGATGTTTTATGTGCTGAAGTTACGGAAGTTGAAGCTGCTAGTATTGAGAAAGGAATCTATGTGTATCTTTCTACTAATGAAGGTGAACTCTAAATTCTGGGTGCATCTGTGGATCTTGAATGTTTGTTTGAGAATGAGGGTGGATCTGAATTCGATGTGCGATCTGAAATTAATGTAGCGCAGGAGCGTGTAGGAGAGGAAAAGATATTATCTCAGGTTTAGATCAAAATGCATCGGATTTTAATGGTACTGTTGATTCTGAAACTGCACGATACTGTAGTTATAATTCAGGTGTGTAACAGCAGAGGATTGTGAAACTATGAATGGTTCTTATATTGGTGATTTGTCGACGGAGGTAAATGAGGTTTTATGTAGCGACTTGTATGATGTATCAGCGGCTGTTGAAAGTGCTGTTTGTGAAGGTGTTTGTGTTGACATGGAAGTAAAAAGTAATGCTTTATTTCATGATAATGATGTTGTAGCTTTCTGATGTCGATAATTTTAAGGGAGAATACAGTAAGCTTTGTTCTACTATAGAAAGTGATATTTGGACAGAAAGGTATCTTAAGGAGGAACGGTACGGTAGAGCATTACGATCGTTATAGCCTCATATGTTGACTCGGGAGGGTACTCGGTTCCGAATCTGTGAAGCGCCGCTGGAGACTTCGTTGTGATGAAAAGGTTCTGTGAAAGTGAGCACAATGGCGCTGATATTTCAGCTGCATTTCAATAGACAGTCGACTTTGATATGTGTATAGTTTTATTTGGCATTAAATTAATATGCCACAATTCATAATTTTTGTTAGATATAATTTTCTTTAAATTTAAAGAATGCTGCATCAACACAACTACAAATAATTACGCTATTGATCTGGCACTTAGGATATTTATGTTATTGTACTATGAATTTGTGTCATGAATTTGGGTGCTACTTCATAACATATATGGCAAGCCAACATGTTATGAAGTGGAAGCGTGTGAGTTAATGAGCATTTCGCTCTCATTTAAGCGTATAGCCGAAAGAGTCAGCCTTCATGAATTGTGAAACGAACCCTGTCGTCCAGGACCAGGTGCCACAAATGGCACAGATTCACCACGAGATGAGGAAACTCACAGGCATCTATTGTCTATTGAGGCCTTAGCGCTGTAGTGTGCGAGTGAGACAGACGAGAACCTACGTCATACGGAAACCCAGTAGGAGACTGTTGTGGCCAAGGAGGCGTAGCAGCCTTAAATATGGCGCACCTAACATCAGCCATAAAGGGAAACATTTATGAAAACTATTTAGTTCTGCAGTAATTCAGGGAATGAAGTCTCAGTAATTTTAATCTGCTTTCCTCCATAATTATTCATGGTGATCCAAATAAAACTTGATTATTGATCATATCTATAACAGTTTAGGATTTACTGTCAACGTGAAATTAACAAGTTTTGTAAAAAAAACCTGAATGCCAAAATCTGAACGTTTTCTCAAAACACATTGAACGATGACACCTTATTGAATCATAAGGTAATTGAATATTTGTTGGAATGTTTAGTGCATAATAGTTACTTTTGTTCTTTATTTATTTATCAGAAAGCACATTGCTGCAAGCCTACAGGCAGTGACATTCAAAGTTAAGGAGGAAATTGTATTCGTTTTATGTAAAGGAATTTGACGTTTATTATGTTATAGATACTATTGTTACTTTACTTAGAACGTGAAAGTGGTAAAGCTTTGATTATTTAAATATATTAAAATGTAAAGTAATGTAGAATAAGTTATAGCGAATCAGATGGACCGCTTCAGGAAAGGGAATTGCACTAGTCAGTTGAGTGACAATGCTCGGCACGCCGGAAACGCGGCCAGGGAGATGGGCAGAGGGACAGTTTGGCTGGAGACACCAAAGTGAACAGTTCTGGTCTAGAAACCAAGGGCACAGCTTGGACTGAGAGAGTGGTCAGTCGGTCTTTAGGCAGCTAGGAAGTGGAACGATATGGAAAATTCCGCGTTGTGTGGTATCGCTGAACTCAAGTCTCTGGGCGGCGAGCAGCCGCGCGCCTGGTGTGAACTCATAACTTTTCGTGTAAATGACGAGGTGGAATATCAGACTTGTGTTTCGCGCTGAGATTGTGAATGATGGAACTGGGTCATATGGATATGCGCTCTAGTGTAACAGTAACTCTACATACAACCACTTTCGCTATTAGTTTGCTTTCTTAATAAACATTCAAATGGTTCAAATGGCTGTGAACACTATGGGACTTAACTTCTGAGGTCATCAGTCCCCTAGAACTTAGAACTACTTAAACCTAACTAACCTAAGGACATCACACATACCCAAGCCCGAGGCAGGATTCGAACCTGCAACCGTAGCTGTCGCACGGTGCCAGACTGTGGCGCCTAGAACCGCTCGGCCACACCGACCGGCGAATAAACATTTTTCTAACCAAATCGCAAATGTAGTACAGTAGTGAGGAGGCTGTTGGTGGCAAATCAGTACTACCCACGGAGAAATCGACCACACAGCTGTCCACGCCACCAGCTCCGACCAGCGGCAAACAATAATAATTTCATCGTTAACAGTGAAGGGAAACGTCGTTCATCTGCTTCAAAAATGGTTCTGATTAATTTAGTGTAAGGAAGGTAGGCAGTATCGTTTTGACTCTAGTGCACATCGGTATACTTTCGGCTGGAGCTGAAGTCAGTTTAGTCGAACTTCGCGACCGCTACGGTCGCAGGTTCGAATCCTGCCTCGGGGAATGGATGTGTGTGATGTCCTTAGGTTAGTTAGGTTTAAGTAGTTCTAAGTTCTAGGGGACCGATGACCTGAGATGTTAAGTCCCGCAGTGCTCAGAGCCATTTTACAGTTTAGTCATGACTCGATCGAAGACCATATGCTAGTAGTGTGCAATCAGGAGTTGTCCATCGGATTTATGCTAGCGTGCCAACGATTTGTTGCAAATTACAGCCCGTAAGTAAATGTCGGAGTCAAGTGATTATTGTTTAATTAATTTTTTTTAGTACTTCGTGTGCACAGTAGGGAGTTAGCTGCCCTCGCAACATAATGATGATTGCCTGTACTATAAAAGAGGAACAAAGTATTATTTTGTTTGCAGTGAAAAAGAAAAGTGTTGTGACTATCAATAAATAGAGTCCCACCGAAAGATTGTCAAAGAAACACTCTTTAAATGAAATAAACAATTTTACAAAAAAGTGTGATGCAAAGTGATCGAGTAAGATTTACTGTATAGTTGAAATCTTTAACGTTTGGGTAATAGGCATATATTTATAATTTATTATTGATTAAGAAAACAGATTGAAGTACTCTTGAATGTTTAAAAGCTGATATTAAATACTTTGTCAAGAAAAAGTAACTAAATATTTCCAGTTATATGATAAGGGCATCGTATTTCGAGTAGTTCATATTACGAAACGTGTTCTTTCTTACTTCTAGGTGCTATCTTCGCGACGGTGGTGCAAAAATTCATGCTGTGTAAACGAAAATAATTAACATTGAATATTCGTATAAATAATGTAGTAAATATATCTGGCTCGCTTTTTTAAAGAGCATTACTGTGAAGGACGTGAGTTTCGTAAATAGTTAATTCGTGTTTCAGTAAGTTTCAGGAGTTAATCGTTAGCTATGTATTTCTGCGAAGTTAAGAAAGAACGCGACGGAACACCATTTAATTGAAACAAGTATTACGTTCTAAATGGGGAAGATTTAATACTTATTTTGTGATTTAGTCCGAATACGGGTGTTATGTATAATATCCGATATTATTATTATTATTATTATCATCTGACGGGGAGACGATAGCAGGACCGTAACCTTCTTCATACTGCGGCTTACACATTCCGCACCAAGATTCCTTGAGCCAGCTATAGCGTTCTGAACTCTCGTGTTGTGTTTCGGTCGGCGGCGGTTACAAGACTAACTGCCACGTTGCCTGTCCCTCTCTGGCGTGGAGAACCAGCACGTGACCTCCCCGCGCGCAAGCTTCTTTTACCGACCTGCCTACGCTCTGCTGTCTTTTCACAACTCAATACAAGACCCCCTTTCCGTCTTTGCCCTCTGCTTAAAACTATTCCAGACTGCGGCTCGCATCCTGTTACTCCGAGAAGGACGTGTAACAGATGTCAAGGAATTGGGCGTTTTGCTCGCTCATACTCGCTCGAGTCAATCGCGCTCTGGCACTGGAGAAGCGCCTGTGGCCGAACGTGGAGCCACGGTGAGGGCAGAGGCAGCCTTGTCTGGCGCGCTCGCCACGCTGCAGTTGCGACTGTTTAAGTAGCAAATCTGTGTGCCTGGAGTCAGTTCAGACGTACTCCCACCAGCTGATGGAAATACACCCACATCAATTTAGTTACGCTGAATTGCGACATCATGGTGATTCATAAGTGAAAATAGCCTGCTTTATGCAATGACCAAAATTTGTGACCCTTTGGACTTTCATAGGAAAACTATGAAGCCTTTTTCATGATATGTTTCATTATAAAAAATCACATTCCTCTTTCTTTATAGTACCATCTGATTTGATTCAAGTATAAATATGCCAGATTGACCGCATAAGAAATTAGGAATGTGAGAGGAACAAAATTGTCTCAAAATTATTCCCTGTTGGCGTAATTGCAATGAATCGACTCGTTTCGCATCAAGTTTGCTTCGTGTTATGATTTCACCTCTCAAACTGATCATCGTCGTCACTAACATCCATTCGAGCTAAATAAAAGTCAACCTCATCGCTAGACTGAGTATTACATCACCATAGCCTAATCAATCCGAAAACAGACTTCATATTCTTGGCTGCTAAGCGGTGCTGACCTTCTCTCATTTACTGGTATCACAAAAACAGAGGAAGATATTGCTGCCACTATATAATTTTATTCTGACTTATCAGAAACTGGTATATCAGAAACTGGTATATTTAGCGCACAGTCCTTAACGTGTCATCTTTATCAGAAACAAACACCACTCGAGTAAGGGGAAGGGCGACGACAAAAATGCTACCATTCTGTGAAGCGTCCGAATTTCGACTTTCTCATCTAGAGACGGAGACATCGACCTTCCATTACTGGTAGTATCTTCAGTTGATAGACGATAATACGACTTGAACTGCACTGCCAAAATACCGACTGACACTGAAACCGACGTGTTGAGATTAAACAAAATTTTAATTTGCTGGACACGCAGTGTGTATTAAACAAGAAAACTGGGTCTACAGTAATTTAAACGTATCTCTGTATCTTCTGGCAATGTAAAACAATGAGTTTTCAGTTTTTGCACCCACAACGAAACTAAATAAATTGTTGGGAACTTCTCGTCTTCAGCACTCGTATTCCATCCTTGAATGACTTTAAAAATGTTTTGAGTTCTTCTGCGATGTTATTTTCATAATCAGTAAGTTTTTCAGAGACGCCACTCTCCGGAAGCATTTTCATGATTTTATAGTTCTGCCTATCAACATACTGCAGCATTCTAAGCCAGCCGTTCCACTTCTCTCTGCTTCCTGCTTCAAGCTTGTCTATATCGAATTCCTATCACCAGTTTTTTTTTCATGAAACAGAAAGTATCTGTGGCAGCATGAGGTTTGGAATGAACGACTGCAACCTCATTTAATAAAATAATCGTCACCGAACATGTGTAATCCTTGCATAATGCTGAAAGGATTGCAATGCGTTGCATATATTAGCGTCTCTCTCGTTGACAATGAAATCATAGTAAAACGCTTGGAATTTGCTCTTAGCAATTTGAATTAGGTTTTTCTCGGTGTAGCTTTTAATAAATTCCCCACATTTTTTCTTCTCAGAGTTGTCACCAATCCCATATTTCGCGGTACATAATCATAGAAACAAAATGAGCAAAAACGGACAGGTATCACATTTTCCAGTATGAATCGGTCCAGATACGCGCTGTACATCCAAATGCTTTTACGCTTGTTGCCTAGATAATGCTAGATGTCATACTCTCCCATACTTCATCGGCTTGACTTTCAATGTTTCGTGCTACTGTTATACGATGAGGTAAAAGACTTCTACATGTCCGAATTCTGAACCGATGCTTACAAGCCACTGACATAAGGTGCGAAATCCTATCATCTAATATTAATGTAAATGGCACACAGTTGTACGCACCTTTTCAATTACAGTAGCGCTCAATGAAACGGGTAACGTTTCCGAACTTACACTTTGTCTTATCGTGCAGACATGTGCGTCGTGGCGGATCTGTAAGACAGGAGAGACAAGGACTTGCCACAGTACATGCAGCGGACTTCCTTCTCAGTCACTAATGAAAATATCTTCCAAGCATTTCGCACGTTCCTTCATCCCAAGTTCACGCGCCGTAATCCTACCGTGGGCGACTAGGCGGCACTTGGTTAACTACAGTAGTTGGCCGATCAATTTGAGCGTGAAATGCCCTGTCCAAAGCAGCTGTATTGACAGCTGCCGCAGAACTATATTCACCGAGTAATTCTAACGATCATGACCCTCAGATGCAGAACTCTAACTTGTAAATCCCTCCATCAATGATGACGACACAGTGGAGAAATCGATACGTACGTATCAAATTTGAGATGCCTCCAGGGCTTAATTTCGGCGGGAACGCGTTCCGGCATCTCCCATACACCTTTTTTTTCTTTTTCTTCTTTAACGGTTCAACACCGGAGATTTGAAATAGTACACGTGTATTACATCACAACGTAACTATAATTTGCCGTTGCGCGAGCACAAGTGAACGTGACATAATGGGTCAGCAACGTGATGTGACCAGCAGGCGGTACTGTGTGTGTGTGTGTGTGTGTGTGTGTGTGTGTGTGTGTGTACAGTCTCATCACAAGCCTCTCTCTCTCTCTGGCCAGCGGGGTGGGGGGGAGGGGGAGTGGTAGAAGGGGGATCGTTCCGGCACCTAAAAGTTTAGAAATTAAGCACCGGATACATCGATTCCAACACGCTTCATATCTGTGTATGTGAGTGCGTATTTATGTGTGTGTTTGTCTGTCTGTCAGTTCTAAACCGAACTTACGCTCGTTCTGTGCTGCTGTCTGACGTGTAGTTTACCACCACTGCTACACGTGTATATTTGATTACTTAGTAGGCAGCTAAGTGCTTAGCATTGTATCGCTTCACTGTTTATAAATACTGAACACCATATCGATTGTGGCTGAGCAATACTTTGCCCCACATACTACTAAGTACATTAAGTGAACTGAGGGAAACTTAAATCAGGAAGTCAGGATGTATGTGATGTGATTCTTAACATGCCAAACCCATGGTTCCACTTACTACCAAATTGTAAAAGAAACAGATGAGTGTGTGAAAAACCAAAATAAATCATGTATTATGGAAAATATTCACTGCCTGACAAAATGAAATGAAACATCCTAAAGACACCGTTCGATGTCACTAACTTCGTACACGTACACACCTTTGATTTGTACGTAAATCAGTAGAGTCTCAATTCTCTGGGACAGGGGTCAACAGCGTCAAATATTAGGTGATAAATATGAAGGATACGAAGATGCCACGTGCTCGAGTGAGACAGAGTTACCAGTACGTGACTGAGTTTGGAAGGGACATTATTCTGGCTTTCCATTTGCCCAGCTAGGCAAATCGCGCAATATCAGGATTTTTTGGGGCATATGGATGTGAGAGTAGCCAGTTGTCGGATTGCGTGGGAACGTGAGGGCAGGCTACTCGTCATTAAGGTTCTGGTCGTACACGCCTGATCACCACTGAGTAAGATGACTGTATTGTGCACCAAGCACACTGTAACCCCTTCACATCTGCGCCTGCCATCTGAAAATGGGATTCTCGCCTACTTTCTGTGCTTTCCCGCAGCATTGCCCAGAGACTAGCGGCGCCCGGACTAGGAATTCCTGTACCACCCGTAGGCGGCCGTTAACACCATTACGTAATGGTTGTGTGTCTAGCGGTGCCGTGACCAGGAAGCGTGGACTGCTGATGAATGGAGTCTCACTGTGTTTAGCGATGAATCGCAGTTCTGCATGACACCGGATCACCATCATCGGCGAGTAGTCGGCAACCTGGAGAGAGGTCCCACTATTCCAATGCTTAGAAGAGGCACACCGGTGTTCGTGTTGGCGTCATGGTGTGGGGAGCCACCGGATGTGACTTGAGGTCACAGAAGGTAGTGCTTCTGGGAACTTTGAGTCATGGAAATCCTGCGTCTTCGTGTATTACCCCTCGTGCGACCGTACCATGGAGCCACTTTTCAACAGGACAATGCTCGTCCTCACATGACGCGTGTCTCTGTCATGTTGAGGTACTCCTGTAACCTGCAAGGTCCGGAAATCTGTCCCTGATATAATATGCGTGGCAGCAGCTCCGAAGTTAACTCCCTCTCACTCCCTGTATCCAGCATATCAAGGACTTGTAAAACACAGTTGGGGGCCAGGCTGCCTCGGGAGAGTCTACAATGGAATTACGAAACTATTCCCGACCGGTTTAGTACATGCATCCAGGCCAGAGGGGATGCAACCTAGTGCTGATGAGTGGGCTCATACCGCCAATTTCTTTGTAAATTTGGCTCGTTTTTGTAATCACTGAAATAACATTACTTGTTGTCTAAACCTGTAAAATTTCACTTCGTTTTCTCCTCTTCTGGGTGCTTAACTTTTTTTTCAGGCTGTGTATTTCGCTCACAGATTCGTGTATGATGTTAGGCTACAGTTTACTGTATTTCTGATTTGTTGCTCTAGTGGTTCTTCGGTACTGGAGGATTTTCCTATCGTTATTGAAAACGATACCTGAGGTTTGAGTGTAAGCAGACAGTCGTCTCCTGTAGTCGAGTTAGACAGGCCCAGGTTGAACGGTTCCCTAAGAAATCTAAATTTTGCGCAAGACTTTTGTTACAGCCTTGTTACGGTAATGAATCGTAAGGAATATTTTTCTCTGATTTAACATCTTATATCAATTCAAGTCTGGAAACGAATGCCACCAATGTTGTTTCCTTAAGAAACCTACAAAATTTTCAGACGTCACTGTGATTAGAAAACAGACAGCTTGACTAAACAACTAGGCGAGAATATCATTTCATACTATGTGCAGATTTAGATGCGCTAATCACTAATCATACTGAGATCGAAGAGCTGTTTATGAGGCATTGTTAGTATCAGAAGGACTGAAGAAAAATGATGCACTCGATTTGAAGATGTGTGCCGGAAAAAATATCGACGATTTGAAAAAAAAATGGCTCTGAGCACTATGGGACTTAACATCTGAGATCATCAGTCCCCTAGAACTGAGAACTACTTAAATCTAACTAACCTAAGGACATCACACATATCCATACCCGAGGCAGGATTCGAACCAGCGACCGTAGCGGTCGCGCGGCTCCAGACTGAAGCGCCTAGAACCGCTCGGCCACTACGACCGGCCAAATGTATTACTACATTGAATGTTTGATCCTTCCTTCGTATCACTGTTGATCATCAATGTACTAAATTTTTCATGATTTATTCATGTTGATGTAAGTTTCATTGCCTTATGGTATCCTTGGTGAGATTTTCAAAACATTGTTACGAGCAGGATTCCCTTAAGCGCAGCGTGAAGTGTAAACAGCACTGCTATTGGAGAAGAACGCTCTTCCACTCAAATCTCTGTTATTCTTTTCGTGTTCCTTTTGTTCTATTCTCCTAAAATAATGTGAAATCGTTCCAGCAGTTCTTAGCTGTTGCAGTAATTTAACTACATAATAGAAAAGTTCTCACTTTTACCAAATGTTGCGTAACGATAATTCATATAGTTCTCCAAAAATACCATGTAAGAAATATGAAGCTTCAGTGTCAATAGTTCACGAAGACGCTCCGTTCAATCTAGCCTTTTCTTGTAACTATGGTACGTTCTCCCTTTCACACGTGTGTTCCCAGTGTCTTCTCACTTCGTAGTTGGTCTGTCCTGAATACGTTCAACAGTCTTCATTTCAGATGGTTTCCCCTACTGCTCCCCTGGTTTTCCAATAATCCGATTTCCACCTTCACACTCCAGCGTCAGAATTTCAGGAACACTGCCGTGCATTTTTGGAAATTAGTGGAACTCTTTTCTTTTATGTTCATAATTAAAAAATCTTACTTTAGAACTCATTATTCCGTGACTGTTCGAGACATCAGTTACCTAACCAACTCTCTAATGGCGACATTTTGACAAAGTATTAGATACAGCACTGGGTAAACCATTTTCCTTACGACTATAGTCATTATTGTGTTGTCTATCGTATTATAGATTTTGGTAACGTATGACTGTCATACCAGGTTAGTGCTAAAGATGCATGATGTACCCAATAGCGGAAAATTAAAGTTCCCAGTTTTTCCTGGATCTTTACATTTACTTGCTACCACTTTGCAGTCCTGCATCGGCGAGTCTGCTAAAGCCCTAGAAAAGTGCTCATTCATTATTGGTCACTCTGTGCTGTTTCTTCAGATAAAAGGTACAAAGGGTACACTCGTGTGACCAGGAACAGTGTACAGCGATTGTAAATTGCACTACCCTGCTGTGAGGTACAAACTTTTACAATCAATTTTAATCAGTAGTTTCAATCACAATGGTAAGAAGAAAGAGGAAGAATTTTGGTAACGCATGTCATAAGCTGCATGTACGCTGAGGAGCTGTGAATATGTAGGCACATGACCTCGAAATCGACAGCATAACTGATTGAACAAAACAGCAAAGAACACAGATATCAGTGAAGTTGCTTTTAGGATGAAATCATCTGCAGCTGATATTCGTAAAGTATGTGCGTCCATTATGAAGCAAATTAAGTTGTCAGTGATAAGTTTCAGCGACAGGCAGCATTAGCATACTTTGATTACCTCTTTGCAAAATGAAACCTGGTCAGGAATGGAATATCTATGAAAGTTTTAGGGGCAGTAAATTTATTTTGTCCATGCTAAACTCCAGTCACTCTTGTGCCGAGTGTGGACAGTTTGAAACCACTTTTTTTTGGCCGCCTTGTTGTGTACTCGTCACTTGGTTGTGTCTTGTACAATGCTGCTTCTTTCCGTATCCTGCGCGGATCCAAGGCAGACACTTCCAATACGTCGTCACCACGCAGAAGCCAATGGAAACAAAGCCTTGAGCTTTGAGCACTGAAAGAACTTCTATTGTCGTGACTGAAAATCTACCGCAGGAAAATCCTCAAACGGAAAAGACAAGAAAAGGAGGACGACGTTTATCTTCGCTTCTTCCGTCTACTTGCAGTTAAAAAGCTGCCATCATGTCACTGTATGGCTACTGCAGCCCCTCCACGAATGTCATGCTTATGCAACCAGAGGCCTGTCCGTATATACCAGACATTATGCGACATTCATATGAGATACTTTGACTAGTACGCAACAAAAGCTCCGAAAAAGAATATCATTACGGATGACACTCATGATGTATAATACTATGTACAATGACTATCAGTGCTAAAGTGCTTCTGAAATTTAATTGAGATATCAGTGAAATGTTATTTGAAAGCAAAAAGAAATATTCCCGACAACTTTCGTCCAAATGAAAATACCTTTAAATAGTGGTTCCAAACCTGGAACTAATTACCCTGTGATTGGTAAAATGAATTGTTCTGAGGGGTAAAAATGGAAGGGTTCGACTGAACTTCAATGAAAATACTAAATACTAAATGATTGCTGTTACCACTATTTCGTAAGACTGTAATAGTGATCACATAATTTACTAATAATAAAATTTTTTAACATACTGCCATTAATTTGTGAGACAATGTCGTGGAAGTTGTAGTTTGTGAAAGGCGTGTATGAACATGTTCTTCTGCATATAGTCCACTCACTACACACATACTTTGTACACTGTATAATGCACTCATTAAAGTAAAACTGAGACATATACATCACATATACTGTAAGACTGCGTGGGTCGTGATTTTGTTGTGTTGATGTTGCGATCTGACTAGCCCTGCTATGGTTGATCCGTCTCAGACGTTACACAAAGCTGTTTCATTGACTGTAAATAATTTATATTCTTAAATAACCTATTCAGGATAAGCGGGGTAAGGAATAATCATTGTTAAATTAAAATAGTAGGATGCTATAAAGATACCTATTACAAAAATAAAGCATATTGCAACATAAATTTTGCACAATTACAATATTCATTTAATCCTACTGGTTAGACTAAGTTTAAGATTGGTACAACACCTATTTTCTACGCAAAAATCGTACCCCCTATTTTCACATCAAAAACATGTAAATGGCCAATTTGTCAGTAAAAACCTCCACCCTCACTGCAGTTGACAACAGAGAGCTCAGAGGACAATCTAGTAGAGCTGAAAACATTTTTCATTGTGGTTCCCTATTTCTCACGTACAGCGCTATAAATAGTCTATTAGAGAACATGTCTAACGTGTCGGTCTGCAGAAGGCTACGGTCAGCTTGTAGACAAAGTAAGAATTGCATTATGTGAATTTAGCTACACAAAGGACATGTGGTTACAGCCGCTAACTGTTACGTTCCAAGTTACTCATGTACAGAATTCATTCAAGAATCAAGATAATGTGCTTTCACTTTTGCCAGGAAAACACACGTTACTCAAGTGTTCAGTCATAAGTGAACACTTTGGAATGCTCAAAGCTCCATGCAGAAGCACAGACTTGTGTACCTCTGCTCGCAGAGAAACAAAATGACTCTCCTTTAAGTGCCACAGTAGACACTTTCTCAGACTAATTTTAAGAGTGTTCACTAGATGCTTTGCCCCCAGTGTCTCAAATAAAATGCTCTCCAGCAATGTGTGTCCGCTTGATACCGACCAGTGAGTCCAAGAAAACTTCTGCTTCAATATTAGCGAATCTAAGTTCACTAGTTTCGACTCTCGACTCAGCCAATGACAGTCTTCGTTGCGATCTGATTTCCTGTAACTGTTTCTAGATGTGAAACAGCTGGCCAGACCTGAGCAGTTCATACAAAAATGTTCTAGAAACTTCTCAATTAATTTACAGCAGCGTCTACCTGAAGGGCTAAGCCAATCACAGGGCTTCCTGGAAATGGCATCGAGAAAGTGCTACGTGTTCTGCATGGGAAGAATACTTAACTGTTGTTTTCCAGGTGCTGGTTTGGCGACAGGAGATGCATTCTGACGGGGTGAAAAACACTGAATGATTCTTGCTGGATGGCTCTTTACTGCCTCTTTCTAACTTTCTCCGTTGATCTGACAACTCGAGGCATTGCTCGCTGGGCCACTCCGCATGTGGGCTTTGCTGTGGGCTGTATAATTATGGCCTTTGGCTCCTGAGCAAAAACCTCCCAGCTTGCCTCCAACGTGCCCGAAGTTCGTTGCTTCGTCAGCTTCTTTTTTGGGAAGATGTCCAGTATTAAGAAGTACCATTAATAAACCGATACCCCATCTAACATTCGATCCCAAATGATACAAATATGTTAGTCTATTCGACCATTAATTACATTAACTGATGCTGTAAGGGTGCAAAATGCCGCTTCCTTACATTACACATCCCTTGAAGAGAAATTTTCCGCTATGATCCATGAGTTACTGAACTTATTTCGTGAATATTATTTACTCCCTCATCAGTGCCTGTTCATCGAGAACTCTGGGTTCTGTAACTCGGAGGTTACATTTCGAGTGGCAAAATGATCAAGGCACAGAAAGCAAGTTTACTGCAGATCAGTCTCGATGACGACAGTTCATTAGACTGGCTACTTGGGAAAGGCTGTCTCCAACCTATTCTTGAACGCGCTGATGAATCTCAAATTGCAAGTCTACCTAAGCCATCCATTTGTAAACAAACACTAAATCAATAGGAAAAAAATATGCAAAACTTTATTGTCTATAGCCATTCAAACACATAATTCTTTTGATCAATGAGGAATTGACATATAAGACAATTTATCAGAAAAATCAATTTTTAGCTGTAAAAACTGGCATGGCCACCTCTTGAATCTGGTAATATACGTAGAATTGTTGTGATGTGTATTTATTTTTTATGTTAGTTTAAATTTAAAAAGGAGAAATCACGCGAGATAACCAATGTGAATAAATGTTAACATAGAAATTAACACTGATCTGGTTTCTTGTTACTGTGACTGAACGCCAAAGACTGCAAGTCATTCAGGATCACAAATGTAATTTAACAAAGAAACGTATATAGAAACTACTAGGGTTGTCCATCATAAATGGCCGAAATTCACTTAACTAACCGGATATATACACAAATCATGCAAACATCAAAATATTACAGAACATACAAAGAATTTGTGTGTAATGGCTTTGACAAACACACACCATTTGACAATCGAAACAAGAATTATTACATGAATATGACAGCATGAACATAAAACATATTGAAAGTGCAAAACATTGATAAAGTTGTGCTGAATTTAGAAATATTACATGCAAAACGCTTTTAAAAGAGCAGAAATTATGTTTTTGTTCGTGCGCCATACGATTATATTCAAATCAGTGACATTACTTTTTTTTTACAGGGAAAAACTGGGTTTCGCAGGAAGAGAAAAATATTTGACCAATGGAAGCACTGTATTTTTAACAGTGGAGCTACCATATTTTGAACAGTAGAGGCACTCTAGTTTGAACAGGGGAGACACTGCATCAAAGCCAAGCATTCCCTCGCCTCTGTGAGGAGCATATGTACTGCCGGAATACTGCATGCTGCTTTGCACTGGTGCAGGTGTGTCAGTTGCTCCACCACAGGCTGATATAACGTACTGCATGGTGCAAGTACACTGGATCTCGACGCTTGCAGTTGTAGCTAAGTATACCGGATGTTCAACGATGCTTTTAGCGGACGACAAATGGGTTGCCGCCCAGGGTAGTGCGTCGGGAGGCGAAGTAAGATTTGCACATCAGAGTTACCACGTTACATGCAGATTAGCTCTTCTTGTGGCACCCAGAACAGCGTCTCTCTCCCCCTACAATTCCCAGGGTAGGTCGTCCATAGGACAAGGCTTCTTCCCTGGTCAGTTTGACAACCTCTCATAGGCACCTGCTTCTTCGCCCTCGGCTCCTTGCAAGTGCTGCGTTACCAACTCTATGAACTGTTAACACAGGACCACTTGAAGGCTGCTCCTTGGCCACCTACCCCACTTTCGTTTGAACCTGGGCCCACCTACTAGCCCATCTTCCTATTAGCAATGGCATGCCATAGTCCCATGCCATTGCCTCTTCCCAGTTCCTCCATGTGGGAACCCATGGCTGCTCTGCCGTGCCCTGTCGCTACTAAGCATCTGCACAAACTGTACATCAGTCTTAATCTACGGTTCATGATTAATTTTACAATGTCTTCTTTACATTTACATAAATGACATTCAAAACTGAAAAATAAATTCTGATTTTGAACTCATTTAACTAAAGAGAAATGACGTACATTCTGACATTAATGTTGATTCTGGTTTGTCAGTTTGAATTAAAAATCGTTTGCAGTAATAAATTTTGATATTAAATGTAGTTGGTCGTTTATAGGTTTGAATTAAAAATCGTTTTCAATAATAAATATGACATTAAATGTTTTTTTCTGGTTTATCAACTTGAATTAAATGTCCTTCGCAATAATAACGAAGAAATGTAAATATTTTTAAAATATATCAGTCACAATTCTTAAAAATATTAGAGTAAATACTTTTTGCAACATTACTTTCACACAGGTTAGTGCTGATGTGATTAACTGTTACTAGTATTCCGTTAGTAAGCATGCAAGTGTATAGTTAGTATGCGTGTTACTAGTTTCGTAGTGTATGCATTCTACTATCCATATCGCTGCAGTTATTTGAAATTACTAAGATGCATTATCTAACTCCCTTGCAGTGATGTCTGCCGCCCATTTCGAAGACATTGCTACACTCCATGTCCCCAATCGGCTGTCACCATCATCTCTTTTCCATTGTCACTTATTTTTCCTCTTTCGCTTGTTTTTCGTATGAGCACTCCCCCATCTACATAAATTGGTCTGACAGGGAGAACGAACCAGAAAAGTAAACAAGCTGCACTGAATTGGCCAAGGAACACCAAATGCGTGGTTTGTCAACCATTAAGATGGACAAACATTTTCCTCTGTTGTAAACATAAAATTTTGAGCCACGCCAAGTGTCCTGATGCCGATCTCTGAAGAATTCGTCACATCGAAGTTCATCATGGATCTTTCTCTTCGATATGTGGTGCTGTTACTCTACACTGCTCCATTTAATCCACCAAACGTTTTGTTGGCAGTGTGTGCAAGAAGCTTGATTATCATGATAATAGCCTGCCGGGGTTCTAGGCGCTACAGTCTGGAACCACGCGACTGGTACGGTCGCAAGTTCGAATCCTGCCTCGGGCATGGATGTGTGTGATGTCCTTAGGTTAGTTAGGTTTAAGTAGTTCTAAGTTATAGGGGACTAGTGACCTCAGAAGTTAAGTCCCATAGTGCTCAGATTTATTTGAACCATGTCATGATAATAGAAACGTGACCACTTCCTAATTTTCGTTTCTGTTTGCTGTTCCTGTACTTGGCATTTCTGCTTCGTTTTCAGATATGCTTTGCTACAAATGAATGCTTCGCTCATTCCAACGCTACTTTGATAAAGACTGGTTGAACAGTTACTTTGATACTGACATTTCCTTTTTTGTTTCTATTTGATGTTGAAAATTATTTTTTTATACGTTCTACCCTGTTATAATACTTACAAACTCCACAGTATGTTACAGTTTCTTACTTCTACACATAGTATTTTATGAATGTCTTTAGGTTGTTTACTTGGGGTATCCTAATTAAGTCCACCGAGTAAGCATTGGATAAGCGTCGCACCCTCACCGGACCATAGTAAGCATCAAAGAATTTGTGGCATATTGTCTTCTGTCTGTTCGACACTTCCTGGCATTTGTCAAACTGTCTCATCGTCGCCGTCTTATCCGCTCTTTCCTTCCGTTATGCCCCACTACCATCACGTTGTGGAGCGCCTCTTTTACGATTTCAGCATGTCTTGGTCGTGACCTCGGACGGAAGTCCACTGCCTCTCTTATCAGTTGAGGTGGATGTTTGCTCTTTAATACTGTCAGTGGTGGGAAACGTGTGAAACTGTGGGGTAGTTCATTTATGGCATCCTGAAAATCTCGCAAGTACACATCCTAAGTCACGTGATTCTTGGTGCAGTATATTCTACAAAGGTTTCCTAAGTCCTTCATAATGCGTTCGCGAGGGTTGGAACTTAGGAGATACCTACTGATATATACAGGCTATATGTTATGTTCCCGTGTATCCTGCCGCTTTTTGAACACTATTGTGGACCATTGTCGGACAGAATTCTATCTATATAGCCTACTTGCCTAAGGAAGTCCTTGCACAAGGCTTTGCGTATGGAAGAACCAATCTCCTTTCTGAGTGGTGTAAGCTGCAAGTAATTTGACTTCAGTTAGACCACCACAATATTGGTGTATTTGCACTTCAAACTTGTTTTATATAACTGTTCAGAAATGGCCAGTTGCTCGCTTCCAGTTTCTAAGGTCACTTCTGCCTTTACTTTGGCTATTAGGATTTCTGCTATTCTATACAGGTCATATTTCTGTTTTGTGTCGAATTATTCTACCAACAGGTTCCCTAGATCGTCATAATCAAGTAATTTCACTTGGCTGCTTCCGATTTTTTTTTTCTGCTGGTTTATGTACAGTATTTCCCACCGTGGAATTTAGTCAGTTTAGTGCGCTTTCTTCTTCCCTTGCTCGTCCTGGGTTGGGTTCGGTGGACGAACTTCTACAATCGAATCTCCTTGCTGAGAGTGGCCTTGTACATTCCCATTTCTGTGGAACTGTGTTCCGTTGTTTCTACAATCACCATTCCAGTTTGTTCTTTGATTATTCTAGTTCCCGAATTGCTAACAGTAGTACTGTGTCCTGATACCGTTCAATTCCAATTATTTGTCTTTTGTAGTTTCCTTCGTTGTGGTGATGTTTATTATTATTGTTTCGTGGCTGATGGGAGGAGGACTCTCGCTGTCGTCGCTTAGTTTTGACTTGTTCTTCGTCCTGAACGAACTCTACTCTCGTAAAATTCCTCGGAATGTTTCTGTGTCGTCACCAGACTTTCCGATTAGCACTTGCTGATATGAAAGCGGCAGTTTCGTAAAGCACAACTGTTTAATTTCGCTGTCACGGCACAGAGTGTCCAGAAACTGGTTTTTCATGGTCATTAGGTCAAAGAAATTTGCATTACTTTTGAAACCAGATGACTATGTCTCGATGTATCATAAATTCGTGTTTAATTCTCTCTTGCATCGTTAGTGACCAGTAACGACTAAAGAAAGCATTTTTCAACTCCTCGTACTCCCCGCGAGATCGTGTTGTCTCTCTCATCGTATCTGCAACCACACCTATACGTCCGGACACGAAATCAGTTTTCTTTTGCTTCAGCCAATCCGGCAGTATTGCCTTTGCATATTATTCAACAAGGGTTCGGGGATGCAATGTGTCCATAATGTTGAAACTTGCTTGTGGATAAATGTACTTCACGGACGAATGCCACTTCCGATTCTCTACTGTTTTGCTCTACTGCTGTATTTCTCTCAAACGGACGTGTTTTCCGTTCGTGACGTTTCTACTGCTTGTTGCGACGTGCCCACATTAGTGATACATGTGTCACATCCTCTTAGTGGAACGCACTTTGATATTTGTTGCGATTACTGACTACTAACTAGTGTGTTCACGCACCGGTTATGTTTCTTGTTCCAATGCGGACTGCGCTATGCATATTTGTCTCTGATGACTGCTGTACTGCTGATGGCCGCACGGTCTGGTTTTCACGCATCGCTGGTGTGTTGATTTCGATGTTTCTTGCGCTATCCCTCGGTGGCGAGGTGATGCTCTTTGTCTTTGTTACGGCGTAATATCAAGCGCCGGCACGTCGGGCCGAACGATACAGCAGAGAAGGCTGTGAGACGACGTCAGCCCATAGAACGCTGACTAGACGGCACCACTACAGGAGTTGCGTCTATACGAATAGAATATAAGCGCCTCTAGCTAGCCTCGACAGCACTAGAAGAGCCGCACTAGAAGTCTAACAGTAATATAAATCCTATAGCAGTGGCTTATGAACTTGTGTAATTTCTTGCATGGGAATTGTATACATCGATGGACATTACTTATTTGCATGTCGCCAATTGCTTTGCGACAACTCATGTGAATCCAGGTTAAGTACTGTCAATTCAGTTTATTGTAATAAACTCCATTAATATGATGTTCTTGAATTGTTGTCTAGCTATTCGCGAAAACAGCTCCCTAGGCACCCTATTTTAGAAGAGTGGGCAGGATCCCAGTCTCGGTATTCGTAACATGGCACCTGCTTGTGTCCGAAACCTGCGTATGTGCACCTGACCCATAGGCAACTCTTTCTTTTGAAGAAGTTTGAGTAGCCTCTGCTATAGTCCCGTCTCAGCGTCCCGGTACTTTGCTTTCTGATCTTCAGCCATTAGCTGGTTCTGAAGGTTGCGCTTTGCCCTGTACCCGTTTCTTTATCCCGGTGTGGATCTTACTAAGAACAGTTGTGCCCGATTCCGCTGTCGTTCTGGTTTCTGGTCGAGCTTATTGTGTAATACGTTTTGTGCCACCTGCAGATTCTCGCTTCCTTCGATTGCATTTGTGCATCTGAAAAACTCTTGTTTCAGTTCTGCTCGGAATACCACCATCTTCTTTTTGACATTCTCTTTTTTGCTTCCTGTCTCCTCACCTACTATCTTAGTCTCCTCTCACATCTCTACTCGTGTTTTACCTAGTTTTTCACCTAGTTCTTCCAAATAATCGAATACTCTTAACATATCGTTACCTTCCTTTCGCCCTCATGTGTCTCTCCCTCCATCCAGACTCGCAGGTGGTATTTTCACTTCTCACGATTGCAGGTTTCCCTGCTAAATGTTTGCCTTTCATATGTGCACGACGGACTACCTCGTCCGGATGCGCATGACAGAGGACCTTTGTAAGACCTTCTCTGTACTTTCGGACTATCAGACTAACTTTCCGGGTAGCTCCGCATAGTAACTACTGCTTCTACATGGTTTCGCGTTTATTACTCACAATCTATTATACGACCACAGTATGTGTTGTCAAGTTAATGCAATTCTCTGTCTACATTCTAAACTATATATTCCTTTTCTATTCGGTTTTCTGCCATTTCTACTCTGTATGCTGTGCTACTCTCCTTACGAGCTTTAGTACGAGGTAACATGAACATCGTAGTCTATTGTTCACACGCACATACGTAAAAATAATTTACAAAAATATCAAAAATTTCTATACACTAACTGCATCTACTAAATCATGGAACTATATCTATCGGTTCTCGAAAGATTACAATATCCTAATACTGAAATATGTCCTGTCGTAACACACATAATGACACATTGCCAAAGAAACGATGAGAAAGAAAGTAAAGTGAGGTCAGACCTCACAAAAAATTCTGAATATGAAATTTTGGTTATGGCGCAGCGGTGTACGTGTACATTACTTGTTCTGCTGCATGAAGTTAAGAGATTACTGCAAAATTTGCGAAACTAGTAACAGTTCCAAACACTTAGTTTTTACAATACTGAGCACTTTGTTGTCTAGTAACCCAGTATCAACAAAATTGGGTTGATATAATTAAGACTTAGACTTGATCTGAAGATTGCTATTTTTGCAAGATCTTGGTAGAGGGTCGCCGTTGTGTAACACTGTGTGGGCCGTGTTTTTGTTACGTTGATGTTGCGATTAGACTAGCCCTCCTGTGGGCGGCCGACCTCAGACCATAAAAAAAAATTATTTAACTGTACTGTTGCATGCCAACCTTGTACAGGGCGGGAAACGGTTAAAATTTTCAGTGTCCCAGAGCGAAGGTACCTTGCTAACATTATGGCAGTGTAGATACGAGGCGTTAGTGGGGAATAACATTTCACTACCAAGAGTAGGTCAGGGGAAAACTACAACATTGCCGTTTCTGGTGAGCCAGGCAGCGAACCTCAGCAGAAAAACAGTAGGCAGGGCAACTTTATAGGATCACGTCACTTTCATTACCTAATGAAAGAAATGCTACTGATAGTGCAACGACACTTGTCAAGAACTTTTCCGAATCAGTCCTATACTATACCAAACTCTTCAAGCAAGTACGGCGTAGTGACAACCGCAGACACCTTCGTAATGGTAAGAACTATGTAGTCATGACCACCGGACGGATTGATACCGTACATAACTTTCGCACTCGCCTCCCTGATTACAGTAAAGTGACGTCTGGCAGAAGTGTGTAGTAGATTTGCTGTACGCTCCTGAGCAATTACAGCAACTACTTGGACATAATCACCAGCTGCTGAGTTCTAATTCACATTATTCCGCCGTCGCAGATGGGTGGATCCGGGGGTCTTCCCTATCAGGGCCGGCCGGATTGGCCGAGCGGTTCTAGGGGCTTCAGTCTGGAACCGGGCTACCGCTACGGTCGCAAGTTCGAATCCTGCCTCGGGCATGGATGTGTGTGATGTCCTTAGGTTAGTTAGGCTTAAGTAGTTCTAAGTTCTAGGGGACTGATGACCTCAGATGTAAAGTCCCATAGTGCTCAGCCATTTGAACCATTATCATCAGGGTGCAGGACACCAGCGTTCAGCATTCCTGATGGTTCAGCAGACGGGCCGGGGTCTACAAAATCGGCAGACCAGTATCGTCGTACTGTACGGCTACATGACAAACGTCATCGCGGTTCAAGAGATGAAGAAGAACAGCGGTGAGCGGGAAGTGACAGAGCACCTACATAATCGGCGTGGGGAATTTCAGCACACGCGCTGCCTTCATTCACTACCGCAGCATCAAGGTACGAAGAGCTCCGAAGCCACCGAGACGTCATCTACCTTGAGCGCTTACGACGCGATTTCTCGACAGACATCGGCAGCCGATGTCAACAGCAATACACTACTTGCAACTTATGGAAATAAATAACTAATTCAGAATCTTCTTTCACTGCAACTACCGGCGACAACAGATCAACACCATCCTTAAGAGGAAAACCGGCAAGGAGCGAACTGGTTCAAATGGTTCAAATGACTCTGAGCACTATGGGACATCATCATTATGTTTTGTGGCAAAACATGAGAAGGCTGTCACTATATTTATTCAGAACTTGTTACCCGCAGAGAGCTTGCGCGACTGGTCTGAACAAACGTCATTGCAGACTGCCAAACTGCCCTTGTCGGACGAGGCTAAGGCGTAGATTATGCACCATGAGATTTTGAGTAAGGGAATCACAATTATAGAATTGGTAAATGGCTCAAAGCAAAGGCAGAGAAAACAAAATAGTACTTTTTTTTCGAGAAAAGGTAAATAATTTCAGGCAAGTTTTGACAAAACAAGCGCTGTATCATTTGAGAGATACAGAGGCGAGCGAGTGTGCCGGAACTTCCCCAGTTCACTGCCAGTAGCGCCACGTCACCACACGCTTCTGTGAATAGCACACAAGTACTGCACCATAATTTAAGAATGGAATTAAAAGTTAAAGTTGCTTTTCAAAAATATGTCAGCATGTGCTTTAGTATATTAATATTTACACTCTTAAATGTCAGATTGATCAGATGAATAATTTTCCATAAATTCACTTTTTTAAGAAAAATTGAAGGGAATAAATATTAGACTTAGAAATATGAAAATCTGCATGAAGCTTCAGTTTAGTATAAAAACATTACATATGTAACCCCATTGAGCTACCTCTAATACTTTTTGAGTAGTTTTGCTGAAAACTAAATCTGGATCAAAAACGTTCTTTCCAGAATGAGATTTTCACTCTGTAGCGGAGTGTGCGCTGATATGAAACTTCCTGGCAGATTAAAACTGTGTGCCCGACCGAGACTCGAACTCGGGACCTTGGCCTTTCTCGGGCAAGTGCTCTACCATCTGAGCTACCGAAGCACGACTCACGGCCGCTCCTCACAGCTTTACTTCTGGAAGTGTCTCGTCTCCTACCTTCCAAACTTTATAGAAGCTCTCCTGCGAACCTTGCAGAACTAGCACTCCTGAAAGAAAGGATACTGCGGAGACATGGCTTAGCCACAGCCTGGGGGAGGTTTCCAGAATGAGATTTTCACTCTGCAGCGGAGTGTGCGCTGATATGAAACTTCCTGGCAGATTAAAACTGTGTGCCCGACGGAGACTCGAACTCGGGACCGGCAGAAGTAAAGCTGTGAGGACCGGGCGTCAGTCGTGCTTCGGTAGCTCAGATGGTAGACCACTTGCCCGCGAAAGGCAAAGGTCCCGAGTTCGAGTCTCGGTCGGGCACACAGTTTTAATCTGCCAGGAAGTTTTAAAAACGTTCTTATTTGTAGTAGATTAAGTACCTGTATCTGTTACATTAATGCTAGAAAGTTCTGCTTACAGCACGTTATGAAACCTATTAAATAATATAGCTGTAACAAGTTTAAAGGCCTGGATGTAAATAATAACGAATACAACGCGTCTTAGAGTTGTAGTTCATAGGTCGTGTTCTACTGTCAGTTCTGTTCTTAAACCTTCTACACCGCAAAGTTTATATGTAGTTGAGCTAAAAGTTTTTCTGTGATTTTAATCCACTTAACTGCATTAATAAAAAATTATGAAGATTCTGAATCAATACACAACACTGTTGTAAAATATTATGGGTCTGAGAAAGCGGCTATTCAGAGGCTACTAAAGTGGGCATAGAGCAGATGACAGCAGGTGATCCCTTGGCCGTCCGCTGCGCCAGTATATAAATACAACCCGAGAGGCTTCACAGGCGATGGGGGCGCTGGAGCGTCGCGAGTATCTTGGGGCGGTACTCCTGGACGTTTCCAGAGCCATCGACAGCGTGTGGCACGACGGCCTTGTGTATAATCTACTTACAAGAGGCCTACCGGTGTAGCACGTCCGCCTGCTCAAATCTTACTTGACTGGGCGCACCTTCCACGTGCGCGCCGACGACGGGACGCCCCATAGCAGCTGGAGTACCGCAAGGGTCCGTCATCGGCCCCTTGCTCTACTCACTATACACCGCCCACGTCTCGAGGCGGCAGGGCGTGTAAGTTGCGCTCTACGCGGACGATACGGCGCTCTACGGCAGAAACGTCAACGCCAGGCTGATGCGTCACCTCCTGCAATCGGCTTGCAACGTCCTCGGAGCTTGGGCCACCAAATGGCGGCTCAAGTTCAATGCAGCCAAAAGTCAGGCGGTGATCTTCACCAGAAAGAAGATTCCTGCCGACCTCTAACCACTCAGCATCATGGGAGGCCCCATCCCGTGGTCGAACACCGGACGCTACCTAGGCGTCACTCTGGACCGGCGCCTGACGTGGAAGGCGCACATGGGGGAAGTAAGGGGTAAAGCGCTTGTTGTACCCCTTACTCAACCCAGCGACAACCCTGCCCCCACACTGTGGCATAACCTTGTACCTGACACTCATCAGGCGTGTGTTACAGTACGCTGCTGTGGTGTGGGGCAACGCTGGCGACTCGTCCATCGCCAGGCTGCAGACGGTCCAGAACAAGGCGCTTAGGTTAGCGCTTCACCTGCCACGAGACTTCAGCACCGGAGAACTCCACAGAGTAGCAGGAGTCCCGCTGCTCGAGCACCGATTCCGGCAAGCGGCGCATCGTTTTTACGCGGCCGCCCGGATGTCAGAGAGCGAGCTTATTCGCAACTTGGGACACCAAGTGCACTGACGCCCGACCACATGGTGGCCAGACCTGTTGGTGGAGTGAAGACATGCCGCAACACGAACCAGATGCAGTAAAAAGGAAGAAACGCAACCGTGCAGAAGATTCCGAAGAGTGGACTACCAGAAACTCACCCAGGCAGAGGTAGGAAAGGCGTGATCCGCTCACCCTACAACACACCGGAGTACGAAGCTCCGTGCATTTGCGTAGCGTAGCGTAGCTTCACTTCGTACGCAGCTGCCGTACAGTCCACGTCAGTCAAACGCAGGAGTACGCGATGCCTCGGATGACGTCACGGACAGACTGCAACTAAACTCATGTTTTCAGTACAAATAGGAAGTGAAATGGCGAGAACCGTGTACCATCCTGGATCGCTTAAATTTCGTGGAAGTAACTGATAGTGTGCCGCCCATAAGGATAACAAATCCGCGTGACGCGTGACGCCAGTTATTTTCCACTTTTGTGGCGAGCAATTATTTTGATTATCAGAAGTCAGGACGATATAGACAATGTAATAGGGACTTTCCGTAGAGGTCACCTCTTAACTGCTCGTAGTGCTGTTTAGGATGGAGAGATTTATTATTAGTATTAAGATAATGAATATTACAATGTGCTTGTGAATATTTAACAACTATATCTATCAAATAGAACTTAAAGTCTTCATTTATAATCATAGTCCTAATTCGACTTAGCAAACAGAGAATAGAAACATTTCTTTCAGTGAGCTGGACAAGAATGTGGACTTGTAGACTGGTAAACTATGGTCAGTACGTTTTCCATCGCTTTCTGGCTGACCACAGCAATAGCTTCCAGGCTCTCGTAAAAGACGGTGAACAAGATTTCAAATATTCCAGTACTTTTCCTACTACCTATGACTGATTATTATTATTATTAACCCGCAACCCCACAAAATGCCAAATGAGACTGTAGAAGCGTTTTCGGATAGAATTCGTCCAAACATATGAACTGACAAACAACCCGGAGACGGATGCAGCTTAATTGAGAGAAGCTGAGGATAGGGCGCTAGATCTCTTCCTAACAGGGATTCCTCCAGAATTTTCTCGCAGAGTGAGAATGGAAAATTCGCAAGACGTAGCAACAGCTCTGCGTGTACCCACTTATCTGGAAGCAATAGATAGTGCTACTGTGTCTCGGAATGAGCAGAAAATGTTTGCGACAAACAAGGGATGTTACCGTGATCACATCCTTTGCACCATAGACGGCTGGAAATCGGTGGCCTGGTCAGATGAGTCCAGTTGTCAGTTGTTAAGAGCTGATGGTAGGGTTCGAGTGTGGTGCCGAGCCCATGAATCCATCGACCCAAGTTGTCAAGAAGGCAATGTACAAGATCGTGGTGCCTCCATAATGGTATGGGCTGAATTTACATGAAATTTAATGGGTCTTCCGGGCCAAATGAACCGATCATTGACTGGAAATAGTTAAGTTCGCTTACTTGGAGACCATTCGGGGCCATTCACGGACTTCATGCCCCCCAAAAAAGGCGGAATGTTTATGGATGACAATGCCTCATGTCAGTGGGCCACAATTGTTCGCGATTAGTTTGAAGGACATTCTGGAAGATTCGAGCGAATAATTTGGCCAACCGAATCACCCGACGTGAGTCCAATGTTACATTTATAGGAAGATCGAGAGGTCAGTTCGTTCACAAAATCCTGTATTTGAAACACTTCCGTAATGTTGGACGGTTAAAGAGGCAGCATGGCACATTGTTTCTGTAGGGACTTCCAACAACATCTTGAGTCCATGCCACATAGAGTTTCAGCACTACGCAGGGCCAAAGGAGGTCAGACACAATATTAGGAATTATCACATGAGTTCTGTCACCTTAGTGTAATACATTTTGGTGTCTTTCTTTTGCAGGACGACCGAACATGGCTTCGTACGGCCTTCTTTTAGTAACAGAATGATAGGCATGATTCTTCATGAACTGCACAAGTCGTACGCCCTCGCCCCCCTTGTTAGTATGTTTGTTAGCTGTCTACGTGGTGAGCATGTTTTCAATGTCTTGCCGCGCGGTGCAGTCGCGCGGTCAGGGGCGCCTTGTCACGGTTCGTGCGGCTACCCCAGTCAGAGGTTCGAGTCCTCCCTTGGGCCTGGGTGTATGTGTTGTCCAAAGTTGAAGTTAGATTAAGTAGTGTGTAGGATTAGGGACCCATAACCTCAGCACACTTCCTTGTGTTTGGCTGTATATAGGTTTGGCATTAACCACTTATTCCTGCATTACACGTTCAAACATGTTAGTATAAAATGTGCGTCAATTACCAAATTGCAGAATACTTGGAGCGCCAAAAAGGAGTAAAAAGTCAAGCAAGTAATAAGCTATTTTATACGCCCGTTTTGATGTGACCAGATTCAGTACAACAAAGTTTGTTAAGTGGTCTTCGTAGGCAAAATAAACTTAAACTTCCCTTTTGTTTGAGGTTGGTAATCGAAGAAATCCACCTGGCGTCTTCTATTGTAATGCGATGACATAATAGGCTTCACAACAATACATTTTTTGTACTTATTTGTTTTTGTTGACAAGGTTCGCATACATCGAAAACTATTTTTACTTCGGCTTGGGTCATGTTCTTATAAGTTGTAATGAGCACACTGGACTCGCACTCGGGAGGACGTCGGTTAAAACCCGTGTCCGGCTATCCTGAATTAGGTTTTCCGTGATTTCCCTAAATCGCTTCAGGCAAATGTCGGGATGGTTCCTTTGAAAGAACAAGGCTGATTTCTTTCCTCATCCTTCTCTAATCCGATGGGACAATTGACCTCGCTGTTCGGTCCCCCCCCCCCCTCCCCCAAACCAACCATTCAACCTTACAAGTTGTATTTAACTCGTTGATCACCCTGTCTCTTCCACCGCGGTCAATTGATAAATGGGTAGAATGCAATATGTCATACAATTCTTCGGCATGTACAAACCTTTCCACACTTTCTCCTGAATCTGTCAACGACTCAATGAGTTTTTCACAGCGTTGCACGGTCAACACATCATAGCTTTGAATTATTCGATAACATCGAGAAGATTCTTTATTCTCGGAAACTTTTATTCGCTCCACATCTTCAGTGTGGCTCATACTTTCGTTTTGTCATTACAACACTATCATATTTTGAACCTTCGCTAAAGAGGTTTGCGAAAAATCGTTTCTCAATTTCACTCACCAATTTGGTGCTTGTTTCCATACCTGGAGCTAAATTTATTTGCTTTAAGAAAATCGCGGCACAGATTCATACAGTGGCAGCCCACGCAAATTGTGAGAAATAAAAACAGCCCCCGAGGACAAGACGCTGTCGAAACCAAACTACTATAAGAACGGTGCGAGAACTGAAAGGAGTTGGGAAAGCAAATGAGAGAAACGAAGTTTTGAACTTTAATGACAGGGAAGCCTTTAATGTGCACATTACTTAGGTAAAATGTGGAAAACTCTTGATTGCGCATCTTAACGGAGTGAATAAGTAAATCTGCAGATTATCAAGATAATGTGCACATTAACGTGTATCGAGCTTTACCGGTATAACATAATGTAGCTAAACCACAGCAGAAAACATTTCATGTTTATAGAATGGTTTTGGAGTGACAGAAATTGAATGTCTATAAGAATTACTTGTTGCAGTCGTCTGCTGTTAAGAGTCATTATACAAGCAGGCATCACAATTTAGTTGAGTTGATTTTACTGAGCGGGATATTATGTATTGCTTCCGTATCAATTACGCATCCCTCTGACAGCTATGAAATGAATCCGGCATTGTGATGGAAAATCTGTTTACCGGGGAACAACGTCATTTCTCATACTGTTCTGTGCAAATCATTTTATTTTATTTTATTTATCTATTTATTTTTACAGGTGCAGACTACTTAGGAGAAGCTTTTTGTCAGTTAAAAAATGTGTGTAACAAGTACATACGGGAATGAGAATGTTATAGAGTTCTTACCAATCCATTGTCAACTATACAGTGTGTTACAAAAAGGTACGGCCAAACTTTCAGGAAACATTCTCCACAGACAAAGAAAGAAAATATGTTATGTGGACATGTGTCCGGAAACGCTTACTTTCCATTTTAGAGCTCATTTTATTACTTCTCTTCAAATCATATTAATCATGGAATGGAAACACACAGCAACAGAACGTACCAGCGTGACTTCAAACACTTTGTTACAGGAAATGTTCAAAATGTCCTCCGTTAGCGAGGGTACACGCATCCACCCTCCGTCGCATGGAATCCCTGATGCGCTGATGCAGCCCTGGGGAATGGCGTATTGTATCACAGCAGTCCACAATACGAACACGAAGAGTCTCTACATTTGGTACCGGGGTTGCGTAGACAAGAGCTTTCAAATGCTCCCATAAATGAAAGTCAAGAGTGTTGAGGTCAGGAGAGCGTGGAGGCCATGGAATTGGTCCGCCTCTATCAAATGGCTCTGAGCACTATGGGACTTAACATCTATGGTCATCAGTCCCCCAGAACTTAGAACTACTTAAACCTAACTAACCTAAGGACATCACACAACACCCAGCCATCACGAGGCAGAGAAAATCCCTGACCCCGCCGGGAATCGAACCCGGGAACCCGGGAACCCGGGTGTGGGAAGCGAGAACGCTACCGCACGACCACGAGATGCGGGCGCCGCCTCTATCAATCCATCGGTCACCGAATCTGTTGTTGAGAAGTGTACGAACACTTCGACTGAAATGTGCAGGAGCTCCATCGTGCATGAACCACATGTTGTGTCGTACTTGTAAAGGCACATGTTCTAGCAGCACAGGTAGAGTATCCCGTATCAAATCATGATAACGTGCTCCATTGAGCGTAGGTGGACGAAACTAAAATGAGCTCTAACATGGAAATTAAGCGTTTCCGGACACATTTCCACATAACATCTTTTATTTATTTGTGTGTGGGGAATGTTTCCTGAAAGTTTGGCCGTACCTTTTCGTAACACCCTGTATAATCTTGCAGCACACGTTTTGCTCAGAAGAGTTGGATGCAACTACGAGCGATTGTCGGAGACAATGGGAACTGTTTAATACAACAGCAATAGTGTCTTCTCGTAATATTGGGGAGTAACACTTAACATACGGACTTTTACACTGTCAGACATCACGAGGCTCTATGTAGATAAGAAGGGTCGCCGCTGAGGACCACTCCCCCCCCCCCCCCGCCCTCCTTTCCCTTCTCCCCCACAAACGTAATTTTATAGAATGCGTTGTATCCGATCTTTATTTGTGAGGAAAATGCCCTATTGAGAAGACACAGAAATGGACGCAAACTGTTGTGTACAAAGATCCGCGTAGTCAGCGCGTACACAACTTTCCCACTAGAGCACGCCCCGCTAAGCACAACAGCGCAGGCGCAGCGCTCGTCCGTCTCCGCACTACGAGATGGCGCTGTCTTAGAGACGGAACAAATTCTGCTTCCGCCGATCCGCGTATTAATATGTAACGCAGCCAATGAGATTCCTGCTAACGTAGAACCTTTTCTCCTCGCGGATCACACTCGCGCAGTGATACCTGAACGCTTGAGGTATTATAACGAGTGTACAGACCTCCGATTAGTCAGTCTGTATTAGTCTGTACCAGTCTGCATTAGTCTGCACCAGTCTATAGTCAAGTTTCAGTCTGCGCCTAGTAAGATTATCCTATACCTGTACATAGCCATGAAGAGAAATGTGTGGGTTCACCGCCAGACACCACACTTGCTAGGTGGTAGCCTTTAAATCGGCCGCGGTCCGTTAGTATACGTCGGACCCGCGTGTCGCCACTATCAGTGAATGCAGACCGAGCGCCGCCACACGGCAGGTCTAGAGAGTCTTCCTAGCACTCGCCCCAGTTGTACAGCCGACTTTGCTAGCGATGGTTCACTGACAAATTACGCTCTCATTTGCCGAGACGATAGTTAGCATAGCCTTCAGCTACGTCATTTGCTACGACCTAGCAAAGCGCCATTACCAGTTACTATTGATATTGTAAAACATGTACCGTCAAGAGCGATGTTCACCATTTACGGATTAAAGTTAAGTATTCCAACAGCTACGTCCTTTTTTGCTAAAGTCTAACTTCCTTGTCCTGTTCCAGACCTCACGCCAGCCTGCGTGAGCTAAAATGCGTGCCTTTCGGCTTCCTCTCATAGTGGGTTGGCTCTCTTGCCAATCCACAACAAAATGTATAGACACTTTGTCAAGTATCAGAGATATGTGAGAATAAGATTAACGTACCAAGACGAATGGAACTTCAGATTGTCAGTTGTAAACAGCATCCAGAATCAAGTTTCGTAATGTCTATATTTTTTATTATTTTAATAAATGTGTGTGAAAATTAATCAAATTCTGTTTAAAGTTGGGCACCGTCAATATGCTACTCTAAGCGTGCAAGTGGCATTTCTATCGTCTGGTCTAACGGCAGAAGATAAACACGTCACGATATGACCACGAGACATATTGCTGACACTCGCCTACTTCGTTAGGGTGACAAGTCAGATAATCTGATGGTATGTGTACCAAACGTCTTACAGTACGCACACCACACAAACAATGTGAGAAAGAGTTTCAAGCGGTGCGCGATGTAGTAGCCCGAAGGGAACGCAGGCGCCGAACAGCAACCACGTGTTAGCCATGGGCGGAGCTTCTATTAGAAGGACGGCGGTCGCTGGCACCCAAATTCGCCTCTAGTCCCTGTAAACAGCAAACCAACCAACCAATCAACCAAATTCACCGCCCACTACCGCGAGCGCACGCGGCGTCAGAAATTACAAGGAGACCCGTTGGCGAGTCTGTGTTCGCGGCTCCATCTGCACAAAGCACTCGGTTTCCCGCTTCCTCTGCCACTGCCTCTTTGTGTCGCCCCTCCAAAGCACATGGATTGGCCATAGGACGCGCCAAATGACAGGCTGTCGTCGGCGGCGCTGCGCCACCGCTTCACTGTGTGTGTGTTTGTGTGTGTGTGTGTGTGTTCGTAGACGTGGCCTCTGCCGGAACGCTGCCAACCAGAGGTCTGCACACTTCGTTCATTGCCTAACTGCAACATGTTGTGTCAGAAGATTGCACAACGAAACAACTTACGAATTTACTTCCACATGAGTCTACTGTATCGTGGAAGTAAAAGGAAAGCAGAAAACAGTTCTCTCGATATAAATGTAAAAAAGGTGACAATTCTGCTGCGTCATTCCATCGGGAAACTGACAGGCTAAGCAGAAAGGTAATTCAGTTTTACTTCACTTATAATTTGCTCATACACTGTCGTGGAGCATAAGGCCAGACACTGTAGAGGTCGATACTTAGGTATAATAAAATACAAACCTTAAAGTAATTCTAATTTATAAATTAAGGTGCTTAAAGCAAACGCATACACCGCTACAACGAATTTCACTTTATTTACATACCAATGAACTAAACAGGTAATTCTTTAGCAGACACAAATCTTAACATCTCACAGTACAACTGGGACAGAACGTTGTTTCTTATTTCATTTTCAAAGCATAGCATTCACTTTTCATGTACTGCAGGGTTTTTTTGAAATTAGAAAAATTACTCCAGAAAATTATAATTTTTCCAAATGTGAAAACATGTTCCATGGTACAACATAGTCCTGTACATAGGAACAAATATTCTACTAAAAATTACAAACATTGTTGTCGGGAAAATCTTATGAACACTTTACTCAATTGTCAATCTGTTACATTACTACTCCACTACGTATCAATAATCAGTAGGCGAAATCTAGTCACGCAGAGGTATAACCAGAAACCTGTTACAAGTTAAATACATTTTGAAACAGAACCTAGTGGAAACCACCACAGATTTCCGAGACAGGTTCACGAAACCTGGTTCTTTTACAAATAACACATGTTCCACGGTAAAACACCGTCTTTTGTTTCAATGTACAAGATACTGCATGGCTGATGAAGGCCGGCCGGAGTGGCCGAGCTGTTCTAGGCATTACAGTCTGGATCCGCGAGACCGCTACGGCCGCAGGTTCGAATCCTGCCTCGAGCATGGATGTATGTGATGTCCTTAAGTTAGTTAGCTTTAAGTAGTTCTAAGTTGACTGATGACCTCAGCAGTTAAGTCCGATAATGCTCGGAGCCATTTGAGTGATGAGGAATGGCTTCACTTTCCGCATGTCAATTAAATAGTTCTAAAAATGTATGGCATTTTAATACACCGTAAAATTCTGTACCTCAAGAATAAAAAATATAGTTCAAATAATTTTAATGTATTGTATAGCTTCAAAATGTATGGAACGCGAAATATTTACAAATGCTACAGAATACATAATCACATGTCCAACAAAAACAGAACTGTAGGGAATGGGGAAAAGTTCTTAAGACGATCTCTAGAGTACATTCCTTCATGTGATTCAAAAATCAGTCACTAGAAATAAATACTGACAAAAAACAACAAGTGTTCTTATACTATCCTCTAGGTACAACACTCTCTCCCACTTCTTAATTTAAAACGAATTACACCGTTAGACAGTCGGTATCTGACGTGAAGCTTTGCCTAACAGCATTTCTATTGTCAGCAAATGTCTCGGAGGCATGTACTACATCTTTTTACCTTACCCACAATTTACGAGGGTAACCCCAAAGGTAAGATCTATTTTTTTATTAGTACATAGACTTGTTTATTTCTACAACGGTTTACATCAGTTTACAGCTTGAACATTTAGCTATTTTCCGACTTAATCACCATTTCTGTCAATGAATTTTTGTAGACGCTGACAGTTTTTGTATGCCCATGTCATACCAGCTCGCCGCCATGCTGTTCAGAAAGTTATGAACTGGCGTGATTGTTGCTTGGTCTCAGGGGTAAAGTGATATTCCCAGGTTTCGTCACCCGTGCCAGTTGACTCCAGAAAGTTGTCCTGCTCGGCTGCAAGGCGGTGAAGAAATGCGTGGGAAGCATCAACTCGTTGCCGCATGTGGTCCTCAGACAGCATGCGTGGCACCCATCTTGTACACACCTTCCGGTAGTTCAATGCTTCCGTTAAAATTCTGTGAGCGGTGCTTCGGGAAACCTGAGAAACCAACGTGCAAACATCATCCAGGGTGATCAGCCGATCTTCACGCATGCTTTGTTCAACCTTCAACCCCGTCTTCCCAGAAATTGACGGCCTCCAGCTCCTTTGTTCGTCGTGAATTTCGGCCCGACCTTTACACCATTTACGAACATTTTTGACATCCACGCACGACTCACCACACACTTCCGTCAATTGGCGATAGATTTCAATCGGCGCAGTGCCCTTTCCGTTCAAAAACCGAATAACTGTTCGCAATTCGCACTTGGCGGTAACATCCAACGCGAGCTCCATTCTAAACGGCTGCCAAGCCAAAACTGAGCTCCTCAGCGCGGCGTGCGCGTGTTTACATACAGCCCGTGAAGCACTCTTCATAACAGTGTCACCAACTGCCACACAAACAGATTTCTGTACTTATAAAAAAAATAGGAGTCCTTACTTTTGGGATTACCCTCGTATTAAGGATAATTTTTATGTGTGGGTCTACAGCACGTAAAGTATTCGCTGTAAATAACAGTTCTACAGCTGCACTCTATAGTGTTATTTTCGTAATATAAATTAAAAACAGGGGCAGGCGAATTAAATGGAATGGCCACAAAAAAGATGGTTCAAATGGCTCTGAGCACTATGCGACTTAACCTCTGAGGTCATCAGTCGCCTAGAACTTAGAACTAATTAAACCTAACTAACCTAAGGACATCACACACATCCATGCCCGAGGCAGGATTCGAACCTGCGACCGTAGCGGTCACTCAGCTCCAGACTGTAGCGCCTAGAACCGCAAGGCCACTCCGGCCGGCAATGGCCACACACTCAGCGTCAAAAACGTAGTAACAAATTAAAGTCGTGGATGGGTTTTAACAATAATTAATTTCTCAATTTGTATCTAACGTAAAAGTGTAAATACAAATTTCTCATTGCGAAATTAAATGGGTGTAGATATGATTCTGTAACTGGGCATGTAGAAGGGGGGAGTGGGGGTGGGTAGGAGTTAGCAGCGCACGTGATTGATGGAATCGTCAGCACATGAGACCATAGGTGGCTGGCGTGCTGCCGGCGTGACGTGATCTCTGGCGGTCTGACTTGGTGTTCACATAGGCAGCCGTCGGCTTTTATCCTCACATCTCCATGTACCTGTAGTTTTATGGGTGATGCCCAGTTAGCCTTTTCGCGCACTCTGTCCACTGCATCCTGCCAAGTCATTCTCCGGGTAAAACCGCCACCCGGATATTAGCCCCGCTCTGTTGTCCTCTCATTAGAGGTCGATCACTATCTCCCAATGCCTATGCAGCATGTTTTGTCAGCAGTAATTAGACTGAAGAGGCGGCATCGTAGTTACAATTAAAACTGTATGTAATACAGTGGAAACTCAGTCAAATATTCGTGGACATGAACACTAGACTGAAAAAAAAAACATCTAAAACTTGATGGAAACAGGTTGTCTCAAAATAACAGGAGATATTGTGGATACACAGGAATCAGACTTAAACTGCAAAAACTGAGTAGAAAACCGACTGGCTTGCATACAGAATGTCAAGTAAGTGTGACCCTCAGAATAAGAATGTGAATGAAATAGCACAATTTCCAGAGTCCCAGAATCCAATGCCCCAGACAGACTGAGAATCTGTTGCCTTGGTCTGACTGAATTCGAAACAGAATGACCGAATATCGCATGTGGAACGGAATGAATTCTTGTACGTTTCTGTTCAGCAGATTTACTCTGCTTCCCCCCTCCCTCTTGTGTGACAGCGTGCAGGTTTTCTTTCGCACCATCTTACCTTTGGTCAGTTGAATTTGCAATGTCCCTCAATGAAAGACAGATGTTTCGTAATTCTACCGTACCTGTCTTGCTTAAAAGGCGCCAACCTTTTCGATCCAGTTGCAACAGATCACGGAGTTCTAGATCCTGCCATCAGCAACTGGCGCATGGCGTGCACACTCACAAGGGAATGTTCAAAATATCGAAACTGTTATATCCTAGCCAGTAATGCCACCCGAGCCCGCTGCCAAAAGGTTGGCAGCATCAAAGTCCGGACGCCGTCCGCATAAGCAGCGCCAGCGAGACAGGAAATCGCCGCAAGTCTGCGCGCGCCACCGCTGGCTTCTGGTTTCTTTAGCGCTGGAGTCGCGAGCGCTAGGACAGTTCTGTATTCGCCGCTCAGTTGTATACTCGCCACCGAATTGTGTACTTGCTAGTCAGTTGTGTGTTCATCGCAGCAGAGTTGTTGTTTGTCGTCAGCCGACGTTGACCTAGCCGCTCCGACTCGAACTAGACAGATTTCTGTAGACACGGAGTTCACTACTGTGTTTCTGTATCTTCGTTAATAAAGATAAGTGCCGACTTTTATTTAATCAGAGTGTTTGGGTTTTCATCTTTCTGTTCACTGTCCCAGCGGACCGGTCGGCCCGCTATTAAAAGTGTGGCGGTGACTTCGTAAGCCGTTTCTACAGCGAATTGTTTGTCGCTACGAACGCCGCCACAAAAGAAACCTACTTCGACAACACACAAAAGAAATGCACAGTTAAAACTTTAGCTTAAGGCGCACTGCAAGTTTTTTTTCCGAAGTTATGCATTTTTGTAGCACGAATAATCTCCTATATCAGCGTCTGTACAGTCCCGCCTAGCGCGCGAATCAGCAAATAAGCAGACGCAGCCGTGACAGGAGAATGTAACACCACGTAGCGGGTAGTCCAAAACGCAAATATGCGAATTTTAAGCTCTTTAAGCATACCAAAGTCTCAAATCACTACTTCTTTCAATAATTTGCAGTTCATATGGACAACTAAATTGCTTCATGTGTAATCGTCATACAAGTGAACAGCAGAGGAAAGAAACTCAAGCCAGTGTATGACGTTACATTACAAGTGACTAGGTTCAGTTGGGACGTACATTTGTTGATGTGAAATACTTTGTCACAATTCCTGTAGACAGATCTTTTGATAATTCTTGAGTAATGTATATTTTAATAACAATGGAACAGTTCTTGGTTTATTCACTTTTGCCGTCACAAAAATGCGAAGTGTCTATCGGATGAGCCGGCCGGGGTGGCCGAGTGGTTCTAGGTGCTACAGTCGAACCACGCGACTGCTACGGTCGCAGGTTCGAATCCTGCCTCGGGGATGGATGTGTGTGATGTCCTTAGGTTAATTAGGTTTAAGTAGTCTCAGTTCTAGGGGACAGATGACCTCTGATGTTGAGTCCCATAGTGGTCAGAGCATTTGAACCATTTTTTATAACCATCTATCGCATGACGAAAACACACAGTATCCTTACACTGGATACACCTGATGAAAGAAACAATATGCAATCAGGTACTTCGTAGTAACTGCCAGTCAAAGAAAAATTAATGCATTCAGACACTTCACAATAATAACTAGTTATACACACATTAAAAAAAGTTTTGCATCACCTCTCTTCCCAGAGTATGGAACCTGTACAGAGAATTGGAATAGAGATAAACATAAACATCATTTCCGCCCTCTGTATTGCTCATGAAAACCACACTTGCGTGTTGTACCACCATGCAGCGAGACCTTCAGAGGTGGTGCTCCAGATTGCTGTACATACCGGTACCTCTAATACCTAGTAGCAAGTCCTATTGAATAGATGCATGCCTGTATTCGTCGTGGCGTACTATCCACAAGTTCATCAAGGAGCTCTTGGTCCAGATTGTCCCACTCCTCAACGGCGATTCGGCGCAGATCCCTCAGAGTCGTTGGTGGGGCACGTCGTCCACAGATAGCCCTTTTCAATCTATCCCAGGCATGTTCGATAGGGTTTCTTATCTGGAGAACATGCTGGACGCTAGTCGAGCGATGTCTTTATCCTGAAGGAAGTCATTTACAAGATGTGCACGATGGGGCGTGAATTGTCTTCTATGAAGACGAATGCCTCGCCAATATGCTGCCGATATGGTTGCACTACTGATCGGAGGAGGGCATTCACGTATCGTACAGCCGTTACTGCGCCTTCCATGACCACCAGCTGAGTGCGTCGGCCCCACATAATCCCACCCCAAAACAGCAGTGAACCTCCATCTTGCTGTACTCGCTGGACAGTGTGTCTAAGGCGTTCAGCCTGACCGGGTTGCCCCCAAACACGTCTCGAACGATTGTCTGGTTGAAGGCATATGCGACACTCATTGGTGAAGAGAACGTGATGCAAACCCTGAGCGGTCCATTCGGCGTGTTGTTGGGCCCATCTGTAGCGCGCTGCATGGTGTCGTGGTTGCAAAGATGGACCTCGCCATGGACCTCGGGAGTGAAGTTAAGCAACGTGCAGCCTATTGCGCACAGTTTGAGTCGTAACACGACGTCCTGTGGCTGCACGAAAAGCATTATTCAACATGGCGGCGTTACTGTCAGGGTTCCTCCGAGCCATAATCTGTAGGTAGCGATCATTCACTGGAGTAGTAGCCCTTGGGCTGCCTGAGCGAGGCATGTCATTTACATTTCCTGTCTCTTTATCTCCTCCATGTCCGAACAACATTGCTTTTACTCCAAGGCGCCTGGACATTTCCCTTGTTGAGAGCCCTTCCTGGCAGAAAGTAACAATGCGGACGCAATCGAACAGCGATATTGACCGTCTAGGCATGTTTAATCAATAGAAAACAAGAGCCGTGTACCTTCTTCCTGGTGGAATGACTGGAACTGATCGACTGTCGGACCACTCCGACTAATAAGCGCTGCTCATGCATGGTTGTTTACATCTTTGGGCGATTTTAGTGACATCTGTTAACAGTCAAAGGGACTGTGTCTGTGATACAATATCCACAGTCAACGTCTATCCTCAGGAGTTCTGGGAACTGGGGTGATGCAAACCTTTTTTTGATGCGTGTATTAAGACAGAGTAGGGATGGAGTAAGAAATGGTCGTGGCCGTTGTTATTCATACCAGGTGTACTTGATCAAATACGGACAGTGCACAAGTGACACAAGTTTAATACTATTGCTCCGCTGGTGAGCCAGATATGACGAAGAGCTATCGGAAATGATACTGTCCAACAATTTTCTGAAAAATTCTGTCACAAAAATTTCTTATTCGAGAGGCTGAATCACACTATTAGTTTTGGTTTGAATCCGAATTATATTAACAGTCCTTTCGTTGTCGTTCTAAAGATAGAGCTATTATGTCCAGACAAAGAGTCCAACGAAAGCAATGAACTACTTTCCGAAATTGGTGAGATGACGTTTTGGATGTAATATTGAAAATTAATCTCACGCAGTTTTCCATAGTTTTCTACGTCGATTACAATTTTTTTTAAAAATTAAGAAGTCGCTTGTTTAAATTCTTCGTCCTAATTTACGCTGTGGTTCGCGAGGATAGCTATAAAGCTTGGAAAACAGTAATTCACTGTAATCACTGGTATTGTTGTATGTGAATGTGTCATAGCATTCACCAACTGCACAAGTAACTCTGTCTTTCTTCGCTCGAAATGATAAAGTGCTGTTCACACGCAGTTCCTCCACGAAATTTACTGCTTTTCTTTATACGTAGCGTTTAAGGGGATAAGAAGAAGTCATCTTGTCGTCGGCTGCAAATTTCTTTAGAATACTACATGTTAATGATATGTTCTGGACACGTTCACTTGAAACAAACTTGGTAATTTTGCGATTTCCTTTTCCGTATAATTTCCTGATTTCGTTTAACCAGACAGAGGAACTATGGAAATCAGTACCGTTCATCCCAACTGAAATTCAGAGGGCCTGAGGTAACGGTGTATTGTCTCTCACGAGGAGTTCTAAATCACTCAAATAGTTTATTGGCATATACTGAGTACTTTGTGTTCACATCCAGATTTTATGAAACCAAACCTGACTGCAGACTCTCAACTTTAAGCGTTTTCTCCATCCTATGTTTAACGAAAAACTTTAGATACTTTTGTTTGTGACTTAAGGTTATTACTACAAGTGTTTCCTTTGGGCTAGGAAGGTACTGCATATTTATTCTGGACTTGAATTACCATAATAACCATAGTTGGAAACACAGTTCACGGAATCGGTAGAGTTATTTCTTGTTACTTCCAATGTTTCCAAAATTTCTAACGAAATGTCGACATCATTCGAATGAATGCCCAAGAAATTAACTAATAAATACCACGTACACAGGTCTTCAGTAGAAGCAGGTGCGTTCGACTGCGTACCATATTCTTCATATTTCATCTTTGCGAGGCTGAAAACATTAACTGGATTCTACTGTACTATCAAAGTCTGGAACCGACACAAAAACAGATGCGACTGGCAAGCATATACCAAGAAACTGAAAACAACATTAATTCAGTTTTATCTCCACTGTTAACACTTAGCTATACCATAAGGGAATTGCTAATTACAAAATATATCAAAAGAGTTGCAAATTCGAGTGAATAGAAACTGCTAACAATTGTCACAGAAGCTATCAGCGGAAACTGAAATTCGCTTTACAAATTACTATCGCCTTGTGCCGTATTATGTTTGCCGATGTGCCAGCAACCAGGAATATGGGCCTGCCCCGACTGCTACGGCTACAGAATGGGTGTACATTCCCCCAGCCGTCTCACGAGTAGCAATTTGGCTAAATTCAACATTTAAAAAAAAAATACTTGCAGTCTGTCTTAGCAGGTAAAATTTTGATGTTATTTCTGTCGGTGTATTCTTCCTGTATAAAAGATTTCGGGGCACCTCGGATTGTACAGCTACCTTCTCACGTGAAAGGCACTGTTGTATTTCTTCTCGAGTAAGTCCCCTCTCCCCCCCCCCCCCCCCCGTCCACTTCCAAGGCTGCGTAGCTGCGTGGTCACCTTGCCACGGTTCGCGCGGCTCCCCCGTCGCAGGTTCGAGCCCTCCCTCGGGCACGGGTGTGTGTGTGTGTGTGTGTGTGTGTGTGTGTGTGTGTGTTGTCCTTAGTGCAAGTTACTTTAAGTTACATTAAGTAGTGTGTTACCCTAGGGTCCGATTACCTCAGCAGTTTCATCCCATATGGAACTTACCACACGGTACATAGAGTAACTCCCCATATTTGTTATGTCATATGTGGCCCTTTTTCCAAATGAAAATTACTACTTGCATCCGAGATGGTGGCTTTCAAAATGGCCGTAATTTTCGTAGTAGAGACTCATAGGGTTTCCCTCTCTGTCATTATAGCTGTTCCTACCCTTTCCTAACTAACTAACTAGCACCAGATGGAATGTCACTGCCGTGACACATTAGTGCATTAGACATACTAAACAGTCGATACCGGCCAGATTATAAAGACACCTGTGTTGTGCATGTGCCTGACACTTCATTACAAATTACACTTTCACGCGACAATTCAGCAATTAATGGCTCATGCTTCAGGAAAACGCATAACATTTTCGGAACAAATGGTGACTGACGACTTGGTTTTCATGATGATTGCCAATCTCATTTCAGTTTATATGATTCTGTCGAGTTATAAAGAAGTGTGTAATTAAGTCATACTGATCTGCGGAGAAGGTTTTACAGTAACTGTAGGCCGTTACCTGGAAATTCTTGAGGATTTCTCGACATTATAACTAAGAGAAAGATGCCGATATTGAATGTTTTTCCAGGAAGATGCAGTAACTGTAAACTGATCAATTAATGCTTAAAGTTTATGGAAAACGCCCAACATTTTCAGAGAAAATGATGACTGACGACTTGGTTGTCATGATGAGTGACAAAGCTAATTCCCATTTATGAGTGTGTGAACAATCAGAATTCCCGCCACTGATGAGCTGGAAACTACAACCCGTCGCATGAACGTTTCTTTCGCAATAACTAAACGACAGTTTGGTGTCAAGTTATGAAAATATGTGTAATTGAGCCATACCGATTAGCGGGGACAGTGGACGAGGAGCTATGGTTCAAATGGCTCTGAGCACTATGGGACTTAATATCTGAGGTCATCAGTGCCCTTGAACTTAGAACTACTTAAACCTAACTAACCTAAGGACATCACACACATCCATGCCTGAGGCAGGATTCGAACCTGCGACAGTAGCGGTCGCGCGGTTACAGACTAAAGCGTCTATAGCCGCTCGGCCACAGTGGCCGGCACGAGGAGTTACAGTGGCCGTAGGCCGTTACCTGTGAATTCTTGAAAATCTGCTGGTATCTTAACTAAGAAGATGACGTCTGAATTGAATGTGTTTCCAGCATGATGGGGACACTGATCAACCAGTTAACATTACGATAAATTATTGACAATTTATATTTCTCGGTCGCCAGTTATTCGTAATTACTGGCCCTCAAGTTTTTTCCAGATCTCATAACATGTGATTTTATTGTCTCTGGCTATAATAAATCGAGGGTATACGAAACCAGATCGCTTACGATGGGCGAACTTAGAGGTGTCTTTCACCAGGAAATATCTCCCACATCAAATCCGGTGCTAGGCAGTGTGACTGACAGCTTTAACAGGAGACTTGAACAGTGCAGTAACTTTCTGATTCATTTCAGATTTCTGTGGTGCTTAAATTACACATTACCGCTAGCTGCTGTATCAGCACGCATTTTAAAATGTTCTGCAATAAGCGAAATATTTTTGTTTAAAATCTTATACATAGTTTTTCACCACTCTCTATATTAAATACAAGAAGTTTAACACCATTCTTGAACATTTTTACCTTTTCTAGACTTGTGAAGTTCTGAGATTGCAGACTACAAATATTAGAAACATTTCCACAATGGTAAATGTTAAAACTCTTTGTAAATAAGCCACTACAAATTAAAGAAAAAATTTAACATTTTTTGGAAGATAATTTCGACTCTTCTCTTCATTAGGAAATATGATTTCTCTGCGTACATTTCTACAATCACATCGGCCTGTGCTTCCGTTACTGGATGATCAACTGTAGTCGTTCGTGCAGATTTGCAAAAGACGTTTCAACTGTGGTCATTCAGCGATGACTGGCAGGGGCTGTGCCGATCTTACGATCATTCATAATTCAGTTACTGTGAAGGCGCTATCACTTCTGTTATATCCCGGACATAAACTCCCATGCCCATCATTGGCGTGTAATTCACAAGCTAGTGTTTTTGAAATCACAATGACCATCTTCAGGATTAGTCTTACTTTAGTATTGCGAGAGGACTCCATGCGCCATTCCGTAATAGTTTAGTATACGCTATATATTTCAGTAATATTACAGATAAATCCAGTTTTGGTGCTGCTTGCGTTCGTTTGCGTGGGATGACATGTCAACAAGTTCGGGAGGACACCACCCGTAGATGTAGGCAGCTAGGAGCCACAAAGTTAGCAGTCAAGAATTTGGGTGACAAACGAAAATTTGAGGGTAATGTTGGTGATGAGAGACGTTCTAAGAGGACGCCCATAAAGCAAGAGATGGTGGAATGCATAAAGGATACTATCGTAAGAGATACCTCTGCATCTGTGAAGAATATGAGTAGGGGACTAAGTAATCTATAATACAGATTTTGGAAAACGCAGCTCTTGCTAGTTGACACTGCATGGTAGTGGTTAATTAATACAGAAATGTGAAAGTGAGCCCCGTACCTGACATACATTAATTAATCATCCTCCAGCATAATAAATTCGGTGTCAAAACTAATAAACGAGACAGGAATGACAATCAGTTTTGTTTATTCTGATAAAGTTATTCATAAAACAGTTGACAAACTATGCAATATTAACATGAAAAGACCTTGACACGTTTGACAAAGGGGTCAGGGGGAATTACGTTAACAGTCGTGTAAGTGAACTAATTTCAATCACAAAGTGCACATTGATTGTTGAGACGTGAACTGAAAGGCAAATAGTTCTACAGAAGGGAATCTGGAGCAAGTGTGGTCGGAGGTGAAATAAGACTGTTCACTAAATTAGAAATGCAAGTCTAGAAAGTAAAGCTTGAGGTGGTCGAAATGTTACAAAATGACTAATTTTCCTATGCATCTTTTTGCGGTTTTGGCTTGGTCTAACAGTGTTCTGGCAAGAGGCTGGAGTGGCTGTATTATCAGTCACTGGCGGCACCAACGACCCTCGCCAGCAGCAATGTGCAAATCAGCCCATAGCCTCTCTAAGATTAGCCCTGTCATCAGCAGGCTATCAGCAGCTTTCAGCAGAGCGTGAAGATCAAGTCAGAAAAGAAGCAGTACAAGTGAAAACTAAGATTAAGCAGGAAATGAAGAGATTTGAGATCGAACATTTTCTACAATAATATCTCGCACTGCTTCGTTTCATGTCTCTCTCTGTATTAAGATTGGCTGGGCTTCAGACCTTCCAAGTGCTGGCCAACAAAATTGCTCCTTAGAACATGCTGGTCCCATCCCCTGGGTCGTGTTCTGTTCAGTTATACAGTAACGTGTGTTCCATAATTTTACACAGAAAACAGTCGTCTCACTCTCACTCTCTCTCTCTCTCTCTCTCTCTCTCTCTCTCTCTCTCTCTCTCTCTCGGTGACCAACGAGCCAGTACGTTGTCATCACAAATGGTTCAAATGGCTCTAAGCACTTTGGGACTTAACATTTGAGGTCATCAGTCCCCTGGACGTAGAACTACCTAAACCCAACAAACCTAAGGACATCACATATATACATGCCCTAGGCAGGATTCGAACCTGCGACAATAGCAGCAGCGCGGTTCCGGACTGAAGCGCCTAGAACCGCTCGGCCACTTTGTCATCACAGCACAGGTTATCTGCCAAACATCTTTTTATTTATGTTAGACAATCCCTGTAATTGTTATTCGTTTGAAAAAGTCAACATAGCGCACGACTTCAATGGTCCAAAAATTGTGGGTCCCCATTCTATTTTTGAGACGTTTACCTATGATGTCCGGCGCTTTACGGAGATAAATTCAGCTAGCTGCTTTTGTGCACAATATTACGCTAAGCTAAAAACGATAGCCCTCTTTCCCCTCTCCTTGGCTGTAAAATGTTTTGCGAAAGCGGGCTTCCACCACAGGAGATCGTATTTGTGTTCGTCCGTGATATGTGCCAGGGTTATTGACGTACGCCTCCCTCGGGTATCGTGTTTCGAAATGGCTAGTAGTATCCCCCTGGTATCTGTGTGCTGCTGCACTGTCCTGAATGCTTTCAATGTCCTGTCATTTATAAGGTATCAAAATCCAATTGAACAGTAAATGAAGAGTAAGGTTGCATCAGTCAGTTTCCGACAGTCATTAGTACAGTGGTTTATTAGGTTTATGATATTTCTCAGTGTTAATTAAATATTCTGATCAAATGGGTTTTCCATTATGAGTTCACACGTTACTTAAGTTTTTTCCAGAAAACACCTCTTCTTTCTGGTTTCGAAGTTAATGCTGATGTAATTGTGGTAAACCTTGTTAAAGCACGAGCGCATCAAAAATTTCTTGGGTGTGTGTGGCAGCAGGACAGCATGTTAAGTTGAGACGTTGTTATGAATATGGATATTGTGAAGGCAGTATATTTTATTTTTTGTTATTTTATTCACGCTTATCCTATCAAACTATCACTCATCCATCCATCAGCTTTGCTGGGGAAAATTGAGTTTGTTCTTTACAGTACTGTACTAGCTTACACTTATTCATGCTTCTTCAGAAATTAACTTTACAGATAATTCTCAGTTAATCTACATTTCCATCAAAAAACCTTAAAAAATATGATTATGTTATTTAGCAACTCACAGGTTGATGGTTTGAACACATTTTCACTCATTCCATTTTTTTAACAATGATTATTTCTCATTCACTCTCCAACCAACTTGATACTTACCTTATTCATACTCTAACAAATCATATGTAATTTCTAATACTATGAAAACTTTAAAACTTTACATCACATAAGAAAACACAAGATGCACGGAAGTCAAACCACATACAAACATCACATAGTAAAACAAGTAGTACAAAATACACGAAATCCAAGCATATATTAGCACAAACCAACTCAAAATTTTAAACAAATGTATAGGACAGTATTTGCTTACGGTAAAATCTCAACTGAATAATACACTCATGAAAAGTGGAAGTCATTAAAGAACAAAAGTCAAATCATATTTCTGCATGTAATCACTGGGTGTGAGTCAACATATAAATATGTAAACACGAATTTAATTAGTATGTATTAATTTACATTATAGGCTGGTGGAGTTAGCATTTCCACAAGTCAGTTTCCAAAATAAAAATCATCGCTACCCAAGGTAAGAACATAACACAGATATCAATTATTACCAATGCTTATTTGTAAGATGTACAGGTCAGTCTGTTCTAATAAAATGTTATATCAGTTACACAGATAAAAGCATCAGGCCTCAAAAATTTTATAGAAAAAGAAACAAAACTCGATTTGTGGCACGATGAGTTCCTCACATGAGAACCCGTCACAGTCTGTGCACAAGAGTTACACAGTTAATGTCGGTTATCACTGAGTATGGGATAACACTTCATGGTGGCAATTGGGTGCTAATCTGACGTAATTCCACCTTTCTGTGATGCATGATCATTCACGGTACAATGTTTTCCATTGATTTATTGTGCACACACAGACACACACACACACACACACACACACACATACACACACACACAAACATACACATAACATTCCAAACTAAGTTGTGCATGGCGTCACACACACACAAACAAACATACACATAACATTCCAAACTAAGTTGTGCATGGCGTTTCCGATCTTAATCTGTCTGTGTCAGTTCAAGTCTATGATTAGTTCACAACTGGGAACACTGAAATTTTAAGTTGCAGGTATTGGAAGGGATTCATTGTTGGATTTTAATGTTAAAAGACTAATGTCCTCCTGTGTTCAAAAATGTTCAAATGTTCAAATGTGTGTGGAATATTATGGGACTTAACTGCTAAGGTCATCAGTCCCTAAGCTTACACACAACTTTAACCTAAATTATCCTAAAGACGAACACACACAACCATGCCCGAGGGAGGACTCGAATCCGCCGGGAGCAGCCGCATAGTCCATGACCGCAGCGCCCTAGACAACTCGGTTAATCCCGCGCGGCGCTCCTGTGCTCAACGTCAGATGCTACGACCAGTGTTAATGCAAGGAAAGTCGTAAAACATCTGCTCTCACACAACAGTAGTTGATAAGTCCGTTGGTGTGACATCACACAGTCGTATTGTTCTTTCAGGATAAAATGCAATCTCATGCGGTCTGGGTAACATTCAGCAGCTAGTCAACAGATTACTTGAAGTTTCTCATCGTAATGAAAGCATTGTGTATATAAATGACACTGTCCTTGCCCATTTGTTTGATTTGGGGCGAGGCGACAAGAATCTCTTTGCCAAGTTAGCAACCTGTGTTTGGATCTTGTGTGGTATGTGTGACCTCAAAAACAATTTTTTAAAGCATAAATTAGTTATACAGCTTGAATACATACAGATTACATACAAATGCATCTTGGATTTACAGCCATCTCTCACCAACACTTATATACGAAACCAAACTCAATCAAATTTTTTTTCAAATTGTTGTTTTTGTTTCAAGATTCAATCACATTTATCATGAAGTTAATTAAACATTCAAGTAAACTTTATTCATTAACATTAGTCCTTTTCCAGATTGACTCTTCCATGCGGTAATGATATTCCCCTCACATTCTAATTCCTAGTAGATTTTATCTATAAAATGTTTCTCTCATAATAAGTTATTATCTCTTCGGAAAGTTTGTGAAACATTGTGTAGGATTTTATACCTTAAGTCATACCAGAGACACGCACCAGTACTTAGCACTTCTTTCCGAGTTACCCTCACACTGCCATAAAATGTCTGTCACTTCAAGACTAATGTGGTCTTACATAAAACGTAACCATTTGCAGTTGTCTCAACCTTTCTATTCATTATTTTGTCTCTGAGAATTTGGCCTCTGTCCTGGCATTAACACACTTCCTTCTCTACTCACTGTGGGTTTCCCTAAGATTGGCAATTGCAGATCTGTAATAAAAAGATCACAAGCATAATTTGGCGCTCAAGACAAACGAAATTTGCTCTATGTTTATTCGTTTTATTCTCTACAACCTCAGATTAAGGTGTCCTTCTTACTTTACCTCTCAGCATATTTATAATTTTCCTTCAACCAGATGTTATTAATATTCACTGTCTCTCTCCTTATTTAGCGATTTATCCGAACTTCATCAAGACTCCTTCCTCCAACATGAGTAGTACCCTTTTATCTTCTCTTGTTTAAAATTTACTTGAGTGTGTTTGATCACTCAGATCTCTATGACATCAGTAGTTCCTGGGGATACAGAAATTTATTACATTATTTTCTAATTAACTCATGAATACTCAAGTACATCAGTATATTGGCACATGTACATCATCCTTAGCCGGCTGCGGTGGCCAAGCGGTTCTAGGCGCTTCAGTCCAGAACCGCGCGACTGCTACGGTCGAAGGTTCGAATCCTGCCTTGGGCATGGATATGTGTGATGTCTTTCGGTTAGTTAGGTTTAAGTATTTCTATGTTCTAGGGGACTGATGACCTCAGATGTTAAGTCCCATAGTGCTCAGAGCCATTTGAACCATTTGAACATCATCAAAAAAAAAAATTACTCACAAATGACAGCATCACCTGTGTCTGCTAACCTCTCACTGTGCAGCGTCCTTTTGCACCTGCTACAACCTAACTGCGCATCATTCCTCCACGTCTACTAACAACTCATTAAACACCATGGTTTCTTGCTCAGTGCCTTATTATTTCTGGCATACCTACAAAAATTAAATTTCAATACAAATTACTCCAACAGGGCAACTGCAGCCAACAGTCTGCTCAGTGTTCGTCTTCTGTGTGTCTCCTGCACCCTCCTCTTGACTTCTTCTGACAATAATCCCGCTCATTCCATGCACTTCATATTTAGCTACATATATCTCTTCTATTTCATTGGAATACCTCATGCTAATACTATTGCTTCTTTTTATGGAAGACTGGAGACTAGATATTATGTAACAGTTCAGTCTTCTAATAAATATTATTCCCTAAATGTAGAAAAATGTACCGTTCAGATACTGGCTTTTCTTTGATGTTTTCCTGGATCACAATAAAACTGTGTCCCTCGGTGATTCTCTCTCTCCTATATAATCGATAGATCATCCACAGTACTTTTATCTTCCTTATGCAAAATTTTGTTTGGAGTGTCCACTCTACATTCTTCACGTTCTTTATCTATTTCCTATTTATTTATCTTCTCCCTCTATACTCTTATTTAGTGTTTCTTTCTTATTCCTACAACACATACATAACCTCTTTGACATAGAAACACGGCTGTCTCTACTCGGTACACCGTGGATCAAACTACCATTAAGATCTATTTATAATATCAACAGGGTAGGTTACTCGTGTATTTCAACCTCCTTGTCCTCACCTAAAAAAATGCTTCTAATATCTTCACTCTATATACAATTCTCCAGCTGTTCTGGTATATTGGGCTGTCCGTAATGGAGCTGATTTCTGCAATCAGTTTCGTGCATCACTTCTTTGCCCCTCATTCTTTGGATTTTGTTGGAGGTCAGGCCGTCTAACGTACACGATTCCATGCTTCCTTCTTGCCTATCATGTCTCAAGTCATTATTCCTTCTGTCGTTGCGTCTCCAGTATTTCCTGCGGTCATCTGGCTGATAGTGATGTCACCAACGACGATTGTCGTTTCTTCTCTCCCATCCATTTCTGTTTCTCCTCCGTAGGCGTTGCTATCACCAGTTCTGGCAATTTGCGGGTTGGAGTGCTGATGGAATATTAGTTTGTACAAAACGTACTGTAGTCCTCTCTTTTCCGATCCTGTCATATCCGAATTCACGTAGGAAGTGCTGGAATCCTTTAACGTAGTGCATATTTCTGAAAGTGATTCTTATATCCTTTTGATCTGACTTAAGAGCTTCATCATGCTAAGTTCTGTGACTTTTGCTGGTTCACACGGCACGTCTAAGACTCTCTTTCTCCCTATCATGTCTTTGAAGAACTGCACCGCACCTTTAAATTTTGATTCTGCATCGTTTTCTGTCAGTTTTACTTGTTCTTCTTTTCCCTCAGACCAGTATTCTTCTAGAAAGGCAAGCGTAAATTCGCCCTACGGCTCTCATTGTCCGGCAGTTTGTCGCATTTTTGCCGCCTCCCCCTCTCTGAAGTGAGTATATACAAGTCGAATTTGCAAAACAGGTGGCAAGATTTTGGTGACGTCACGCGGAATTCTGAGATCCGGAATTTTGACTGTAGGCGTGTCGCAGTGTCCGGGGAAACAGTGAAAACTTCTGTACTGACTCGAACTGCCTCCTATGATCCTCTTCATCCATGTCGTAAGAGCCGGCCGTGGTGGCCGAGCGGCTCTAGGCGCTACAGTCTGGAACCGCACGATAGCTGCGGTCGCAAGTTCGAATCCTGTCCCGGGCATGGATGTGTGTGATGTCCTTAGGTTAGTTAGGTTTAAGTAGTTCTAAGTTCTACGGGACTGATGACCTCAGAAGTTAAGTCCCGTAGTGCTCAGAGCCATTTGAACCATCTATGTCTCAAGATCGGCAGTCACGATGGTAATTACTGGCGGATCGGAACGTGACGGCTGTCCTCTGATGCGGCAAAGTCCAACAGTCAGGTAGCGAATCTATTGCTCTTGCCTGTTGTGTACTGCTTCGCTCTGACTTGTCATGTTTTCTCTCCAGTTATTGCTTACCGAATATCTGGCGCTCTCCTCCTCTTTCATTAGCGCGTCTAGCGTCTTCCTGTTCCTGCGGTTTATGGTTTCCTGCGCATTCGTAAACTCTTCCAGATCTCTTATTTCAGCGTGTTTCACGATGTTTACGGGTGCCGTCCTATCAGATGCTGTTTCACTTTAGTTCGACAACTGCTCTATGGCGGTGGTTAACACTTCCACTTCTCTCCTACATTCCCTACTGTATCCTTTTGTAAATTAACGCACGCCTCCATCCATGATTTAACTTCAATATTTTCTGTGTTGGTGTTAATATTTTTCTTTTTACTACTGATGCCTTTCCTTAATTTTCCATCTGTTCCTTTAGTGTTCTGCACTAGTGTCGCCATTTTTTAATTCATTTCCTGCATCTAGTCGTCTGACTTCTTATTCATAGCTTTTCCCTGCTATTCTAATTTCTGTAGGTGTTAACGTAATTTCTTGTTAACGGCTCCTATCTGTTTATCCAGTTCTTTGTTCAACTTTTTAAGCTGCTTTTTATTTCTCTCGAATTGTGCAACCGTAGTTTCTTCGCTTTTCTTGAAATGTTCCATGTCACTGCTAAATTGTTCATTCTTATCTTGGCTTTCGTTAAGTATATTTTCACATTTATTATATTTCACTCTGTTTCAACGGTGCGAATAGGATGGTCCACAAGTCACATGTTGCAGGTTGTGGCGGTATAGGCTCACGATGGACATCACTCTGTGTTGCACTTTCACGTCCTCTAATCTCGAAGTTGCCTGCCACAGGTGAAGTTTCGCGCTCCTCTGCTCCACTGAGTTCGGTCACAGATATTTCGTTACTACTTTTTTCTGTTCTTGTTGGCTAATCTTGTTTGTTCCATCCTGAGACGCTACCCCACACTGCTCGCTATTATCTACTTCCCGAGCGTTTTCTTGCGGCACCTCCATATCTGAAACCATTTTTGAATCATTTGAAACTTCCTTCTCTATCTCGCACAGCTGTGCTAGGCTTCTCGCCCTCGTTGTAGTGATCCTTAGCATTCCCTAACACAAATATTTAATTTAAAACGCACATGACAGGCAAAATAAATCCAGCCAACCGAACATAAAACTCCTCAGTCTTCATGCACACACCAAAACTCGTTCTCCTACTAACATACAACATAAACATACAGAAAAGAAAGTCCCCTCCAGAAGTTCAACTATCTTTCTTCAGCTGGACTATGAAGGACATACACCAAAAAACCTTACGGAGAAGAATGCATAAGTGGTTATGGACCAGTACATAATACTGCATTTTATATTTAGTGAATTTCATTATTTTTAGGTAGGAATATATGTTCTCCTGCAAATTTTAAGTTTCGCAAGTCTGACTACAGTGTCAGGAGATCACAGACCAATTAATCCGAGGCAGGCGTCACTATAATTGCAAATGGACATGTGTTGGTGGTTGATAATGTATGCAGAAATGTGGAAGTGCACCCTGTATCTGACATACATTAATTAATCAACCTCAAAAATAATGAACAGGGCATACTATGACTATAGTTGTGACAAGAATCACAATTACCAAAGCCTGACGATCATGTCTCCAAAGGAACAATCCAAGATGAAGTATAAAATCGAGAGATTTCTGATCAAATGTTTTCTACTAAGAAACCTCACACTTCCATGTTTCGTTCTATTACTGTATTCAGGCTGGGTGGACGTCAGATCTTTCAAGTGACGACCAATAAAATTGCGCCTTAGAACGTGATGCGTTCTACCATTTTAAACAGAAAGAAGTCGCTTCTCTCTCCATCTTTCTCTGTGAGCAACGAGGCAGTCCTCATCGGCACAACAGACCTTCATTGTCTAACCTCTTGTTTAGATATGTCAGCCAATCACTGCGATTTCTATATCACGTAAACATTTGTTTTTGCGCAGTCAACACATTTAGAGTCATCTCAAACCACAACGGCCTAAAAACTGTGGGTCCCCATACTATATTCGAGATTTTTATCTGATGTCTGGTGCTTAATGGAGAGAAACTCAGTTTTCTACTTTTATGCGCGATATGGTGTTCTGCAAGTAACGTTCCTCTTCTTTCCACCATCCTTGGCTGGAAAATGTTTTGTGGCAATGGCTTGCGCCACAGAAGATCCAATCACCGTTCATCTGAAGTGCTTTGGGCACCTGAGTGAGGAGTCCTTCTTTTACTCCTCTGTCAATCTGGGTGCTTCTGCGCCTTTCAGAATGCTTTCTACATCCTCACATTTATATAAGACATTCATTTCCGAATCAAGAGTGTATGAAGGGTAAGGTTACATTAGTCAGTTGCTGACAATGACTGGTTCAAATAGTTCTGAGCACTATGGGAGTTAACTTCTGAGGTCATCAGTCCCTATAAATTACAACTATTTAAACCTAACTAACCTAAGGATATCACACACACCCATGCCCGAGGCAGGATTCGAACCTGCGACCGTAGCGGTCGCGCGGTTCCAAACTATTGCGCCTAGAACCGCTCTGCCATCCCGGCTGGCCAGTCACTGATCTGTGGTTTATCACGTGTCGTAGTTCTGGGCAAATGGGTATCCTGTTACGAATTTACATACGTTACATGACTTTTTAGTAAAACGGTCACGTAACATTGCAGTCATGGAAGAAACGACCACATCAAATCAGATTCTGCATAACTTTGAAGCTGATGATTGTGCAGCCTGCAGACTACACATTATAATGTGTTACAAAACTGTGAAAAATGATAGTCACACAGCACATTTGCTGTTGAATGATGAGAGCAACATTCCACAACAGTGGGAATATGAATTAGGACAATTACAGGATCTCGAAAAACGAGCGTTTACAAGCATTGTAAGAGTGGCAACGAGACTTCCACAAAGCGAACGTGTGGCGGGGGTTAACATCCAGCACCTTCTATGGGCCCTTTATGATTTCAGAAAAACAATTTCTGGAGACACTTATTGAAATCTTTCTGGAGCCACGGTGGTAGAACATATGATTGAGGATTTGGCTGTTTGCCAGCATGTTGTAGCACAACCCCATACTGCGTTTGTTGTTCCTAATTACTTGCTGGACGCAGCTTTCCCGGTTCGATTGAATGTTTTAAGTTCTCAAAGGCCTTGTACCCCTTGCGCTCCTGACGTAACCCCCTTAGATTCCTTTTCATGACTCGCAGATATTTCACATATTTACATTTCCACGTAAATGTATGGAGAGAGAGGGAGAGAAAGAGAGACAGACAGACAGACAGACAGACAGACCGACGGACGGACGCAGAAGATTAACTAGTGGCTTACGAAGTAGATACAGGGGTTGGACAAAATTATGGAAACACGGCGAGAAATGCTAACAGGAACATTAAAACAGATTCTAGCCCATTCTGCAGGTTGCGATATAGTATATGACCACCAACGACAACTGTGCAATGTCCTCCATTCATTGCATGTATCAGTCGTATCAGAATGATGTTCTGTGTAGTTGTGGCTTTTGGGTGGTTCATGTAGGAGCTACATTCCTTTCATCTCCAAAGGGTGCCGTTATTGCTCCCCGAAGACCATCCTGCACGCGTGCATTTCTCACAGTACCTTGTGCTACAAATGGGCTGAGATGTGCGTCTCCCAGCTTATGTGTTGTTCACTGTTTAGGCCACATTCACTGGGGATGGCGTATTCAGTCACCACAACAGGCAATTGTGGGCACCAAAAAACCGACACAATGTGCGGCACCAAACGGCACAACATTAGTTCACAGTTAAGACAGCTGCGTATTATCAGGCCATTCTGGAAGAGGTTCTTGTCAACTTGCTTGAAGATGTTCCTAACAATGTGAGCCGCAGCGTGCGGTTCCAACATGATGGAGCGAGAGCTGTTTTTGGACATGCTGAACGTAGGCATCTGAACAGGTAATTCGCTCGTCGATGGACTGAGCTTGATGCACCGGTTCCCTGGCCCCACACTCACCGAATTTATCGAGACTTGATTTCTTTCAATGGGAAACCATGGTATATCTCATGTACAGCGATCCTGTGGAGTCTAAAATGGATCTCGTCGCAAGAATCGTCTAAACAGCTGCTACACTCAAAGAGCAAGCCGGCAGTGAATGGTCCGTCGTTGTCAGGCATGCATGGCGACTGATGATGCAAACTTCGATCATTTGTCGTAACATTACAGCTGTATTCATGTCGTACACCATGTTCGCGCATCGTGTCCAATAAATATTTCAAATGCATCACTCCGTTGTTTCCATTCCGACCTTCGACACCTTCTACCGCTTAACCCTGATGTTTGTGACCATGGAGTGCTAAGACGCTCTCAATCTTTATGATCTCGCCCGCCTCCAGCAGAAGTTTGTCGCAGCTTTTCTGGGGCACTCTGTATAAGCAAATTATACACTCATGTCCAGAAAAAAAACAGAACACCTTGAACAACTAGAGACAGGTCTTTCAAATTCGCAGGACGTGTACAGTCATGCTCAAAAGTATCCGAACGACCTGAATTGCATTTCGCCTGATTCGCATGCAACCCACATAACGCAGCTGTCTAGCAGGTCCTCTAACCGCTCCTTGGTACAGTCGTTTGCCTATTGAAAATGGCTCCAACGAGTCATCCCTAGAAAACTCGGCTCTGTAACGCAATAACTCAAAATGTGAAGTAATACCACGATACTATCAATATCAGGGAACACCTTATCACAGATATGACTGTCCTTAAGGCTTGTAAGCTCACATTTATTGCAATAAATGACATACCTGAAAGGTTACCACTCTCATTATTACGTCAGATAGGTAATGCACCTAGTAAGTTCGTCGTATTCATGAGTTCTTCTTCAAAGTAACATACCGTACTTGTTATTTAACACAAAATGATATTAAACATTTAAGTTATTCACGAGCAGCTCGTTGAGAATATGCATGAACTTCAAATGACACGACGAACCGTCATGCAGACTAATATTTCGTGACTGACGGAATCTAATAGTCATCCCTGACTAGGCATACAGACAGGGATATACCTAGATTTTAGACAGTATCAGTTAACAAATATCAACTTCAAATTACATAACGTAAACATTTTTAACGGACGCGAATTCCTACCCAGCCTCTATTGTCCCTGTTAACGAACTACGAGAGATGTTAAATACTGCTTCTTCACAGGTAACTTACTTGAAATTCCGGGAGGTAAAGCTTTGTGTTGGACAGGGATTCGAACCCAGAACCTAATCGGATTGTTATCGAAGCACAATCAACGGTGACATATCGGATTTTCTCGGCAGTAGCTAGATGTTTTAACTGAAATGACGAGACGAAACATTAATTTTTTGCTTCCCAGGACTCCAACCCAGAACCTATCGCTGTTATATTCTAGAGAAAACGAACGTTAAATATGGGTTTGTTACTTCAGCAGCGACATGAGAGCGTGTTTGAACTAGAAATAATATGACGAAGAGTTCAGTGCTGACGAGGAATCGAACCCCACACATACCGCTCCTGACTACACACAAAGAGATGTCAGCTACCGAATTTTTCTCCACTAGCTGCTCGGAGAAACATCCTTGAACTTACAGTGATCTCTCAAATAGTCCTGTGTCTCACTGGGAGTCAAAACCGTCAGATATCGTTAGTGTTGACAACGAATGAAAATGCATTAAAAATCAAAATTATTATCCACCAGCAGACAGGTGTTCTCATGCTAGAGCATGATACCACATAATGAAAACTTTAGCGTCAGGCCAGCAGTCGAACCCATTCACGCGCAACATGTGGAGATGTTGAGGAATCTGCAGTTTCGAACAAACAACAAATTCTAGTCGAGCTGTATTGTCAAGAAGGGATCAAATTCCGCGTTAGGGGCGGTCTGAGTTGCATTCCAAGTTCAGAACTAATTTTATCGACTTACAGAAGCTCAAATAAAAGATGGAATAAGGGTCCTGTGACCCGACATAGCGTTTGTTGTGTCACTAGAAATAAATAACTAGTATAAGAAAGGTTACTGGTAATAGAGTTCCCACATTTCGCCACTCCTGACCTTACGTCTACTTGGTAGAGAAGGAATATCATGTTTAATGTTAATTTTAGACCACAATGTCGTTATACTTTCTTCCCTTGGCGTAGCCAGAAGAGATTAGAATCTGTCTCTCCCTATTAAAAATCATCGGCAAAAGTTGAAATCGAACCCAGACCATCATCATAGGAACCTCACACCAATCCAACAGGCCAGCAACGCCTCTCCTGTATGACTCATTTTCTATCATAACACCGCTGCGGCACACTCGATAAGAATTCTGACACAAGCTCCCTCTAGTGGTTTGCAGAGTGTTCAGTACATTCATTTGCTTGGTTGACCGAATCCCCATGAACTAGCTGCCTCAGCTATCCAGTGCATACATTCAACTATTTTGTAATCACCGAAATAAAATCACGTGACTGTCACCTACACAGAACTTCCAGCAGTGTAGGATGCAGAAATTTAAATAGGAAGTGTTCCTTTCCAGTTGAGCTAATCTATTGCGCTATCTGTTTGTTGAAAATGTCCTGTAGTGCAAAAGAAAAGCTGTAACTGTCTGTCTGTCTGTCTGTCTGTCACAGCACTGTGGAATTCGGAAGTTCTGGAGGCGCTCTAGGTAAGTGTCGCGCACCATAGATAAGACGTTGCAAATTCTATTGCATTCGCTGCTACTTTTTTTACAACGCTTTTCTGCTGTCTGCTGAAGTTACCAATTTAATGGAACTTTGGACATAATTCCCTTCACTTCTCAACCCAAAACAGCCGCAGGTGGAAAAAGGGCTAACTTCTGCGACATTTTGTTCTTTTCAGGTTTAATAGACTGCCAGGCAGCTGATGCATCTCGAAGCTTTAGCATTATGTATAGGGGGAGCGCATCAAGCCAAAATAGTCAGAAAAGTATTTTCTACATTAGCTGTCGTCTGGTAGTGGCATTTTATTCTTCAAACCTTGTTTGACAGCTTTAACTCAGAACAAGTTTTCTACATGCATGTAATCAATAAACAGCATGTGCATTGTCAGGCTGTCATAGATAACATCAGGGAATTCGCATATATCGTTGATGATTAATTTCTCTCTCATGTTTAATATTGTTTTAACAACACTAAACGAAACCTTACTAAAATTGGGCACTGCATTATAAGAAATGAAATAAAAGTACCCACGATAACCTTACATAACCTTACGTCGAAAGTCTCATTGATAAAACTGAGTATCTGTACACAAGCGTGTATCTATAGGCACGAATTAGTAAAATACTACTCAGATTTCGATTGGGTCTGTGTTTAATTGGTATGCTGTGTCATACTCAACAGACATGCAAAAGTGGCATTTCATAAATAAAGTTATGTATTCCTAGAGACCCAAAATATGCTTGTCAGCAGCGGAACGAGGCGTTACCTGTTGTGGAGCATTGTAAGTTTTTCACCATTGAAAGTATTTTCCTGCGATTTCCTTATCGATGTTTGATCTGACTGCTTGTAGCTTTTTCACAGAAGGGATAAAAACGTTACATTCAGCGAGAATGGAACCACGAACCATAACAGTCGATTTCTCAGAGGTCAGCACGTCACCACAGAGCAAGCGAAGACCTCTTACGATGCGAATAATTGCTAGAGCTCGTAAACTGCTACTTAAAGGACGAGTTTAGTTGCGATTTCCACATGCAACGACTTTCCTGGGCTGAAAACTGTAAATTTACAATGTTTTGTTACACCTCAAGCGATAATAACTCAGATTTTTCAATGGAAATGACAGGAAAAATCAAGTGAATTTTGAGGCTTAATTCCGTGCGCACCAGGAAGTAACTCGTCGATCACAGAGTTCCCAAATATACCTTGCCTTGTTGCCAAATCTCAGTTATAGTACTAGCAGGAAGAAGACGAACCGATGGGATCCTATAGCGGACTGGGAAGTGACCATACCTGGCCTCTCAAAGACGTGGCTGCTACGGCCTGGAATGCGTAATGGGTCTGATTCGCATTTCTGTAACCAGGTTTAGGGACTGCAGCGTAGTTACTAATAATACTCAGAACTGACTGCAAACTAAGCATCATAAATCAGTAACTCTCATAGTTGTTTTTATATTTATTTCGTAACTGTTCTCAAAACTAAAAAACTCATTCACGGACGTTTTCGTGCCACGCCGATAGTCGAGCACACCAAACAAATAAAAATGAAAAAGTATGTGTGTGTATGTGTGTGTGTGTGTGTGTGTGTGTGTGTGTGTCTGAGAGAGAGAGAGAGAGAGAGAGAGAGAGGAGAGAAAGAGAGAAAGAAAGAGAGAGAGACAGACAGAAATAAAGATAAAAAAGAAAGAGAGACAGTAGAAAAATTTTGTAAAGAAATTGAATACCAGTATGTAAAGAAATCTTTCATTAAAATAACACATTCCACATCATTACGAAATGTCGTATTCATGATCTATGGGACAATTATTAATCTCATATAATCTAATCATATCATATTGCTGACTAGCCGTGAAGAGTCATGAATGATCGAAATTTTCGCCAATATCAGTAAGCAAATCTAAACTTGAAATTAAAAGACGACAGTTTTTGTAATAACCCGGGACTTCTATCAAGACCCTTTCATCCCTGTTAACTAACCACGAAAGATGTCTGGTATACCTCCATTCAGAAGGAAAAAAGTGTGTATGCACGTAAAGATGAAGTGCATGATGTGAAGTTCTGTGACGGAGGTACGAACCCAACACGTAATCGGATTGTTAACTAAGAAAATCAAATGTTAAGCATCGGTTTTTCTTACCAGCTGCTAGGTGTTTGAATCTAAAATGAGGATACTAATTTTTGTCCCTGAGCTACAATCGAACCGCACTCCTATCGTTCATCTTTATCGTCCACGAATATAGCTTGAGTATCAATTGCTTACTCACCAACAGTAAGAGGTGTGCGTGTTTGACCAGAAATTGTTGGCAACAAATGAACAGACACTGAAAATACACGTTAATTTTCACTAGCAGGCCGGTGTGCACGTGATAGGACTTGAAATCAAATTATGAATATTTTTTTACTGGGACAGGCATCGGACCAACATACTTACCTTTGGAGGAGACCTAGAGAAGGTTGCAGTCTTGGGAAAAGGAACGAAATGATTGAACTATATTGTTCCGAGAGATTCAGATCCTCGAAGGTGGAGATTCGAATTCGAAATTTTCAACGTTTCTAGTTCAATCAAGTACAAGTAAAATAAGAGCCCTGTTCCTTTAAATAGCTATCGGTTCATCAAATAAAATAGATTTTGTAATGTAAGTAAATTTACTGGCGACAGTATTTCTATTTACAATGACCTCCGCCTATGTCATTTCCTAAAACAAACAGGCTCTGTCCAGTTGGGAATGACGGAATGTGATGTTTAATGCGGATTCTGGATTATAACATCTTTCTCGAGGTTACCAGAGGTATAGTAAATCTGATTGTGCCTCTTAAAAGCAAATGACTAAACCCACGCAATGCACTTGTGATAGTTCGTTCCACCAGACCATTGTGGCCACATTTCCAAGCCCGAGAAGTGTGCTGTAACGTATGATGTTCTTAGCTTACAAAATTAGTCATGGCGGGAAAAAAATGCGAGTCTATTAAATGATTAAGTAGAAGCAAGCTTCTGACGCGGACATTATGCTATTCTCACGATAGCAGGATGTAAAGACTCTTCTAGGCATCATAGCCTCGATGTGAAGCCATTTTGAAATTTTCACTAATTCAGGAAATTTCTTAGTTCGAGAAAATCCGCTGTGAAGTGTGAAGTTAGCGGATAAATCGATTATTACCGTCATTATTACTATCATTTTCTTCATACCGCGGCTGGAACACATGTGCTTGAAGATCATTTAAGGCCTTTTGGTCATTATAGAGGTAGTTGCCCAAGAACAAGTTCTTTCCCTGTCTACTGAATCCTTTTTTATGTTAATATCAGACATCAGCAATTAATCGTAGATTACATGAAAAGCAAAGTAATTGATGAAGACGTTATTTGATAACAAAAACGCGTTGCCTTTCTTCATTTAATTGCGTCTAGAAATGGCTGTCGAATACTGCCAAACCAAAAGCCAAGGGATCTTACTGTCTTCCGATATACGTCGCTGTCAGTTCTTCCAAATGATTTGGTCGACGTGACCTGTTTCCAGTTGTGTATGACAGAGAATGCTTTAGAAAATCAATTGTTTTCCTATGCAGTAAACCGAAAGATTTTAATTCTAAGCTATCCAAGTTCAAAATTTTCGCAATATTAATTTAAATTTAGTATTCGCTTCTATAATGTAGGAAAGTATTTCACAGTTGCAATACCCGCATTCGACTCATTGTCCTTACCCTTAGTTCAAAATGGTTCTAATGGCTCTGAGCACTATGGGACTCAGCTGCTGAGATCATCAGTCCCCTAGAACTTAGAACTACTTAAACTAACCTAAGGACATCACACACATCCATGCCAGAGACAGGATTTGAACCTGCGACCGTAGCGGTCGCGCGGTTCCGGACTGTAGCGCCTACAACCGCTCGGCCACTGCGGCCGGCTTAAACTTAGACGCTGACTATAAATTCTAGCTCAGAGTGACACCTGTTTAAGTAACCTAATGTAGCGAAGACTGTTTGACAGTGCTCTTTCTCACCGGGAAATATGCAATTCACTCATTGGGCTCCATAAGTACACTGTAACAGTAATTTCTGCGTGTATGCAATGCATAGGGATTGTAGAATTTAGTGGTTCTCTCTCTTCCATTTCTGTATACAATATGCCTGACTTAAACGCCCCCTTCATCATTAGAAGCCATGGGCGTTGCAACATCGTACTGACAACTGTAATGTGCTTATATTGGCAACTTCACTGTTCGTTTTACCTGATTTTGTAATCATTTAAATAAAACAACATGACCTTCCAGTGGGAGACATTTCGTCCCCCTTTCCCTCTTGTGAAATTTGTCAGTAGGCTTTTTGCCTTCCAACCAGCGAAATGCGGAAGAGTACGGCCGGTAAACGATTCACAAACCACGATTTAGTGCCCTTAAGAAGATTTCTTTAAACATTGGCGTAGCTGAAGGAATTTAGTTTCTTCTTAAATCGCCTTATGCATCAACGTTCACAGATATCTCAAATAGCAAACGCTCTTTATCCAGGTACGAAGGTTGTAAAACAAACTTCCCACAGTTTGTGTCAGGTTGATCTTTTCGTCTGATAGCACTGCGTAAGTATTATGTCTAAGAGGTATCACAAGTAGTGTTCCTGTAGCTGTGGGAATCATTGGTTGAAAACAAGTTTAACACCAGTGGGTACAGCGCTGCTAAATATTCAAAAAGATTATCAACCTGAGATCATTCACAAACTGAGGCGTATTTGTAATATTGAAGCTAGACTGTGTATTCTTGTCTTCCTTGAGTGGGCATCGGAAGGCGTTTACACACACTGATACGAGAGTAATCTCAAAAGTAAGGTCTCCTAATGGACACGCATGTGCCAACGCAGGCACAAATGAGAGATCCTTAATTTTAATCCTAAGCACAGACCACAGTAGTAGCTGCATAGAGGCAAAGTGATAAAGAGCAAGAGAACGAATACGAAGGTCTCAGGTTCAATCCCTCGTTAGGCCCACGATTTATATGTGCCATTTTACACTTATTTCCGGTCAGGCAGTGTTTGTTGATGTGAAAAATGCCGAGTTGCACTGTGGTTCGAAAGCCACGTTATATTGTAGGTTCCCCTATTAACTGGCTACGTAAGTCAACTCAAAGGTCGGAGGAAAGCAACGGCATACCACCTCCAACAAGACCGTTCCTATTAAAGCACTGTGGTGTTCAAACCACTTTTCGACTGATTGTTCAAACCACTCTTCCGACTAATTACTGCTTTACTTTCTATGGGTTCCAAAGTTAATGATCTTTGGGTTATTAATATTTTTGTGCTTTCATGCTGTAGCTTTGATACCGGTAAACGTAAGTAACCGGGTGAGCACTGTCACCGTTCGAGTTGTCAGGGTGGTAGACGACGATGTTGTCGACCCCAGTTACAGTCTTGGTCATGGCTATGTTTCAGTCGAATACCTCCATGTGACTATTTCAAGATATACTTTTATACAATTGGTACGCATCCAAATTGATATCTGATAGAGCTGTATTTAGCAACATGAATCAGATATGTTTTCCGTGCAGTATATCGGACAACACGTCAGTGAAACGAGTTTTCGTTTGTGTGATACGCATGGTTCACGAAATATTTGTGTTTTGCTTGCTTCTGTGATAGGTTTCACCCCACTGAATGCAAGCAAGCTCACGAATAGACTGTCAGTAACTGAAATTACGCAATAATACACTTAAAAGTTGTATTTTTGCATTATGTGTCCCAATGAAAATAACAGTAAACAGGTTATATGCCTACTTGCTTATTATTCGCGCTTCTCGATGCTTTCCTCAAAAAATAAAAACAAAAATAAAAAGAGAGAGAGACAGAGAGAGGAAACAGAAATGTATTTCAAGTATCAGCTTGCTGACGCCATGTTCGTTTTCGTGATGTGAAGCAAGGATAATTGATAAGTAATATCTCGTTGTACTAGCGATATGTTTGGCTGAAGAGTTCTTTCTTTTCTCTCTGCAAACAACAAGAACAGAATTCACTAACAAAGTGTTAAGAACAGCTATGCAGTGGGCCAATTAAACACTCAGCTTTTCTTGGTTATTTTGTTAATCGTCTGTAATGCAGTAAACATCCTTGATTACTGACTCGTTATTACTACCATTTTTATTGTTATTCGTCATCTCACAACAGCTTCCCTATCACTCATTGCTGCCGATGCATGTAACGAATGGATAAGGATGAATGGAATATGGGACGTTTCGTCACGGAGAATATGCACATTTATCTCGGCGTCTTGTGATCAAGGTAATATGAAAATCTCAATAAGAGAAGATGACAACGGGGTGCCGGTGATGCAGGTAATAACACCTAACTATTTCTGTCGACTTAATAGCATGACGACAGACACAATGGCGTCTCACTGCATTTTGATTGTAATTCGTTAGCCTTCTTGCGACCTCGTTTTAATACCTCGTGGGAGCAGGCATAATATTTTGCTTTTTAAACATCGAACACTGACACCCAAAGATAGTAGATGGAAGGATACAAAGAAACAATCAGAGTCATGGGTGTGGATCCAGTTCATCACTGGAAGACTAAATAAGAGGGGAACATTAAGAAGGCAATGAATACCCTGGTTAGAATACATTATTTGTATAGATCTGGAGATGAAAAAGCACAGATCTGCACAGTGCCCGAATCTGCACTTTATTTTCTGTCTTAAAGGGCATAATTTTTAGTTTATTCTCTTCTGAATTTTCAAATGCATTGATTATTACATGGTACAGAATAAGTAGTTAACTGTGTTTCTTACAGCTTCCATTCGCACCAACATTTTTCTACATTCTCGTGCAATTCATGAAATTCTACTTGTATGATCACGAGACTGCACATAGATGCTATCGATTTCGAGGTGCCAAGTGTTTGTTATCTTACTTTTCGTGACTTGTGGGCAAAGTTGTTTTCCAAAGACTTTTTATTGTACTGAAATAATCTTTTGTCACAAAGTAACGAGGTAAGTGTTTTATTCGCATATATTTTTTCGGCAACTGTAAGCGTGTTGGAAGATTGCACATCTGAATGTTTGACACAACTGGTAGGAGAAAACGCTGCATATCAACCAAACCCCGCGCCTCCTTTCTGTATCCTCCTATGACACGAGCACGGGATTCTCCTATCATAACGCTACACAGCTGTTCCTAGCACAGCTGAGAATTGGCAACATCGTCACAAACAGAAGTTTCATCGTCACAAACATTTGGTAACACTGTGACATTGCAATCACTTCCGTGTATGGTACGGAACTAACTCGCTAAATTTACTTGATATTCCCTTTCCATTTGAATGACTCGTGATATACAATCCTCATGTAATATAAGACACTGAGACAGAAAATTCAATTTTTTGGCTAAAGAAATGCTATTCTTCACATAAGTGACAACTTTTATTATCTTACACGATGGATTACGAGGCTGAGTGACCAACACCATGATAAGAGTGGCGTGCTGGCAGCAGTGTGTCCGTAGCCCCTTGGTACCGCCCATGTCTCGTGTCACAACGGCTCAATGAATCGTCAGTTCTAACCGTGGTCGGGGCCAGCGTGTGCGAGTTTTTTTTCTGATTTTATGGAGCTGCGAATTTGCAGAAAAATTCTGTAACGAAATCAGGAGAAAACCTTTACACATCAAATCCTCTTGGTAGCTGGACACAGTAATTTGTATTACAGCATAGTGATAATTTTTACTTATGCACCGTCTGACTGCAACTGAATAAAACAGTTTTAGTGCCATACACGTTTCGCCTTTATTTTCTGCAAGGCATCATCAGTGGCCTGAAATGTGTATATATGTTTGCTATTAAATTTACATTTTTGTCACTGTTCCTCTAGGTTATAAACAGTTCTGGTGGTTGGTATCTCCTATTACGTAGTAATGCTTTGAACTGTACTTACAGGATGCGTGGAGAATTTCTTACATATTACGCTCCTGTTGCATTTTTGGTGTTGTTCTTCTTCTTATGAATGCCAGTTTGCGTCTTTTCCCCCACATTCCACAGTACTATGAACTGAACGCTTGTTTCAATGCGATATTTTGGTTTCTGTTGCTGACTGTCAAATGTTTTTGCCAAAGACCGAATGTTATTGCCAAACTTTCGAGTGTAATTATTGAAGTATCCGTGATCTGGTGTGTATGCATATGTGTGTGTGTGTGTGTGTGTGTGTGTGTATGTGTATGTGTATGTGTGTCCAGAAGGTGAAGGGGGAAGAGTTTTATTGTTTATGTTATCATTTCCTTCATTAAGTGTAGTAGGGAGCCTGTGCTGATGTGTGTTTGTTCATTTATCACGTGTTTGTTTTCTGCTATGGCTTTCTGGATGTGGAAATTTTCTTGTATTTGTATAAGATGTTTGTCATGGTTGCTTATTCTCAATATTTTCATTTCCTGTTCCATGTTTGTAGGATGAAGTTTATGGTGTTTCAAATGTTCTGAAAATGTGGAATAGTTTGTTTCGTACTTCGTGTTGTGACTTGGCAAGACAGCCAAGTCACCATGAGAGGAAGCCGAAAGGCACGCGTTTAAGTTCACGCAGGCTGGCGTGAGGTCTGGAACAGGTAAAGTAATTGAGACTAGCAAATAAAGTACGAAGCTGCTGGACTACTTAACTTTAATCCATAAGTGGTGAACATAGCTCTTGACGGTACATGCATCACAAGATAAATAGCAAATGATAATGGCGCCTTGCTAGGTCGTAGCTAATGACGTAGCTGAAGGCTATGCTAACTATCGTCTCGGCAAATGAGAGCGTAATTTGACAGTGAACCATCGCTAGCAAAGTCGGCTGTACAACTGGGGCGAGTGCTAGGACGTCTCTCTAGACCTGCTGTGTGGCGGCGCTCGGTCTGCAATCACTGACAGTGGCGACACGCGGGTCCGACGTATACTAACGGACCGCGGCCGATTTAAAGGCTACCACCTAGCAAGTGTGGTGTCTGGCGGTGACACCACACTTCGAACATCTGATATTTTTTTGTATCAGATGGTCCATAAGTAAAAATTATCAATATACCGTAATATTACACGCAACTGAGGAAAACAGGACTACAAAAGTTGAAGATGACAATAAGTTGTGTTAATGGTCATAGATCTCGCCTTTCTGATTGCCAAGCTGCTTCACAATACAAGCGTCTCTGAAGAAATTCGAATCGACTGTCAACAATAAGAAATTCAATATTGTTCTTCACTTAAGACTCACATGCCAGGGTGATAAGTACGATGGAAAGGAACCTCTTGATTACTACAGGGCATCTATACCAAATTTCCACAGTAGAAATTAGGAACTCTCTGCAGACATTTGCTAACAGGCGGCTCTAGAAACTTACTGTCTCTCTGGGTAGCTTCAAATATGGGCAATTTTGTCGTCTTAAATCTAATTGAATATTTTAAATATCACTTTTGTACACTTCTCCATTATTTAATGTATGCACCTCAAAACAAGCAATTTGCCTTAGTAGCTATAGAGCAGGTTCTGAAAGGTATTGACACAATGTTTCACATCCATTTACCAAAGGGAATCAAAGAAAGAAACCAAACACTTTACATTACACTTACTCTCTGTGCCTTGACTAACACATATGAATCAATGGCAAAAATAAATTATTTGAAGAATCTCTTGTGAAAGGTAAAAGAACAGGATGGGGCGCTTTAATTATAGTGCACTGAATCAGACTCAATGAAATTAATTCCATGCCACATTGATGTATTGCATACTAGTGTAGTAAACTACTCATCAAATAAAAACGGTTTTGTGCCTCCAATGCTATCGAGTGTGAAACACAAATCGTAGACAAATTTTATGGGTCACCACTCAACAACATTAAAACATTTTACCCCATCGAGAGTGAGGAGTGGAGCAGATGTTGTCAGCAGAAGGCGAAACAGTGCAGTGCCTCAGCCCCCGCCGGTAGGCAGCAAACGGGTCCCAAAGAACTCAGGCACATGCAGTGTTTAGAAGCAGATGGTCGGCCAAGAAATCTCTCGCTAAAATATTGTTGAACCAAACTTATTACCAATGTTACAGAAAGCAAAATACATTGTAGATTCGCTTGAATTATACTCATAGCTTCACCACCGAGAGAAAGGGGCGATAAAAATTTTGTCAACATGTGCTTTTGGTTACCAGACGTCGTATTAGCTAGTCTCGCGTTTTACTTCAAAACTACAGTCATAGACAAGAGTGATGTACTCTGATTGCAGTTAAGAGTTCCTTCGGGAAGTGTAGCAGTTTACTATGTTGCCAGGTCGAGAATATTGCCGAACATTGATTTCAGAGAGGAGCACGACTGTATTGTCCACCTTACGTGAACGAATCGGTGGTCATCTTTTTTGTCTAAGACTGTATCTACAACACGTGTTGCACGCATAAGAACCAGAAGAATTAAAAAAAACATAATTAGTTTATGAGAGCAACGTTAACGATAGCATTCCAAGTATTCATTTTATTGTATAAGTGTGAGTCAACGCCTTCCAATGCCCACTCAAGGAAAACAAGGATACACAGTCTAGCTTCAATATTATAAATACGCCTCAGTTTGTGGATGAACTCAGACGTAGGTTGATAATCATTTTGAATATTTAGCAGTGCTTTACCCACTGGTGTTAAACTCGTTTTCAACCAATGATTCCCACAGCTACAGGAACACTACTTGTGATGCCTCTTAGACAAAATACTTACGCAGTGCTATCACATGAAAAGATCAACATGACACAAACTGTGGGAAATTTGTTTTACAACCTTCGTACCTGGATAAAAAGGTTTCCTATTTGAGATACCTGTGAACGTTGCCGCATAAGGCGATTTAAGAAAAAAATAAATTCCTTCAGCTATGCCAATGTTTAAAGAAATCGTCTTAACTGGACTAAATCGTGGTTTGTGAATCGTTTACCTGCCGAACTCTGCCGCATTTCATTGGTTGGAAGGCAAAAAGCATACTGACAAAATTCACAAGAGGGAAAGGAGGACGAAATGTCTCCCACTGGAAGGTCATGTTTTATTTAAATGATTACAAAATCAGGTAAAACGAACAGTGAAGTTGTCAGTATAAGCACATTACTGTTGTCAGTATGATGTTCCACCGCACAGGGCCTGTAATGACAAAGCGCCCGTTCACGTTAAAAAAAATGGCTCTGAGCACTATGGGACTTAACATCTGAGGTCATCAGTCCCCTAGAACTTAGAACTACTAAAATCTTACTAACCTAACGACATCACACACATCCATACCCGAGGCAGGATTCCAACCTGCGACCGTAGCAGTCCCGGGGTTCCAGACTGCAGCGCCTAGAACCGCACGGCCACCAGGGCCGGCGCCCGTTTAGGTCAAGCATGTTGTATACAGAAGTGGAGGAGAGAGCACCACTGAATTCTACAATACGTATTCATTGCATACACACAGAAATTTCTGTTACAGTATACTAATGGAGCCCAATGAGTGAATTGCATATTTTCCGGTGAGAAATAGCACTGGGAAACAGTCGTCGCTACTTTAAGTTACTTAAACAGGTGTCACTCTGGGCTGGAATTTATGGTCAGCGACTAAGTGTAAGGACAATGAGTCTGATGCGGCTTTTGCAACTGTGAAATACTTCCCTGTATTATAGGAGCGAATATTAAATTTTAACTAATATTGCGAAAATTTTGAGCTTGGATAGCTTAGAATTAAAATCTTTCTGTTTATTGCTAAGGAAAACAATTGATTTTCTAAAACATTCTCTGTCATACACAACTGGAAACAGGTCACGTCGACCAAATCATTTGGAAGAACTGACAGCGACGTATATCGGAAGACAGTAAGATCCCTTGGCTTTTGGTTTGGCAGTATTCGACAGCCATTTCTAGACGCAATTAAATGAAGAAAGGCAACGCGTTTTTGTTATCAAATAACGTCTTCATCAATTACTTTGCTTTTCATGTAATCTACGAGTAATTGCTGATGTCTGATATTAACATAAAAAAGGATTCAGTAGACAGGGAAAGAACCTGTTCTTGGGCAACTACCTCTATAATGACCAAAAGGCCTTAAATGATCTTCAAGCACATGTGTTCCAGCCGCGGTATGAAGAAAATGATAGTAATAATGACGGTAATAATCGATTAATCCGGTAACTTCACACTTCACAGCGGATTTTCTCGAACTAAGAAATTTCCTGAATTAGTGAAAATTTCAAAATGGCTTCACATCGAGGCTATGATGCCTAGAAGAGTCTTTACATCCTGCTATCGTGAGAATAGCATAATGTCCGCGTCAGAAGCTTGCTTCTACTTAATCATTTAATAGACTCGCATTTTTTTCCGCCATGACTAATTTTGTTAGCTAAGAACATCATACGTTACAGCACACTCCTGGGGCTCGGAAATGTGGCCACAATGGTCTGTTGGAACGAACTATCACAAGTGCAATGTGTGGATTCAGTCATTTACTTTTAAGAGGCACAATCAGATTTACTATACCTCTGGTAACCTCGAGAAAGACGTTATAATCCAGAATCCGCATTAAACATCACATTCCTTCATTCCCAACTGAATAGAGCCGGTTTGTTCTAGGAAATGACATAGGCGGAGGTCATTGTAAACAGAAATACTGTCGCCAGTAAATTTACTTACATTACAAAATCTATTTTATTTGATGAACCGATAGCTATTTAAAGGAACAGGGCTCTTATTTTACTTGTACTTGATTGAACTAGAAACGTTGAAAAATTTGGTGCTGGTCTGTGATTCGAATTCGTATCTCCCACTTCGAGGATCTGAATCTCTCGGAACAATATAGTTCAATCATTTCGTTCCTTTTCCCAAGACTGCAACCGTCTCTAGGTCGCCTCCAAAGGTAAGTATGTTGGTCCGATTCCTGACCCAGTAAAAAATTATTCATAATTTGATTTCAAGCCCTATCACGTACACACCGGCCTGCTACTGAAAATTAACGTGTATTTTTAATGTCTGTTCATGTGTTGCCAACAATTACTGGTCAAACACGCACACCTCTTACTGTTGGTGAATAAGCAATTGATACTTAAGCTATATTCGTGGACGATATGAGTGCGGTTCGATTGTCGCTCAGGGACAAAAATTAGTATCCTCATTTTAGATTCAAACACCTAGCAGCTGGTAAGAAAAACCGATGCTTAACATTTGATTTACTTAGTTAACAATCCGATTACGTGTTGGGTTCGTACCTCCGTCACAGAACTTCACATCATGCACTTCATCTTTACATGCATACACACATTGTTCCTTCTGAATGGAGGTATACCAGACATCTTTCGTGGTTAGGTAACAGGGATGAAAGGGCCTTGATAGAAGTCCCGGGTTATTACAAAAACTGTTGTCTTTTAATTTCAGGTTTAGATTTGGTTACTGATATTGGCGAAAATTTCGACAATTCATGACTCTTCACGGCTAGTCAGCAATATGATATGATTAGATTATATGAGATTAATAATCGTCCCATAGATCATGAATACGTCATTTCGTAATGATGTGGAATGTGTTATTTTAATGAAAGATTTCTTTACGTACTGGTATTCAATTTCTTTAAAAAAATTTTTTACACACACATACTTTTTCATTTTTATTTGTTTGGTGTGCTCGACTATCGGCGAGGCACGAAAACGTCCGTTAATGAGTTTTTTAGTTTTGAGAACAGTTACGAAAAAAATATAAAAACAACTATGAGAGTTACTTATTTATGATGCTTAGTTTGCAGTCAGTACTGAGTATTATTAGTAACTACGCTGCAGTCCCTAAACCTGGTTACAGAAATGCGATTCAGACCCATTACGCATTCCAGGCCGTAGCAGCCACGTCTTTGAGAGGCCAGGTATGGCCACATCCCAGTCCGCTATTGGATCCCATCGGTTCGTCTTCTTCCTGCTAGTACTGTAACTGAGATTTGGCAACAAGGCAAGGTATATTTGGGAACTCTGTGATCGACGAGTTACTTCCTGGGTCTCTAGGAATACATAACTTTATTTATGAAATGCCACTTTTGCATACCTGTTGAGTATGACACAGCATACCAATTAAACACAGACCCAATCGAAATCTGAGTAGTATTTTACTAATTCGTGCCTATAGATTCACGCTCGCGTACAGATACTCAGTTTTATCAATGAGACTTTCGACGTAAGGTTATGTAAGGTTATCGTGGGTACTTTTATTTCATTTCTTATAATGCAGTGCCCAATTTTAGTAAGGTTTCGTTTAGTGTTGTTAAAACAATATTAAACATGAGAGAGAAATTAATCATCAACGATATATGCGAATTCCCTGATGTTATCTATGACAGCCTGACAATGGACATGCAGTTTATTGATTACATGCATGTAGAAAACTTGTTCTGAGTTAAAGCTGTCAAACAAGGTTTGAAGAATAAAATGCCACTACCAGACGACTGCTAATGTAGAAAATACTTATCTGACTATTTTGGCTTGATGCGCTCTCCCTGTACATAATGCTAAAGCTTCGAGATGCATCAGCTGCCTGGCAGTCTATTAAACCTGAAAAGAACAAAATGTGGCAGAAGTTAGCCCTTTTTCCACCTGCGGCTATTTTGGGTTGAGAAGTGAAAGGAATTATGTTCAAAGTTCCATTAAATTGGTAACTTCAGCAGACAGCAGAAATGCGTTGTAAAAAAAGTAGCAGCGTATGCAACAGAACTTGCAACGTCTTATCTATGGTGCGCGACACTTACCTAGAGCGCCTCCAGAACTTCCGAATTCCACAGTGCTGTGATATAATTCATATGGCCGGATCTAGACTTCTGACAGACAGACAGTTACAGCTTTTCTTTTGCACTACAGGACGTTTTCAACAAACAGATTGCGCAATAGATTAGCTCAACTGGAAAGGAACACTTCCTATTTAAATTTCTGCATCCTACACTGCTGGAAGTTCTGTGTAGGTGGCAGTCACGTGATTTTATTTCGGTGATTACAAAATAGTTGAATGTATGCACTGGGTAGCTGAGGCAGCTAGTTCATGGGGATTCGGTCAACCAAGCCAAATGAATGTACTGAACACTCTGCAAACCGCTAGAGGGAGCTTGTGTCAGAATTCTTATCGAGTGTGCCGCAGCGGTGTTATGATAGAAAATGAGTCATACAGGAGAGGCGTTGCTGGCCTGTTGGATTGGTGTGAGGTTGCTATGATGATGGTCTGGGTTCGGTTTCAACTTTTGCCGATGATTTTTAATAGGGAGAGACAGATTCTAATCTCTTCTGGCTACGCCAAGGGAAGAAAGTATAACGGCATTGTGGTCTGAAATTAACATTAAACATGATATTCCTACTCTACCAAGTAGACGTAAGGTCAGGAGTGGCGAAATGTGGGAACTCTATCACCAGTAACCTTTCTTATACTAGTTATTTATTTCTAGTGACGCAACAAACGCTATGTAGGGTCACAGGACCCTTATTCCATCTTTTATTTGAGCTTCTGTAAGTCGATAAAATTAGTTCTGAACTTGGAATGCAACAAAGACCGCCCCTAACGCGGAATTTGATCCCTTCTTGACAATACAGCTCGACTAGAATTTGTTGTTTGTTCGAAACTGCAGATTCCTCAACATCTCCACATGTTGCGCGTGAATGGGTTTCGACTGCTGGCCTGGCACTAAAGTTTTCATTATGTGGTATTTTGCTCTAGCATGAAAACACCTGTCTGCTGGTGGATAATAATTTTGATTTTTAATGCATTTTCATTCGTTGTCAAAACTAACGATATCTGACGGTTTTGACCCACCAGTGAGACACAGGACTATTTGAGAGATCACTGTAAGTTCAAGGATGTTTCTCCGAGCTGCTAGTGGAGAAAAATTCGGTAGCTGACAGCTCTTTGTGTGTAGTCAGCAGCGGTATGTGTGGGGTTCGATTCCTAGTCAGCACTGAACTCTTCGTCATATTATTTCTAGTTCAAACACGCTCTCATGTCGCTGCTGAAGTAACAAACCCATATTTAACCTTCCTTTTCCTTAGAATATAACAGCGATAGGTTCTGGGTTGGAGTCCTGGGAAGCAAAAAATTAATGTTTCGTCTCGTCATTTCAGTTAAAACATCTAGCTACTGCCGAGAAAATCCGATATGTCACCGTTGATTGTGCTTCGATAACAATCCGATTAGGTTCTGGGTTCGAATCCCTGTCCAACACAAAGCTTTACCTCCCGGAATTTCAAGTAAGTTACCTGTGAAGAAGCAGTATTTAACATCTCTCGTAGTTCGTTAACAGGGACAATAGATGCTGGGTAGGAATTCGTGTCCGTTAAAAATGTTTACGTTATGTAATTTGAAGTTGATATTTGCTAACTGATATTGTCTAAAATCTAGGTATATCACTGTCTGTATGCCTAGTAAAGGATGACTGTCAGATTCCGTCAGTCACGAAATATTAGTCTGCACGACCTGGGTTTGAATCCATATTCAGAACGAGACGGTTCGTCGTGTCATTTGAAGTTCATACATATTCTCAACAAGCTGCTCGTGAATAACTTAAATGTTTAATGTCATTTTGTGTTAAATAACAAGTACGGTATGTTACTTTGAAGAAGAAATCATGAATACGACGAACTTACTAGGTGCATTACCTATCTGACGTAATAATGAGAGTGGTAACCTTTCAGGTATGTCGTTTATTGCAATAAATGTGAGCTTACAAGCCTTAAGGACAGTCATATCTGTGATAAGGTGTTCCCTGATATTGATAGTATCGTGGTATTACTTTACATTTTGAGTTATTGCGTTACAGAGCCGAGTTTTCTAGGGGTGACTTGTTGGAGCCATTTTCAATAGGCAAACGACTGTACCAAGGAGCGGTTAGAGGACCTGCTAGACAGCTGCGTTATGTGGGTTGCATGCGAATCAGGCGAAATGCAATTCAGGTCGTTCGGATACTTTTGAGCACGACTGTATATTAGTATGTTCTGCAGAATTGATTAGCTTTTCAGTCACTTTGGTTCAGCATGTGTGCTGTTGCATAGTAGGCACAAGGACCGCCCTGGGCGGACGGTGTCCTGTGGTATAGCCATCCATGCTGCATTCACTAGCTTCCAAAGTTCGTCTGTGGTGGTTGCCATTGTGTCACAGCGCTGCACTTGTCGTTTCATCATTTCACACACGTTTCTGATTGGCGATCTTGTGGGCCAGGGCTAAAGGCTGACAGCCTGTGAAGTGAAGAGGGCACGTGTTCGTGCAGATACATGTTGTCATGCATTGTCTTGCTGAAAAATGGCGTCGGTGGTATTGTGTAGAAATGGTATGGCTACGGGTCTCAGGATGTCATTCACGTGGGTCAGACTGGTCACCGCTCCGTTTCGCAGTCGCCCATTATAAGGCGACGCTGAAGGAGTTATGTTAGAAAATGAGACTAAAAACATTACAACAACTGATGGTGGCCGAGCAGACAGTATATAAATGCAGGCTAGAGATAGGAACAGCTGCGATCTGTGGTGGTACCGAGTAGCACGCCCCACTATACGGCCTTGAGTTGGCGCTGTATGTCTTGTGCGAATGCGTTCACTGTGAAGCCGCTCTCCCTGTCTGTGGCGAACCAAGTTTCCGCCATCATTTTCAAACAAGCAGAACCTGGATTCGTCTGAAAAATCTGATGCCTTTCCTGTCTCCAGTGACGTAGTTTCATACACCATTGCCTTATAGCATGTATCTGTTCGTTGTATTGTATGTTAACTGGGGACCTAGAAACGACGGAGAGGCTCCGTCCCCGCCGCAGCCGCAGTGGTCCGCAACCCCACGACGACTACCGCAGTCCACTTCACCCCTCCGCCGCCCCACACTGAACCCAGGGTTATTGTGCGGTTCGGCCCCCCTGTGGCTCCCCCAGGGAACATCTGACACCAGACGAGTGTAATCCCTATCTTTGCGTGATAGAGTAATGGTGGTGTAGGCGTACGTGGAGAACTTGTTTGCGCTGGAATCGCCGACATAGTGTAACTGAGGCTGAATAAGGGGAACCAGCCCGAATTCGCCGAGGCAGATGGAAAACCGCCTAAGAACCATCCACAGACTGGCCAGTTCACCGAACCTCAACGCAAATCCGCCGGGCGGATTAGTGCCGCACTCCTTCCCGCCCGGAAAGCCGTGCGTGAGACCGCACGGCCAACCGTGCGGACCTTCTGCACGTTAGTCAAAGGTAGGTGGAGAAGTGAACGACGTGCTCGTAACCCATGCCGTAATAAATGACGACGGACTGTCACCCCTCACACTGCACGATGTGTGACACTTTTTCAATGCTGCGCGAGAGCCGAGGAGAACACACATCTGTCCTCCAATGCAATTCAAATGAGGTGTCGGTCTTCTCTGCTGGTGGGTTGGGTGGTGCCACCTGACCCATACCGTCGTTTTTTACGGCCTTCCGTGAGCCATTCTATAAATACACGTTGCACTGCCGAAACACTTCGTTCTACACGACCGACAATTTCTCGGATGGATGCAAGACATTCTCTTATGCCAATGATGCGACCTCTTTCAAACTCATTGATTTGACCGTGCATTTTCCTCATATGTCTGCGAGGCTTCCTACACGTCCACTCAGGTCACACTGATCCATTGTCTTCGGTTTATAGCGACAACGCAAAAATGTTCAAATGTGTGTGAAATCTTATGGGACTTGACTGCTAAGGTCATCAGTTCCTAAGCTTACACACTACTTAACCTAAATTATCCTAAGGTCAATCACACACACCCATGCCCGAGGGAGGACTCGAACCTCCGCCGGGACCAGCCGCACAGTCCATGACTACAGCGCCTAAGACCGCTTGGCTAATCCCGCGCGGATTAGCGACAACGCGAGCCTCTGGCACATTTTACCGGTATATGGTGCTACTCCGCGATCTCGAGGTTGACCTTCAACAAGGTTCAAATGCTAATCATTTCTGCAGACGTACTCATTTAAATGTCATGTGAATATGAACGTCGAACCTCCAGTCGTTCAAAGTGTTCTGTTTTTTTCTGAATATGAGTATACTTCAGCAATCAGTATCTTCTGTTTCACGTTCTTGCACGGTTCTGAAGTGGCTGTATAAGTACCAGGACAAAGCTACTAAAATGTCTAGTTATAAAAACTGTTGTGAGTTAGCAGGAAAGCCAACACCGTGTTACTAGAGGAGGCCGAAATGCACGCGTTTTAGCTCACGCAGGCTGGCGTGAGGTCTGGAACAGGACAAGGAAATTAAAATTTAGAAAAAATGGACGTAGCTGGTGGAACACTTAACTTTAATCCATTAATGATGAACGTCGGTTTTGACGGTACATGATTCAAAATATCAGTAGTAACTGATAATGGTGCCTTGCTAGGTCGTAGCAAGTGACGTAGCTGATGGCTATGCAAAACTATCGTCTCGGCAAATGAGAACGTAATTAGGCAGTGAACCATCGCTAGCAAAGAAGGCTGTACAACTGGGGCGAGTGCTAGGAAGTCTCTCTAGACCTGCCGTGTGGCGGCGCTCGGTCTGCAATCACTGATAGTGGCGACACGCGGGTCCGACGTATACTACCGGACCGCGGCCGATTTAAAGGCTACCACCTAGCAAGTGTGGTGTCTGGCGGTGACACCACAAGAACACTGTCTTAAATACGAAATCGAACATTTAGCCCCCTGAAAGTAAATGCCCAAAATGAATGGTCTGGAAGAGCTCTGCTGTTTGCTATCTAAGATAGGTACTTTATACCAAGAGATGCTTCGTTATTTTGCATTCCTGATCTGGGTAAGATTTGATAGAACAACTGCTGTCAGTACAGTAATTCCGAGTGATCCCTCTGAACAGCTTGTCACAGTGCTGCAGTCGTCTCGTGATGCGCCAGTTGTCACGTAATTCCAAGCCGATATGAAACGAGAAGCGATTGAGCAAAGCAAACACCGAGTACCTGGTTCCTTCGTCATTCATCTTTGCTGAGCATACACAATAATTCCAATTTTCGGTCGCTTGAGAGGAGCTCTATAGCAGCTGCTCAAACGAACCTCAGGAACCATTCCCCATATTAGTCCAAAGCACAACGGGCAGTGCCTGCCTAAGAAGTTTGTGCAGACCTCGTAAGTCACTCACTGTGAACAGTATGTTACTCTGTGCCGATTATTTGCGCTAGTTGCATTTTTTCCGGTCATAGCCACACATCTGCGGCAGATGTCTGGTTACAGCATATATGCTAAAGTAAGGTGCGTGTGCTTTGGCCCATTTTCTACTCGAATTTGATGCTCAGAGCTACATTTTAAAAGCTTCTGTTCTGTTTTGGCAATACCGTTTATTACACACGTTTCACCCCCAGAGAAGAATTCTCAACATATAAATTTCTATTGTATGTTCTGTTTTTCAGAAATTCTTTTGTTCCTATCTCTAGCCTGCATTTATATACTGTCAGTTCGGCCACCATCAGCTGTTGTAATGTTTTCAGTCTCATTTTCTAACATAACTCCTTGAGCATCGCCTAATATAATGGGACTAAATTCCATTACTTTTGTTTCACTTTTGTTGTTGTTCGTATTATAAACTGCTCTTCCATTGCCTTTGTCATATCTAGTAGAGTTACAACGTCACCATCAAACTTCGAAGTTTTTATTGCTTCTCCCTGGACTTTAAATCTCTTCCAAGTTTCTATTGAGTTAGCTTCGCAATTTGCTCTCTTTACAGACTGAATGATACCGACGAGGGCCTCCATGTCTCTCTGACTCCTTTCTTAACCGCTGCTCCCTTCGACTCTTGAAACTGTGCAGTCTCGTTTCTGTACAAGTTGTGGACAACCTTTGGTTCTCTTGTTTTATTCCTGTTAGCTTCAGAACTTCAAAGAATTAACATTGTCAAAGACTTTCTCTAAATCTAAAAATGCTGTAAACGTACGTTTGCTGTTCTTTAGCGTGTCTTCTAAGATATGTCGTAGGGTGAGAATTGCCTCGCGTGTTCCCACATATCTTAAAAACCCAAAGTAAAGTTCCCTGGGTTCGGCCTATTCCAATTTTTCTACTCTTCTGTAATTAATATCTGTAAGTATTTTACAATCATGACTTATTAAAGTGGCGGTTCGGTAATCTTCACACCCGTTAGCAGTTGCCTTTTTCGAAATTCGATTTCTTACCTTCTTGTTGAAAACTGAAGCTATTTCCCCTGTCTCTCATATCTGGCATACTAGGTGGAATAGTTTTATCATAGTTTGCTCCCCAAGAATCTCAATAATTCTGATCGACTCTCTTCTACTACAAGGGGCTTGTTGCTGAAATTTTTGAGTGTAACATAAAAACATGATGCCTTAGATACTCTATTACACAATGGACACAATGGATTTTTGTCCGATTTTTCGTAGCCATACGGAGAGTGGGAAATGGAGAGATGGGATATTAAAGTGACCAGCGTGAGTTTTAGCTCTGAAAAAATGCTTGAGAGTAATCCGGGTAACTAACAAAAACCTAATGACGTATTTGGGGGAAAATTACACTACGGATTTTTGCCCGACTTCTCATTGCCTTATGACGAGTAAAAAAAGTGCACCAGTGGGGTATCAAATTGACCAGCGTGAAGTCTACTTTTGCCAAAAAAGGGTTTAAATACTTGAAAGTGAGTATTTAAGTGGAGTTAAATAATGATTTCAGAGAAAAGCTTTTTCTATATTTTCACAGACAAACGAATACTGGAAAATTTACAATGGAGACACCAAGAAGTGTAGTGTGAAGTGAAATTTTGCAAAAAAGGTTTAATTACTTGAAAGAATTCGGATAATGAAGAAAAACTTAGTGATTTTACGGAATAGGTGACATATTTCAAGAACAGCAGCTATTATCTCTATAAATTAATTCATCTCTTCAAGGCCTAACAGGTTTTCTCGTAAATAGTTGCATGGGGTGAATTAAACAGTCGAAAAGGCTTTCTTCGAATCAAGTATTAAATGTAGGACATATTGAGAACAGAAGACGTTAGGAAGACAAATGGGGTGCCAAAAAATTCGTCTCTTCGAGGCCATGATGTTTTGTGTATAAAAATTCCCATAGGTGTGATATAGAACTATCAAATTGTTTCCTTCGAAACAAATACTAAATTGAGGCCATTCTGAGAAGAGAGATGCAAGAACAGCGATTTTGTAAACTTAGCTGTGGTAACGCCTAATGTTTCCACAGCTCTGTAGAAGTCTACGTATCTCCCACAACCGTTAGCTCTTCACAGCTGATAGCATGCAACAGGCTGTTAGGTGTCAGGGCTCTTCTCTTGCCGACTCGACTGCAGAATAAAGTCTTTCGGACATACTTTTAATATGTGATACCTTTTTAATTTTGTGGAACTCCATCAGAGTATGCAACAGCAAGACAATGTCGTCACTGACTTGCTTGGATATCATCTACGGCAGACTTATATATGAAGTTGATTTGAGATGGGAGGGTGCGAAGCAGTTGCTTCTCATATATCCAAAAAATGCATCGACGATGTGGTGCAGTTGTGAACACGTTGGATTCACATTCTGGAAGACGACGGGTCAAATCCGTATCGAACCATCAGCATTTAGGTTCTCCGTGACTTCCCTTTGAAAAGGGCATTGTCGATTTCATTTTCCCCTCCCTGAAACATTCCGTGTTTGTTCTCCGTCCCTAATGTCCTCGACTTTAAATCCTAATCTTGCTTCTTACTTCCTTACAACAAATGCACAGTGCATTACTTGGAACCAGCAGAGGCTTTCAGAACTGCCTGCAAAAGTTATGAAGTTTACGCGATCGCTACGTGCTCCGAAATGTCAGAGGACGCAGAAAATCCAGTGCCGAAAAAGCATCGTAAACAAAACGGCGATGTCTGTGGTGGACCTTCCGTTGAAATCAGTATTTCAATCGGCTCTCGAGTTATGTTCAGAATAAATTATTTCATTTAGTCCTGGACTCATCACTGGCGCATTGGGTGATATTATTGAAACTCGATGGACGCATCGAGATCAGCTTAACGAAGCTCAGCAACCACAGGAAGCTGTCGTTTGCTTCGGCGACCCTATAACATTTCAACTAATGATACTCGTCTTTAAACTATTTAAGCGACTGCTGTCGATTACGATGGCAAATGAGACAGGGAAATCCCGTGACTTCCGCTGCCTTTGATATTGAGCTGTGCGATTACTGCTCGTAAGTCACGTGGGCTTACTTTGCCTTCAAGTGCGGTCCACTTGGGAAGACGAATATTTCGTCATTTAACCTGGCAAGATTAAGGCTATCAGCCCCTCTCTTACAACTAACCAGCATTCTACATATTTTTCTTTCATATATTTTAGTAGGCGTGTTAAACTACATCTAGTAAAAAAAGTGAAACAAACAATTAGAAAGATGCACTTGGAAAAATACGTACACATACAGTTCATATTCGTTGATGATACGTACTGCTATAATTAGACATTATGATAGAAACAGATTTTAGATAGAAATGCTAGCAGCATTGGGTCCGAGGAAAACTGATGGTAAAGGGAGGAGAAGAATAGTCATATGATGAAACACAGTTGAGCTAATATAAGAGAAAAGAAGATCGCGTGGCTAATTGAGATAGATGAAGAGGAGGAAGAGAAAGGAGCAAGTTAGGAGAGACTAGCTTTGGTATTTGACAGAGGGAAGGATTGGCCTTGTACATTAATTTTGTGGTAAATAGTTTGCAAGTGTTTTTGATTTGTGAGTGGACACAGGATACCAAATAAAAGTGACCTCGAATGGACACAGGATACCAAATAAAAGTGACCTCGTGTTTCTGTTATGGTGGCATGAGTGGTGATTAATTTCTGAAGCCGGCCGAAGTGGCCGTGCGGTTAAACGCGCTGCAGTCTGGAACCGCAAGACCGCTACGGTCGCAGGTTCGAATCCTGCCTCGGGCATGGATGTTTGTGATGTCCTTAGGTTAGTTAGGTTTAACTAGTTCTAAGTTCTAGGGGACTAATGACCTCAGCAGTTGAGTCCCATAGTGCTCAGAGCCATTTGAACCATAATTTCTGAAGCTAGGTACTGGATGCTTGCGCGACGAGGAGCCGGTGAAGTAGACAGAGTGTGGTAGTCACGCAATTTGTCCTGCCGCAACCACTCTAGCTGGGAGTATGAAGCACTAACACGATCATATGGGTGAATGATGCAGGTGTAACGCACCCAGGCATTCATGGTTAGTTCTAACCGTCTTTTGTTTTCACTACTCATGCCATGCTGAATTACATCACAATAGTGGAGGTTCGGTAGAACGAGTGCTTGAATGAGATGGCGTTTCACGTTCTGTGGGAATATATTCCGTAACTTTTTGAGAACATAGATACAAGTGGACGTCATCCGGCACAATTCGACTGTATTCTCTTCTCAGTTGAGATTCTCATCCCAAGTTGCGCCCAAGTTCTTAACTGTTTTCTGATATGATATGGGAATACCGTCGAGCAGAATAGGAGGAAGCCGTTGGTGGAAATCAGAACTATTTCATTTCTGATGAGCTATTAAGCTTACTTTTATCTTCTTATCATTTAGTTTAAGCCCCTAGTTTTTCGCCCATGTCGCCACTGAAGACAGATCATTAATCTGAACGACTGCAGTGTTTGTATCTTCAGGTTTGAAGCTTAGGTAAAGCTTGAGGTCGTCGGCATAGAAATGATACAGGACGACAGACCCGACGAAATGTCATTGACCTATAAGGTCAAGTGTATGGGGCGATGATCAGATTTCGATCTTTCGGCTCTTTCACCATTTGGATTTGTGGTCTTGCATTGGCTGTGTTTTCAGATAAAACTAGGTTCATTTTTACGTTTTGGATGATGGTAAGAACATCGTCTGTTCTGTGGCTACCACTTGTGAGATTTTGTGAATAGTATGCGTATTTGAAAGGCCTTCCACCGCTAGGCACACAAAAGTACTTCAGAACGAAAAGAAAACGGTCTAACTGGTCTCTGACGCGGTAACAGTGAGCAAGAACGTTCAGCATTTCAAGAGCTGAAGAAGTTATCGGAATTACACTCCTCATCAATTGGAAATTTGTGGATTTCTTTCTTTCATGTTGAAAAAATGAAATAAATATTAAATTGCAGAATAAACTGAAACCTCTCTGCTTTCTTTTGACATATATAATGTTAACAACAACAGAATACCGACCGGTATTTAAATATATAGTATATCATGCTTTCTGATCAAACCCTGAAAAAAATCAAAAAGGCGGTGAAATGTCTTGTGCAATAATTTGTTTAAAAGTAAGAATTAAATGGATTAGTGAAATATCCCATGTTATTTTGAGTAGTGATCGAATTCCTGTACAACAAATGAAGTGCCGACTGAATTAAAAGTTTAATACTTAGTTTGGAATCAAAGGATTTTAAAGAGTACTAGAGGATATTTCTCTGGGGATTATGTATACCGTGAAATAGCTTGTTGTGTGGCCTTAACGTTTTTCTATCCTTTTTGCCCGAAGATGTAAAAAGTTCCAACAACCTTCCAGTCTCAAAAATACTTCAACAGAGAATATTTCAAATACTGTACCTTATGCCGAAAGAACTAATGTCTCCCTTACAACTGCTGTCGTCATCATAGTTATTGCTCACACAGTTCATGACTTCGGGAATCATTCAAAGGTGCATAAAATTTTTCTCTAATCGGTTTTGTTTCTTACTTTTAGCCAAACGATATCACAAAACAACTAACTTATTCCTATTACTTTTTTCGTTTAGTGATCTGTCAAACTCATCTGGCAGTATCATATCTTCTATCTCATTTTCATTTAATTCCCCCTCCGTTTCTATAACATTGTCTTGAAGTTTATTTCCCTTGTACAATCCTTTTATTTATTCGTTCCACCTTTCAGCTTTCCCTTCACTGTTTTGTACTGACTTGACACTTGAGCTCTTAAAGTTCACGCTGGTGCACCTTTTTCTCCAAAAGTCTAATTTTACCTTAGGTGGTATCTATCTTTCCGCTAGATATGCATGTTCCTGTAGATTTTTTACTTATCCTCTAGCCATTTCTGCTTGTCTACTTTGTACCTCAATAAATTTTTTAAAATATGTTTTACTTCTTGCCTTCTTCGTTTGTTGCATATTTGTATTTTCTTATTTTGTTAATTAAATTCAATGTCTCTTGTGTTATGAAAGTATTTCTACTGAACATTGTCTTCTTGCCTATGTGACACATCGCAGCCTTAAAAAAGCTACTCTTCCTTCTATTTTATTTCTTTCGCTTTTTCCATCAACCGCTTCCTAATGTATCCTATGAAATTCTCAAGAAGATCTGCATCAGTTAATCCAAGTGTCACCCCCTAATTCCATATCATTCTACAATTCATTCAGGTTTTTATCTGCAAGCCATAACCAATTAATATAAGTCAGAGACCGCATCTGTCCCAGGAGATATGCTGCTTAAAATCTGGTTTCGAAATTTTTGTCTATCTGAAACCTTCCGTTGTCTCCCAGTCTCTTCAAAGTGTACAATCTTGTTTAATGATTCTTAAACCAATTTTGAAATTTTACCATGCTCCTTCCCATTTTCATTCTTTCCATTCCATGATGTGCTATTGTTCGATTCCGTTTTCTGCTTTATCTGAATTAAATACGGCTTTAGTCTCAATACACTTTCTATCTCTTATTTTCAGAGCTGGTACGATTATGAATTCATAAAATTATGGTGTGTTTTCCTTCGTGCCTTTCTTGCTTACAATAATGCATCCTCTATGTGTAACTTACCCAGACTACAGTTGTATTTTTCATTACCAGCTCTTAATGGCCTCCCTTTGCTGTGGCTATGCTTAAATGGGAAAGAGACAGAACACGTTTCTAATAAGTATGAGAAATGATTGTGCATCCTGATCTCGTTCTCCCCCACCTGTCTCCGTCCATCACCTCCTCCTCCTCGTCCTCCTCCTCCCTTTGTCCATCGCCTCCTCATTCCCCTGCCTCTGTCCATCACCTCCTCCCTCCCCTACTACCTCCCTTCCATTCTCTCTGTCTGTCTGTCTGTCTCTGTCTCTCTCTTTCCGTCTCTCTCTCTCTCTCTCCGTCTCTCTCTCTCTCTCTCTCTCTCTCTCTCTCTCTCTCCCTCTGTCTCTCTTTCTCCCTCCGTCTCTCTCTCTCTCTCTCTCTCTCTCCCCCTCCGTCTCTCTCTCTCTCTCTCTCTCTCTCTCTCTCTCTGTCTAACTCTCTCCGTCTCTCTCTCTGTCTCTCTCTCTGTCTCCGTCTCTCTCTCTCTCTCTCCCTCCGTCTCTCTCTCTCTCTCCCCCCCTCCGTCTCTCTCTCTCTCTGTCTCCGTCTCTCTCTCTCTCTCCCTCCGTCTCTCTCTCTCTCTCTCCATCTCTCTCTCTCTCCCTCCGTCTCTCTTTCTCCCTCCATCCTTCTCTCTCTCTCTCTCCCTCCGTCTCTCTCTCTCTCTCTCTCCCTCCGTCTCTCTCTCTCTCCGTCTCTCTCTCTCTCTCTCTCTCTCCGTCTCTCTCTCTCTCCGTCTCTCTCTCTCTCTCTCTCTCTCTCCGTCTCTCTCTCTCTCTCTCTCTCTCTCTCCCTCCATCTCTCTCTCTCTCTCTCTCCTTCTCTCTCCCTCCGTCTGTCCGCCTCTGGTAGCTGAGTGGTCAGCGCGACAGACTGTCAATCCAAAGGGCCTGGGTTCGATTCCCGGCTGGGTCGGAGATTTTCTCCGCTCAGGGACTGGGTGTTGTGTTGTCCGCGTGGCACGGACTTGAATAATGTCTGAAGTACTGCTGGAGGGAATTGACCCCATGAATCCTGCAGGGTTTTCCATAAATCCGTAGGGGTACGAGAGGGTGGATATCTCCTCTGAACAGCACGTTGCAAGACATCCCAGATGTGCCCAGTAATGTCCATGTCTGGGGAGTTTGATGGCCAGAAGAAGTGTTTAAACTCAGTAGAGTGTTCCTGAAGCCACTCTGTAGTAATACTGGACGTGTAGGCTGTCGCATTGTCCTGCTGGAATTGCCCAAGTTCGTCGGAATGCAGAATGGACCTGAATCGATGCAGGTGATCATACAGGATGCTGACGTACGTTATGTGTCACCGGCCACAGTCGTATCTACATGTATCAGGGGTCCCACATCACTCCAACTGCACACGCCCCCACAATTACAGAGCATCCACTAGCTTAAACAATCTCCTGCTGAGATGCAGGTTCCATGGATTCATGAGGTTGTCTTCATACCCGTACACATTCATCCGCTCGAAACAATTTGAAACGAGACTCGTCCGACCGGGCAACATGTTTCCAGTCACCAACAGTCCAAAATCGGTGTTGATGGGCCCAGGCGAGGCGTAAAGCTTTGTGTCGTGCAGTGATCAAGGGTACACGAGTGGGTCTTCGACTCCGAAAGCCCGCGTCGATTATGTTGCGTTGAATGGTTAACACGCTGACACTTGTTGATGGCCCAGTATTGAAAACTGCAGCAACTTGTGTAAGGGTTGCACTTCTGTCACGTTAAACGATTCTCTTCAGTCTTCGTTGGTCCCGTTCTTGCAGGATATTCTTCCGACCGCAGCGATGTCGGAGGTTTGATGTTTTACCGGATTCCTGATATTCACGGTACACTCTTCAAATGAGTCTGGTAACCACATGATGTTTAGTATGTATCTCAATGTATTATTATTATTATTATTCTATGTATGGGATTATGACAACATCACGTCTATTGCCATTAGGAAAACAATGTAATTCGAAACCGAAAATTTCACAGTTTCACAGTTAGTGGTGTTGGGATGTATCATGCAGAACAATATCTGTCAGAGGAGCAATGAGCGGTATGTGGAACAACGCGCAGGACTTACGGCGCGTTTATACTGTATGCGCTGTGCCCCGGACAGGGACTAATTGGGAAATGAGTAATGTGCCTGTGGCAGACTCCAATGTCAATGCGTACACGTATAAAATTTTCTCATTGTAAACCTCTAAACCAGTGTGGCAGACGTATAAACAAACGATGAATATGTGGATATGCCTCTTTCCTTGGTGCATCTGATAACAGGGCTGGTGTTACCGCTCGTGAATATGCTGATAGATATCCTCGTCGAAGCCATCAGATAAAAATGTGTTTTGTCATCTGGAACTGCGCCTTCGGGAGTCAGGTTCTCTCCTTCCACCATCGCGTGACAGAGGTCCTCCATGGACTGGCCATACTCCAGCTATTGAGGAAGCTATTCTGGAGGCCACACACCAAGAACCTCAGTGAAGTACCGGGTGATCAAAAAATCAGTATAAATTTGAAAACTGAATAAATCACGGAATAATATAGATAGAGAGGTACAAATTGACACACATGTTTGGAATGACATGGGGTTTTATTAGAACTAAAAAATACAAAACTTCAAAAAATGTCCGACAGATGGCACTTCATCTGATCAGAATAGCAATAATTAGCATAACAAAGTTAAGATAAAGCAAAGATGATGTTCTTTACAGGAAATGCTCAATATGTCCACCTTCATTTCTCAACAATATCTGTAGTCGAGGAATAATGTTGTGAACAGCACTGTAAGGCACGCCCTGAGTTACGGTGAGGCATTGGCGCCGGATGTTGTCTTTCAGCATTCCTAGAGATGTCCGTCGAACACGATACACTTGCGACTTCTGGTAACCCCAAATCCGATAATCGCATGGACTGAGGTCTGGGGACCGGGGAGGCAAAGCATGACGAAAGTGGCAGCTGAGCACACGGTCTCACCAAACGACGCGCGCAAGAAATCTTTCACGCGCCGTCTGTCGGACATTTTGTGCACTTTGTTTTTGTTTTTTTTTTTTTTTTTTTTGCTTCTAGTAAACCCCATGTCATTCCAAGCATGTGTGTCAATTCTTACCTCTCTATCTACATTATTCCGTGGTTTATTAAGTTTTCAAATTTATACTGACTTTTAGATCACCCTGTACACGTAGCATAGCAAGTCAGCCGCGTGTCCCGCAACGCACGGTAATTAACCCTCTAACGGTAAGGTGAAGTTTCCGGACATGAACGGTAAGTTGGGGTTGGATCAGACCCCACCCTCCAAATATAGTTTTTTTTGGGATACAATAAAAAACGAATAATGCGTAAAAGTTTTATCAATTAAACACGTATAATATTTGTTATAACAACAAGTTTTTTTTTAATTTTTAGTCAATAAGTAAGAATATAAAGTACTATGGAAGAAAATAGGAACCTGATCACAAAATATACCTTAATAGAAATATTCTCTATAAAATTATTGAAAACATAGTAAAAATCAATAGATTCAGTCATCAACTAGGAACTTGAGTGCTTTAGAAATTCTAAAGATAGGAACTAAATGAGAAACATCTCTTACTAATTGTAGAAAATAATTATAGTGTCAGCAGTTTCGAAATATAAAGTTCTCAATAAAAATGTCTTTGTACACATAGTGTAATAGGAACAAATAATAAATGTATAATGTTATCCTGGAAACGATCACATACAGCCCTGAAAATACATATTTGGCACAATTTATCACATCTCAGTTTCTTTACAGCCAGGACATATAATAACCTTATGCTCCCCACATATAGAACGATTACACTTACTACAAAAACCGTTCCCCTTCCTATCTTTTGATCTGTCACAAAAATCACATCTTCTTTTCTTTAGTGACTGTGCTTGGATAGGCTTGCCTAATTCGATTGGTTCTTTTTCTAAAAGTTTTCCAATAGACGAACTGAGCTCACGGGGAAGATGTGTGTTATCAACTTCTTTTCCATAAGAGGTTCTGTCAAAGAGAGCGCAAGATCTTTGAGAAATGATATTCTCGCGTCATTTGAAAAGCTGTCCATTTTGCTATTGCTTTTGTAAATGATAAAACTATTTATAGCAGCGATGTCTAAAATAGCATAAAAGTACCGCATGGGCCATCTTCTCGATTTTCTTTTTGTGGTCCTGCTGTGGCAAAGCATATCTAATACATCGACCCCTCCTTTAGTTAGATTGTAGAACTCCACAATTTCAGGCTTATTTGATTTTTCATTTATCTCTCCAGAGAAGTGCATAGACGATATCAGTAAAACTTTTTTCTTTTTCTTTGGGGTAAATGATACCAAAGTTTTGTCGTCCTGATACATAAATGTTGAAGAGCCTACTGCAGCGGAAAGCAGCATTGATAGTGGTATTTGCGGTTTGTTCCTCCTCAATGCACCAACAAATGTGAGTTTCTTTTGGAGGAGGGCGCCAGTCACCTCTAGCGAGGAGAACCAATTGTCCGCTGTAATGTTTCTATTAGAACCCCTGATAGATTCCTTCAGGCGCAAAACATACAGGGCAGGTAAAGGCAAATCTCCAGGACTCCTCTTTATTCTGTTGTCCTTGCCATTGTATGGAATGCCACGCAAAAAGTAGAATGTCATTGTGTCGCATAGTGACATTATTTTCAACCCATATTTGTCGGGTTTCGATGGGATATACGTTTTGAATGGACAGGCACCCCGAAAACTCAGTAGAGTCTCATCTACTGTGACATATTCAGATGGACTATCATTTTTTTCACTCTTAGATTCAAACTGCTCCTGACGCACAATGAAATACATCATCCTCGTCATCAGTATTAGATAATACATCATCCTCGGTTACTGAGCAGTTTTCTGCATCGATATTGTCGCCATCCTCTGACTCAGCCTCCTTCGGAGAAACTCGTTGTATATCTCCTCAGGAGTTCTAAGGAGTTGATGCGCCATTTTAGTAAGATACTAGAAGAGAAAACAAAACTTAGATGTAATATAAACTTCCATATGGGGTTGAATCCTACCCACAAAAGAAACTAATAAGTGTGACGTAAACAGTAAGGTGGGGTCGGATCCAACCCGAGCGCGGGTAATGTAGGTTTCGGATAGAGAGGGTAGCTGCAGGTCACTCATCAGAATAACGTGGCCTCCTCGGCGTTCTCGGGACGACTGACTGGTAGGGTAGCTGGAACCACAGCGCTCTCAGAAAAGGGAGTGGAGAGTTATAAACAAAACAGACTTGCTGTGGTCGGATCAAACCCCAACCTTACCGTTAGAGGGTTAACGTGCTGCACTAGCATGGGCTGCACCCCTATCATTATGATTTCACGCAACACCTGCATCTTGCAGATCACCATCAGCGGATGCAATTCTGTGAATGGTTCCAACAACAACAGGAAGCCAACGATGACTTCGTAAACACCGTAATATGGTCAGATGCAGCAGCATTCACTCTTGAGGGTGTCCTCAATATGCACGGTGCCCACCATTGGTGTGAGATTAACCTGCACGTTACTCACGACCGTGGATATCAAGTTCGCTTTGGTGTCAACGTCTGAGCCGAAATATTTGGTGACAGGTTTTTGGGCCCCTACATGTTGCCTGAGTGCATTCCTCTCAAACTGTCTGCCTGATGCGCTGGAAGATGTGCCACTACTTGTTCGGCAGAGGACATGGTTCCAACATGATGGTGCACCCCCGCGCTCTGGAATTGATGTGCGACAGTATTTGGATAGAACATTTCCAAGGAAATGGCTCGGACACGGAGAAATTGACATTGTTTTTGTAGTTATTCTGTCCTATGACAGATCACTTGTTTCAACTATCTATTTCTTATTTGTCTAACCACGTATTTGTTATATTCAGCATTACAAAATGTTATAAATTTAGGATACATTTGACCTAAGAAACGGTGTTTATTAAAGTATGAAATGTCAGAATGAAATTAGCAAATAAAAAACAGTGCGCCCCAACACAAGATCGAACCCTCGACCTCCTGTATGCTAACCCGAAACTCTATCCACTGCACCAACTGTACAGCAAAACTGGAATGTGCTGACAGAGGTAGTCACCTTACATGTGGTTACAGTGTTTCCAGATTGCCACTCTTTAACGTCCTTTTTCTGCCAGATGTACTCACCTGACGAAATTTTGTGAGACACATTTTTTTTAATATATATATCTGGCATGTGAGGAGTCGCGCTGCGAAGTCCGAGAGCGCGAATTTCGCTTCACCCTGTATAGGCGTTGCTGACCGCAGCGCCGTATTCTGCCTGTTCACGCATCTCCGTATTTCATTATGCATGCCTATACCAGTTTCTTTAGCACTTCAATGTATGTTAAGTGCTATGAGCCCTTATTCACCTTCTCTACTGTGGAGCACATCTCTTCTGCTGAACAAGGGCTCATAGCCCTTAATGTATGCATCTTAGAGCCCATGTTTACTAGGTGTTTTTGCTTCGAATGATAATTCCTATCATATCCTTGAATATTTGTCAACCCTCCTGGGACGCCCTGTACGTTCTTTCACACTAACTAAGAGGGTCAGACAATGTTAAGGTAGTTTACCGATTGCACACTTGGAGAAACCTACTAGTTATGAGTTGAAGATGTCTTCAAACCAAGTCTGATCTGCATTTTCGTCCCGGAAATTATTTTCTTGGTCGTTGTTCGATAGGTAGTGGGAAGGTAAACATTTGTGAGTATAACATCAGAACAACATGTAAGTGCGTGGGCAATGGCTGTTTGTTTGTGACGTCAGCAAAGTGCATTATAATGTACACTCCTGGAAATTGAAATAAGAACACCGTGAATTCATTGTCCCAGGAAGGGGAAACTTTATTGACACATTCCTGGGGTCAGATACATCACATGATCACACTGACAGAACCACAGGCACATAGACACAGGCAACAGAGCATGCACAATGTCGGCACTAGTACAGTGTATATCCACCTTTCACAGCAATGCAGGCTGCTATTCTCCCATGGAGACGATCGTAGAGATGTTGGATGTAGTCCTGTGGAACGGCTTGCCATGCCATTTCCACCTGGCGCCTCAGTTGGACCAGCGTTCGTGCTCGACGTGCAGACCACGTGAGACGACGCTTCATCCAGTCCCAAACATGCTCAATGGGGGACAGATCCGGAGATCTTGCTGGCCAGGGTAGTTGACTTACACCTTCTAGAGCACGTTGGGTGGCACGGGATACATGCGGACGTGCATTGTCCTGTTGGAACAGCAAGTTCCCTTGCCGGTCTAGGAATGGTAGAACGATGGGTTCGATGACGGTTTGGATGTACCGTGCACTATTCAGTGTCCCCTCGACGATCACCAGTGGTGTACGGCCAGTGTAGGAGATCGCTCCCCACACCATGATGCCGGGTGTTGGCCCTGTGTGCCTCGGTCGTATGCAGTCCTGATTGTGGCGCTCACCTGCACGGCGCCAAACACGCATACGACCATCATTGGCACCAAGGCAGAAGCGACTCTCATCGCTGAAGACGACACGTCTCCATTCGTCCCTCCATTCACGCCTGTCGCGACACCACTGGAGGCGGGCTGCACGATGTTGGGGCGTGAGCGGAAGACGGCCTAACGGTGTGCGGGACCGTAGCCCAGCTTCATGGAGACGGTTGCGAATGGTCCTCGCCGATACCCCAGGAGCAACAGTGTCCCTAATTTGCTGGGAAGTTGCGGTGCGGTCCCCTACGGCACTGCGTAGGATCCTACGGTCTTGGCGTGCATCTGTGCGTCGCTGCGGTCCGGTCCCAGGTCGACGGGCACGTGCTCCTTCCGCCGACCACTGGCGACAACATCGATGTACTGTGGAGACCTCACGCCCCACGTGTTGAGCAATTCGGCGGTACGTCCACCCGGCCTCCCGCATGCCCACTATACGCCCTCGCTCAAAGTCCGTCAACTGCACATACGGTTCCCGTCCACGCTGTCGCGGCATGCTACCAGTGTTAAAGACTGCGATGGAGCTCCGTATGCCACGGCAAACTGGCTGACACTGACGGCGGCGGTGCACAAATGCTGCGCAGGTAGCGCCATTCGACGGCCAACAACGCGGTTCCTGGTGTGTCCGCTGTGCCGTGCGTGTGATCATTGCTTGTACAGCCCTCTCGCAGTGTCCGGAGCAAGTATGTTGGGTCTGACACACCGGTGTCAATGTGTTCTTTTTTCCATTTCCAGGAGTGTATTAGCAACATTTGATGCAGTTTTATCGGTCGTTTTTCTTACACTGCAAGCGAAAGGTGACACAGCTGTTGGCAACTAATACCAGTTGCAGTGGACACACCCCTGGAGAGATGTTCGAATCGCAAATACTCTCTTTGAGTCACCAGGTGACATTCTCCTTTGCTAGAGTGTGTGTCTTTTGGCAAGGCTTAGCCGTAAATTTGTTCTTAAGGAATTCACATAAACGTATCGTAACTCGTCACCAGTATCAAAATTGCCCAGGAACCTTCAGTGAGCGAACTGATGACATTCAAGCAAATATGCAGTAATATTCACCCGTGTGGTTTTTGTTGCTTTAAATTAGAGCCTGCAGTACTCCTAAACCCGACATCTGAACTTGCCTACTGAGCGCAAACGTCGTATGACGATAAATGGCTCCAGTTCAAACATATGTCAATTATCGAGACTTCCTGAGCGTTGAAAATCGTTCATACCAGAGAGATCTTTTTTGAAACAAGAAAATCATTTTCTGATGTGTTTTACCCGAAGGCACTCGACCCACACATAAGACAAGGAATTCGAGCTGCCATCATGGCCTTCACCTCTCAACTAAACCCAAAGAAAACAATATTAAGAAATGTTACACACTTTTATTTGCTACTCTGTTTTACAAAGCTTATACAACATTCATAAACTGAAGTATACATAATCAAAGACGTAGATGCAAGACAGGAAAATGACTCTTGATAAATAAACTCATAGCGCCGCTCCACAGTCACCTGGTCGGACGTCACGTGACGTGAGGCTGGTGGTGGCTTGAGGCCGGCTGCCGGTTGCTGGTCTGTTCTGGTCTCGACGGATGGTGCCACCAGCTGTTTTCCGGAATTGTTTCCAGAAGTTTCTGCTGTTACTGGCGGGTCTGAAAGTGAAGCGAATTATCTTTGAGGTCCATCAGACTCAAAGCTTTAGCAACCAACCGAAATGCGCTTCAAAAAGTAAAGGAATGTGTGGACTCGACGTAGCGACTTTGTATCTATCTTTCGCAAAAGTTACCACTTTTTTCTAAATGGATTGTACTTGTACCGGCAGGAAAGAACAGACACAGTCTTCAGGCTGCATGGAGACAAGGTGGGCTGGGGTCAAATCCCGAGACGAGACATGCCATCCTCCTCCTCCCCCCCCCCCAAAAAAAAGCCCCTACCTGTCACTATGTTAGTCCCTCACATGGTACTGGCCGTTTTTTCTAAGAATATAATACAGTATAGACACATATTCGAAAATTCCGGGACTCAAAAGCAAAAAAAAATTTCTCTGAGAAAAAGGCAATGGGGAAAGACTCCAGAATAAGGGAAAAAAAACAAAAACAATCAAATACCTAGAAATTAAAGACAAGGTGCAATATACTCTCAAATAAAGCACCATAGCGTGGAAGTCTCTGCCTTTCCAATGAACGTTGAACCATTATTGTAGAAAAAACACAGGGTCGGGATTGTCGTACCCGGCGTAGAGGCTTCTGCCTTTCCAATGAACGTTGAACATATATTGAAGAAAAATACGGGAGTCGGGATCGTTGTCGTACCCGTCTACGTAGTGGCCGTAGTGTCCGAGGAGGAATAGATCGTATTAGTCTTCGTCCGAGGAAACCGGGAAATGCGGACAGAGAAGAAATCCAACAGAGACAGCAGCTTCAGATGATCGGGTAAATCCAGTGCCACTGTTCTCGTCCGTAAGAGACAAGCCTATGTAGTAATATATGAAGTGTCGCAAAAAGCAGTCGGACGAAAATTAATGCAATGAAAGCATTCGTTGGTCGGGATCAGATTATAAATGACCCTACACTACTATGAGACGGCTTCCATTGGAAGGACAGGAAGACTAGTGTGAAACCGCACTGTTTTCCAAGATACCAGTGGCGTGGCAATTTCAAAAGGAAGGGGGATGATTGTACATCCTAACGGAAAAGTAATGTGTGTTCCACTGATAAACTGACGGCACCCAGAAACTTATGATACTATAAAATTCATGCAATTTATAGCTGATCTGGCCAACATTTGCAGGGGGAGTCAGTCTGGCCGGTTGCAGACATATAAATAAGCGAGATGTTAATGGACTGAGTAGGCCGAGCACGTGTTCAGGCGTTACGCCGTATAACACATATTGAAGCATTTTCTTTCATATCGGGAAGCCCCAGCGCTCCAAGAGGAAGACGCGTCGCCGCCACTTCATACCGAAGTCGAAAAATATGACTTTTCCGTAGGAAACTAACAGATAATTCCTTCAATTTGAGGGCCATCATAGCAGAGTGCAGGAATATTTGTGCAGCATCATACATTTGATTGAAAATGTAGGAATCTAAGATCCGAAGTGGCGTTCGTGTTCACGAATGGCCCCTTGAATTGGATCCGTCACCTCTAACCAACTGAGTGCAGCCATATTCATCAGACTGTGATCTACGGTAAGCCCAAACGATTTGTGGAAAGCAAACTCCGTTGCTCATGGAATGACAACTTGACGAAAATCCTGCAATCGTAACAAGGTGCATTTCAGTTCATTAATGGGGCCCCCAGAGAAGGAAAAAAAGGAATCCAATGTGTCCTTGAACGAGGATATGTCATTGATATGACTTAACACCACCATAAAGTCATGCACGCGTGCTTGCACCTAGAGGGTTTCTCCCCGTATCTTCCAGCCACATAACAGAGCAGCAATACGGCGAAACATAGGTTGTAGGGACAAGACGAAAAGCGACATGGAGAGGGAGATCCCCTGACCTCGAGCTCATACAGCACTGTACTAGCTCCAGAAGGAGACAACACTTCCTCCAGACACTTTTTCAATCTCCAATGTTTGCAAATCGTGCATAAGGCCGGACATAGAAATTTAAGGGGCGGCCAGTTTTATCCGTCCTTGCTAAATATTTCAGGTGAACTTATCTATCAGTAGATATAACGATTTTGCTTCAGTGCTTTCTATGAACACTTGGAACTCTTGTTCCTTCTCAACAAAGTTACGACAATTAACAACTATAATGCCGATGTTTCCTAGGTCTACCCTTTTCCTGTATTTCAAACCAGAATTGTGCTTCTGCAAGAACCTCTAACCTAGATAAGAAAGGAAAATCAAGTGTTGAATCACTATCGTTCAACATTATCAACATGGCTGAAACAGCAACTGTTGAAATTCTTCACAGTAAATGACAGCAGCCAAACAGTTGCAGGATAAAGATTTATTAGAATTCTAGACCACAGATTCGGTATATCTAAATATACCTTCATCAGAAGTAAAATACACCTGTTTTCAGGATTTTAAATGAGATGTCCATGTATTTCGAAACAGCCTTTGAAACCTGGGCAGGTACAAATTTCAAGATTATAAACATGGCTGAAACAGCAACTGTTGAAATTCTTCACGGTAAATGATAGCAGCCAAACAGTTACAGGATAAATATTTATTAAAATTCTTGACCACGGTTTCGGTATATCTAAATATAGCTTCATCAGAAGTACCTGTTTTCAGGATTTTAAATGAGATGTCCATGTATTTCGAAACAGCCTTTGAAACCCTGGGGAACACAAAAACTTTTTCTTATGCAGTTCAGTACTTTGATATTAGCCACGAGATACGTCAGAGACTCAAAGTTTTTGCGACGACTCCAAAGAAACCTGCAAAGAAATTTCTCATGCAGTAAAGAACATTACAGAATCTAATGGCTTTCATCTGAATCTCGTAAGTGCATACATTGCTGACAATGCTCCAGTGGACTATAGCATAAAAAATTCGGCTTTCGTCTTACCGAAAAACAAAAGCCTATTAATTTTGAGAACTAACTGCAACTGCCATGTCATAAATAGTACAGTACAACGTGGTTTTACAACATTTTACTGTCATGTAGAGGCATTAGTTCCCAAAATCTACAGTGAATTTGGTTCCTCTGCGTCAGATGTTCAGACGCAGAGAGAATTTTCAGTTTGTGGAGATAGAGGTTAAGGAAATATTACGACACCATAGTACAAGATGGCTCTCGCTACCTGCTGTAGTTGACATAATTGTATACTATTTATCCACCATCAAATCATGTTTTTTTCAGAGTGCGAAAAATGTTATTTAAGACTGATTTGGCAGTTTGTGACATCAAACGAGGAGCACGATGCTGAAGAAACCGAAAATTCACCTCCTGAATGCTGTCTAAGTTTCCTGAAGTATATATTGCCCATGTATGAAACTGATTTTAGAAAACTGGAAAACGGCTCAGTGACTTCAATTGAGTTGGACCGAACCATCAGCTCCCTCAAGCGCAGGCTAGAGAGCGGGGAACAATGTAAATTCTTAGGAAAGAAAGTTCGTGAAATCTTAGAAGAAATAACAAAATCACAGAGGATGAGTTTTGCGAATGATGCACGATCTTTCTTGTCGTATTTTATGAATCAGTTATCCCAAAATTGACTTTTCTAAGAACAATGTATTGAACCTGCTTACAAGTCTTAGACTTAAAGAATAAGAATATTTTAATCTGCAATGGCAGCTTGTATTGAAGGTTACCAACAAACTGAATCTCAATCTGGTTGAAGATCAGTTATACACTGAGGTGACAACAATCATGGGATACCTTCTAATATCGTCTCAAACCTCCTTTTGCACGGCGTAGTGAAGCAACTCAACGTGGCATGGGCTCAACAAGACCTTGGAAGTCCGCTGCAGATATATTGAAACATACTACCTCTATAACTGTACATAACTGCGAAAGTGTTGCCTGTGCAGGAATTTTCTGCATGAACTGACGTTTCGATAATGTCCATTAAATGTTTCTTGGGATTCATGTAGGGTGATCTGGGTGGCCAGAACATTCGTTCGAATTGTCCAGAATGTTCTTCAAGCCAATTGCGAACAGTTGTCGGCTGAAGATACGGCTAGCTGCTGGTTGGGCACATGAAGTCCATGAATAGCTGCGAATGATCTCCGAATAGCTGAACATAACCATTTCCAGTCAGTGATCGGTTCAGTTGGACCAGACGACCCAGTCCATTTCATGTAGACACAGCCCATGTCATTATGGAGCCACCACCAGCTTTCACAGTACCTTGCTGACGACTTGGTCCGTGGCACCGTGAGGTCTGCGCCACTCATGAGCTGTACCATCAGCTCTTACCAGCTTAAATCGGGGCTCATATTCCCAGGCCACGGTTTTCCGGTTGTCTAATCTCAAGCCGATATGGTCACGAGCCAAGGACAGGCGCTGAAGGCGATGTGCTATTAGCAAAGGCAATCAAGTAGGTCCTCTGCAGCCATAGGCCATTAACGGCAAATTTCGCTGCCTTGTCCTAACGGATACCTTTGTCGCACATCCCACATTGATTTATGTGGTTATTTCACACATTGTTGCTTGTCTATTAGCACTGACAACTCTACGCAAAGCTGGCTGCTCACGGTCGTTAAGTGAGGGCCATCGGCCACTGCATTGTCCTTTGTGAGAGGTAATGCCTTAAATCTGGTATCTTAGCCCACTCGTGACACTGTGGATCTCGGAGAATTGAATTCCATAACTATTTCCTAAACGGAATGTCCCATGCATCTAGCTCCAACTACCTTTCCGCATTCACAGTCAATTAATTCCCATTGTGCGGCCATTATCACATCAAAAACCTTTTCACGTGAATCACCTGAGTATGAATGACAGCTCTGCCTATGCAGTGCCTTTTTATACCTTGCGTAAGTGATAATACCGCTATCTGTATATGTGCATATCTTGTAAACAAGAAATTGAAACAAAAGCGAATTTTTTGGAAAGCTGTAGTGAATTCTTCAGTTTTCTGAAAGATAGAGGGAAAAGTAAAGGACTATTGAAAGCAGGAAAGAGCAACACAAAATATGTGTATAAAAATACAAAACAGTGACTATACAATTCTTGGATATTTTCTTGAAGATTTTTTATTTCTGTTTTTTTATCTGAACATGAATTACTTGCAATATTGCCAGTAAATGTTCATTTAAAAATTCATTTTATGTCTACATGGAAAACTCATACATTGCAGATAAGAATGAAAAGGAGAAAACATTCTTGTTTATTTTTGTGTTAACATAACACTAAAACTAATTTTTCATATGTTTAGGAATTATAGGTGCAACAAAGGTTTTATATTACTTATGAAATTTTCGGTAAACTACTAGCATTTACTTCAGTCAATACGATCGAGAAATTGTCCAACATAAACTTTCTTCAAAGGTGGTATCTCCACGCATTGATAGGTTCGTGAATTTTCTGCATTAAATGTGTCCATACTACAAGTTCTGAACTTCTCTTACAAGAGAAAAAAATGTTTGTGTTTACAAAAAGATAGTGTGCCTGATGGTCTTAGATACTCTGAAACAAAGTATTACTCTTGATAATCTCATAAAGCTGGAACTAAATACAACAGATGTAATGGTTCTAGTGATGCAGAATTAGTTGACGATGGTAATTTTGGTGATTGCTCTATTTGAACTGGATTAAGAAAAAAATGTAATTTAATTTCACGTATTTTATTAAATTTGACAGAAGAGATCATCATTCAAATTTAATCGACTGTTATCCGTTTCCTAAACTTTAGTTAGCTCCATTACACAATATTTCATACAAGTTTCGCTAGATAACTTTCATACCAATGTTCTTAATACTAAAAACGTTATGCACGTAACTTAAATGAACAAATTCAGATTAATGGTCCCACCTCTTATTTCAGCAAATGTTAGAGGCTATAAAAAAGGCATTTACTGTGATGAACAAGTGTTTATTTAATTATGAATCTTGTGTTTCATGTTTCTTATTTTTTACTTTAAGTACAAAGGAAACCTATGTAGAAACAAATCTCACTGTTAACCTAAAGTGAAGCATCACACACATAGAGCTTTAGAATGAATGAGAATATCATCTTTCCTTTATGGATAGGTGTAGTAATGAGTACAGTATATCAAAATAAATAACATTCGAATCAGCAACAGCAAATACAGCTGAGAAGAACAGGAATAATCAACATTAGTAAGACGAACACCTCACTCTATCGCAAATACCCTGCCTGACAAGTCTGAAGTACCCTAAAGACATGGTCAGATGTCCATATAACTTCATATAGGCACATATCATTGGTGGGTTGTAAATCAATTATATGTACAAGCAGAAAGACCACCAGAGAGCATTAGTGTTCTTCATATTTAGTGGTGTTACCAGGTTTGATATGGTATGTAAGAGGAGTGAACAACATCAGATGTTGAGTGCTCACTACGAAGTGCACAGAGTTGTTGCATACTTATGTGAGCCAATGTATCAGCATCTGTCAGAGTTCGAAAGTGGTCTCATTCTGGGTCTCCATTTGGCTGGTTTGCTGAGTAGTGCAATATCCAGATTTGTGGGGAACTCATATGTGGCTCCTATGTTAGATTCCATGGGAACATGAGGGCAAGCATACTCATTGTCAAGATTCCGGTCGACAGAAGTAGAATATATAAGTGAATTGGTCATTTTAGAAACAACAAACTCCATGTAATACCAAATTAGGGGAAGGTCGTTTTTATATCTATGATGAAACCTAGCACAACAAAAAAATCAAATTACATACAGAATTGCATTCTGAAGGATGTGAAGGAACTGCACCTCTGGTCAAACCAGAAATCACATCATAATAAGGTTTTGAATGTTTCTTGTTGAAACAGAGTGTTTTGATACAATTCAGCGCTTCTTTTTCCCGAGAGGACGTTCCTTTCTCCAAAATGACCGCGATTTTGTGTTGTGGAAGAGATAATAATAAAGTCAACGCTCCATGGTTTAATTCATGGTTACTATGGTATTCATTAAAGATGTAATTAACTTCTAGAATGGGTGGCTTCCTCTATATAAAAAGATAGTACATTCGCTGGAAAGCGAACATCTTTCAAAAGACAAATGTACTGCATTCCAAATATGAACATTAAGGCATTTCAAGTATTTATGTCGGCGGTCAGGCGCAGAAGTTGTATCACCACTCATCTATGCAGTTGTGGAACATATACAAAGTCCGCTAGAAAAATGTATACACAATTTAAGGAACGAAAAGTATTACTCGTGTTCATATTACATTTAACAATTGATCACACACGTTTCTACAACCTTCAGCTTAGCCATGGATACCTTAAATGTTCACCATTGGCGGCTAAATACGTAACAGAACGACGAGCAGTCGCAGCAACTACGTCAGTCAATGTTAGAGTGGAGATCGCTACACACGTCTCTGTAATCTCCTGGCGAATTTCCTCCAGCATGCGTGGTTTACGTCGATAGAAGTTATCTTTCACAACTTCCCACAAGTAAAATTACATAGGTGTTGGATCTGGCGACCATGGAGGGAACTCAATGGGGCCCCTTCGTCCAAACCAGTGCCATGGAAAATTGTCTTGGCAGAAAGTTCATACAGTTAGGGGGTAGTGTGGTTTCGCCCCATCCTGTTGGTAGTAAACCTCTTCATCAGCTCCATAAAGTGCACGTATACCCGGCAAAATTGATGTGTGTAACATTTCCAGGTACACTACTCAAATGACAGTAGTATCAAAGAAAAAGGGTCCTGCTAAGACCCTAGATGATAGTCCACACCACACATGAACCCCAGGTAGATGGACCACTTTATCCACATAAATGTGAGGATTTTCCGGTGTCCAGTTCACACTGTTATGCCAATTCACAGTTCCCTTCAGCTTAAATACTACCCTGTCACACCACACTACCTTCATCACAAATTGTTCATCATGTTACCATTTGCTGATACCATTCGCAAAATTGAATTCAGCGATCAGAATTGTCATTATTAACCATGTGCAGTAATAATGGAATGTAAACTTTTCACTTTGCAGCTTTCAAAATTCTTCATACTGCTAACCCCCTCTTCATGTGCACATTGTGTAGCAGACTTAGATGGAGAATTAATAAATGTTTAATTTGAAGTAATTGTTTATAGCCTTGCATTTGCATTGCCAGGTCATAACATTATACATTTATTTTTGTTGTGAATTTAAAACATGTTTGTGAATCAAATTAATGTTAATGTTAAAGGCAATATAAATTTAATAAATGATTATGATGGGACAATAGCTTAGCAGTCAAAGAACATAAAACTAACTTATTTTTCAATGTAACAATAAACATATTTAATATGAATTTTATAAAAAATAAATAAATACAAAAAACAAAAACCAATTATTTATTTACATAAATTGAAACTTATATGACCATATGGTAATGCAGTTGTTTTATTTTCCAGATTGTTCACTTTTACTCCTCAAGATTACCAACTTTATAAGCACACATTTTTGATCTCAAACCATAAATTCTTTCATCATTTTTCCATTAGATTCATCTTTTATTTCATTTAATACTTTTTCATTTATTCATCAAATATAATATTTATTATCTTAAGGTTACCATCAGTATCAAATTTATCAAGAATTTTCTTCATATCTTCACAAAAATCTTCTGTTTATACACTATAAATTCAACTAACAGTATGTTGATGTCAAAGATTAATTTTTCTCCATATTCTGATTTAATAACATTGCAGTGATAACATTACTTTTTTAGATCAATTGAGTATGCTCCTTCCAATATAAATTCGTTTGTTGAACAGAATTTTTGTCTTTCTCGTGTGAATTGGGGCACGATTTTCAATGAAGATCATTCTTTCTTTGAACTTTGATTTTGCTATTGGTTTCTCACACTTTTTTCCACCTGACTCCAACTTTATATTTTATCTGTTACTGATATTTTCCATAGCTTGTCCAGTTACTGAATTATTCATGAGACAATTTTATATACACTCCTGGAAATGGAAAAAAAACACATTGACACCGGTGTGTCAGAACCACCATACTTGCTCCGGACACTGCCAGAGGGCTGTACAAGCAATGATCACACGCACGGCACAGCGGACACACCAGGAACTGCGGTGTTGGCTGTCGAATGGCGCTAGCTGCGCAGCATTTGTGCACCGCCGCCGTCAGTGTCAGCCAGTTTGCCGTGGCATCCGGAGCTCCATCGCAGTCTTTAACACTGGTAGCATGCCGCGACAGCGTGGACGTGAACCGTATGTGCAGTTGACGGACTTTGAGCGAGGGCGTATAGTGGGCATGCGGGAGGCCGGGTGGACGTACCGCCGAATTGCTCAACACGTGGGGCGTGAGGTCTCCACAGTACATCGATGTTGTCGCCAGTGGTCGGCGGAAGGTGCACGTGCCCGTCGACCTGGGACCAGACTGCAGCGACGCACGGATGCACGCCAAGACTGTAGGATCCTACGCAGTTCCGTAGGGGACCGCACCGCAACTTCCCAGCAAATTAGGGACACTGTTGCTCCTGGGGTATCGGCGAGGACCATTCGCAACCGTCTCCATGAAGCTGGGCTACGGTCCCGCACACTGTTATGCCGTCTTCCACTCACGCCCCAACATCGTGCAGCCCGCCTCCAGTGGTGTCGCGACAGGCGTGAATGGAGGGACGAATGGAGACGTGTCGTCTTCAGCGATGAGAGTCGCTTCTGCCTTGGTGCCAATGATGGTCGTATGCGTGTTTGGCGCCGTGCAGGTGAGCGCCACAATCAGGACTGCATACGACCGAGACACACAGGGCCAACACCTGGCATCATAGTGTGGGGAGCGATCTCCTACACTGGCCGTACACCACTGGTGATCGTCGAGGGGACACTGAATAGTGCACGGTACATCCAAACCGTCATCGAACCCATCGTTCTACCATTCCTAGACCGGCAAGGGAACTTGCTGTTCCAACAGGACAATGCACGTCCGCATGTATCCCGTGCCACCCAACGTGCTCTAGAAGGTGTAAGTCAACTACCCTGGCCAGCAAGATCTCCGGATCTGTCCCCCATTGAGCATGTTTGGGACTGGATGAAGCGTCGTCTCACGCGGTCTGCACGTCCAGCACGAACGCTGGTCCAACTGAGGCGCCAGGTGGAAATGGCATGGCAAGCCGTTCCACAGGACTACATCCAGCATCTCTACGATCGTCTCCAGGGGAGAATAGCAGCCTGCATTGCTGCGAAAGGTGGATATACACAGTACTAGTGCCGACATTGTGCATGCTCTGTTGCCTGTGTCTATGTGCCTGTGGTTCTGTCAGTGTGATTATGTGATGTATCTGACCCCAGGAATGTGTCAATAAAGTTTCCCCTTCCTGGGACAATGAATTCACGGTGTTCTTATTTCAATTTCCAGGAGTGTATTTTTGCCATCTTCATTCCAAAATATAAATATTGCTAGAGATTGCTGTAGAGGATTACATAATGTTGTTTATCATTCAGAGTTGTTAGTAATTTTTTTCTTAATTCCAGGCATAATTTTATTTTCAGGAGCTAATGGTAAATCTTTATGTTCATTGTGTAAATCTCTGGGATATTATATTTTAGATTACCTTCAAAAGCATATCTAAATTCACATATATTTTTTATTTAATGTATTTTTTACAATCAAATGGCAAAAAGTGACAGTCATATAAATTATTTGCAACCAAATATGTTAAATAATTTGATTTCTGACTTGAATCATAATTTTTGAAACAAACTACAACATGCCTTTCACATCAATGCGAAATAACACATCTAATTCGTTTTCCCAACATTAAAATCAAACACAATCGACGAATAATCGTAATTCAATCTTCATGATGACGAACTTTTTGTTTCTTTTGTGAATTATACATTTACATAATAAACAGGTTCATGATTTATTATGTTTTGAGTGTTCTTCAGATGTTAAAAGTATCATTTCTTCAGTTACAGTACATTAATTACCCATTGTTCAACTTCTTTCTTCATAGATTCGATATATTTGTTATGCCAATTTGCTTCTGGATACACATCTGGATTTTTATAATGTCCAACACATATTAAATGTTATAACAAAAACCATTTTATTCCCGCTCTTAATATATCACTATATACGATTTCTCTAGATCAGGTCTACAATTATTGCTTTTTTTATTAAATATTCCAAATCGTCATAAATAACAAATGGAACTTTCATTACACAGTGCAAAATTTTGAAACTTACATATATATTTTTATCTGGTAGTTCAACTTTTTATGATTAACCAAACAAATTGGAATGTGATCAACAAATTTTTATAATGTCAAAATTGTTAGAATAAACACATATCATAAATAAATTTCACTTCTGTATCATCATGTTAACTGAGCTGAAACTAATGGTGAAAGGTTTTAATCTGACAATAATGCGACTTACTTTCATATTTAACATATAACAGATTAATATGATTATCATGTTTACATTTAGTTATTTTAAATAAATATACTAGATAATTTTGATCAAGTAAGTAAACATTGATAAATATGTTAATTTTAATCTCGATTTTTGAAATATATTTAGGTGCAGTGGGAAATTTAAATCTGTCAAGCTACTGATCAATGTAAAGTACAATTTCTTTATATTTTGTTACTCTCTCTGTATTTTTATTTGCATGATGTAATATGGGATTCATAGACCAGAGAAAAACTTTTGACCACTATTTATCAACTTAACACAAGCTTTTTTAACTTTTTCTCTTAATTCGTCACAAGATGAAACTCTTAATAGATTATAGTTATTAAGTGGTAACTCTAATCCAGTAATTCAATATAAAACTTAACCATATATTCAAGATTGAAATGCTGACATTGCATTATAATTTAGTTTTCATATTTTTATAACACTTCAATAAATTTCATTCATTCATGGTTGTATAGTCAAATGCCAAGAGTATAAAATCGATCATAGATGAGTTCTCCACAGTTTTTTCAGAATGAGATGATTTCATGTTATAATCAGATAAAGTATAATATTTACGTTTAATTCCTTATGTAACTACAAAATTTCTTTCTGTATTTCTAAAATTTGTGGTTCTGACGGATTCAAAAAGAATTTTGGATCAAACAAGTTAAGACTGTTCCCTAAATTTATAGTTTGTAATCTTTTTTCAGTTGCTTCATTAAGTAGATATTGATTATGAGCTTTTCAGTTTTTTATTTCTCAAATACATTACCAGAAAATAGAAATATTTCTTTCAGTTGTTTAGTTTCATTATTTTTAAAAATTTCATCATCATTTGACTATAAAGTAGGTTAACTACTTTCAAATTTTTCTCTTAATATTATGATAATTATAAAAGAAATTAAACTACCTACAATTAATTAACTATATCACGCTAAATTCCTTCCCTTAAAATAATATTTTGTTGCTATTTATAAGAAAAACATTTGTTAGAAGAAGAAAACTTACAAATTGAAAAACTAATTTAAACTTAGTGAATACAGTAAAAATTATTTTAAATTTTAAAATTTAAATTCTTTATTTTAAAACTTAAGTTTATCGAATATAATTATAAGATAAATTTAAATTGACTTAATTGGGCTTAAGCCAATTTTTTATTACCTGATTTCTTTATTACTCATAAGAGAAAAAATTAATGAGGAAAATAAAAAATGAGATTTAAAAATTTATTAAAAATTTATTAACTGTTAGATAAAAATAAAGTGAATTCAGTTCAATCGGATTTTTATGGTCAGATTATTATTTTTTATATGTTCTAGAAACAGTTTTTACATTCACATGAATATTTTTCTTTACTGTTATACATTTTTTGTGAAATTAATGAAAACTTTGTATAAATACTGTCATATAGAGTAAAGTCAGGTAAGATAGCACACTTAAAGTTTAATTAGCGATACTCAGAAGGAATGTTAAAAACAGCAATTATATTTTAATCGACATTTAATGTGAATTTTACCTGTAATATAACAAAATCCAAAAGACATATGTCCAATATAAACTATAATTCATGCATAGTAAAAAATGGAATGCAGATGTGCAGCCTTGCCTGACTATGTGGTAAGAGTGTTTTTTTAGTGGGGTAAATTGGTTCATTATTATTGAATGAGAAAAACATTTGTGCCATTCAGTTCCTTTTCTTTATTAAATTTATAGTGTACATAAACTCAGTGTATAACAGGTATTGTTGATATAAGGTTTGATGTGATGAACAATTCTGGGGCCTTTGAGCAAACACCTGCAAAAATATTCCAATTGGAGAGAAAACTGTTTAACAGATATTACTAATTGGTGTTCAGAACTTTCATAACAAGAGCAGTACTAATGCCACAACCTCTCGTACCTAAGACATTGAATCCAATATTGTGTTGGTGGATTATTGTATTTTTTAGTTCAGCAAAGAGAGTTAAGCGTTAGGTGATTTTCTGTTGATCTATTCTAGTTGCACAGATTTGCTCTGCACTACAAGTCAGCAGCTTTGATCTGCATGTGGAAATGCGTTAATTACTCCCTGGTTATAGTTTATATCCGCAACATGACATTTTATGTAAAGAAAGTGTAAAACAGCTCTTACCGCATTACGCAGTACTAACACCAGGACAACAACAAAACTATAGCATAAAGGATGAGGAAAAGAGGTTATCTCATACTTTGCAGAATAGCCAACTGCTCGATTTATAAAACTGATATACAAGTATTGTGCAGCCTTGCTCGCTGCAGAGACGTACTGCATCTACGTTAATTATTTTTTGTTCATTTTATAAACAAAAATTATCAATTGACTTCTCAATTTTGTACATTTTCAATTTCTTCTTTTGACACAGTCTGAAGACTGCTTGATTGTTTACATTTAATAAAATAAAGTTGTATAAGATAAAGAAAATTTATACAGTAGTAAAATTTTCTACTTTTTGTAATGTAGTGTTTAATAAATTTCAAATGTTTCAAAGTCATTTTGAGATAAATTTAAATTTGTTCCATTATCATAAGGATACATTACTGCTCCAAAAAGATCTGCATGCTGTAACCCTAAGGTGTGATCAGTTCATTTACTAATATTTCTGATAGACGTGTTTAATTTTTGGTGTATTAATGTCAATCACTGGATTATTAATAATACCTGGAAAAAATACTTGACCTAAATACATTACCTTTTCCATCAAATTTTGTTGGACACTGAGTGTATTTATCAATTTCAAGTTTATGTACATTTCTTTTGTTTACAATTAAAATATCGTGGTTTTTACTATCATGATCAAACAGAATAAAGAATATTTTGTAATAAATTAAACCTGATTCTAATAATTTTAATACTTCTTAATTTGCATCTTTATAACAACATTTTCTAATTCTTTTATTCCTTTTATACATACTTGTCCCAAATTATTAAATGAGTCTTTTACACCATTTCAAGGAAAATTCATAAAATTTAAAGCATCTTCCCTTAATGCACCATTTATACAAGAGTAATTGTTAATTGAAATAATATTAATGCTTTCTCAATACATCGGCACACACTTGACTATTTGAGTTATCTGGCATGTCTAAGTAACTGAAATTATTTACATGATTTGTTGCTTTTCTCTTATCATCTGCTAGTATTAATTTCATCAGCAACAAGCGTTGAAGTATCTTCGTTTGTATTTATTGTGAAAAAAATTAATGATAGTGAAGTAATAAAATCTAGAAATTTAGTCAAAAATTATTTTATAAAATGTAAAAGATTTTAAAAACAATTAAAATGTTATCTATATTTATCAATGAATCTTTACATAGTTTAAGTTTATGCCAAGAATGGAGTCTAAAAATTAATATTATCACATAAAATTTTCTAAAGAAGCCGTTTTTTAACAAATGAATTGTATCTGAACTGCAAATAAATCTGAATAAACAGCAATGCTACATATATTTGATTCTATCAACCATAATGTTATCAGTAAAAAACATAGGAACTTGGTACAAAGATATTTGGGGTCCATTATTTGAACAAAAATTATTTTCAGTATTAATGATATATATATTTGCTATGCAAGTATAGGTGCTAAGTTCGTAGCCCCAGAAATTACTTATAAAATAAAAGAAATTATGCACAGTTTCTTAATGAATGAAATTACATTCACCAAAATAAAAAATTATTATTCATTAGCTCTAGAATATGATTATACTCTACATGAAATTAACCACATAATCTTATCCAAATGAACTGGATTTTGTTAACAGTTTGTAATTTTAAGAAAACAGTAATGACATATAATACAAAACAATGCAAACAAGTTATAAAATATTATTTGCATATAGAAAAAATATTGAAAGATTTTATAAAATATACACCAGAACATAAATCTCAACAGCTTACAATGAATCTTAGAAATAAATTAAAATTAGAAGAAGGAGAAAAACAACTTGCTAAGAGAATGGGAAGAAATAAACAAAAAACATAATATTATGTAAGAGTAATAGAAATATCGAAAATTCTGCAGTATGATGTAGCATATGCTACTAGTACAAAGCTATTTTATTATCATGTTATTGAAGAATGATTTAATTCAGGTGTTAAGAGAAGAAGATAAAGATTTCCATAGGGTGTATCAATCATAATTATTATGTTATTTGAGATATGCATGTGAATTACATACTGTTGGAAAGAGCATTTCTCGAGTTTTACATGGTTTCCACAAGGTAGCAGCAGAGTGTTCCACTTTCTGTTTAATAAAAATGGTGTTGAGATAGCAGAAAGCTTTTTGTGATTTATGTTTTGCACGTTGCGGGCCAGTTATAACTGTTTTGCAAGACTTTCGTACTATGTATGGTGTGAATCCTCCTACAGGACAGAACATTAGGCGATGGCATGACCAATTCTGAGAAACATATTGTCTGTGTAAAAGCAAATCGCCAAGCTGTCCCTGAGTGTCTGACACAGACATCAAATGCATTTGCCATAGTCTCACTAGAGTTCACAGACATCCATTCGCCATGTAGCTTGACTGGTGAACATGCCCATGATCTTCGTCTGGCGTATGTTGCATCTATGTTTACACATGAAGCCATACAAAATTCGGCTACAGCAAGCTCTTTGTGAAGGTGACAAACAACAATTTGTGGAGTCCTGCAATATTGTTCTTGGCAAATTGGAGGATGACAGTTTTCTTCTATGCTTAGTGTTTAGTGAAGAGGTAAAATTCCATTTCAGTTGGCATGTGAACCGTCATAATGTGAAAATATTGGGCATGGAACAACCATACAAAGGTGTGCAAAATGAGAGGGACTCTCCAAAATGTGATGTGTTTTGTGCAGTTTCACAAGAAAAGTTGTATGTTCCATTTTTCTTTGCTGGGAACATTGTTACAGGAATCACATATCTAGATATGCTTTAGAACTTTCTTTTACCACAGTTGAAAACTGATTCGAACAATTTCATTTTCCAACAGCCATCAAGAAAAGCGAACATTTTTAAATCAAAGGATTGCTGAACGAAGGATCAGTCACATTGGACCAAATGATTCAGCTTAACACTGCTGGCCTCCAAGATCACCAGACCTGAGTGTATATGATTGTTTCTGATGGGGGTTTATAAAAGACTCTGTTTATGTGTCTGCATTATGAACAAAAATGAATGAACTGGGATATCACATAACAGCAGCTGTGGAAGTTGCAACTAACGACATGCTCACTGAAGTGTGAGAACAGTTCAAATACCACATTCACGTATGTCATGCATCTCAAGGGGGCATACTGAACACCAATGAAAAGGTAAGAAAAAAACTTTTTGAGTTTTCTGTTTATCAAAAAACAAAATTAATTTCTCTATGGTCATTAGTTTCAGAAATACAGACATGCCAAATCAGATGATTCTTTTTGATACACCCTGTATAACATATTTATGACATAGAGAGTGACTTGTTAAATGAAATAAAAATGAATAATGATGAAGTTAGAGATAAGATATTTTACAATGTACTGATACACAAAAAGATAGCTGTATTTAGTTCAACTGTTGAAATATTTTTGGGTAAAATTAAGTTTGTACATTAGTCTGTAACTACACAGTCAAGACTGCTCTAGCTTTCACTTAAAATGATCATAAAGAATAGAAATTTCATGACCTTTCATATTAAATAAATAGCTGACCCAAACATCAGTCAATTGGCTTATGAAGAAAAATAAATCATCATTAGAATAAAACATAGACAGAAAACATGAGAGTGCAAATTTCTTTGTTGAGAGACTGTGCTTTCATATATAAAACTTTTTATAAAATTTTCTCAAGACTGTTTTAGCTCTCACAAATAATTTTATCTATATTTACCCCACTATTATGTGAATGATGAAATCCTAATCATTTAATATACACTTTATCAATTTTTTTTCTCAAAACTTACTTAACAAGGTATTCATCTAGAATTTTTCGTTTATTTGTAGTTCTTACTCATAAAAATTTTCTTTTATAGCTTTTAATTTGTATGTAACTTTATCCAAAAGGATCCAGATTCAGTTTGAAGGATTTCTATTGTCTAATGCAGCTTTCCAAAAATGCCTTTCAATTTACATTTTCTTACATTATTTCTTATTATAAATTTTGGTTCATAATTGTTGTCCCAAATTTTAGTTGTATTTAAATGAGAGTTATATACATCCTTAGCTTCCACCATTAGTGTTGAATGTATTGTACTATTATATTCATGAACCAGTTTTTAACCATTTTTCTGTATCAAATTTGACAATGTTCATTTATATTTCTTAATCATTTCTTCGAATTTGTATGACTCCTTTACCTTTCTTCTCTACTACTAAATTATATGTTTCCTGTTCTGCTAAATCTTCATCTTATTTTGTTTATCATGAACTTATTTAGCGATGGGTGCTGCCCTGTCATTTAATGAAACAGTTGCTCTAATGCTGGTAATAAAAACAGTAAAAACCTTTATCATGTTTATTGAAACTTGATCCTTCTTTCACATCCTGTTAAATATTCAATAATTTTTTGCATAATTGTATACCTAATGTTATGAGCAAATTTCCATCAATTTTTTTTTCTTTGGGCGCCAGTAAAAAAATTATCAGTACTATGGGATTGTTTATTCTTGAGATTAATTTTAATTGATTTAGCTTTAGTTTTGTCAATCGGCAGCAAAGATTGGTCGATGCTTAAATTATTAATTTATATAGTATAAATTTTAACAATTATTTTGTAAAATGCAGTCAAACTGCTGTACCTGCCACAAATCAACTGTTTGAAATTCGATTAAAAATTTTTAATCCTTCAATCATTATCATCAGTTTATAATTTCTAGTCCCAATTTTCTTTTTCCACACATTATTTCTCTGCCATTGCAAGTAAATTTTCTGGAATTGAATCATCTTCAGCAAACTTTCAATCTTTTTGGATTTTTTAAGTTGTTCATTAGCTTCATGCACAGATTCTAAATTTTTATTATCTGAAAATCCAGCATGATGTTTTTTACAAGCATAAACCAATTTATTTATTTCTTGATCATCACGAGTTAATATTTACCCTGATTTCGTAGTCAGACCACAATAATCATACTCAGCTAGATGTATTTCAATTCTTAATTAATGCATAAACTAATCTTATATCATATTTTTCATTTTTACAAGAATGTATATGGTAAACTTTTATAATAATTATATGATAATTTTTATTTATAGTTGATTCTTCTATTTGGATTAGAATTAATCTGTTGATGAAATCTTTAATGTCATTCATCCAAATTATTCAGCTATTTTTTCTGTATATTTTTCAGTAATCCTTCACCTGTTTCCTCACTTTCTCAATAATCTCTACATGAGTGCCTTAATTTTGGAAAATAATCTTCAACAATTTCTTTTACCAAATTCCTATATTTAATACCCTTACTTGATTTTATTTTATTCGTAATTTTTCAGAATGTATTGCTCATAATCAAACAATAAATTTACATAACCTGGTAAAGCAAAAGATTCATATTTTATATTTAATTCATTTATAGATTTACTTTTTTGAAAATGATTAATTAAGCCAGCTGTACCTTTATTCTCCAATTCTCCAATACTTAACATATCTCCATCAAAATTTACTGGTAATTTACCAATATATTTAAACATTCCAGCGGATTTTAATCCAGATTCTGTATCTTCAGTACTATATGATGTATATTATATGTCACATCATTCTGTTATTTATATTCATTATTTTAACGTTAGATCTAGTCTTTGACTAGCATTCTTCCCGATTTTTATTATCTTCTTCATATTAAAATAATACAATTGGTATTTATGATTTGGTTAATGTATAATCAATTGGTTGTATAACTTTGAATATTTGTAAATGATGAGTGTATGCTTCGCAGTGATAAATATCACTTTGGTTTTCAACTTCTGTATTATCTACCCATGGTCTAGAGGTAGCGTCTTTGATTCATAATCAAAACGTCTTCGGTCCCTGTCACTGCCTAAATTTTTATAAATAATCAGCATTGGTGGCCGAAGACTTCCAGCATAAGAAGTCAGCCTCATTCTGCCAACGGCCTTGTCAAAGAGGGCAGAGGAGCGGATAGAGGTTCAGGGCACTCTCTTATCCTAGGGGTGGGAAATTGCCCCTAAAGGCGGAAGAATCAGCAACGATCAACGATATGAGGATGCAGAAGGCAATGGAAACCACTGCATTAAAGACATGTAACATGTATCCACAGGACATGTGGCCTGTAATTGAAGAACTGTCATGATGATCTCTCCATTTGCAAAAGATTCCAGAATATCCCCCCATTCGGATCTCCAGGAGGGGACTGCCAAGGGGGAGGCTACCATGAGAAAAAGATTGAATAATCTACGAAAGGATAGCGTTCTACGAGTCGGGGCATGGAATGTCAGAAGCTTGAGCGTGGTAGGGAAACTAGAAAATCTCAAAAGGGAAATGCAAAGGCTCAATCTAGATATAGTAGGGGTCAGTGACGTGAATTGGAAGGAAGACAAGGATTTCTGGTCAGATGAGTATCAGGTAATATCAACAGCAGCAGAAAATGGTATAACAGGTGTAGGATTCGTTATGAATAGGAAGGTAAGGCAGAGGGTGTGTTACTGTGAACAGTTCATTGACCGGGTTGTTCTAATCAGAATCGACAGCAGACCAACACCGACAACGATAGTTCAGGTATACATGCTGACGTCGCAAGCTGAAGATGAACAGATAGAGAAAGTGTATGAGGATATTGAAAGGGTAATGCAGTACGTAAAGGGGGACGAAAATCTAATAGTCATGGGCGACTGGAATGCAGTTGTAGGGGAAGGAGTAGAAGAAAAGATTACAGGAGAATATGGACTTGGGACAAGGAATGAAAGAAGAGAAAGACTAATTGAGTTCTGTAACAAGTTTCAGGTAGTAATAGCGAATACCCTGTTCAAGAATCACAAGAGGAGGAGGTATACTTGGTAAAGGCCGGGAGATACGTGAAGATTTCAATTAGATTATATCATGGTCAGACAGAGATTCCGAAATCAGATACTGGATTGTAAGGCGTACCCAGGAGCAGATATAGACTCAGATCACAATATAGTAGTGATGAAGAGTAGGCTGAAGTTCAAGACATTAGTCAGGAAGAATAAATACGCAAAGAAGTGGGATACGGAACTACTAAGGAATGACGAGATACATTTGAAGTTCTCTGACACTATAGATACAGCAATAAGGAATAGCGCAGTAGGCAGTACAGTTGAAGAGGAATGGACATCTCTAAAAAGGGCCGTCACAGAAGTTGTGAAGGAAAACATAGGTACAAAGAAGGTAGCTGCGAAGAAACCATGGGTAACAGAAGAAATACTTCAGTTGATTGATGAAAGGAGGAAGTACAAACATGTTCCAGGAAAATCAGGAATACAGAAATACAAGTCGCTGAGGAAGTGCAGGGAAGCTAAGACGAAATGGCTGCAGGAAAAATGTGAAGACATCGAAAAAGATATGATTGTCGGAAGGACAGACTCAGCATACAGGAAAGTCAAAACAACCTTTGGTGACATTAAAAGCAACGGTGGTAACATTAAGAGTGCAACGGGAATTTCACTGTTAAATGCAGAGGAGAGAGTAGATAGGTGGAAAGAATACATTGAAAGCCTCTATGAGGGTGAAGATTTGTCTGATGTGATAGAAGAAGGAGGAACAGGAGTCGATTTAGAAGAGATAGGGGATCCAGTATTAGAATCGGAATTTAAAGAGCTTTGGAGAACTTACTGTCAAGTAAGGCAGAAGGGATAGATAACATTCCATCAGAATTTCTAAAATCATTGGGGGAAGTGGCAAACAAAACGACTATTCACGTTGGTGTGTAGAATATATGAGTCTGGCGATATACCATCTGACTTTCGGAAAAGCATCATCCACAGAATTCCGAAGACGGCAAGAGCTGACAAGTGCGAGGATTATCGCACAATCAGCTTAACAGCTCATGCATCTAAGCTGCTTACAAGAATAATATACAGAAGAATGGAAAAGAAAATTGAGAATGCGCTAGGTGACGATCAGTTTGGCTTTAGGAAAAGTAAAGGGACGAGAGAGGCAATTCTGACGTTACGGCTAATAATGGAAGCAAGGCTAAAGAAAAGTCAAGACACTTTCATAGGATTTGTCGACCTGGAAAAAGCGTTTGACAATATAAAATGGTGCAAGCTGTTCGAGATTCTGAAAAAAGTAAGGGTAAGATACAGGGAGAGACGGGTCATATACAATATGTACAACGACCAAGAGGGAATAATAAGAGTGGACGATCAAGATCGAAGTGCTCGTATTAAGAAGGGTGTAAGAGAAGGCTGTAGCGTTTCGCCCCTACTCTTCAATCTGTACATCGAGGAAGCAATGATGGAAACAAAAGAAAGGTTCAGGAGTGGAATTAAAACACAAGGTGAAAGGATATCAATAATACGATTCGCTGATGACATTGCTATCCTGAGTGAAAGTGAAAAAGAATTAAATGATCTGCTGAACGGAATGAACAGTCTAATGAGTACACAGTATGGTTTGAGAGTAAATCAGAGAAAGACGAAGGTAATGAGAAGTAGTAGAAATGAGAACAGCGAGAAACTTAACATCAGGATTGATGGTCACAAAGTCAATGAAGGTAAGGAATTCTGCTACCTAGGCAGTAAAATAACCAATGGTGGACGGAGCAAGGAGGCCATCAAAAGCAGACTCGCTATGGCAAAAAAGGCATTTCTGGCCAAGAGAAGCCTACTAATATTAAATACCGACCTTAATTTGAGGAAGAAATTTCTGAGGATGTACGTCTGGAGTACAGCATTGTATGGTAGTGAAACATGGACTGTGGGAAAACCGGAGCAGAAGAGAATCGAAGCATTTGAGATGTGGTGCTATAGACGAATTTTGAAGATTAGGTGGACTGATAAGGTAAGAAATGAGGAGGTTCTATGCAGAATCGGAGAGGAAACGAATATGTGGAAAACACTGATAAGGAGAAGGGACAGGATGATAGGACATCTGCTAAGACATGAGGGAATGACTTCCATGGTACTAGAGGGAGCTGTAGAGGGCAAAAACGGTAGAGGAAGACAGAGATTGGAATACATCAAGCAAATAATTGAGGATGTAGGTTGCAAGTGCTACTCTAAGATGAAGAGGCTAGCACAGGAAAGGAATTCGTGGCGGGCCGCATCAAACCAGTCAGTAGACTGATGACCAAAAAAAAAATCATCTTCAATTAAGGTGAAAATATTTTCAATTGCAGGAATAACAAGTTGATCTTCTTTTTCAATTTCACAATTCTATTCTCAATTTTTCTTACAGTTTTAAATTCTTGTTTTAATTCTTCAACTTTTTTCTGGTTCATTTAGCTTGTTTAACAGATTTTGGAATGAACAAAATAAATTTCACATCATCTTTTGCCAATTTTTAATTAGGATAAAAACATTCATAACTATTTATTTAGTATTTGTGATTATGTTTAAGAACGAGAGATTCCATCCTCATTTATGTTCAACATTTATGTTTAATGTTTATGTTGATGTTTATCCAACATATGATGGAAAATCTAAAGAAAGTTAATTGATAAGTATGTATATAAGCTGTTTGAGTTTATAAAGTTAAAGAAAGGAAAAAATAATTTTTTCTAGAATCCAGCACAAATTTATTTTACCATCAGTTTTATCACATTTAACTACATCTCTCCTGATAAAATTGGTATGGAAGGACATATTATGTCCACTTGAGATTTTTGGTGAATTTTTTAAGATTATAAACAATTAATATGGGAAGGAGCCTTAACTGCTATTTTTACTTGGAGCTTGAGTTCAAATGCTATTATTTTTAGAGGTACCTGTTTTAGATCATTCTGGAGTTGAAACTTAAGATACTTGCTCAGAAGAAGGAAAAAGTGTGTCTGAGAATAATTATTAGACATGACACTAATTATGAGTTTGAACAATGAGAAAATATATTGAAAAATCCACCGATACCAATTTTTTTTATGAATAACAAACTACAGAGGAAGCATGATTAAGTGGTACTAAAATTTTGAGGTAGATGTCAAATTATATATAATTTAATTGAGTTTGTTATTATTTTATTTGAAAAATGGAAGAAATGAAATATAACTGCAAGAAAAGTGGACTTTAGATACACCTGATAATTCTGAAAGCTTATGATTCATTTCTTGATTTTAAATGAGTTATAAAATTAAAATGAGATTCTGATTTAAATCCATATAATTTTACTACAAATTTTGCTATTTATGTCACAAAAACAACAGGTAGGAAAAATACTGTAGCAACAGGAGAAACGACTTTTAATGAAATAATACCAGCTGATTCACATTTGTGTATAATTTTATATGGAAAACTGATTTTAACATATGATGCTCGATATAGAAAACTATCTCAGAATTTTTAATTTTTCCTTAATTTTTAAATTTTTTTAAAGTATATTTTTAAGCTTGTATTGCATTCTTCACCTTCATCACCAAAAACGGATTTTTTACATTTATCAGCATTTATTGTAAACTGATCAATAACGAGATTATTAAACAGATGTACTACATATTTCTTCAAGTGTATAAATTTATGTTTTTGATTTTTCATTGTTATTTTTTGAGTCCATTTCTAGCAAAAGATATTCAATCGTAAAAAATATTAAATACACATTTTTACATTAAACATTTTTAGTTACTGGGTGAGAAAGTTTTTGAAATAATATATAAACAGAAATAAAATATTTCAACATTTTTGGTAAATTATTTAAAGGTAAACTGGGGATTTACAGTTTTTTGAAGATTGAAATATTAAGCTCAGATGTAAAGAAAGGAAAGAAGTGAGATTATAGTGATTTTCATGATATGAAATTTTTGAACTAAGAATGAGGAGATTACATGAAACTCTTATATCTAGATTTTATGCCTGAATTTTCACGAGTTTTCTTTGGAATATTTGATATATATTTGAAAAATCTTTGAGCTAATGATGTGAGTGCTCGAAACTATTGCTTAAAATGCTCGAAAAATGATGTAAAACCCATTTGTGATCCTACAGTAGAATACAAAAATGTAAATGTATGCTCTGGAGAATTTTTCCAAAATTGTAAAAAATCCTGGTGTTCTAAGGGAATTCGGAGGAAGATTTGGGAAAAGTGAGCTAGAACACACATTTATAATCTACTGACAGTGTCTGGCCACAAGTGGAGATCGCAGTATTGTGCACCAGGCACACTGTAACCTCTTCACATCTAGACCTGCCATCCAAGAACAAATAATGAGGTTCCCTGCAACTTACTGTGACATTCCACACCTTTGGTTGGACACTAGCAGCAGCCTCCCTAGGAAAATACCATACCGTATGTAGGCTGCCTTTAACACAACAAAAAGAGCTGCATTTGGAATAGCTCCATGACTGGGAGCATTGGGTGTTGATGAATGGCGTCGTATTGTGTTCAGCAACGAAATGTGAATCTATACTACTGCAGACGACGATCGTAGGAGAATGTTGTAGCGACCTCGGGAGAAGTCTCACTCTTCCAATGATCGGGTGTGTTTGTGTGGGGAGACCTCGGATATGAGTTTGGCCCACTGCTAGTACTGACTGAGGGAATTCTGATGGCAGAAGTGTACATCGTGGAAATGCTACATTCTCTCATGTGACAAAATCATGATGTCATTTTTCAACAGGACAATGCTCGTTCATACATGGCATATGTGTCTAAGATATGTCTGCCTGATGTTGAAGTATTCCTGCGGCCAGGAAGATTCCCACATGTGTCAGTGATACAACATGTGAGAGGCCAGGTCGGATGTCAATTCTGTCTCACTGCCAGTATCAAGGATATCAAGGACCAGTTCAACATCTTGCCTCAAGAGAGGATACAGCAACTTTATGAAACCTTTCCCAACAGAATTAGTGAATACATCCATGCCACGGGGAGTGCAACATCATGTGATAAGTGGCCTCCTACTGCCAAGTTTCCTGTAAATTTAACTCGATTTTAAAGTCACTGAGATAACATGACATACCCTCGAAAACAGTGAGTTTACATGTCGTTCCTTGTTCCCTTCTGAGTGCTTCACTTTTCGTGTTAGTCAGTATAAATAACGATTGAGAAAACGTAATCAGGCAGTAGAAAATAGAAGAGTGAGATAATCTAATGATAGCTCTCAAGCATATCCAGAGTATGTCCCATCCAAACGGTCTCCAGGATAATAAAAAGATTTCAGCTAAAAGAAATATATTTGCCAACAGATATAAGGGACCGGTGGAATCTGCTGATGAAAAATTGTGCTAGAATTGGTAGCTCAATTGGTGCTCAATTTTGTCTACACTTTAGCACCAAAGAAACTGGTCTGGGCATGCGTATTCAAATACAGAGATATGTAAAGAGGCAGAATATGGCGCTGTGATCGACGACACCTATATAAGACAACAAGTGTCTCACGCAGTTGTTAGATCAGTCACTGTTGCTACACTCACAGTTTGTGAAGATTTAAGTGAGTTTGAAAGTGGTGTAATTGCCGGCGCACGAACAATTGGACACAGCATCTCCAAGGTAGCTACGAAGTGGGCGCTCTCCCGTACGACCATTTCACGAGTGTACCGTGAATATCAGGAATCCCGTGAAACATCAAATCTCCGACATCGCAGCGGCCGGTAAAAGATTCTCCAAGAACGGGACCAGCGACAACCGTTCAACGTGACACAAGTGCAACTGTTCCGCAAATTACTGCAGATTTCAATGCGGGGCCATCAAGAAGTGTCAGCGTTTGAACAATTCTACGAAATATCATCGATATTGGCTTTCGGAGCCTAAAAATGGTTCAAATTACTCTGAGCACTATGGGACTTAAGTGCTGAGGTCATCAGTCCCCTATAACTTAGAAATACTTAAACCTAACTAAAGTAAGGACATCATACACACCCATGCCCGAGGCAGGATTCAGACTTTAGCGCCTAGAACCGCTCGTCCACCCCGGCCGGCTCGGAGCCTAAGCACCACTCGTGTACCCTTGATGACTGCACGACACAAAGCTTTATGCCTCGTCTGCGACAGTCAACACCGACGTTAAAGTGTTGATGACTGGAAACACGTTGCCTGGTCGGACGAGTCTCGTTTCAAACGGTAGCGAGTGGATGGAGACAACCTCACGAATCCACGGAAACTCCATGTCTGGAGGGGATTGTTCAAGCTGGTGGAGGCTCTGTAATGGTGTGGGGCGTGTGCAGTTCGAATTGATATGGAACCCCTCACACATCTAGATACGACTGTGACAGGTGACACGTATGTAAGCATCCTGTTTGATCATCTGCATCATTCATTTCCATTGTGCACTACGACGGACTTGGGCAATTCTAGCAGGACAATGCGACACCCCACACGTCCCGAATTGCTACAAAGTGGCTCCAGGAACACTCTTCTGAGTTGAAACACATTCGCTGGCCACCAAACTCCCCAGACATGAACGTTATTGAGCATATCTGGGATGCCTTGCAACGTGCTGTTCAGAAGAGACCTCCACCCTCTCGTACTCTTTCGGGTTTATGGACAGCCCCGCAAGATTCGTGGCGTCTGTTCCCTACAGCACTACTTCAGACATTTGTGTAGTCCATGCTACGTTGTGTTGTGGCACTTCTGTGTGTTTGCGGGGGCCCTACACGGTATTAGGCAGGTATACTGGTTTCTTTGACTCTTCTGGGTAGAATATGGTATAATACACTGCAGAAACAGGTTCCGATGTTAGGTTGCAGCTTTCTCAGTGCTACACACTCAACTGATACGAATTTAAGAATTAAGACCAGCTAATACAAAACTGAAATATGCCTGTTTATTCAGCACTTTCACTTTTCTCACATCATATCTTGTTTTCTGTTGGTTGCAATACTCATATTTGTATGCTCTGTGCGAATATGCTCCGACTACTTTTGATCAATCTATGCAAGTTCTGTAGCAAATTCATTGCATGGTCACCGACACAGTTTTAAGTCTGGTACGTCGGTTTGCTCCCGTCCAATAGAATTCGGCGGTGGGCTGCTACCCTCATGGGCTTCCTTCTTTGAAGGGCTTCTGCCGTTCCGTCTGTCCTATTCCGTTTGGTAGTGCGCTACATGAACCCACTTTCAAGTATCGTGGTACATGTAAAGGAGAATCAGGCTTGTTTCACTTGATGATTAACGGTCTTGTTTACTGAATTTTTGTTCACACAAATGGAGCGACAACTCCATTACACAGTTGGACGCTATAAGCAGAAGACTAACACATTTCCGTATTATCTATTGGATTTGCGAACTGATGTATCCATATTAATAAAATGAGTACAAAGTATTTATGTTCCACAACTATACCTATTAGTTAGTTAGGAATTGGTTTTAGGCTTCTTAGGCTAAACTGATAATCCACACAACTTAAACGAAAATTCATAGCTCTACAAAGAATGCGCTACAAAGATATGTGACATTTTATGACCGAGTAAATACATTTTCTATCACAGTATCTTCAAGCATTAAAATTATGTGAGTCTATAAAACAGAAATGTTCTACAAGTGAGTAATGGCCCAGGATACTATATCATATGGAAAACTGATGTATGTGATGGACCGACCGAATAGAGGGAGAGGACTATGGGTATGAAACAGTTACAGCAAGATTATTAGCTAATGGTGAGAGGAATAACAGCTGACTGTTACTTTAATAAGGGTGAGTAATGGAAATGTTGCACCTGTACACCCGTGATCTAGGGGTAGCATGTTTGATTACTAATCAAAACGGCCTCTGCTTAAATTCTGATTTATAATCAGCATTGGCGGCCGAAGACTTCCGGCATAAGAAGTCACCCTCGTTCTGCCAACGTCCTTGTCAAAGAGGGCGGAGGAGCGGACAGAGGTTTAGGGCACTCTCTTGTCCTAGGGGTGGGAAACTGCCACTAAAGGCGGAAGAATCAGCAGTGATCAACTGCATGAGGATGCAGAAAGCAATGGAAACGACTGAATTAAAGAAAGACACGTAACGTTTATCTGCAAGACATGTGGTCTGTAATTGAAAAGTGTCATGGTGATCTCTCCATTGGCAGAAGATTCTGGAACACCATTCAGATATCCGGGAGGGGAGTGACAAGTGTGAGGTGACCATGAGAAAAATAATGAATAATCGCGAAAGGATAACGTTCTTCGTATCGGGGCGTGGACTGTCAGAAGCTTGGACGTGGTAGGGAAACTAGAAAATCTGAAAACGGAAATGCAAAGGCTCAATCTAGATATAGTAGAGGTCATTGAAGTGAAGTGTAAATAAGAGAAGGATTTCTGGTCAGATGAGTATAGGGTAATATCAACAGCAGCAGAAAACGGTATGACGGGAGTAGGATTCGTTATGAATAGGAAGGTAGGGCAGAGAGTGTGTTACTGTGAACGGTTTAGTTGTTCTTATCACAATCGACAGCAAACCAACGCCGACAACGATAGTTCAGGTATATATGCCGACGTCGCAAGTTGAAGATGAAGAGATAGAGAAACTACACGAGGATATTGAAAGGCTAATTTAGTATGTAAAGGAAGACGAAAATTTAATAGTCATGGGAGACTGGAATGCAGTTGTAGGGGGTGGAGTAGAAGAAAAGGCTACAGGAGAATATGGGATTGGGACAAGGAATGAGAGAGGAGGAAGACTAATTGAGTTCTGTAACAAGTTTCTGCTAGTAATAGCGAATACTCTGTTCAAAAATCACAAGAGGTGGACATATACTTGGAAAAGACCGGGTGACACGGGAAGATTTCAGTTAGATTACATCATGGTCAGACAAAGATTTCAAATTCAGATACTGGATTTTAAGGCGTACACTGGAGCGGATACAGACTCAGATCACAACATAGTGGTGATGAAGTGAAGGCTGAAGTTTAAGACATTAGTTACAGAGAATCAATACGCATAGAAGTGGGATACAGAAATACCAAGTAATGACGAGATACCTTTGAAGCTCTCTAAGGCAATAGTTGCAGTAATAAGGAATAGCTCAGTAGGCAGTGAAGTTGAAGAGGAATGGACATGTCTAAATCGAGCTATCACAGAAGTTGGAAAGGAGAGCATAGGTAGAAAGGAGGTAACCGTGTAGAAACCATGGGTAACAGAAGAAATACTTCATCTGGTCGAAGAAAAGGAGGAGGTACACTAATGTTCTGGGAAACTCAGGAATACAGAAATACAAGTTGCTGAGGAATGAAATAAATAGGAAGTGCAAGGAATCTAAGACGAAATAGCTGCATGAAAAATGTGAAGAGATCGAAAAAGAAATGATTACCGGAAGGACAGTCCCAGCATATACGAAATTCAAAAGAACCTTCGGTGACGTTAAAAGCAAGGGTGGTAACATTAAGAGTGCAACGGGAATTACACTGCTAAATGCAGGTGGAAAGAATACACTGAAAGCCTCTATGAGGGGAAGATTTGTCTGATGTGATAGAAGAAGAAACAGGAGTTGATTTAGAAGAGATAGGGGTCGATTATTAGAATCAGAATTTAAAAGTGCTCTGGAGGACTTAAGATCAAAAATGTCAGAAGGGATAGACAACATTCCATCATAATTTCTAAAATCATAGGCAATAATCCGCCTATTATAGTTGATGTGTAGAATGTATGAGTCTGGCGACATACCATCTGCCTTTCGAAAAAATATCATCCACACAATTCCGAAGACCGCAAGAGCTGACAAGAGCTTAACAGCTCCTGCATATGTGGTAAGTTTCTGACAAGAATAATATACCGAGAAGGGGGAAAAAACTGAGGATGTGCTAGTTGACCATCAGTTTGGTTATGGAAAGGTAAAGTTATGTGAGAGGCGGTTGATAATGGAAGCAAGACTAAAGAAATACGAAGACACCTTCAAAGCACTTGTCGATCTGGAAAAAGCCTTTGACAATGTAAAATGGTCCAAGATGTTCGAAATTCTGAGAAAAATATGGGTCAGCTGTAGGGAGAGACGGGTAATATACAATATGTATAAGAAAAACTTCGTCCGAACAGGCCTTGGAAGGCCCAACTGTACCGACCGCCGCCGTGTCATCCTCAGCCCACAGGCGTCACCGGATGCGGATATGGAGGGGCAGGTGGTCAGCACACCGCTCTCCCGGCCGTATGTCAGTGTACGAGACCGGAGCCGCTAATTCTCAATCAAGTAGCTCCTCAGATTGCCTCACAAGGGCTGAATGCACCCCGCTTGTCAACAGCGCTCGGCTGGACGGTGGGTCACCCATCCAAGTGCTATCCCAGTCCAACAGCGCTTAACTTTGGTGATCTCACGGGAACAGGTGTTACCACCGCGACAAGGCCGTTGGCAACATGTATAAGAGCCAAGAGGAAATAATAAGATTGGACGACCAAGAACGAAGTGCTCGGCTTAAGAAGAGTGTAAGACAGGGATGTATCTTTCCCCCCTAATATACATTCTGTACATCGAAGAAGCAATGATGGAAATAAAAGAGGAGAAAGGATATCAATGATACGATTCGCTGCTGACATTGCCATCCTGAGTGAAAGTGAAGAAGAATTAGATGATCAGCTGAACGCAATGAACAATCTAATGAGTACAAATATGGGTTGAGAGTAAATCGAAGAAAGACGAAAGTAATGACAAGTTGTTGTTCTTGTTGTGGTCTTCAGTCCTGAGACTGGTTTGATGCAGCTCTCCATGCTACTCTATCCCGTACAAGCTTCTTCATCTCCCAATACTTAGTGCAACCTACATCCTTCTGAATCTGCTTAAAGTATTCATCTCTTGGTCTCCCTCTACGAATTTTACACTCCACGCTGCCCTCCAATGCTAAATTGGTGATCCCTTGATGCCTCAGAACAAGTCCTACCAACCGGTCCCTTCTTCTTGTCAAGTTGTGCCACAAACTCCTCTTTTCCCCAATTCTATTCAATACCTCCTCGTTAGTTATGTGATCTACCCATCTAATCTTCAGCATTCTTCTGTAGCACCACATTTCAAAACCTTCTATTCTCTTCTTGTCCAAAGTATTTATCGTCCATGTTTCACTTCCATATATGGCTACACTCCATACAAATACTTTCAGAAATAACTTCCTGACACTTAAATCTATACACAATGTTAACAAATTTCTCTTCTTAAGAATCGCTTTCCTTGCCATTACCAGTCTACATTTTATATCCTCTCTACTTAGATCATCATCAGTTATTTTGCTCCTCAAACAACAAAACATATTTACTACTTTCAGCAACTCATTTCCTAATCTAATACACTCAGCATCACCCGATATAATTAGACTACATTCCATTATTCTCTTTTTGCTTTTGTTGATGTTCATCTTATATCCTCCTTTCAAGACACTGTCCATTCCGTTCAGCTGCTCTTCCAGGTCCTTTGCTGTTTCTGACAGAATTACATACAATGTCAACGGCGAACCTCAAAGCTTTTATTTGTTCTTCATGGATTTTAATTCCTACTCCGAATTTTTCTTTTGTTTCCTTTACTGCTTGCTCAATATGCAGATTGAATAACATCGGTGATTGGCTACAACCCTGTCTCACTCCCTTCCCAACCACTGCTTCCCTTTCATGCCCCTCGACTCTTATAACTGCCATCTGGTTTCTGTACAAATCGTAAATAGCCTTTCGCCCCCTGTATTTTACCCCTGCCACCTTCAGAATTTGAAAAAGAGTATTCCAGTCAACATTTTCAAAAGCTTTCTCTAAGTCTACAAATGCTAGAAACGTAGGTTTGCCTTTCCTTAATCTTTCTTCTAAGATAAGTCGTAAGGTCAGTATTTCCTCACGTGTTCCAACATTTCTACGGAATCCAAACTGATCTTCCCCGAAGTCGGCTTCTACCAGTTTTTCCATTCGTCTGTAAAGAATTCGTGTTAGTATTTTGTAGCTGTGACTTATTAAACTGATAGTTGGGTAATTTTCACTTCTGTCAACATCTGCTTTCTTTGGGATTGGAAGTATTATATTCTTCTTGAAATCTGAGGGTATTTCGCCTGTCTCATACATCTTGCTCACCAGATGATAGAGTTTTGTCATGACTGGCACTCCCAAGGCTATCAGTAGTTCTAATGGAATGTTGTCTACTCCCGGGGCCTTGTTTCGACTCAGGTCTTTCAGTGCTCTGTCAAACTCTTCGCGCAGTATCATATCTCCCATTTCATCTTCGTCTACATCCTCTTCCATTTCTATAACATTGTCCTCAAGTACATCGCCTTTGTAGAGACCCTCTATATACTCCTCCCACCTTTCTGCTTTCCCTTCTTTGCTTAGAACTGGGTTTCCATCTGAGCTCTTGATATTCATACAAGTGGTTCTCTTTTCTCCAAAGGTCTCTTTAATTTTCCTGTAGGCCGTATCTATCTTTCCCCATGTGCGATAAGCCTCTACATCCTTACATTTGTCCTCTAGCCATCCCTGCTTAGCCATTTTGCACTTCCTGTCGATCTCATTTTTGAGACGTTTGTATTCATTTTTGCCTGCTTCATTTACTGCATTTTTATATTTTCTCCTTTCATCAATTAAATTCAATATTTCTTCTGTTACCCAAGGATTCCTACTAGCCTTCGTCTTTTTAGCTACTTGATCCCTCAGAGCTACCCATTCTTCTTCTACTGTATTTCTTTCCCACATTCCTGTCAATTGTTCCCTTATGCTCTCCCTGAAGCTCTGTGCAACCTCTGGTTTAGTCAGTTTATCCGGGTCCCATCTCCTTAAATTCCCAACTTTTTGCAGTTTCTTCAGTTTTAATCTACATTTCATAACCAATAGATTGTGGTCAGAGTCCACATCTGCCCCTGGAAATGTCTTACAGTTTAAAACCTGGTTCCTAAATCTCTGTCTTACCATTATATAATCTATCTGATACCTTCTAGTATCTCCAGGATTCTTCCATGTATACAACCTTCTTTCATGATTCTTGAACCAAGTGTTAGCTATGATTAAGTTATGCTCTGTGCAAAATTCTACCAGACGGCTTCCTCTTTCATTTCTTACTCCCAATCCATATTCACCTACAATTTTTCCTTCTCTCCCTTTTCCTACTCTTTAATTCCAGTCACCCATGACTATTAAATTTTCGTCTCCCTTCACTACCCGAATAATTTCTTTTATCTCATCATACATTTCATCAATTTCTTCATTCACTATGCTGTTTGTAGTAGCTTACCCGCACTCCTATTTTTTTATTCATTATTAAACCTACTCCTGCATTACCCCTATTTGATTTTGTATTTATAACCCTGTATTCACCTGACCAAAAGTCTTGTTCCTCCTGCCACCGAACTTCACTAATTCCCAGTATATCTAACTTTAACCTATCCATTTCCCTTTTTAAATTTTCTAACCTACCTGCCCGATTAAGGGATCTGACATTCCATGCTCCGATCCGTAGAACGCCAGTTTTCTTTCTCCTGATAACGACGTCCTCTTGAGTAGGCCCCGCCCGGAGATCCGAATGGGGGACTATTTTACCTCCAGAATATTTTACCCAAAAGGACGCCATCACCATTTAACCATACAGTAAAGCTGCATGCCCTCACGAAAAATTACAGCTCCTTGCTTTCAGCCGTTCTCAGTATTAGCACAGCAAGGCCGTTTTGGTTAGTGTTACAAGGCCAGATCAGTCAATCATCCAAACTGATGCCCCTGCAACTACTGAAAAGGCTGCTGCCCCTCTTCAGGAACCACACGTTTTACCCCTCCGTTGTGGTTGCACCTACGGTACGGCCACCTGTATCGCTGAGGCACGCAAGCCTCCCCACCAACGGCAAGATGGTTCATAGGGCGGGGGGGGGGGGGGGGGACGACAAGTAGCAGAATGACAAGTAGCAGAAATGAGAACAACGAGAAACTTAACACCAGATCTGATGGTCACGAAGCAGATGAAGTTAAGGAATTCTGCTACCTAGGTAGTAAAATAACCAATGACGGACGGAGCAAGGAGGACATCAAAAGCAGACTAACAATGACAAAAAGGGCAGTCCTGTCCAAAATAAGTCTACTAGTATCAAACATAGGCCTGAATTTGACGAAGAAATTTCTGAGCACGTAAGTCTGGAGTACAACATTGTATGGTAGTCAAATATAAACTTTGGGGAAACCGGATCAGAAGAGAATCGAAGCATTAGAGATGTGGTACTACACACGAATTTTGAAAATTAGGTGGACTGATAAGGTAAGGAATGAGGAAGCTCTGCCCAGAATCGGAGAGGAAAGGAATAAGTGGAAAACACTGATAAGGAGAAGGGACAGGATGATAGGACATCTGTTAAGACATGAGAGAATGACTTCCATGGTATTAGAGGGAACTGTAGAAGGCAAAAACTGTAGAGGGAGACAGAGAATGGAATACATCCACCCAAAAACTGAGGACGAAGGTTGCAAGTGCTGCTCTGAGATGAAGAGATTGGCATAGGGGAGGAATTCGTGGTGGGCCGCATAAAACCAGTCAGAAGACTGATGACCCCCCCCCCCCCCAAAAAAAAAAAAATGGAACTGTGTTTGGTCATTAAGGACCAGGTCAGGATTCTTTGATTGGTGCTTGTTAATGGCCAGAATTTCAAGTAATGTTAGTCGTTTCCCTTTAATTTCTTTATGGAGAACATCACATTTCACATCATATGAATGAAATTCATTCAGAGCATCCTCAGCAAAGGTGGAACCTTTCTTTTTCAACCTCCAACTCCTTTCACGTGCAGCCAACCTAGTAGGGTTTTTGTAGGGTTTTTTGCTGAGTATATTGTCAATCAGTGTAGGACTACAACAGTTACTGCATGCCATTTCTTTATTTATTTTCAATCAGTTTTCGAAATCTGGTTTGGTTTGAGGTACAGGAAGTAGGTGGTGCACCATGGAGTGGAAGACTGCATGTTTATGTGTTATGGGATGCTGGGAACTGGCTGGTATTACTGTGTCTGACCTACATACAGTATGTCACACTGATTGCAAGAAATTATATAAATTCTACTCTGTTCTGAAGGTGGAATCTTATCTTCACTGTTCAACAGAAGATGAACAGCAGTATTCATAGCGTAAAAAGCTGGATTATATTTTCTGGATTTTTGTTTCCTGGAAATAACCTCTGAACTCCTAACCACGATGGGAGGCCATTTGTTAGCAGTGTGGTTTTGTGCTGACTGAGGTGGATAAAGGAGACCTGTTATCTTCTGTCTCTTGCTTTTGCTGAGTATATTGTCAATCAGTGTAGGACTACAACAGTTACTGTATACCATTTCTTTATTTCTTTTCAATCAGTTTTCGAAATCTGGTTTAGTTTGAGGTACAGGAAGTAGGTGGTGCACCATGGAGTGGAAGACTGCATGTTTATGTGTTATGGGATGCTGGGAACTGGCTGGTATTACTGTGTCTGACCTACATACAGAATGTCACACTGATTGCAAGAAATTATATAAATTCTACTCTGTTCTAAAGGTGGAATCTTATCTTCACTGTTCAACAGAAGATGAACAGCAGTATTCATAGCGTAAAAAGCTGGATTATATTTTCTGGATTTTTGTTTCCTGGAAATAACCTCTGAACTCCTAACCACGATGGGAGGCCATTTGTTAGCAGTGTGGTTTTGTGCTGACTGAGGTGGATAAAGGAGACCTGTTATCTTCTGTCTCTTGCTTTTGCTGAGTATATTGTCAATCAGTGAAGGACTACAACAGTTACTGTATACCATTTCTTTATTTATTTTCAATCAGTTTTCGAAATCTGGTTTAGTTTGAGGTACAGGAAGTAGGTGGTGCAGCATGGAGTGGAAGACTGCATGTTTATGTGTTATGGGATGCTCGGAACTGGCTGGTATTACTGTGTCTGTTGAGGTTACTTTCCTCTATATCTTAAATGAGTGTTGTTGGCTACTGATGTCAATGGTGATGTCTGAAACTTTGATAGAGTCTCCTCCCAACTCTATGGTAAACTTGATTTTACTGTGGTATGAATTCAAATGTTGATGAAATTTATTTAATCGTCTGGTGGTACCTGTCGACAAGCACAAAACATCATCAACATACCTAGTATAACATTGTATTTTAGAACTTAGGGGCTCCTTATCTAAACATTATCCATAAATAATTATCACTAATAAGGGACTCAGTGCGGACCCGCTTGCTAACCCATCCGATTGACTCTACAGAGACTGTAGGAATTGCCTTAAACATGTTTCAGTTTGGATTCCTATTTCTCCTGTCTTCACTAGATTTGTTCAGGTTTTATGTAACCATTCTGCTAATATTTCCATTGCATCTGCAACAGGGATATTAGAAAACAGGCTGCCAACATCAGATGAGACTAGCTTTGCACTAGATGGAATGGGCACATTTTTAGTTTCTTCGTTAATGCAAGTGAATCAGGCATTCCAAAAAAATGGTTGAAATTTAGTTTTTGTTTTATTTAGTGAACATAACTCTTTTGCTAACTTATGAACAGGTGCTGAAACTAAAGACAATACAGGTCTTAATGGCAACCTTCTTTGTGAAGCTTAGGTAACCCACATAACCCGATTGCTATTGCACTCATGTTTGTGAGGTATTTAGTATCACTATCAGTAAATGTGAACTTGCGGGTTTTAATAAGGTACTTCACTTCTACATCATATTTCACTGTGAGATCATAAAGTAACTCAGGGAACTCTACTGGGTTGAGGAATTTAAACACTTTTTTACTACATTCTGCCTTATTAAGTAACACTAAACTGTTCCCCTTGTCGCCCTTGGTGGCAATCACATCCTGAGAACACAGTTTTTTCTTTAATGTGCACAATACTTGTTGCGTGACTTTGGACTTCGGTTTCACTAACCTGTTGAGTATGGCGGGTAATTGAGCAACGTTAGAACATTTGATGATATTTTCGAAATATTCCGTCGGTTCTTAGAGGGACATAGACTTATTAATAACTTGAATACAAAGTATTAATGTTCCACAACGATATTTCTTAGTTAGTTGTGAACAGGCTTTTGGCTTCTTGGGCCAACGTCTGATAAGTTAATGCTAAATAGATAGTCAACACAACTTCAGCGAAAATTCATAGATACACAAAGAATGTTCTACAAAGATATGCGACATTTTATGAACGAGCAAATAAATCTAATATTACCGTATATTCAAGTATTAAAAGTATTTGAGTGTATAAAACAGAAATGTTCTACAAGTGAGCAATGGCACAGGCTACTATATCGTATGGAAAACTGATGAATGTTATGAACTGTCCGAATAAAGGGAGGGGTATATGGGTGTGGAAAAGTTATAACAAGCTTATTAGCTAATGATGCTACTTTAATAAGGGCGAGTAACGGAACTATGTTTGGTCATTAAGGACCAGGCCTGGATTCTTTGATTGGTGTTTACTAATGTCCAGAATATCAAGTAATGTTAGTTTTCTCCCTTATGGAGAACATCACATTTCACACCGTATGAATGACATTCATTGAGAGCATGTCCCTGTTGCAGAGGCAATGGAAATTTTAACAGAATGGTTACATAAAACCATAACAAATCCAGTGGGGACAGAAGATATATGGATGGAAACTGAAATCAAATTTGAAGCCTGTTTGCTTCATGTCATAACGAATACAAGAGAGTATGAGTATTGCTATCTGCGGGTCGCCCCCCCCCCTCCCCCCGCCCCGTCCCCGTCCCCGTCCACCGCCTTTGATGTTGATGAGGGACATCAGATCCATATGGAATGAAAAGTTAATAACTTAATACTGTTAGGTGTTGAACATCTCCACAAAGGTTGATAAATATCGGACCGGTGCATCTTGATGTAACACTTTCCATTTCCATCAGTGTATAACAACAGATGCGAACACAAAATTATCACTTCTGTTCAGCAAGGAAACAGGAGACATAGGTTTAGAGATGCGAGATTTACGAGGTCGTTCTTTAAGTAATGCAATACATTTTTTCTCGGCCAATTTCTATTGAAAAAAATTCAGAATTTGTTGCTGTACATCGTGGGATACTCCCGCTTCAGCATTTATAGTTTCGTTAAGTTCCGGTAGGTGACGGCACTGTACGTAGCTTTGAAAATGGCGTCCGTAACGGAGGTGCGTTCTAGGCAGAGAACTGACATTGAAATTCTTTTGGCAGAAAACCAGAGGGTTGTAGATATTCATAGACGCTTGCAGAATGTCTACAGAGACCTGGCAATGAATAAAAGCAGGTAAGTTGTTGGGCGAGGCATCTGTCATCATCGCAAAAAGGTCGTGCAAACCTGTCCGATCTCCCGCGTGCCAGCCGGCGGCACACAGATGCAAACGAACTTCTCCTTCTCCTTGACAACGCAAGGGCTCGCACAAGTCTGCGCACCCGATGTGAGCTGAGAAGACTTCATTGAACTGTTCTTCCTCATCCACCTTACAGCCCAGATCTCGCACCATCCGACTTCCATCTGCTTGGTTCAAAGAAGGATGCACTCCGAGGTAAGCAGTATGTAGCTGATTGGGAGGTTACTGATGCAGTAAGAAGTTGTCTCCGACGTCGAGCCGTAGAGTGTTACCATGCTAGCACACAGGCCCTCGCAATAAGATGGCGCAAGGCCGTCGCATTGAACGGAGATTATGTTGAAAAATAGGGCTTTGTGGCCCAGAGTGAGGGGAATACCTTGGTGTATTTGAACCCTGAATAAAACCAATCTGCTTTCAGGAAAAAAATGTGTTGCATTACTTATTGAAAGCCCACCGTAACATATCAACTATGCTTACAAGCCATTAACTTACTACATAAGTCATTACAACTCTAAAACCTCCCACATATGACAACAGACTTGGTGCGTTCTCAAGATCTGCGTAACCCCAGTCAATTGAGCTACCAGCAGAAAGAGAGTGTCATGGACAGGTGAAGAAGGTCTTACGATCAGTGACCATAACTTTCTATACTTTGTTCTGACAGATAAAGTCGCAGTCGGAAACTGTGTACACCGGTTATCAATAAACAGAGTTCCCAACTTAAAAAGGGCGAGGTCCTCATTTAGACCTTCGTCGTACAAGAACGGGAGATTTTACATTGATGAGATGGTACAAAAAATCACAGCAGCGATTCAGAAAATACAAAAGGTGGTAGTTCTCCTCAGACGGTGCTGGAGAAATAGGAGAGGGTACCGTTACAAGGACTTGACGGAGGTCGGCAAGAGTGGCCGAGCGGTTCTAGGCGCTACAGTCTGGAACCGCGCGACCACTACGGTCGCAGGTTCGAATCCTGCCTCGGACATGGATGTGTGTGATGTCCTTATATTAATAAGGTTTAAGTAGTTCTAAGTTCTAGGGGACTGATGACCTTAGAAGCTAAGTCCCATAGTGCTCAGAGCCATTTTTTGAACTTGATGGAGGAGGGGGGGGGGTTAGGTTCAGCAGGGACTTTAATGTGAACGCTGCTTCTAGACGACAACTGTGAAAATAAGACAGGACGACAGAAGTAGCTGAGACAAGAGATGAATTAAACTTTGTAGTTATGGCTTTTGTTGAACAACAAGTAACTACGGCTATTATAACGTCGAAGAAGAAGGCCTGACGGAATAAAAGTCGATGTTATACAGGCACTAAGACATAGAAGAGTACCACGCAGGTATACAACGAATGCCTACTTCAAGAAAGAATACAAAATACTTGGGAACAGGAGGGATCACCATGATGAGAAATCGAGAGTTTAAGGATCCATCAATGACGAAGGCGTACCGGCCAAAATTCATGTTAAACGTAATGGGAAAGATTCAAGAAAAACTCTTCTGTGGGTGATTAGAAACTCATAACATTCTTGCAAGTGTAAACTCCAATCAGTTCTGGTTTAGAAAGGGAAAATCAAATGAAGTTTCCGCTTTGACGCTTTAACCATCGTCAGTACCTCTAATGCCTTACTGCTGTGGGAGAAAATCCAGACTTACCCGATACACAGTTTATGAGAAAGAATTGAACAAAGGATGAGTGAATGTAGATTTTCCTGGTGTATAATGCTGTGAAACGCTCTGAGGTCTCTAGTCGGGTGGCAGTGCTAAGATACCACGACCTTTGGAAGAGTGTCATACTCATTACGGGAGACCCAATAACTTCTCATCATTACGTAAAGTGTGCCCAGAGTGGTCCGTTTGAAGTACTGTTTTTGGTGATGTTGCCCTTTATCTGATTTTGTAAGAGCTAGGATCTATACAAGAAGCAAGAGGCTAATGGGATACGATATTCTATTGGTGGTAACAGGAGTCCAATGTGCAACGAGAAGGCAACAGCAAACTCATTCTACAAATACAGGGAATAAACTACAGATGGCGGCAAGCAAGACAGTTTGGCTAGTGTTTAAAGCAAAGCTCGAAAGAAGGAGAGACTCTATAATAAAAATAAAGAATGAACCACGAAAAAGCCAAGAGGTAACCAGATAATTGGAATTGATGTTAGACGAGAGACAAAATTTATTTTCCTACATCCCTTAAGAATGCTGAAAAAGACTCTACGTAATGAAAAAATCGGTATAGGACAGAATAGGTGGTGCCGCACGGAGTAGCCGCGTGGTCTAGGGCCCCTTCTCACGGTTCGCGCGGCTCCCCCCGTCTGAGGTTCTAGCCCTCCAGCGCTCACCCCCTCGGGCATGGGTGTGTGTGTTGTCCTTAGCGTAAGTTAGTTTATGTTAGATTAACTGATGTGTAAGCGTAGGGACTGACGACCTCAGCAGTTCGGTCCCATTGGAACTTAATACTACCACCACAGAATAGGTGCGGAGATTCGTTAAAAAGTATAAGAATATAAAATTTGGAGGAAATTTTGGAGATTTGTGGTAAGTTCCTATGGGACCAGACTGCTGAGGTCATTGGTCAATAGGCTTACACACTACTTAATCTAACTTAAACTAACTTACGCTAAGGATAACGCACACACCCATGTTCGAGGGAGGACTCGAACCTCCGACGGGGGGAGCCGCGCGAACCGTGGCAAGGGGCCTAAAACCGCACGGCTACCATGTGTGGCAAATTTGGAGGAAAATCACAGAGTAATGGCTGAAGAAGGAAGACGTCCAGAGGTCGAAGGAAGTCGTAGGACAACCTGTGACAGCTAAATAAGAAATTAAATTACTGCTCCTGCAAGAATAGCAATGTTACTGCGACTCAGAATAAACAGAAAGGCTTGTTTACGGTTTCATCCCAAAACAGATCTAATCATGCGAGTGGGGCTATGAAGGAACTACGTATCATTTGGGATGGAGTGCAATATGTAGTCGGTAGAGACAGATCACAAGAATTTCTACTGGAATCAAAAAGTCTCTACAATAATGAGAAAAGAAAGGCTATGACACCATCTCGCAGGGACTGGTTACAACAACACGAACAGTAACGTGACGAGATGAAACAGAAAATCAAAAAGTAACTAAAGTGACGTAAGAATGGAGAAGAAGAATACGAGCAGGAAAATATCGCTACGTGACGATGATGACTTACAGCGATATACAGCTCCCTAATGGTCTGTCGTGGATCTGCGTCTTAGGGACAGTCGAGAGAGTAACATAAGCAGAATCTTAAAAAGAGAAGGCTACACCATCCACATAATTGTTAAGATTGAAACTACCTCTAACTCTGTTAACTGCCTAAACTCATTTCAATCACGAATCCCAGCAGTGCAAATCCCATTCTTTTTCATAAGTCACTTACCCCACAGATAATTTTCATAACACGAACTACAGCAATTACAGCAAGAGGCAACTACAGCCAGCTGAATAAAAAAATTCTAACTACTATAGACTCGTAACTACTAAGAGGCATATGGTTAGCCAAAGAAAGATTTTATTGAAGAGCAAACAATGTATTTAGAAAATTTAACCTTATTCATGTGGCATCCAGTTCCAAAAATGATATAGTTGTCAATAATCCCACTGCCCAAACATTATCGACGAAACATCCATCATCACAAATATCCTTGCGTATTTTCTTATAAACACATCATATCATCTCACTCACAATGCATATCCTACCAACACAGAGTCGCCACTAAAAATACCACGTCCATACACTTCCCTATCCACTCACTAACTGTTAGTCCGTCCAACCACATAAACTGTTGCCGAGGCCGCAGAGCGCTGACAGCGATATTAACACTGTCTATAGCGCTGCCAACATACAAACAGGCTACTTACAAGATGAAGGACATTAGCCCATTTGCACACAGTCTGTCTGTCTCCGGGATTCCACTTCACGTGTGCCAGAGATGAACACAACCGGCAGGGTAGGGCGTAACTGAGGAAGAAGAAAAGACGGAAAAGACTTAGCTTTTTCTTTTATAATAAAACACGGGAAGGCTGGTGGTCGTTTAGAACACTGTGCAACAAAATTAAAGGATCACTTTTTTGAATCCCCGTACCTGTCTCCCAATGCGACGCAAAGTTTGAAATTTGGCTCAAAGGTGCCTACAACCTTTCTCTGTAGCGGTGCAAAAGCGTGGCGATCTGCGTCACCCTCGGGCTCGGTGACGCTTCAAACAGTAAGATGTCGACACATGCGGAAAAAGGCCACAGCTCAGAATATTCCGTGAGCTGTAATGTGGGTTACTGATGTCACATTGGCACCAGATTTCACCACATTTCTGCCCAAAGCCACCGTGGACGTGTCACTCGATGAGAAGGTCGTCACAGCCCCTCTTACCCACGTTTCACCCCTTCTTTTGACTTCTCTGCAGTGGAGGTCATAACACGAAACCCTGGGTTGAAATCACATGGTTTTCTTATGAGCTGAAGAGGAGACCATTTCAGACACACCGCCGCTGAGAACTGACATGAAAAGGCCTCAAGGTGTGTCATAAACGGCGTCAGTGAAACGACCCCTTTCCCGGGTGCGTTGATTCCCACGCATTTCGCCGTCGGAAACGACATTTCGCAGTTCGGTGAGCAACAGGAGGATGTTCTTGACAACTTTTAACTCTGCTGACAACGTCAGACGTTTCAAACCTACTCTAAGGAGACTGTGCGGCTGCATCCCCACTGAACATGATCCCTCCCTTCTACAGTGCAGTGCGACCGCAAATTTCGCTCTCGTGTGCAGGTTGAGCCATTAGGGGACGTTAAAAACCACCCAACGACATTTGAAAGTGATCCGAAGCAATAAAGGGTAATTATGTTTTTTCAGCAATCTTGTTTGCGCTCTCCTGAGGCTTCATCACACGGGAGTGTAACGTTAACACGTGCATCAGTAAAACAGCAAAACCCTTGCCAATACTGTCGGTGCCACCCACGCACCTTTGTTGAGCACATTATAAATGGACCTTCATAAATTTCGACACAGGGTTAGGCAAACCTTCGACAACCCTTAGGTGCGGTTTGCCTGCTTTCTCGTGGTCCTGACCTCCTTCGCAGAAACATGAGAAGAAGGGGTGGAATGATCATAAGAGGTGTTGTGACGACCCTTTCATCTTGTGACACGTCGACTGTGGCATCCGGCAGAATTGTGATGGAATCTGGTGCCAACGTAACGTCATTAACCCACCTTAGAGCTCTCATAAACTTCTGAGCTGTGGCGTTTTTGCCGGATGTGTCGACACCTTGCTATTTGAAGTGTCGCCGAGCCCAAGGGTAACGTTGCAGGGAGCCACGTTTCTGCACCATCACGGAGGAAGGTTGCAGACCCCTTTGATCCAAATTTCAAACTTATGCTTCGCAATCAGAGACAGTTACGAAAATTGAAAAAGTGATCCTTCAGTCTGTTGTGCAGTGTAGTAGCAGTACCACCAGTTTTTTTCGGTTTCTTTAACCTATTTAATAATTTCTCTTCGTTATAATCTAAATCAACATGTATAGTGCACAAATTACCGTAAAGTGTACGGCGAAGGGTCTGTTACTGGAGTTTATTGAACATTTCCGAAACGCCGTGACGCTTACTAAATGACCCAGTGACGATACACGCTTGTCTTACAAGTTGACCTACTCGTCATCACTAATTTCGTCCAAATTTATGTTATACGCAAGACTTGGTCAGAAATGCCAATGGTAGTAGTGGGAATTCCAGATGGTCGACCGTTTAGAAAAAAAATGTATTTTTGGTGCGGATCGGAAGTGGCATTAGCCATTTATGATAACGTAAATAGCAGATTGCGCATGACGCAGAGGAAAGAGCAAATAACGGTAATCCGAAGGTCGTGGGTTCGAGTCCCTAAGGACGATTTTTATCATTTTCAATTTCTACGTTACTTTCACTACAAATAAACCGAAATAATTCCCAATATAATGTATTTATTAATGTTTTCATAAAGGGAATGAAAAGGAAAGACAAAGAAAAATTAGATATCACAAATAAATTTCTAGGCAGGAAATATAAGGTGGACACGAAAAAATCGTAAATAAAATTAGATACTTTTACTATTTTTCAGTTGATGATTTGCACGTTCTGCGGTGATATTCATGGTAAAAACAGGGGAAGCAATAATTTTCAGGACATCTAGTACACGTTATAAACACCGTATTTTTGCAGTTGTAAAGTTTCTATAGAAAATCAAACGTGGTTTACATTATAAAAGGTTATCTCTCATGGTACAATTTGGCAGAAAACCACGTGTAACGCTTCATTACGCCAAATATTGGTGAGGATAGCTGGTTATGTACGGTGGAATGTACTTTGATGCAGTGTACTCGAAGGTCAAAATAAAAACAAACGGATACAGAATACGAAGTCCAGTACGCTTCGATTACAATCTTCTCTTGGAACGTTACTTGCAGAGACCTCGTGGTCGCTGTAAGTACAGCTCTTTCTCGTACATTTATTTCCAACCCCAATATTTCTTTGCTTTTCCTATTCGTGCCTCATATGAAAATGTTAATAAATACTGAGCATCGGTTTATTTGCAGTGTAAGTAACATAGAAGTTTAAAATAAATTAAGTTTCCGTATAAAGGCTCGACCTCACCATCGTCGGGTTATCGTTCTGTACTCTTTCCGCTGCGCCAGCGGCTGCCTGGGAATTCTGGTGACGTAAATGGCCCATGCCTCGCCCGACCCACGAGAAAAAAGGGATTTTTTTTTCTTAACGCTTGGCTATCTGGAGCTTCAAGTTCTCTCACTTTCACTTCTGGTCAAGCCCTGCATATTCCACAAATCTGGACGAAATCTGCAATGACCAGTCGGCGTGGTCACTTTGTTAGTTGAATTTTCTCTTTTCTCTATTAAGCCAACCTGATAAGGGTCCCAGGCTGATGAGCAGAACTCAAGAATTGTTCGAACGACTGTTTTGTCATCACTTCCTGATAAATGAATTAAGTTAGTTCAATAATCTTCCAGTGAATGTCATCCTTGCATCTGCCATTCCTGCATCTATTTGTAACTGATCATACAACTTCAGGTTACTCTGGACAGTTACTCCTGGGTATTTTACGGTTGTTACTCTTTCTAGTGATTTGTCTCGTTGTCGAAGAGTAATGACTTCCTTCACCTATTTCTATGTAATATGAATAGGATTTTCAGTGTCAGCTGCTAGTCCGCGTACCAGTTGTCAATCCTCTGGGCATTTCACTACTGTCTTCTTACACTTGCACTTCAGACCTCCCTGTTGACAACAACATCATCCGTGAAAATTCTCATAGAACTTCCGACGTTATCCACTACATCATTTATATGTATCTTACACAATAACAGCCCCATAAATCTTCATAAGGGTAGCACCAAAATTACGTTTACATCTGTTACTTTCGATCTGTTAAGAGCGAAATGATGAGTTTTGTTTGCGGGCGAGTCAGTCTAATCACATCAATTTGCTGATACTGGATAAGCTCGTACTTTGTTCACTAATTTCCTGTACGGAATTGTGCCATATGCCTTTCGAAAGCCGGAGAACACGATATCGACTCGGGCACCGTTGTCTACAGCGTCCTTGATCTCGTGGACGAATAGAGACCTGAGTTCTGCAAGATCTTTCTTTGCAGAACGTATGTGGTTCTCATAGGGGACATTTTCGTATCGAGAAAAGGTCATCACGGATGAGCACAAAATATGTTCCATTATTATACAACAGACTGACGCCAGTTAACCTTAATTATGTACGTCCATCTGACAATCCTCCTTGTAATTGGGGATGTTCTGCGCTTTTTCCAATTGCTTGGTACTCTTTGTTACTTCAGCAAACTTCGATAAACTGCTGCTAGAAAGGAAGCAACTTCTTTCTCACAGTCTTTGTAGAATCTTGTAGGAATCTTATGCAGTCCAAACAACTTTCTACAGTTCAGCGATTTAAGTAGATTTTTATATTCCGCAATCTTTTATCTCAAAATATGTTATCTCGACGTTCGTGTCGTGACTGAAAGGAGATATTCTTATTGCGAGCTTCTGCATTAAAACAGGACCGAATTCAGTATTTCGGTCTCCTCTCATTCATTTTTCGTTACGGTACCAGTAAGGTCACATGACGACTGAATAGATATACAGGCTGAGTCGCGTAGGACATAACACCCCCCCCCCCCCCCCCCTCAATTATTCCGGGGGAGATCGCACGTATCGACGAGCGGTGTTCTGCGAATCATAGCGGACTATGGGGCACATACGTTGTTACATGCACAATAATCACAACGATTATATTGACCGAGATAATGAGGCAAGTACATGTTTTTTAAATGGGACGCTGTACTTTTTTTGCCATCATTCGAACGCTCTGGAAAAGACGCGTATAGTGATGTAACGCATGTTGCTATTGTGATTCAAACTTCGCTTAAAAGACACTGGGAAATATTGTACGGTTGAAGGTGGAGGCGGTCGGAAGCGGCTGCAGACTGTAAACAAGCCTCGCGCGACCCGCAGGCCGAGTTGCCGTGCTCTATGCAGCATGCACGGCCTGCGCTACGTGGGTAAATCCTCATCCACCCTCTTTTAAGCAAAGTTTGAATCACAATAGCAACATGCGTCACATCACAATACGCGTCTTTTCCAGGGCGTTCGAATGATGGTAAAAAAAAGTATAGCGTCCCATTTAAAAAACATGTACTCTCCTCATTATCTCGGTCAATATAAACGTTGTGATTATTGTGCATGTACCAACGTGTGTGCCTCATAGTCCGCTATGATTCGCCGAAAACCGCATGCCGATACGTGCAATCGCCCACGGAATAAAGGGGATGTTACGTCTTACGCGACTCAGCCTGTATATCCACTTATTGGTTTTGCGTAAGTCTAAATCGTCTTAGGATTTTTGGTCCGATCTGTTTGCAGAATTTTGCTTCAGAACTCATTGGACGTGCCTAGAACTGCTCTCCTTACGCTCATTTTGAATTCGTTCAGATATTGGTTGTTAACAACTATTCTGTAAGTGCTTGAAGTCAGAGAGTTCCTCCTCTTAGTTAACTGATTCGCAAAGATACGTTCTATTAGTTACTGGGCGGTGTAAGGCGTTGTCGTCATGAGTTGATTCTGTAATTAACTGCTCGAAGTATTTCTCGGAAAAAACGTTCAGACCAATCTCACACAAATTCATGTTTCTGGCACGAGGCTCCAATTATATGGCTAGGAAACTGGAGTCTCCCTCAGATACAATAGTATTAATAGGAATCTTACCCCAAGTTTTCTCTGAAATGCTCTATAAAAGCACCCGATTACCTGTTTACCCTCAGCCAGGTAATTCCACATCCGTAATCTGTTGGTTGGTTGAGTTTGGGGGAGGGGACAGCGAGGTCATCGGTTCTACCGGGTTAGGGAAGGATGTGGAAGTCAGCCGTGCCCTTTCCTGAAGCGATTTACGGAGATCACGGAAAACCTAAGTCAGAATGGCCGGACGCGGGTTTGAACCGTCGTCCTCTCCAATGCGAGTCCAGGAACGTTACTACAGTATACGTCACACCACAATGTGGCCCAGTTTTGAACCGTTCTGCGCATGCCCGTCTACTAACACCTAGCGGCCAATGAAATTTGGTCCTTATGGTAACTTCTTGCTGTGAGCAGCGCATTTCGACGAAAGACGCTCTCCTCCAGACTGCCACACAGCGATACTCCAGTGGTGACGCAGTTTTATTCAGTGATGTCCATAACAACACTTCGTTAAGCTTGGCAGCATGGAAGGCCTCTGCGCAGAGGCGCCTTCCAACGCAAAGCATTCTATAGAGACTATAGCGTTCTTTATGGCAATAAATGCGCCGTCATCATTGGCATCTAGCTTGCCTGTATGATACATATTCCAATCCGAATTCCGGATTTCACTTCTACTCACTTCCCGTTCCTGATGCTTTTTAGATATTATTATCTTTAACAAGTGAGAACAATTATGGGACCTTTTTACCAGGATATTTCTGCAGTTTGGTGATACCACGCAAACATTTTCTCTACCTGAGCTGCAACGACGACCATTTCTTTTGAGAGTAACTTGATAGATCATTCTCCCATTCCAGTAGGTCCTACAATTTTCGACCTGAGAGCGGCTATCAAGAAATCCGCGTCCGAGATCGTCGCAGAAGCGTCTGGTTTAGAATTGCCAGTCAGCTCCAAGCCAGAGAATTGCGATCCATTCTGGGTAAACTGCTGCATGCATCTAACCGAGAAAGGCCTCACAACACAGCCAGCAATACTCATTCTTGCTAGAATTGGCAGCCGGTTGCACCCATAGCATTCTCTCAAAAGGAAAAAACACCCTTAATTGATATTCGTACAGGTATCGACGTAAAACGCAAAATTATAAACTTTGGTGGCCGATGGACGAATGGATGACGCTGGAGAGCAATTTCACCGCGTATCTGGCAAGGACAGCAGACAGCGAACTTGTCGACATCAGGGCATAAAGTATTTAGGCATTTCATTCGGTGTGCTTAGTTGGACAGTAACTATGCCTCGCAGGTTGGCGCGTACACATCGTCAAGAAGCAAGTGGTTAACCTACAGAGAAGACAGAACGTTGGGATCGAGCAATTGTCAGAGAGGCACTCAGAGCCCCGGGTTCATCATTGTCATTGATCTGACGTGCAACTGGTGCTTCAGGGACCACAACGACCATTAACAGGCGACTGGCAGAAAGGGGCTGAACTCAAAGCGCCCCTTGCGCCGACTACCATTGACCTCTGTAACCAACAAGCCAGTTTCATCTACATCTACATCCATACTCCGCAAGCCACCTGACGGTGTGTGGCGGAGGGTACCTTGAGTACCTCTATCGGTTCTCCCTTCTATTCCAGTCTCGTATTGTTCGTGGAAAGAAGGATTGTCGGTATGCCTCTGTGTGGGCTCTAATCTCTCTGATTTTATCCTCATGGTCTCTTCGCGAGATATACGTAGGAGAGAGCAATATACTGCTTGACTCTTCGGTGAAGGTATGTTCTCGAAACTTTGACAAAAGCCCGTACCGAGCTACTGAGCGTCTCTTCTGCAGAGTCTTCCACTGGAGTTTATCTATCATCTCCGTAACGCTTTCGCGATTACTAAATGATCCTGTAACGAAGCGCGCTGCTCTCCGTTGGATCTTCTCTATATCTTCTGTCAACCCTATCTGGTACGGATCCCACACTGCTGAGCAGTATTCAAGCAGTGGGCGAACAAGCGTACTGTAACCTACTTCCTTTGTTTTCGGATTGCATTTCCTTAGGATTCTTCCAATGAATCTCAGTCTGGCATCTGCTTTACCGACGATCAACATTATATGATCATTCCATTTTAAATCACTCCTAATGCGTACTCCCAGATAATTTATGGTATTAACTGCTTCCAGTTGCTGACCTGCTATTTTGTAGCTAAATGATAAAGGATCTATCTTTCTGTGTATTCGCAGCACATTACACTTGTCTACATTGAGATTCAATTGCCATTCCCTGCACCATGCGTCAATTCGCTGCAGATCCTCCTGCATTTCAGTACAATTTTCCATTGTTACAACCTCTCGATACACCACAGCATCATCTGCAAAAAGCCTCAGTGAACTTCCGATGTCATCCACAAGGTCATTTATGTATATTGTGAATAGCAACGGTCCTATGACACTCCCCTGCGGCACACCTGAAATCACTCTTACTTCGGAAGACTTCTCTCCATTGAGAATGACATGCTGCGTCCTGTTATCTAGGAACTCCTCAATCCAATCACACAATTGGTCTGATAGTCCATATGCTCTTACTTTGTTCATTAAACGACTGTGGGGAACTGTATCAAACGCCTTGCGGAAGTCAAGAAACACGGCATCTACCTGTGAACCCGTGTCTATGGCCCTCTGAGTCTCGTGGACGAATAGCGCGAGCTGGGTTTCACATGACCGTCTTTTTCGAAACCCATGCTGATTCCTACAGAGTAGATTTCTAGTCTCCAGAAAAGTCATTATACTCGAACACAATACGTGTTCCCAAATTCTACAACTGATCGACGTTAGAGATATAGGTCTATAGTTCTGCACATCTGCTCGACGTCCCTTCTTGAAAACGGGGATGACCAGTGCCCTTTTCCAATCCTTTGGAACGCTACGCTCTTCAAGAGACCTACGGTACACCGCTGCAAGAAGGGGGGCAAGTTCCTTCGCGTACTCTGTGTAAAATTGAACTGGTATCCCATCAGGTCCAGAGGCCTTTCCTCTTTTGAGCGATTTTAATTGTTTCTCTATCCCTCTGTCGTCTATTTCGATATCTACCATTTTGTCATCTGTGCGACAATCTAGAGAAGGAACTACAGTGCAATCTTCCTCTGTGAAACAACTTTGGGAAAAGACATTTAGTATTTCGGCCTTTAGTCTGTCATCCTCTGTTTCAGTACCATTTTGGTCACAGAGTGTCTGGACATTTTGTTTTGATCCACCTACCGCTTTGACATAAAACCAAAATTTCTTAGGATTTTCTGCCAAGTCAGTACATAGAACTTTACATTCGAATTCATTGAACGCCTCTCGCATAGCCCTCCTCACACTACATTTCGCTTTGCGTAATTTTTGTTTGTCTGCAAGGCTTTGGCTATGTTTATGTTTGCTGTGAAGTTCCCTTTGCTTCCGCAGCAGTTTCCTAACTCGATTGTTGTACCACGGTGGCTCTTTTCCATCTCTTACGATCTTGCTTGGCACATACTCATCTAACGCATTATGTACGACGGTTTTGAACTTTGTCCGCTGATCCTCAACACTATCTGTACTTGAGACAAAACTTTTGTGTTGAGCCAACAGGTACTCTGAAATCTGCTTTTTGTCACTTTTTCTAAACAGAAAAATCTTCCTACCCTTTTTAATATTCCTATTTACGGCTGAAATCATCGATGCCGTAACCGCTTTATGATCGCTGATTCCCTGTTCTGCGTTAACTTTTTCAAATAGTTCGGGTCTGTTTGTCACCAGAAGGTCTAATATGTTATCGCCACGAGTCGGTTCTCTGTTTAACTGCTCAAGGTAGTTTTCAGATAAAGCACTTAAAAAAATTTCACAGGATTCTTTGTCCCTGCCACCCGTTATGAACGTCTGAGTCTCCCAGTCTATATCCGGCAAATTAAAATCTCCACCCAGAACTATAACATGGTGGGGAAATCTACTCGAAATATTTTCCAAATTATCCTTCAGGTGCTCAGCCACAACAGCTGCTGTGCCAGGGGGCCTATAGAGACATCCAATTACCATGTCTGAGCCTGATTTAACCGTGACCTTCACCCAAATCATTTCACATTTCGGATCTCCGTCAATTTCCTTCGATACTATTGCACTTCTTATCGCTATAAACACGCCTCCCCCTTCACTGTCCAGCCTGTCTCTGCGGTATACATTCCAATCTGAGTTTAGGATTTCATTACTATTTACGTCTGGTTTCAGCCAACTTTCTGTCCTTAGCGTTGTGACCGTTTATTAATGAGAGCAGTTCTGGGACCTTTCTGTAGACGCTCCTGCAGTTTACTATTAGCACATTAATATTGTTATTCCCTGTTGCATTTTGCCTACCTACCTTGCTGCGTCTCAGGAGGCGTCTTGTCGGGCCTAGGGAGGGGATTCTCTAACCTAAAAAACCCCCATGGGCACTCCACACGTACTCCGCTAACCTTGTAGCCGCTTCCGGCGTGTAGTGCACGCCTGACCTATTCAGGGGGACCCTACATTTCTCCACCCGATAGCGGAGGTCGAGAAATTTGCACCCCAGATCTCCGCAGAATCGTCTGAGCCTCTGGTTTAAGCCTTCCACTAGGCTACAAACCAGAGGACCGCGATCGGTTCTGGGAACGATACTACAAATAGTTAGCTGTGATTTCACCCCGCGAGCGAGGCTTTCCGCCTTCACCAATTCCGCCAACCGCCTGTACGAACTGAGGATGACCTCTGAACCCAGACGGCAGGAGTCATTGGTGCCGACATGAGCAACAATTTGCAGTCGGGTGCACCCAGTGCTCTCTATCGCCGCCGGTAGGGCCTCCTCCACATCTCGGATGAGACCCCCCGGCAAGCAGACAGAGTGAACACTGGCCTTCTTCCCCGACCTTCCCGCTATTTCCCTAAGGGGCTCCATCACCCGCCTAACGTTGGAGCTCCCAATAACTAATAAACCCCTCCCCCCGTGTGCCTCCTCGGACCTTGCTGAAGGAGCAGCCACATGTCCACTCACAGGCAGAGCGGGCGATGCCACACGGCCAGCCTCCACATTGACCCTCCGCCTCGTGCGCCGCGAACGCCGCTGAACCCGCCACTCCCCTTGGGGAGAGGGGGGCCCAACCGCGCCCAGTACACGCGAAGATGTCTCGACAGCAGGGACAGTGGGTGAAGCATGTAACACCTGGGGTGTACCTTGCGACGCACCAGACTCCCCACTGCCGCTACACTCCGAGGCAGCAGCCTGAAGACGGCTGACCGCGGCCATCAACACGCTCAGCTGTTCGCGAACAGTGGCCAGCTCCTCCTGCGTCCGTACACAGCAGTCACACATCCTATCCATCCTAAGGAATCAATTTACTGAAGAGAGTTAATCAACCTTTAACTAGACTGCTAATTCACTAAAGGCGGCTGTTTATTCACTAAACTGTGGTTGCTAAGCACTTCTTGTAGAAAACAATGAAAATAGCACTACCTGTCTCTGGACTGTATTGCAAACAAACACTAGCACTACTGGCACTATGGTTGACTAAAGGGACTCTCTCTGACTGTATTCAAAACAAACACGAAATCTATGGAACTATTAATAGCACTCGACAATTAAAGCTTCCTAAAAGCAAATACACACGGAAGAAGAAGTGACACTAGGGTCGAGCACATTCGGCCTCCAATCTCTTTGACTGGAGTAGAATTGTCTTCAGTGATGTCTGGAGACGCCCCGGACAGTGGTGGGCTATCAACCTGGCTTGTCAAATGCTATAAGGCCCGACAACCAGGAGAGATGGTCTGCGGTGCCATTTCACGTCATAGCAGGATTCTTTTGGTTGTTATCCGCAGCACCTTTACAGTACAGCACTACGCCAACGATATTCTATTCTCCGATTTGTTGCCCTTCATGGTAAACCATCCTGGGCTTATATTTCATCAAGATAATGCCCGCCCGCACATGGCGAAGAGTTTCTATTGCTTGTCTTCGTGCTTCCCAAACTCTACCATCTCCAGAAAGATCGCCGGATCTATTCCCAACGGAGAACATTTGCAGCATTATGGGCAGTGGCCTCAACCACCTCGGTATTTTGACGATCTAACGCTCGAATTCAACGGAATTTGGCATGATATTCCTCAGGAGGAGATCCAATAACTGTATGAATCAATTCTAAGCCGAATAACTGCTGCATTATTGACTTGCTCAATTTGTGAAGCTCTTTCTCTTGAATAAATGATCCAATTTTTCTGAAAATGTAGTCATTTGTTTGTCTGTACATGTAAATCACATCTAATGATTTCCGCCTCATTGGGATAATTCCTTCGTGGTGCGTCATTTTTTTTTTTTTTTTGTCTTAGAGTGTATTTCCCAGAGGAGCTCCATTACCCACCAACGCTAAAGGTCCCAGTGACTAATATACCCCACTTCTGTGCCTGTCCGAACTTGGAGGGAAAATGGACATCGGCCAAAATATGAGGCATCCTTGCTGATTCAGATGCGTTATGAACACTGGGAAACACTGCTGCCAAGGCTTAAAGTGGGCAGCTTTCCACCCAAAGATATGCGTTCCTACCAGTATCTGCTGCTCATACTTGAGTTAGGACATACCAGTCAGATGAAAACGGACTTTTCAGCGGATTTTAGCGGCAGCAGAGGCGTCGCACTTTTAGCAATAGGTGCTCCAAAGTCGCCGCAACATATAGCAGCTGCCTGAAGCCTGTCAAACGTGGAAAACACACCTTCTAGCTCTTTCCGTTCAGTGGCCATTTCACCTTGTATCTATACACACCAAGACCAGTTCACATCTATTTACTACTACGCAAAACTATACATACTTACGAAAAATATGTACTAATAGAAGAAGTCACAGATTAACTAAGAATATACAAACAGACCGCAACAGTATTTCAAACTACCGACTATAGAATTGTAGGCAGCATAAATACACACCACTAAAATTACAATAGACACCAGATGTGAACAAGAAAAATAAAAATTTGGTAAGTGCGAGTAAGACACGCGCACTGAGGGTTCTGTACAAACTTAATGATGTATATTTATAGTACATCCATCTCAGTAATCAAGAATATCGGCGATTTTTACCTGTTGTCGACATCGTTACCGGGAAGATATTGGGCCCGGGAAATCCAGAACTTTCGAGAATGTTTTAATTTTTAAGTTTTACGTTTAAATGTTTTGTGTAATTTCGCATTGTTATTGTGATTCCTAAGAAAAGGGGTCTTAACAGACAGACAGTCGGATAACAAATGATAAAAAAGTATTTTTTCGTGTGATATAGTTATAAATTAACAATTGTTTAATTTTTTCCTTACTTGTGCTGTGAGACCTTGCTTCTTGCCAAATTTTATGATCCTAAGTCAACGAGAATTACCCTATAGGTTTTGATGAGTAAGCTTGTGAGCACAAAAAAGTTTTTTTTTAATCATAAATCTTCTGACTGGTTTGATGCATCCCGCCACGAAATCCTCTCCTGTGCCAACCTTTTCACCTGAGAGTAGCACTTGCAACCTACATCCTTAATTATTTGCTGGATGTATCCAAATCTCTGTCTTCCCCTACAGTTCTTACCCTCTACAGCTCCCTCTGCTTCCGTGGAAGTTAGTCCTTGATGTTTTGACGTATGTCTTATCATCCTGTCCCTTATTCTTGTCAGTGTTTTTCATATATTCCTTTCCTCGCCGATTTTATGGATAACCTCCTCATTTCTTAACCTTGTCAGTTCACCTAATTTTCAACATTATTCAGTAACACCACATCTCAAATGCTTCTGTTATCTTCTGTTCCGCTTTTCCGACAGTCCATGTCTCATTGTCATACAATGCTGTGCCCCAAAAGTACATTCTCAGAACTTTCTTCCTCACATTAAGACCTATATTTGACACTAGTAGGCTTCTCTTGGCCAGGAATGCCCTTATTGGCAGTGCTAGTCAGCTTTTTGTGTCCCTTTGCTCCGCCCGTCACTGGTTATTTTGCTGACTAGATAGCAGAATTTCTTAACTTTATCTACTTCGTAATCACCAGTTATGATATTAACTTTCTCGTTGTTCTCATGTCTGCTACTTTTCATTACTTTCGTCTTTCTTCGATTTGCTCTCAGTCCATATTCTGTACTCATTAAACTGTTCATTCAAAAGTGCTGTAATTCTTCTTCACTTTCACTGAGCATAGCAATGTCATCAGCCACCCTTGTCGCTGATAACATTTCACCTTGAATTTTAATCCCACTCTTGGTTCAGGAGTATTAAAATATAAGACATAGATGGCCGTATCTTTTGATTTCAGTGACCTAGAAGCTGAAGGATTTAACACCGCCAAGGGCCCATAGACCTTAGTAACTTTTACAAATTTTAACTTGATACGTCTTCCCGTTCCTGAGAAAAACTGGTCTTAACAGACATATTGCCAGACGATTGGATAACAAATGACAAACAAAATATTTTTTTCGTGGCATGTAACGACAAATTAACAAATTTCGGGTTTATTCCTTTACTTGTACTGTGAAACCTTGCTGCCTGCCAAATTTCATGACTCTAGGTGGACGGGGAGTACTCTATAGCTTTTGAAGAGTGAATTCGAGAGTGGAACTTTGATAGTGGCAACTATTTCTTTACAGCTCGTACAAAATAGATACGTGTTTCAAAGTTTTACTGACCTTCAAGGTAGTCACCAGCATTGTGTATAACCCGTCGGCAGCGACGTGGAAGTCATAGGATACTCTTAGCAGTGCCAGTTATGTTGACAGTTCGAGCGGCGCGGTCTATTGCCCGTCGAATTTGTAGCAGTTCCGAAGCGAATGTCGTGAAGTGTTTCCTTCAGTTTAGAAATCAAGTTGAACTTACGAGGGCTTAAGTCAGGGGAGTGCAGTAGGTGGTATAGCACCTCACCCTACCCTCGAATGAGCTTTCGCTTGACACCACTGAAGTCTCAAATTACGGTGGTTTGGGGTTAGTGGAACGCACGCGACGGGATATCTGGCTCGGAGCTGCCCTTGGAGTAACCAGTTTGTAACAGTTTGTTGTGTCACTGTGATGCCAACTGCTTCTCAAGTTGCTGCTGTGACAGAGCCGTACGCCGAACACGATCGTCTTCCCTCTCAGTAGCGACATTTGGCCATTCGGATTCCCGTCTTTTTGCAACCGTACATTCTCGTGACCACCGCCTCCAACAATCATGTACTGTGTCTACATTTCTGCCAAGTCTTTCTGCAGTTCCGCAGAAGGAATATCAAGCTTTTCGTAGCCATATTACACGACCTTGTTCAAACTCAGTGAGGTGTTGATAAAGATGTCTTTGTTGTCTTACAGGCAGTCTTGACTAACATCAACTCACCACGTCCAGTCTCGAAGGTAACTAATGCTCTCGACCGTCACGCCTACCAAATTTAGTTTACGTCGTACAACTCCTTCTTGGCATAGCGATTATTTCCGTCAGTGTACGTTTGAAGATCGTATCACTTTCAAATCTCCCGCTTCATGGCGCGCTCACAAACTGAGAAGAAGGTCCCGTCGTCAGTCCCTGTTGTAATGATGACGTCACATACCGTTTTCGTACGACTACAACAATGGATGTGAACAACTGCTACGTTCACAGATATACTATGTGATCAAAAGTATGCGGACATCTGCCTGAAAACGACTTACAAGTTCGTGGCGCCTTCCATCTGTAATGCTGGAATTCAATATGGTGTTGGCCCACCCTTAGCCTTGATGACAGCTTCCACTCTCGCAGGCATACGTTCAATCGGGTGCTGGAAACTCTCTTGGGGAAAGGCAGCCCATTCTTCATGTATTGCTGCACTGAGGAGAGGTATCGATGTCGGTCGGCGAGGCCTGACACGAAGTCGGCGTTCCAAAATATCCCAAAGGTGTTCTATAGGGTTCAGGTCAGGACTCTGTGCAGGCCAGTCCATTACAGGGATGTTACAGTCGTGTTACCGCTCCGCCACAGGCCGTGCATTATGAAGAGGTGCTCGATCGTGTTGAAAAGTGCAATCGCCACCTCCGAATTGCTCTTCAACAGTAGGAAGCAAGAAGGTGCTTAAAATATGAATGCAGGCCTGTGCTGTGATAGTGCCATGCAAAACAAGGATTGCAAGCCCCTTAATGAAAAACACGACCACACCCTGACACCACCTCCTTCGAATTTTGCTACACACGCTGGCAGATGACGTTCACCGGGCATTCGCCATACCCACACCCTGCCAGCGGATCACCACGTTGTGTGCCATGATTCGTCACTCCACACAACGATTTTTCACTGTTCAGTCGTCCAATGTTTACCCTCCTTACACCAAGCGAGGCGTCATTTGGCATTTACCGGCGTGATATGTGGCTTATGAGCAGCCGCTCGACTATGAAATCCAAGTTTTCTCACCTGCCGCCTAACTGTCATAGTACTTGCAGTGAATCCTGATGCAGTTTGGAAATCCTGTGTGATTGTCTGGATAGATGTCTGTGTATTACACATTACGACCCTCTTCAACTGTCGGTGGTCTCTGTCAGTCAACAGGCGAGGTCAGCCTGTACGGTTTTGTTCTGTACGTGTCCCTTCACGTTTCCATTTCACTATCACATCGGAAACAGTGCATGTAGGAATGTTTAGGAGTGTGGAAATCTTGCATACAGACGTATGACGCAAGTGACACCCAATCACCTGACAACGTTCGAAGTCCGTTAGTTCCTCTGAGCACCCCATTCTACTCTCTCACGATGTGTATTGACTATGAGATTGCTGATATGGAGTACCTGGCAGTAGGTGGCAGCACAATGCACCTAATATGAAAAACGTATGTTTTTGGGGGTGTCCTGATACCCGACGACTAGCACCCGAAACACTGTCAATGCCATACTCTCCTGTATAACTCATTTGGCCTTATGAATAAAGAGAAGTAAATATGTTTCCTGCGAATTTTGAAGCTTAAAATTCGTAATTTAGGAATACAATGGGTTATATGAACAAACCTAAAATACAAGACTGGAAGATAAAGGTAGGAGTCACAGCATTTACTTGCAAACAAAAGGAAGAAGCGAAACTTCTGCTTCAGATTGCATGAATAACCTTTACCTTTTCCTCCAATCTTTTACTTCTAACACAAAAGCAAATGCCTCTAGTGATCTGCTCCGTCTGCATTGTCAGCGACCTTTGCTGAGTAAGCGCGGGCATCTGATTTCTCTGTTTTGTTGACCATAAGACTTCTTTTCGATTTATTTGCAGTATATGTGCACATGTGATCTGTCTATTAAAGATGTCCCCATCCGTTCAGAAGAAAGCTCGGCATGTGCAGAAAGTACAATAGTGTTTTTAACCATGGATTTACAAACGTATCCTGAATTACCAGAGGAATCAAAACTTCCGAAAGCAAAAAGAAAGAAAAAGAAAGAAACTGAGAAAGTAACATGCTTATTCGAATTTGACAGAAAACAGTTGCTGAAGAAAGTATCATAAAAACTAGGCGGAAAAGGGAAAAGGACAGGGACAAAACAGGAAATTAACCAATGCTATAAACCAGATTCCAGTAAGTTAAAACAGAAACATTTATTTTTATACAGGTTAAACAAACTCAACGTTAAAATGAAAGTCTTTTATAGTTTTTTTTTTAAATCGTGATTTTTCAGGAGCAGTGACACTGGAACTTGCACAGTTCACACTAATACCATCGCCTGTGGAGCACAGGAAGTCTCGCGCTAAGGTATAGTTCCAGTTTTTACAGGTAAATAACATTAATCACGACAACCTCGCAAAGATTATAGCGGAAATTTGTTTTTCGGAGGAAAAAGAAAATGTTCTCTCCATATTACTTTATCACAATCACTATTGTTATTATTATTATTATTAGTAGTAGTAGTAGTAGTACTAGTAGTAACAGTAGCAGCTGTAGTAATCTAACGTTGGCTAACGTTCTATTGTTCATTGCACAAATCATGTTTTATTTCAGAAATACTTCTGCCCCCATCCTTCCCGTCTAGACCAACTTTATACGACAGTCCGTCACCCGTCAAGAAAGAAAAATGTTTGCTAAAAACAGGTGAGATGAAGGTGCTCAGTACCACGGAATTACACAAGCTAGTGCTGCTGGAACAATTGAAATCGGCGAGGACGCAAATTGAAAAGGAAGCTATGATAAAGAATTTCCTTAATGCACAGATAAACAACGAAAGCAATACGCGAGAGGAGGAAAATGAAAATATTCTCAATATATATATACTGTTCTTTAGATCGTTTTACCAGTAGCCTGTTGTAGACGATCAGTCGTTTTGTATCTTTTCATGAATAAAATAATTCAGAATTCTGTATTTTGTGTTAGAGCAGCAGTTTGTTGTTGTTTTTCATGCCCCTCCCAAGAATTTCCCTCTCAGTTAAAGGCTCCTCTTCATTATCGCCATTGTTATGGAAATTCTGTGGAGTGTCTTCAAAATCTTTATCCTGTACATGTTTCGCATCATTATGCTTCTTTGGTTGAACAAAATAACGCTCTATCACGACACTCTCTTTCCTCTATAATCTTGTTGAGTGATATGTGACTCTCCTCTGTTGGATTACGATATGGGGTCATCAACCATGACTCTAGACCATAGAATTCATCACCCAAAAGTACATTGCTTTTAAATTCACATAGCACTTTCCAGACACTTGACTTTTTCCATATTCGATTGTCATGTTTAACCCGGACCAGCTAGCCTCAAAACTAGTCAACTATTCCTTTACGTTGCATGTAGCCCTCTCATTTATAGTAGCGTAACCCAATTTATATTCGACGCCATACTGCATAGGTTTCTGATTTCATAGGTGCGTACAATCACTTACACCAGTAGCACTTAGAGATTTACATTTTTCTAGCCAGTCGTTGTTTGCCACAGTCTCACCATTGCTCGCTGTTTTGATCATTGTAGTTTGATGAATCCCCATTTCTTCTTCTATGCCACGATAGAATCTGAATCAGCTACATAATGAAGGGAAATATTGATCCTCCGTTCTGACAATAGTGCTTCACCTCCTGTTTCCCCTGTGTCCGGAAGAAAATGATTCGCAATCCAGTTAACATTTTGTAAGAACAGTACATATGTTAACTCTATTTTTGTTTTCCTCCTCTTGCGCGTTCTTTTCACTGTTCAGCTTTGCATTAAGGAAGTTCATTATGTATTTTTGTAGCACTGAGCACCTTTGCCTCATCTGTTTCTGGCAAACATTTTGCTTTCTTCAAGTGTGGTGACCTGTCATATGAAATTGCTTTACATGAGGATGATGATGTTGTAGCAAGAGGTGTAACATCTGTTCCTTGAAACATACATGTTTGTCAAAGATTTATACAGCGACAGAACTTCACGCGTGTTTATATTTCTAAATAGATGTGTTTTATAAAGATAACAGCGGAAGCTTCCATTCTCAAACGGCTATAAAATGTTGACGGCCTACGTTTACTCTGGCTATGGCAGTTAAGAATACTACATAATAAAGATGGCTTTTATATTCCAGATTAAGCTCATGTAAGAACCATAATAAGCTACCCAATTGGACTTTCTCTTAACGAATGAAGCATCATAAATAACACAATAAGTTTATAAATATAAGCAAATGTGTGTGTCTTATGAACTCATTGTACTGCAATATTTCTGAAATAAAACATGATTAGTGCAATAAACAATAGAACTTTCGCATAGTTTAATTTTAGAGACTACTACTACTAGTAGTACTACTGCTAATAGTAGTAAGAATGATAGTGGCTATGATACAGTAATATTGAGAGAAAATTTTCTTTTTTCCGCGAATAGTAATAAAAACTGGAACTGAATTTTACCACATGACTTTGTGTGCTCTACAGGCCAGGGTGTTAATCTGGACGGTGAATGTCCCAGTGTCACTGGCCCTCAAAATTACGATTTGGAAGAAAAGAACTGTAAAATACTTTTATTTTTACATACAGAATGCATGTAGTTTGTTTAACCTGCGTCAAAATAAATATTAGTAATACGCCGGTTTCTGTTTCAAGTTTTCTGGAATCTGGTTCATTGTGGAATGCCCATTTTCATGTGAAAGGTTGTAAAGCTTTTTCTCCCAAACATTTAAAGCAATTGGTTTATTTCCTGTTCTGCTCCTATCCGTTTTCCTTTTTAGCCTGTTTTTCATGTTACTGACTTCCTTTAGCAATTTTTTTCTGTCAGTTTGTGTGGCGAAATTACCTTCAAATATGTGTATTCTTTTCTGAGTTGCTTCCTCTTTCTTCCTTTTTGCTTCAGGGAGTAGTGATTTCTCTCATAATTAAAGATACGTTTCTAAGGCCATGGTTAAAAACGCCATTGTACTTTCTGCACATATCGAGCTTTCATCTAGATCGGATGAAGACATCTTTAATCGGCACGTCACAAGCGCTCACTTACAACAAATAAAACGAAAGAAATTCTTATGGTCAACAAAAGAACGAAATTAGATGCCCTCGCTTACTCAACAAATGTTTCTGACTATGCAGACGAAGCAGATTGCTAGTAGCTTCTTCTTTTGTGTTAGGGGTAAAAAGTAGGAGGAAAAGATGAAGGTTATTAATATTCTAAAGTAAAAATGTCACTTCTTGTTTTTACTTGAAAATAAGTGCTCCGACTTCTACCTTTATCTTCCAAACTTGTATTTCAGTTTTATTCAAACGGTTCATTGTCTCTGCTGTATGCGTACCGTGAGGTGGAAGATATAGCAGTGACGCTATAATCAATCTTATTTTATATTCAAACGGTACACTTCTGGTCACGGGTTCCTTATCAAAACTTTCTCTATTAAGTTCATTCTACAACCCCTAGAAGCCTGAATAGGAATTATGAAACACGAACGCGCACTGCCTGACTGACACAACGGCACAGCACACTGGTAGACAACCCTCGCAAAGTATGCAAACATTTGAAGATAAAATTAACGAACACCTCGCAACACAGACAACACAGAGATGATTCACTTCTTTTCTTTGCCACATCAGGTTGCTTTCGCCTCAGCTAATATTTTTCTTAGATTTATTAACTTATATTAATTTGAAAATAATTAGGTTGGTATTAAACATAGCTCCTAATTTGAGGAAAAAATTTCTGAGAATGCACTTTTGGAGTGCAGCATTTTATTTGAAGTAGCCGTTAATTGAGTGATGTGACTGACAGGGCTGAGATACACACTTTGCAATAACAACTGTTCATTAACATGTCTAAACCATGACAGTTTCTGACAACCAGTGTCCACACAACTTCATAACGGAATTGTGGATCTTCGGCAGTGCCTAACTGGTGCACACTAGAACGAAGTCCGTAAGCGTTGATGTGGCGAGGAGCAGGGAGTATAAGTGACGGACACAGGCTGGGAGATGACAGGCAGTCAACTGATGAGCAGCAGGGTGTCGTAACGACACAGTCCCACGAGGTGATGAACTCGTGGGCAATCATATGCAGATCCTGCTAAGCGGTGTCCTCGGGAGCGGCTGACAAGTGCAGCGTCGTCGGGGGCCACGAGAAATATGGGCCCCACAACGAATTTGTGACATCACACTAGTCGCCTTGCCAGCCATAATTCGCGACCACTCCGCTCCATGCAGGGCTTACGGGAAATCAATATGTCAATGGAAAGGCACCCCTTAAAGCTCTAACATCGTCTTGTGCTACCGAGAGAATGTAAATGCGCAGTGAAGAATTACTACACTCGTCTGAAATAGTTACTCGTTTCCGCAGCTGGCGGCAGGTTCTGCGCATGTTGAAACGCGTTGGTGACGCTCTGCGCTGACGGAATCGAAGCGTTCACGTTGTAACCTCAAACATTTTGCAGAAACTTTTCAGTTAAAATATTAGATTTTTACTTACTTGTAGCTTTATATGACAGCTTCATGGTGAGGTCTCCATCATCTCACTAATGGGCATACTTATTGTGATATACGCGTTTAAGGAAGACACCGCACCAAATTCCAAAAGTTTGCAATGAAAAATAGGAGTCCCTATGATATTGCGTTTGGTGTATATTACACCACATGTTGCTACGTATGGAATTTACCTAACATGTTGAGTTTTTCTTTAGACGTGGGAGGAGATCTCTGTCTCTCTCCGATCTCGAGAGAACGGATCGTATGTACCGCGTTCACTTCCGATTGCACGCGCACGAAAGTGAAATATTTCTGGCATTCCTCATATCTCTTAAACCGATCGAGATATCCAAACGAGATTTTGGCAAAGGACAGCACACAAGGAGCAGAGCATTTTAGCAAATCGTTAACACACGGAACTTTCTTATCTACGGCGATATACCAGAAATTGTTGTTTTCATTTTATTTTTTTCAATCCAGTACAGCAATTTTTAAGGGTCATCGACCGTTAGTGAAAAGAGAATTTCCTAGTAAGAAAATAAACATGAAATTTCTTCTCTCATGTTAATGCAAACCGACACAGTGAGGTTTTCCGTAAGCGAATGACCTCTATGGTCACCAACTGCTTGTTTCATGAGACACTCTGTTTCAGAATACTGTCACAGTAGCTGCTGGAAAATGAGTTACTGCAAATGATACAGTGTTTTGGCAAAAGACGCACAATTAAACCTGTCAACAAGACAAACGTAGCCGTTGCTCATAAATCATGGTACTTCTTCGAATAAGAAAAGGTCAGCAATTCACACAAAAATGAATTGTCAGTTCTGCTACAATTTTGGCGGAGTCCCCATAACTTATAGTAGTTTGATTAGTGAACGATGTGAATGAAAACTTCCAAAGGATTTTCTTCCTGCTCTTCAAGTGAGCAATATTAAAAATGTCCTTTCAGGCAGAATGACGGGCAAATGGTAGATGCTGGTAACTCACCTACAGCTTGCCAAAGTGGCAATGTGTCATTTACGAATAAAAGATTTATTATTGAGAAAAGTATATAGTGGATCCACCGCGCAACACGACGGTTAGTGTACTGTCAGTAGCTGAGAATAATGCGCACAGCCTTGTGAGCAATACATTTCAGCAAACTAAATTGGCTATGTCAAATCAACACTCTCTTTCAGGATACTTATACTTTCGGAATAATAGGGACCACAGTCGTCATTTGTGTACCCTGTTGCGTAATTACTTTATTGACACTGATTCCGTGTATGCAACCTGTGAACTGCTTTTTCTGGTCACTACGCGCCAATTGAAACATTGTGATTCATGGGGGTTTCTCAGCTGTTTCTAGCTTACAGTGAAAATGTGATGTCCACATCAACGTAGTATAACGTATGTTATTACATGCATATCCAAGTATTTCACAGTGAAATTTATATACTGCATATCTTGGTAGCTTTTTAGTAAGAGTACAAAGGGGATAAATCTGTGGAAATTCCCACTTTTCCCATTTTTGGAATAGATCGTACAAATACGCCAGCATAATAGGCAGCACGCAGACAACCTTGATTCACTGTACAATATATATAATTTCCTGTCTTACTTCTTGATCACATGATTTTATAATATTAATTCCTAGCCGGCCGCGGTGGTCTCGCGGTTCTAGGCGCGCAGTCCGGAACCGTGCGACTGCTACGGTCGCAGGTTCGAATCCTGCCTCGGGCATGGATGTGTGTGATGTCCTTAGGTTAGTTAGGTTTAAGTAGTTCTAAGTTCTAGGGGACTTATGACCACAGCAGTTGAGTCCCATAGTGCTCAGAGCCATTTGAATATTAATTCCTAATTCACAACCCTCACGATGAATCGTCTGTCCCTTCTTGCGATCCGAAGTCATCATGGGGACAGAAGATATCATTCCGGTGGCTAGTGTGGCACACCAGACATTGAATTGTGCTCTGTTCTTAAAAAAAAAAAAAAAAAAAAAAAAAAAAAAAAAAAAAAAAAAAAAAAAAAAAAAAAAAAAAAAAAAAGGTAATGAGGGTTTGGCGTCATTGGCCGGGAGGCCCCTTACAGGGCAGGTCCGGCTGCCTTGGTGCAGGTCTTATTACATTCGATGCCGCATTGGGCGACCTGCGAGCCGGATGGGGATGAAATGATGATGAATACAACACAATACCCAGTCACTCAGCCGAGAAAATCGCCGACCCAGCCGGGAAGTGAACCCGGGCCCCTGAGGACGGCAGTCCGTCACGCTGACCATTTTTTTTGTCTTTTATTTTGTTCATTGTTGTTCGTTGCGTCTTGGTCTGGGCGGACGTCACAAGACATCCATTCACGTTGATCGCTGATTCCTTTACTCAGTTTTTTAATTACAGAGGGCCATTGCCTCTCTGACCCAACACGCTGAGCTACCGTGCTGGCACCATTCAGCTATCGGGGAGGACTGTTCTTTACAAAAGAAAAGCTATAACGAAACAAAGCAGCAGACCTATATTGGTATAAGTAACTGAAAAGTAGTATAACGCATTAATGAGACAAGATCGAGAGCTTAAATGGCGAAAAACAAAACACGGATCAATGACAATAGCGTTCAGTACTAAAGCCCGTCTCACACGGAGCAAGATTCGCTTAAGTTTCCTTGCTGGCTCGCGCGACGGCTATCTTGCGGGCTCCGTAGTCTGCTAGCGGGATACCTTGCTGGGAACCTTGTAAGATTTCCAGGATAGATCCGGTGCTATATTTCTTGTAAGGTTCCCTACGTGCTACCTGCATTGGCCAATCATGAGACGTTTCGTTTGTGACGTCAGACGTGGAAAACTTGGGCGGGAAGCCTTTGTTGATAGTCGCTTTTCTGGTGTTGTGAGGTGCGGTAGGAAGTTCTTATAATTATTAAATAATGGCACCGCAGCGGTCCAAAGAACCGATTGAAGCATTGATATGTACTTATAGGGAAGAACAGTGTCTGTACGTCGTGAAAAGCGTAGACTATTATAATAAACACTTGCGTGCAGAAGCACTCGAAAGAGTTGCAAGTGCCGTGTGTCTTGTTCGACCATATACGACGAGCAAGGAATGCTATAGCAAAATTCACAATTTACTTACCCAATTTAAAGTGGAGTACGCCAAAGTAAAATCATCGAAAAGCAGTGGCGCTGGGAAGAATGACGCAAGTACAAAACTATTAATTGTGTGTTGAATGTAGAAACCTACTACTTGCAAAAATCTGACACATTTAAGACTATTTCCTAGAAATATCATACTGAATTTTCACCCGATTTTTGAAAGCACATAATCTTGAATGGTAATGGATTACGATGTAGCTCTCCGACGTACATTTTACTATGTTAATATGAACTTACAATTTTGCAGATATACAAACCATCTTTATGGTATTATGATAAGTTACTGTTTTTGGCGGATCATTGCTTGCCAAGCAAAAGTACATCCATAGGCCTGACTCAACATTCCATGACTGAGGACAATGAAAGTGAAGAGGTAAGTTACCTATCTACTTAAGACAAAAACTGAATTTCATGGGTGTTAGACACATTGCGTGTACAATTAGAATACTGTGCTCCACTGCCGTAGTTATTCATACAAAATCATGTAGTGGGTAGTAGTTTTGTTAAATTACTTTTGAAAATGAATCTATTCTGTTCGAATCTATTTAAGAACAATAGTAAACCCTGAAGGAAATATTTTTTTAAATTGTTTAACCTTTCAAAAACTGGAGCAAAGTAGCCCTAGTGTGGATTAATTTGCTTGTGATTAGGTATCAGACTTCTCTATGGTTTTGATATGGTTTTATTTCTTCTGTATGATTCCCAGTCTTCATCTGAACTTTCTCATCTGCAATTTGTTCTTATGATAGGTCTTCATCACTAGAATAATCAAGCACTACCTGGTTTCTTCCTTCTATCAGGTTGTTTACTAGTACCTTTCACTGATTCAGAAGCATTTTGTGACATTTTTAGCAAATGTTCCATTTGTTATGGATTACTGGAATTCTTTCAGATTTTGTGCGCATCGTAATTTGCATATTGGTGTTCTCTTGGCTTTTGTTTGCATTCGTACCCACTGTGACAACACTAATCTCTTAAGCAGTATTCCTTTCAATGTGTTCAAATTCATCCCAAGTTGCTTCGGGTGTAAAAGGCAGCAATGAAAATATTGTGGAGCTACTTTGACCAAATTTGTCAGTGGGAAAACGTTGCCTCAGTTTCCCTGAAATTGGGGCAAAGAAACCCCCGCCCCCCACTTTTATAATAGCAAAATGTGATTTAAATAGAAGTTACCCCTTATGTAGTAACTGTTTCTTACATTATTTAGAAAACTTCAGTATGCTCAACTGTTCACTGTGATGTTATGCATTTCATTCAGTTACAGTATTGCAATAAATTACAGAATGTTCTGCAGTTTACAGATATGCAGTCTCTCATCTTCCCAAAGTGTGGATATGCAGCCATCTCCACATCAGTACTTGAAAGAATGTTATAGTCTTGATGTGGATGTGCTGCGTTGTGGAGCAATGTGCAGAAGTACCACCACAAACAACAACAACAACAACAGCAGCAGCAGCAGCAGCATTACCATCACCACCACCACAACCACCTACCCATGCCACTCAAAGCGAGGATAGAAGAAGGAAGAGGCCTGGTGATGGGTACATGAGTGCTGTTGAAGTAATAGCTGATAAAATATGTGCCACCCAAGACCGCCAACAACCCTCGTCAGAGTTAACAATGGATAGTTGAATGGTATTAATTGCTAACCTTTCAAAGGAAATAAAGTGCAGTGAAATCAGGATGCAATTAATAAGATACCTCGTTAACATAACCACAGAGGCAAAAGTCAAAGACCGACAGAAACAAATGCAGAGCTCAAACAAGTGAAAGTGAAATTGTGTGCTCCAATTTAAATTGAGTGCATAAATTGTGCATTTTGGTATAGTTCTCTTTGCTTATTGTATACGGTTGATCAAGACACACAGCACCTGCAACTCTTTCGAGTGCTTCTGCACGCAAGTGTTTATTGTAAAAGTTTGTGATTTTCACGACATACAGACTCTGTTGTCCCCTGTAAGTACATAAAGCTAAAGCATATAATTTAAAATAAATGGTATTTAAAATTATTTACTTTATTCCTTTCTTCCAAGTTCCCTTTAATTTTTACTAACATCTTGGCCAACAATATCTTTATTTGATGTGCAACATACAGTAAAGGAATATGCCATACAAGTGCTATCAATCAGTAACAAATATTGTGCAGTACCTTACTACCACAAATACAGTCAGCACAAAATTATCTTCCAAAACTGGTCATTTGGGATACATAAATGTTTAGTAGGTCTTTTCATACCTTTTTCATAACCATCAAAGAGAAATATTATTTCATAATAGTGGCTCTCTACATGTCCCAGGTAATTAATTGTGGAGCTGTTATGTAAAATAAGATAAGATTTTTGCAAGGTCTTGCACAGGTTCCAATTATTGCTTGAGACACATATAAATTTATATCCCTCTCTCTCTCTCTCTCTCTCTCTCTCACACACACACACACACACACACAGCACACACACACACACAAAATCACTGCCAATATGCCAAAGGACTGAAAATGAAAGCATGAATAAGATAGTGTTTCAGAAACATACTAAACCATTATCTGTTATCTTCCTAAATACACGTTTCCTGCCATGGAACTCTGCCAACAGTATTGAAATACCACGTCAGATGTCGTCTCACTTCTCTTGCATTGGCCGCACTATGATTTGCACTCTGAGCAGCAATACTAGGAAGACATGGTAATTCATCTACATGTGAAGGGATATATCCTTGAGAGTTTCTGGCAAGTACAAAATTATGTAGCAAGCAACACACTTTTGTAATGAACTCCACTTTGGAAACAGATAGTGGAATAGTCTGCAGCAAAATTCTGAATTTGTTTGACATTATGCCAAAGGCATTTTCCACAACTCTACGTGCTCTACAAATTCTGTAGTTAAAAATTCTTTTTTCAGGTGTCATGTCACGTTCAGGATATGGTTTCATTAAATTTGCCTTTAACGCAAAAGCATCATCTGCCACAAACATGTAGGGAACATAGATGTCACTGCCTGGAAGTGTAGACTTTGGTGGCAAATTTAATGAATCATCCATGAGTTTCATGAACAAGGCACTCTCTCTGAATATTGCACCATCATTCATTCTCCCATTTCTGCCGATGTCCACAAACAAAAATTTATAATTAGCATCTACTAGAGCTAAAAGAACTATGCTGTCGTGAACTTCGTAGTTTCTGAATGATGAGCCATCAGAGCGCAGAGGCCTAAACTAGACACGTTTCCTATCAAGTGCTCCAATGCAATGCGGGAATTGCCAGAGGCTGTGGAACCCATCTATTACTTTCCACTCGGCAGGATCGCGTGGACACTGCAAGTTACATTTTATTTCACAGTCGTGCCATACCAAGAAGAAAATCGTAGCAAATACTTATAGCATTTATCTTGGGCTTACCTGTATCGCATTATCTCCTAACACGCTTGCTATGGCCGTCAAAGTCTCTGGTATCATTCGGGAGAGCGTGTTGTTCGCTATTCGTGTAGAATAGGCCAAATCTTTGTGTTTCCGGTCGCTAGGAAACGCGTTGGGACAGCAAGCCTAGAGACGCATATTAAACATGTCTCAGACTGATTGTAAAATTACAATGGATTATAAATAAAAATTAACTTTCTCTTTCGAACATATAATAACCCACTTACCTTCCCAGGGCCGTAATTGCCTGACGCATCACGGTGTCTTTTTTCTGAATCAGAGGCGAAATCCTATAAAGCAGTTCTTCAAATACTAATACATCCATTCGTACAAAATTTGCAAAGGATGTACGATCTTCTATCCTACAAAATAAAGTCGTATATAACAGTCATTATTGGTATATTTATAAAGTCAAACAGTAATGAACTGGTGATACTTTTCAAACGAAAGTGGGTGTTATGCGAACCAACCTCAACTCTTTATGAAGCATGGAGAGCACACCTTTTCCAGCCACTCTCCTCTTAATCCAGTTTTTCGTCCATTCTTTCTTTCTTCTTCTCTCATTAGCGTGCATTTCTGAACCGTTTAGCACCAAAACAGCTAATAACGCTAGTTTGCTCTGAACATCTGCACCTTCTGTACCTGAAACAGCCATCTTCGTTCGATATAACATGCAACCGATCACAACTCAACTAGCTGCCGATCTTGCACCGTGGGAGAGCTTCGGCATGGAAGACAGCCGGCTCCTTTCCCTGCAAGCGGCGAACCTTGCTCCGTGTGAGACGGGCTTAAGGAAATATTTTTCGGACGGCCAACACTAACACTACCCAAAAGTGTGTTGCAGAAGGGAGCCTATGAGATAACTGCTTTCCCGCTCCCCGCCTCACCTCTCCTGCAGTGATAGCGTGGTGCGCGGCTCGAGAAACTGCCACAACCACAACACCACGAGACCAGTCGTAGGCGTGTGTCGCAGCACAATCACGTCGCGTTCCAATTTGTTGCGCCGCACCACACGCGTTATGCGCCTCTCAGTTTCCGCCTAGCGAATCGTCGTGGGCCTCGAGCGTCGTACGGGGCTCATGGCTAGGGTGAGACAACACTTCGTCGGTCAGAGCCAGAGCGTTGATGGCTCTCGATAGGTGGGGCGCAGACCAAAGTAGGCGTCCACGGAAGGGCACATGCGTGACGTCATGCGGACACGCGACCGCGCGGACGCGAGTAGATGCCTGCGACTGCAGCGCTGTGTACCGCGGCCTGCACGCCCCGTAGTAGCTGTGGCGGCTGCAGGAGGCTTGGCGGCTAATCATAGACAGTGGTAGAATCGGAAAACAAGAGATCGGAGTTTCTGATGTGTTGTGTTACAGAAGGATCATGGAAACTAAGCGCACTGATAGAATAAGCAATTAGGAGGAACCTAGCAGAATCGACAGGAAAAGGGATTTGTGGAAAACACAAAGAAAGAAAGAAGAGACAGATCGCTAGGATATGAGTTACGATATCGGGAAGTAACTGCCATGATACTTGAGGGAACTGTAGAGGGGAAAATCCATAGGGGATGACAGAGATTGAAATATATACAGTAAATGACTGATGACTCTGGGTGAAATGAAGAGATTCATACTGGAATTTGTACCAGTCAGTATAAAACTAGTCAGATTATCCGCAAAATAAAGTCAGCTGTATATCAAGTACCAGGAATACCTCACAGATTGAACCAAAACTGAAACCCTATAGCACCAGGATTGTTGCTTTCTGAGAATCAAAAGATAAGAGCGGTGGATAAGGGATTCAGTTACCAGACAGCATACAAAAAGTCAACTTTTGTTGAAAATTTAATTATATTATTAAAAACATTTTTTCTGCAATAGGATCTAAAGTGCAGAATATTATAAGCTGCCACTACAATAGTATGTTCTTTCAACATACTATTGCGAAAGTAAATATATTTACATATTTTTTCAAAGTACAAAACACGAGCAACTTAATTATAGATACATATTTAGTAGTAGCTTGTAGTAGCAATTTTCGCCCTGACGAATCCTTCCACGGATTCCAATGCGTTGGGGATCTAGGTTGCTCAGCCAGTGTCCACAATATCGGAGCTCTATCACTCGCCCCAGCGATCTTCGTTAGAACTGAGGCTAGGAGACGGAGAATGGCTGCTGTCTAAATTATTGGCCACACCAATCAGAGGCGATCGTGTTGCGTACCCAACAGCACCCATTCTGCGACACCAAGTGATGAGGCCGTACTGCGATGACGAATGCATTTTGGCAACGTTTGATGTCTTTAGAGACACCACGCGTGAATACAGGTCCATCGTGCTGCTGAGCGCAGAACTGAGATTCGCCTGAAAAGATTCTTGCGGCCTGTGTGCACCACTGTCGGCGCCCCTCTCTCTGTTGCCGCATCAAAGGAAGCCGCAAAAATGGCCGCCATGCTGACCGTCTGTAGTGCTACAGACGCCGTCTTACTGTCTGTTTACATACTCGTCTTGCTGCAGACAAGCTCATTTCCGAGTCTAGTTACGTGACGTGGCTGTACAATCCTGCACGGCTGAACGAAAAAATGTCTGTCCCGTCGGGCGCTAATCGCTCGGAGTCGCAGAGATCCTGCATGGAGTTGGTACTCCTGAACCTGTCGATTCCAGGTTTGCATGACAGTCGTGAATTCCCGACTAACGCGAGGAGTAATATCGCATAATGATAAGCCGCAATCTGCCCTTAAGCCACGATCCTGTTGCTGTCGAATTCCGAGACGCCCTGGTAGGAATTTCTCCTTCTTACATGAGGCATAACACTGTCTTCTCACAACCAACAAACATTACAATTCGATTTCCGGACTAGAAACCGGTTTCGTAATCTGTCCTGCCTACTTTGCATTGTTGCATTGAAATGCTGATCACTGACATATCCAAGCATCTAGCGCACTACAGATGATTTCACGTCTGTTGCACGTCACCTTCATCGCGTTGCAGTTTTAATGGCCAGCACTGTATTTTGTTTGTAATCTGTAGAAGAAAATTTAGCCGGCTGTAAGAATTTCCACTCATATGTAAAAGCTATGGGTTACCTGCAGGATACTGTAGTCGAACGAACAGACTCATGTCATCGGACAGTATGGTCACATACCATTAGCTAGTGTTTGACGAGACCAGACTTATCTAGGGTCTTAATGTTAACATAACCTACATAAAATTACTTCCATGACCTGCTTCAACAGCGCCCTGATGGCAAAAACGTCTCTATCTACATACATACTCTGTATACCGCTGTTAAATGCATGGAATAGCATGGTAACGCGTGTTAGGATTTCTTTCGGTTCCAGTCACGTATGGAGCGTGGGAAGACTGTGTGCTTAAACGCTTGTGAGCACATTTTAGTCTAACTTTGTGTTTACGGTCTCCACGGGAGATATACGCAGGGGGTTGAAGAATATGTGAAGATTCTTCAGTTGATACTGATTCAGTAAGTCGGTATCCGCGAGATAATTTGCCTATATCGTCAAGAGTCTGCCAGCTCAAGTTTTTCAACATTTTTGTGGCCCTCTCAGGTGGGTCAAACAAACCTGTGATCATTCGTGGCGCTTTTCTTTGTATACGTTCAATATCTCTGTTATTTCTAATTGGTACGGGACCCACACGATAGATCAACAGCCTAAGGTGGGACGCAAAAGGATTCGTAAACAGTCTCCTTTGTAGACTGTCACTTACTTAACGACTGAGCCTAAGGAATCATTCGATTTAATATCTCCGTTTTATAAAGTGCATAATTTTACACTTGTGTACATTTAAAACAAGTTGCCAACTTTCGCACCGTTTTCAAATCTTATCAAGATTTGATGGAATGTTTCTGTAACTTCGTTATAGGTAAATACATCATCTGCGAAAGGTCCGAGCCTACTATTAATATTGTCATTCAGGTCATTAACATACAACATGAACAACAAGTATCCCTACTCACTTAACTGGTGCACGCTTGAATTTGCTCCTACTTCAGTCAATACCTCCCCAGCCAAAGAAGAAATCCTCAACCCACTCACAACTTTTGTTTGATACCCACATAATAAACGTTGGGGTGATGCCGAGTGAAATGTTTTTTTCGGAAGTCAAGAAATACCGCATTTACCTGATTTCCTTGATCCATAATTTTGAAGATGTCACGTGAGAAAAGCGAATGTTGGGTTTCGCATGATTTAAGTTTCCAGACTCGATTCTGGTTGGCATAGAAGAAGTCATTTTGTTCGAGACACTTCATTATATTTGAGTTCAGTGAATGTTCTATGATCTTACAACAGACAGATGGACGTCAATGGAACGAAACGGTAGTTTTGTGGATAGCTTCTGTTAACCTTCTTTTACAATCACTGAGCATAATTTTTTGTTCAAGGCATTTATGGTACGTGCGCTATTAGGAAAGTAAAAACGATCGGTCACAAAACGGAAACAACAGTGAAAATTCGATGAAACATAGCGCAGATGTGTTGGGTAGTGTCTCCAGTACGCCCAGAAATAGCATCACGTCGTTCTTCTCAGTTCTGAGCGCACAATGAGCGCATAAGGATTCATAGAAAATAGTGTCTCCCGCCAAGTATAGGCGCCTGCCGAGAGATTTCACCTGATTTCATGCAGTCCACATAAAGTAATTGTGATGCACTTCCTTCTTCATGCTATATTTCGTCCTCGCTGTGGAGGGGCAATGAGGATGCTCCTGCAGTGATCTCGGATGGGAAGTGTTTGACCACCCACCACACAGCCCGGACTTGGCTCCCTCTAATGAACCGCTGGCTGTGAAGGACAGACAAGGAGCTGCAGTAAAGAGAAGAAAATTATCGGAAAACACCGGATGCTGCCTTCTATGACGAGGGTATTGGAAAGCTGGTACAACGCTACGACAAATGTCTAAGTCGGACTTGCGACTATGTAGAAAAGTAGCTGCAAGCTGTAGCTAACTGTTGCAGATAAAAAAGTTTTGATTTTGATCGTGAACTGGAAACACCTTTCCAGTTCACGACTGATGGTTCCCTGCTTTCCAAATAGCCCTCGTGTATTACGGTCGAAATATGAGCTAACTCCATTGAAAATTATGTACAGAATCTAACAGGGATTTCAAAATCTGACAGAGATCCCATCGACTCGTGGAGCTTTGTTTAATTTTAGCGATTTTGGTTGTGTCTCAAGTAACAATTTCTACAGTGTAGAGCCAAAGCATTATGACAACTGACCATGGCCGGCTGGTGACGTTACAGGCCCATAAGGTGGTAAAGAAAGTATGGGTGTACAGGCTGCTCAGAAAGAGTCTGAAAAACCTGTAGGGTGTTGCAGGATAGGTTGAACTGAGAAATAATTTTTAAGAAAAAAAATCAATACGTTGCGCAGTTTACGATTTAATTAGGATTGAAATTAGTAGGTTCAAGCAGCCTACCAGAGACGGTGTCGCCAAATGTGTTTCTCGTTTGTTTTCCTCAGTCCGAACAAATGTGACTTTTGCTCCCCTAGCTTAAATTTATCACTTCCGAAAAAGGCACATTTTAACTGGTAATCAGCATTTGAACATGTGGTAACTCACGGACCCACAGTCGTACATGCATTACCGTTTTTAGCGTGTGCAAGTGCTTCAGTTTCAGCGCTCAGCGACCTGATTGGCTAAAATCAATGCTAAATTACTCGGAAACGGCGCAACGTATCGATTTTTTTCTGAACAATCATTTCTCAGCACAACCTCCACAGTAGCACCGTTAAAAGCTTTTCAGACTGTTTGTGTCCACCCTGCATAAGCGAAACAGAGGTTAATTAGGAATCGTTTAGCTTCAGTGGGTAAATATATTGACATAGGCGACTTTGACAAAGTTCAGATTGTAAACGCACAGCGTCTGGGAACGATTCCGGAAACGGAAATTCACGTGCTACTGTCGTGAAAATCTATAGAAAGCGGTTAAAGGACGATGAAACCACATGTAGGTGACAAGGTTTGGTCATCCACTCGTCATTATAGAATGTGAAGGTCGCAGGCCTTCCCGCTCTGTAAAGCAGGACAGGCAGACCTAACGACACAGTGTAATGTGTGTGCAGGCACTAGAGTTTCGGACCACACTGTTCAGCGCACATTGTTCAACATAAGCCTCTGCAGCAAACGCCTCCTGGATGTTCCCATGGTGACCAAAAGACAAGGTCAATTGCAGTGGACACGAGATCATTAGACTGGACCATGGTTCAATGAAAACGGTCGCATGGTCGGATGAATCACGTTTCTTGTTTCACTAAGTAGACGATCGTGTCCAGATACACCGCAGTCGAGGCAAATGGTTTCTCGAAACATCCATAGCGCCATAGACGCAAGCCGACGGGGATAGTATTACGCTAAGAGAGGTGTTGACCAGGGCTTCCATTGGGCCTGTGGTAGCAATAGAATGCACCATGACAGCCGTGGACTGTATGAACATTACTGCGAACCACCTGCATCCCTTCATACTTGATGCCTTCCCCGATGGAGATGACACTTCAGTAAGATAACTCTCTGTGCGACATGGCAGAATTCTGCTACAGTGGTTTAAAGAACATGAAAATGAGCTCATGTTACAGTCTTGGCCACTAAATTTGCCTGCTTTTAACCGCATGGAACACATCTGGAACGCTATCAGGTATCAGGTCTGCACGCACAAAAAGACCGGCCCTTAATTTACGGGACTTGCATGACAGAGCACTTGTCGAATCCAAGCCAAGCAGAATCTCTGCTATATTCGTTTCCAAATGTGAAACAACGCACATTTAACCAAGTCGTCGTAATGTTTTCGCTCATGTGTGTGTATCACTTAGTTTGCAGTATATGCGGAAAACATTTTACGCTATAGAAGAAATTAAAACGCCAATGAAGACGACCTTATCTTTTAAAGCTACTGTAAGCCGAACTTCATACTGCTGATATGTTTCTAAATTACTGTATTCCTTTGTACTGTACTGCCTTGTTTGTACTATCGCACTTATACTTAATGAAAATCATGTGTTCTGTATGACAGTAACAGTCCTGGATGGGAATGCTAAAAGATGAATGAATAAATAATTTTAAAAAATGTGAATGAATTTTTGGAGGATATAGCGGCAGATACGTCTTAAAGATAAAATGTATCAAACTATACTAACTGGAATAATTTTTAGGGTTTCTCTACGTAAATTCGGAAAGTTGTAGCGCTTATTTGAATGGCAATTTTGAAGTTCAAAAATATACTGTGTACCCACATATGCTGTAACAAACAGCAGGTGGGTTGTACACCTCATCTTTGTTAATTCTCAGTTGCACGCAAGTTCTATGCTGCCCTCAGGGAGGAGGTAAGTAATACTAGATCTACATCTCTTCAGTGGCACTTGTTGAAATCGAAGGCGTTTAAGTACTATTTGGGCTTTGAGCCTTAGCCGGTCTTTGGGATGATTTTCTGCTCAACGTGTCGTCTTTTACTTCGAGCAACATTGTCAGCAGAAGTTATAAAGAAACTACAAATTTGAGGTATACGACGTGAATTATTGCGATAACCCGAAACTTTGAGCGCTTTGGATGATTTGCTAATAGCAGTAGGTGGAAAGACGAACTCGTCACTACTGCTGAGTGGTGCGTTTGTAGATGTTTCTTGGCATCCATGCTTCCTCTACACATATTATCCATTGAGAGGATGTGACCGTCCGTACACTGTTGTAGACTTAGCAAACGAGAAATCACATTAAACGCGTAAAAATCTTTTGGGATCATCATCAAATATTTTAATATCGTCTTCAAAATTTCGCCTTTAAAGTGAATGAGATAATTTCAGTTGCCAATAATCTGCAACAATGGATGTGACCTTCATGTATTGTTGTGTTTTTTCCAATATATTGAAGACAGTCCAAATCTTTCCTTTTTGTAATTATATAATTTGTTAAAAATTCCCTTCATATCTAAAGATACGGTTCGCATTTCCTGTAGGAAGGCGAATTTGTTTATACTTTGTTGCTATATTTAAGAGCTACAATATCTGGTTGTTTGAAATTGTTTAGAGAAATTTTTTTTGTTGAGAACTGAATGATAGCTTTAAAAACACATAATCACTAAATATAATCATTGACTACACTCTATCAGTGTTGCAGAATCTTTGAAGTTAACAACAATATTTTCACCCTTGAATTCCTTGCAAGTTTCGCGCCTTTTACTCGTAAGTACCTTGCTTCACGCCAAGGAGTCCGTTAATAATCCGTCGACATCGTGAGTACTGCTTCTCCTAACATTCCGCGGATCTGTGAAAGTAAGTTTTTATATTTACAATAATAATTAGAAAATAACGTCCGCAAATAGTCAACATACGGTAATTCGTGAAACAAGTCGTTCTCTGCTTTGTATGTAGTATTCCTGACATGTGCTTCTGCAGATCAGCTGCACAGAAAATTTATGACCTTTTTCCGCTGCATTAAACAAATTTTTCCTAGCGCTACAGGTACTCTAAGAAATTTTCCATCACATTTTTAAAATATGTGAAGAAATCCTTGTCGCTGGTAAACTATGCGCTACGATCAAATCGATATTGATTTTACAGAAAGAATCTCACAATATTAAGTTTCTTTTGTTTGTTGTCCGTTTTAGAATAAAAATTTAAATACTTCTCATGAACTAACATAGAATTCTTGTCGCAGTGGTGAATTAATACGTCGAATCGCAAAAATAAGAAAAATGCTTATAGCCTGCCATAGTTAAGTACCGTTCAGGTTAGTGAAATAGTGTATAATCGTATTTTTAGTAAAGCACCAGTTAAATTACCATTCAACTTAGAAAATACGATAATTTAAATGTTTATTACAGATTAAAATTCTGGAAGCCGAACTAAATCTGTTATACCAATGGTGATGTGTTAATGGATGGACATTCAGCAACGCTGTAAGTATGATTAGAACAGATATTCTGTAACATATTTAGCTGATCATTTCTTTGTGTGCTATTAATGTGGCCAATATTCGTGACTAATTATTCGCTTTAGGGACCCCTATGTTAATAACAGGTAGACGTAGATCCCTTTCTGAATTTAAATGTGGACGATAGTACTGTCATCCATTTTGCGGCTGCAGTCCTGGTCAGCCATTTTAACTGCGTTTACATGCTGAAGAGTCCAAAACTTTCCATTCTTATCTAATAGAAAAAAAAATGTCTTTGATAGTGGATTCTGTAGATATCGGCAGATAATCAATACATTCTCATACTATCGTGGCTCAAATAAATATATTTGGTACTGTAATAGCAACATTTCGTGCGGTTTATGGTATTATTGAGTGTACTGTAATACTCTTTATATCTACGTCCATACTGAGCAAAACGCTATGTAGTGAGTGACAGTGGATTTACTTAATATGATTCCCGAAAAATTTCAGTAACTGTCTGCCTTCAATGGCCCACCATAAACAAAGTGATTGATTTTTAGCTTGACGATAAAAAAACTCACTGGTGCCTTTTTTTATTTCTGGAAATTGACTGTAATTACAGTAATTAGTAGAAACTAGCTATATAAATAAGATACTGGTACAGTTAGCCGATTTTCCGGTCTTATTATTACGTTTGTATCGAAGTTGATACACTGACCATAGAGAAACACCCCAGTAGCCTGTTTCAGATTGTAGTATTGATTCCTTTTCTGGTTCACGCAATGTGTGACCAGTGAAATGCGATAATCCAATGGTAGGCCCTACTATATTTTATTTAGCTCCATCACAGTGCAAGATTCAGCAGTGGTCACACATTGTCATTTTGTGTAGATTTCAGTGCTACGTTTTTGTAAATACAACCAACAGAATTGAGGGAAGTGGTGAGAAACGTGTCGCTTTTCTGTTGCTCTAACGAGCGCATTGCTGTACCAAGAATAACACAGAATGGGGTACAGTGATCAAGAAAGCAAACTGGTAGGGGGGAGGACATCGTTCGTGTACACTGGGCCATATCTCTTTAGGCAACTGGTGAGCTGCTTTAATTAATAGACCCACATGCATAGTAGGCTACTCAGGGGCTTCAACCAGCATGTCGCATCTCAGCAGTTGCATTTCCTAGGTCATTATGTCTACATCGTCTAGCTGATCACTGTTGCACTTTATGGATGGTTGCTTCACAATTTCATAGCTGTTGAACTGTACTAGTTACCCAACCCAGCAGTGACTCTTCACCATAGGGTTGTGCTGACAAGTTCACAGTTGAGTCAATGGTTATTAAGTAGTTATAAGTAGACATAATGCCTGAACAATTTTACTGTGCTTCCTACCAAAAACAAGAGCTCTACTGCAGGTTATTTTTGATGGGGAAACAAGAATTTGACCTGTGATTTAGATGGCACTTTTTTTCTGCCGTAAGCTGCTTCGTAATACTGAGAGACGCCCTCTGTTACATTCAAGATCTTGTCTCATTTAAATTTTGGCAGACATCAGTATCAACAGTCTCCCCTGAAATACACATCTAATGAAAAAACAGAATTATTTCATCAGTTTGAGTGTTTCATCTGCAATATTGTTTCGGGCTGTGCACATTTCCTTCTCTTGTATGTAGTCTACCATACGGAAAGTATCTTATCTGTGTTCAAATTTTGTATGATGCAATAGAATGTGCTGTGATGTTCTTGTCAATATTGATTCTTTGTACAGTTTGAAAGTTCAGTCCCCTGAAGATGTAGAGTAGTTATGACAGCACAGACTGTAATAGAATGGAGAGAAACGTTATTTATAATACCAGCACTAATCTAAACACTCAGTTGTGTAAAGGTTTATTAATCCTTTAGTTTACAATTTATTGGGATAGACTGAAGTAGACACACTGTATGTTCTGTAAATACATATTGGGGAGATCTTCAAGGTTGTGGAACATGGCAGAAGAAGATACTTTTTCATAAAGTTAGGCTAATGTTTATTTCACTGATACTAAGTGAAAATGTGCCCAAAGATGTGTTGTAAGTAAAAAGTTTTGAAAGTATTTCCATTTATAGGCCTAAATTAATACCGGTAAGGACTTATCTAATAACTGTCATCAACTTGAAGATCAGTGAAAAACAACAATCCTTTAATAGTCCTGGTTTTATTGGATTTGGTATACTCCCAACAAACAAGCAACCCACACACCCTAATGTGTGTTAAATAATTTGTAGAATACTGTAATCAAACACCGTCAAAAGGAAAGTACTTAAAACGCTCACATATGAAGGTCTGAAGATCTGTAAGTTTGCCTCTGTAGAGGAAGGACAAAATAATATCAGCACCTGCTTTACAAGGTTTAGACATGTCCTTAAACTGAGAGACAAAGTAGCTGAGGGTTGTCATAGTCATTGCAAACTCGCAAAATTGAGTGCTTTCAAAAGAAAGTACTGAATTTAGCTACAGGAAGCCATATTGGTTTCTTCTCCATATACCTGGCACATCTGTGAATAGGTAATGTGGGGAAAAAGTATTAGGCGACACTCAATAGCCAGAGACAGTGGGCATGTGTGTGTGAGTTGTGTTCACTAGTATGTGTGTGTGAATGTTGTCTAATTCAAAAGGAGGCATTTCAGCCAAAAGCATCCTTGTTTATCAGTCTTTTTCTGCGCCTGTCTGGTGTCTGCGACTCAGCATTTCCACTATATGGTGACTAGCAATCGGTTCTTTTCATAATATTGTCTGAAGTTAAATATCCCTGTCAAGAGTGCTAGTGATTGCAGTGCCAAACTTTTCATGCTGCTAGGTACTCTTTATTATACCAGTTAAGGACTGTTTCAATGTAATTTATTAGTTTTCAAACTGAAGGCGGTAACCTTAAATATGTATGTGGTGATATCAGTCACAAGCTATATACTGTCCTATAAGAGAAATATATTTCCACTTCGTGTTCATTTTCCTAGTTGAATGTATGGCCGTAACTAGTTGTCAAGATGACGATCAAATTACTGATATAAGCCACTGTATGATTGTTGGCATTTGATTGTGTCAATCATAGTATACTTCTAGATAAATTGAAGTTTTTTGTGATTGATGGTATAGCCAACCAATGGATCATATCATATCCAACCAAAAGAACGCAGAAAGTCGTTCTTAGTAGTAATTCAACCAACAGAATACAGGGACATAATTCTTACTGGGGAGAAATCACTTCTGGGGTTCTTCGAGGCTCAATCTTAAGTCCAGTACTGTTTCTCTTATACAATATGTGATCAAAAGTATCCAGGAATCTGGCTGATAATGACTTACAAGTTCGTGGCACCCTCCATTGGTAATGCTGGAATTCAATATGGTGTTGGCCCACCCTTAGCCTTGATAACAGCTTCCATTCTCGCAGGCATACTTTCAATCAGCTGCTGGAAGGTTTCTTGGAAAATGGCAGCCCATTGTTCATGGAGTGCTGCACTGAGGAGATGTATTGATGTTGGATAGTGAGGCCGGGCATGAAGTTGGCATTCCAAAACATGCCAAAGGTGTTCAATATGATTCAGGTCAGGACTCTGTGCAGTCTACTTCATTACAGGGTTGTTATTGTCGTGTAACCAATCTGCCACAGGCCGTGCATTATGAACAGGTGCTCGATCATGTTGGAAGATGCAAATGCCATCCCCAAATTGCTCTTCAACAGTGGGCAGCAGCAAGAAGGTGCTTAAAACATCATTGTAGGCCTGTGATGTGATAGTGCCATGCAAACCAAGAGGTGCAAGCCCCCTACATGAGAAACATGACCACACCATAAAACCACCGCCACAAAATTTTACTGTTGGCTCTACACACACCGGCAGATGACGTTCACCGGGCATTCGCCTTACCCACACCCTGCCATTGGATCACCACATTGTGTACCGTGATCCGTCACTCCACACAACGTTTTTCCACTGTTCAATCGTCCAATGTTTACGCTCGTTACACCAAGCGAGGCATCATTTGGCATTTACCGGCATGATGTGTGGCTTATGAGCATCCACTTGACCATGAAATCCAAGTTTTCTCACCTCCCACCTAACTGTCATAATTTATGCAGTGGATCCTGATGCAGTTTGGAATTCCTGTGTGATCGTCTGGGTAGATGTCTGCCTATTACACATTACGACCCTCTTCAACCATCAGCAGTCTCTGTCAGTCAACAGACAAGGTCAGCCTGTAAACTTTTGTGCCGTACATGTCCCTTCATGTTTCCGCTTCACTATCACATAGGAAACAGTGGATGCAGGGATGTTTAGGAGTGTGGAAATCTCACGTGCAGACATTGACACAAGTGACAGCCAATCACCTGACCACGTACGAAGTCCGTGATTTCCCCAGAGCACCCCATTCTGCTCTCTCATGATGTCTAGTGACTACTGAGGTCACCGGTGTGGAGTACCTGGCAGTAGGTGGCAGCACAATGCAGCTAATATGAAAAACGTATGTTTTTGGGGGTCTGGATACTTTTGATCACATAGTGTTTGTAAATGACAAACAGAATTAGTTCTTTTTGCAGATGACACCAGTATTGTAATCACTCCCAGTATACATACAGAAATGGAAGAATGGTGAACAAAGCTCTCAAAAGTATCATTGACTGGTTTTTTCACAAAGACACATCATATTCAGTTCTGCACTTCAAGGGTTACTGAACCAGTGATAAGTGTAACATATGGTGATGAAATAATACATAGGGTGGTAACTTCAACATTCTTAGGTGTCCATATTGAATAGAATTGAAATTGAAAAAAAAAAAAAAACGTTTTGGAATTCCTAAACAACATAGTTCACCCACATTTACACTTAGAATGATAGCAAATTTTGGCAAGAGAAATCGGTAAGTTTACATATTTTCCTTATTTTCATTCGGTAATGTCATATGGATTAATGTTCTGTGGTAACTCATCTTTAAGAAAGAACGTCCTCATTAGCGAAAAACATGCTGTATGAATAATATATGGTGCTCACCTGCGATCATCTTGTAGACATCTGGGCATTCTGACTACTGCTTCACAGTATATTTATTTCCTCATGAGGTTTGTTGTAAATAATCCACTACACTTAAAAAGGAACAATTAGGTACATAATTACAATACTAGGAAGAAAAAATGACATTAATTGCTCAACATTAAGGATGTCTACAGACAGTAAGCTAAAATTTGAAAGTAAATCGAAAAAGATTCTCCTTGACAACTTCTTCTATTGTGTAAAAGAATTTCTATGTTTGTAATGTGTAAAAGGTGGTGGGTAAGAGTTGCTAACTCAATCTGTATATCTTGTTTTATTTTTTTGGGAAAAATAATTATACGGTGATGCTTAGAGTACAAGTAGACTTACAAATTAATTTGCAATATGAATGTAAAATGACTCATTCCACAACATGATAATTTATTGTGCAAAATGATCCATGGAACATGAAAGTAACTTACTAACTAACTCAGATTGTAAATTCAGAATGATCCCACACAGCTTCATCAAGAAAAGAACTTTCATGCTATGTTACAAAAATGTTGTCTAAATAATGGAAATTCCTGGATGGAAAAAATGTATAAAGTAAGGGAAACATAACCATTCACTTACAGTGGACCGATGCATGGAGCACAGCAATTCATAACAGGAAACAGCACTCACCCTAACGTTCGAGCCCTAGCTTGTTTTCTAGCTATAGTATACACATTTACGCACATGTGTGGTGGTGTGTGTGAATGCTGGAAAAGAATCTAGTATTCAAAAGCTAGTGTGAATGCTGTTTCATGTTGTATATCACTGTGCTCCATACATCAATCTGCTATAGGTGAGTGGTTTTCTTCCCCCTTATGTCTACAGTCCCACATAAGTCTTAACATTAATGTAGCTAAATGATGTGTTTCTATTTTAGAAGCAAGCATGCAGATGTTATGCTTAAGGAACCAGTGTTGCCCTCATGTGAAATGACGATAGAAATTTGTAATAGATATTAGTTTGTTTGCAGGACAGCAAAAAAATTAAGTATTTCTGTTTTCAGAAACATCATGTTACTTCATTAACTCCTACGTTTATGTCTTTTTTTGTGACATATATGAGAGAAATTCATTAACATTGTCTGTACGTGTTTTGCAACTGATACATGGAGAAGTTCTTTTGCCATTCATTGTTACATGACTTAATAGGATACTGTCAGCTTCCTGCTCCAGCATGAGCAGCCACCACAGTCTGCTTGTTAAAGTCACTTTAGGTATGGACCATTTCAGTCAAACATATTTATTATGCTAATATAACAACTGATAATAACTGAAACAATTAATTATTGATAAAATTGTTTAATTGGATAGGTAAAGAAATCTACTCACAAAGTGGCTGCAGAACACACACATAGAAGACTGTTGTGATAGGCAAGCTTTCCGAGCCAGTGGCTTCTTCTTCAGTCAGAAGGGTTGAAGGGGAGGGAAGAAGGGTGAAGAGAAAAGACTGGAGAGATCTGGGAAAAGGGATAGATTTTGGGAAAGTCAGCCAGAACTGCAGGTCAGGGGAGACTTACCGTACAGGATGAGAAGGAAAGACTGATTGAATCAGTAACACACACACACAATACAATCGGTAGTAGAGAACACCAGTGTTCCTCACTCATGTAGCACATAGAAAGTGGGTAGCATATATTCGACATAAAATTTCACTCACCACAGAGTCATCATGCCCCAGGCAAATATGTGCTGCTGACCATCTGTCGGCATAATAAATATTTAATTGGATAGATAAAAAATCTACTCACCAAGTGGCAGCAGAACACACACACAAAAGACAATTGTGATAGGCAAGCTTTTGTAGCCAGTGGCTCCTTCTTCAGGCAGTAGGATTGAAGAGGAAGGAAGAAGGGTGAAGGAAAAGGACTATAGAGAGCTAGGAAAGGGGTTAGATTTTGAGAAAGTCACCCAGAACCATGGGTCAGGGGAGACATACTGTACAGGATGAGAGGGAAAGACTGATTCAGTCTCGGCTATGTAAAGTATCGGAAACTCACTTCTCAGCTTACTGCACTCAACTAAGGGATATGTTTCATAAGAAATGTGGACAGCCCAAAACATATCAACAGGTTTACTCTAAGACAAAACATTCCCAATAACCATGAGAAACTGTGGAATTGTTGAAATATCACTTATTTCCCAAGCAGCAGTAACATGTTTCCTCATTCAGTCATAATAAACCCCCGGTATGTTTAGGAGTGCCTTTAAAAACAGTAGCCATGGAAAATATAATTGCACTAAGCACAAATAATATTCAGTTGCGAAATTTGTAAGATCACAGATTCATACATTTGAGGAGTCATAGATTCATCATTTTTGTGAATTACAAGCTCAAAAACAGGTGAACTTTTAGATAAAATGTAATGGTTTTAGCAATTGATGTTCGCTTGTCGCTGAATATTATACCAGTTATTCTCCAAGTCATTCTGCATCCAGAATTATGTGTTGGAAAAAAAGAATACGGAAACCATACTATTTGTTAATGATATTGCAGGCACATTCCTGTCTGTCACAACCACATTCCTGCCTATTTTCCCACAACTATCCTTGAACTAACTTGTGTTCCTAGATCTGTCTGCTTAGGTTGTTGATATGGAACTTATCTTCAAGTGCATGGCAGAGGTATTACAGTAGTTCTCATAAGCCTTAAAATTGAATTTTTGTACATTAGTTCTCATAAGCCTTAACACTGAATTTTCATACATTTTGTCTCTACACCACAGACACTGTCCACCTGAGAGCTCACTTCAAACTCAGAACTGCATACCAAATTTTGATGCACAACACAAAGTGAATTATAGTCACAGTATTGGTATCTTAATTGCAACATTCATGGGATAAGTCCTGCCTATCATTGGAATGCTTACTTGCATTAAAGCTATCTTAGTCATATGTTTTTCTTTAGCATATGGGCTGCAGCAAATCTTCTGCAGGAATTGAAATTTTCTCATCAACAAGGTATTATGGTATGAACAGATTTGGGCATCTTCAGTAAAATCAAGCCCAGACCTATGTTGCAGAAGCTACTTGTCCATTGGTGACATTTCCTTAACTGATTGTAGTTGACTTTTACCTTAATGGAATGGTGATGACATGGCAGTCAGCTTCATCTGATCCAATGAAGAAGCAGGATGCAGTGATCTCGTGGTTCATTTTATACAATAGTTTATTAACCTATAACAAGAAATTTTGAAAGTTCATGAATATTCTGGTTTGAAGCATAGCAGATTCAATCTTATTTGTGTATAAAACATTATTGTAGTGCTTACCTTAAGCTATGGCAGTGATTGTTGATTATGCAAACACTCAGTACTCAACACTAAGATTGTACAATGTCAGTACCAAAGATCACATTGCACAGACAACTGATGCTGTGAAAATTGCCAATAATGAAAGCAACAATCGAAAGTGCTGATTCGGCAATGTATTACTGCTGCAAGAATGGAGCCTTCTTTACCATTTTAGTTGAAATGGCAAACTCTTTAGCCATTTTTTCAATAGTCCAGCTATTACGGGCCAGGGTCAAAATTTGAACTTTACTGTAATTGCTCAAAATCTGAAGCTTAGTCTTAACTTCTTCAATTAAGATGTCCATATCTTTACATTTTTGGCACTCTTCCGTTTGCATTTGTGCAATATTTACTTGGTTCACACCAGCAGCTGTGGCAATTACCTTAGTAATGCTGCCCTGGGCTTTCAGAACTTTGGGCTTTTGTATCCCATTGAATCCATTTATTTGATACTTTAAGGGTGACTCTCCAAGTGATGATAATGAAGTATTAGCAGTAAAGCAAGCATCAACAACATCCATGTCTTCAGTGGATGGTGATTCTTGCATATCCTGGTGGGCCACTTTATGTCTACATTTGGTACAGATTTTCTGACCAGGTTTAAAAACTTCATTGATCAGTAACCAGCAGCCCGTGCTAGTCTGCAGAGGCCCTTAGATAACTTAATATTGAGTCCAAATTATTTGCTCAAATTATATGATGGTTGTATTCCAGGCATAAAGTTTTTTTTATGTAGTAAAAGAAGAAACTGAAAAAAACTCAGCCTGATCAAGAAATAAGGTTTTCCATGAGACATACAACATCTGGAACAAGTGAAAATCACCAGTTTAAGCCAATTAATTGTAATCAGCTCAGAGTAAGCAGAGTTTCCAATGATACTACAGCATTCACAGGCAATGCCTTTGAAGTAGATGAAGAAATTCCAGCAAGCTCAATTGCAAGTTTACAAACAGGACAGTATGTTGTTTGTACGTATGACATTATTTGATGATTGTGTGAAGTTTCACATGAATACCAGGATTTCTTCATCAGCATTATGCACCCACGGGTTCTGCTCATTTCTCCAGTGGCCAACTGCTAAAGACACCTGCTGGATTTCTGAGCAACATATTTTCATGACTTGAGAAGTATCATCATCATCATCATAAAGACAATACAGTTATCTGCAATCTGTCCATGGGAAAATTTTAGAACTGTTTAACCAGAAATGGAAATGACTCTTTAGTATTTTTGTTTTGAAAATTTGCTGTGTTGTTTAATATACCTCTTTTTACGGCATGTGCTACATTAAGGTTTGAAAGTGATTTATATAGTCGAACAAAAAATTAATTATGCAACTTAATGAGCAAAATATTTCACTTTTCAGTCTTCTCAAAGTGCTAACATAATAACTTTTGAAAAGTTTACTGTTCAAAATGCAAGATCCACAAAGTAAATAATATAGCTTTGAAAGATTAAAGCATACTATTTTCAGCTGTTGCTACAAATAATAGATGAAGAAGATACAGTTGAGATTTTGCCTCCCAAAAAAACCCTAAAATTTGTATGTAGAAAATTTTGGCCAACTTTGCAGATGCAAATCTTTTCATTTAGGTATCCAATACTAATTAAATTTGATCCATGTGTAGACATCGAAGGTAGGAATAGCCCTCTGAAGTTTTGGAGTGATTGTCTCATATGAGAAGTAGCAGTGGTTGATCAAACCTTGGCTCTCTGAATAGTGTGACAAATTTTTTAGCCTCTGTAGAGGCTTGTATCTGTATTTAGGTGTAGCTAAATTCTAACTTTTGCCATGGTGTGATTCAGCATAAAAAGCTGTCTGTGTATATCAAAGCAAAAGACCAAATTTTTGCTAGAACTCTTAAAAAAAGCCTTTCAAAGTTAGCACATTTGCACCTTATAATGTGATGCAAAGTTGAGTGACCTCTCTTTAATAACCCTTTAAAATTCAACCATTTAAGATACTGAACTGAAATTTGATATACAACCATCAAAGAACATATAGATCCTTCACAACAAATTTCATTTGATTTGGAGATGGCCGAGTGGGGACCGCTGGTCCCCTTGATGTGGACTGAACCTAATGTAAGTTTTCAGCCTCCATACAATGGAAAATCTGCTTTCAGGGGTTGCAGTGGACACTGGGAATTAGGCTAAAATGATAAGATTTTTTTTTCAAAGGTTCAGTGCACTGATCGATAGCCTCTATTGCAGTGCCTGGCATTGCTCTATAGATTTCCAGTGATTGTGCTCTATGTCATATTCACTCGGAAATATTGTGCCTACATTTTCACCCAGCAGTATTTGTGCTATCTTATAAGTCTTTCTTTTGTTCTGGCATCTTTACTGGTTTTCTCAGGCAGAAGCTTCTGGATCTCTGTGATCATTTCTTAAAGTGGTTTAAAATAAGCATTGAGTTCTGCTCTCACGTGTTCAATAAAAGGACAAAATGTGTTTTGATCATAATATATTTAGGCTTTTTCTCTTGGTTCACTGCTGTGATGAGTTTGTCTTCCAGTCATTATGTCCCTTGAACTCATCTGCTTTGCCTGTTTAAGGATTGAGAACTGACTTTCCTTCTGAATATTTTGTAAAGTAGTTTTTATTGTTACTGCATATGTTCAAATGTTGATCAAGTCCACATGGGCCTTCCACTGCATTGTTTTGCTTAGATTAGCTGTATATGAAAAAACTTTTCTTGGTATAACTAGCAACGTAATAAACTGGCTATTTCCCTTGGCAGCCTGCAGTTGGTATGCTTGAGTGGCAACATCCCTACTAGCAGTGTCTTGAACTGCCCCAAGAGCTCCACGCATACTGCAGGAAGCATTTCTGCAAATCTTTCGACAGCCGCATGCTTTTCAGTCCACCAGATCTTGCAAAGGGAGACAGGCACCAAATGAGATGAGTTAATCTGATCCACAGTTTTCTTCAAAAAGTTATTCCTAAATGGAGACTGTCAGAAGAAGTGTAATATAGTTTTTATGATTCCGATACACTTCCATATCATATGTATCTCACACGAATCAGCTAGAAGTAAATTAAAAATGTGCATCCAACAGCGTACGAATTGTGCTCTAATGCATTGTTCTGCAGTTATTGTATACACGTCTCTTAATCGGCCACTCATCTCTACTCTGTTATCAAAGTGTTGTACTCATCATTGCCAATGCTTGAGCTGAAGCATCTTCTACATAGAAAAGTTCAAGAAAATCCTACCTGATAATCAGTTTTCCTGGTGAGCAGTCTATATATCTTAAACATAATGCTAGTTGTTCTTGCCATGATATGTCTTCTGTTTTGTCAGTCAGTTCTGTAAGAAAACCTGCCTCTTAGACAGTTTTAAATACTTGTGCTTGGATAGCATTACCACATAGTTCAACTACAGTTTGAATTCCTGAAGGGGTATAGATGGCTCTTCTGTGGATGTTTCATGTAAGCAAGTGATTGTTAATTGCTTCATCACTGGACTGAGCATTAAAACGAAGTAGTGCTCCAAAATTACCATCATTATGCTTGAGTTCATTTATCCCAACTTCTCCAGAATCATGGCACTCTCAGTGCAGTTTCCTGTCTCCCACATAGAAGAACTGTTTCCACAGTAGCTTTTAATGTTTGTCTATTCTCTCCAGCAATTTTAACCTTTTCCACATTGATGAGGGTCCACAACAATAATTGCCTTACCTTCCATGATCTTTACAAAAGTTGCTGCCTGCTTGACAATCAATTTGAGATATTTTGTATCTCCATGGTGATCAACGCTCTGTGAAACCAGTTAGTAAATCGTGTACTAAGAAAGGCTCCAAACTCGGATAGAGGAGGAGGAGATTAGTGTTTAACATGCTGTCCGAAACGAGGTCATTAGAGATAGGGCACAAGCTTGTGTTAGGGAATGATGGAGAAGCAAAGCAGTTGTGCTCTTTTGAAGGAACCATCTTGACATTTGCCTTAAGTGATTTAGGGAAATCACGGAAAATCTAAATGAGGATGGTCAGACAGGGGTTTGAACTGCTGTCCTCCTGAAAGTGAGTCCCGTGTGCTAACCCTGCTCAGTTCCAAATTCGAAATGATCACTACCACCTTTCAGTTTTCCATGTGAAACACATACTTTGCACTTTGCAAAATGCTTCCTGCATCACATATGAATACAGAAGCTGTGAGTGCCTGGTAGTCCAATGATGTTGGGGGGAAAGGTTCTTCTTGCCAGTGACTGGAAACTTGTAAGTATTGGGAGGGGTCCAAGGTTCTTTTAATGCTTCCAGATTTACATCATCATTAGTTGGAGGATGACCAAAGTATCTCCCAATATCATAATCCATGGCTGTAGCTGGAGACAGATCCAACCTGGCTGTAAAAGAAAGAAGAGAATTAAAATTAAGTAGTTCAACAACACACATTATTCTTGCTGTTCCATAATTAGCTGTAGTGGTGGTCGATAAAACATATCCTGCTACTTTATGACAGATTTTTCCTGTCTCTAGTATGTCTGTGACACCCTTCCTGAAAAAGCTGTGAATCTTTCACAGGATAGTGCATACCTGTTACAGGTTGGCTTGTGTTACAAACAATGCCTGTGACTGGGCTGTAACATATTGTAAATGTCACAGTCATACATGTCTTCCATTAACATCCAGCATTAGCGCATTTTCTGTTTTAAGTAGAATATCACCCAAAATAGCTTCCACAAAACTGATAATACAAACAGCTCTATAGCTCTTCTTAAAGAAGATGGAGGTACTACACACATCAAAAAAAGTTTTGCATCACCTCAGTTCTGAGAGTTCTGGAATCTGTACAGAAAATTGGAACAGAGATCAACATAAACATCATTTCTGCCATGTTTATTGCTCATGAAAATCACACTTTTGAATGTTGTACCATCATAGAGCAAGACCTTCAGAGGTGGTGGTCCAGATTTCTGTACACACCAGTATGTCTGATACCCTGTAGCACGTCCTCTTGCACTGATGCGTACCTCTGTTCGCTGTGGCATACTATGCACAAGTTCATCAAGGAACTGTTGGTCCAGTTTGTTCCACTCCTCTTTAATGGAAATTTGGCATAGATTCCTCGGAGAGTTGGTGGGTCATGTCGTCCATAAACAGCCTTTTTCAATCTGTCCCAGGCATGTTCAATAGGGTTCATGTCTGGAGAACATGCTGGCCACTCGAGTCGAGTGATGTCGTAATCCTGAAGGAAATCATTCACGAGATGCGCACGATGGGGGCACAAATTGTTGTCCATGAAGACGACTACCTCACCAATATGCTGCCAATATGGCAACACTATCAGTCGGAGGATGGCATTCATGTATCATACAGCCATTACGGCACCTTCCGTGAGCACCAGCGGCATACGTCGGCCCCACATAATGACACCCCAAAACAGCAGGGAACCTCCATCTTGCTGTACTCGCTGGACAATGTGTCTAAGGCGTTCAGTCTGACTGGGTTACCTCCAAATACGTCTCTGACAATTGTCTGGTTGAAGGCATATGTGACACTCACTGGTGAAAAGAATGTGATGCCAATCCTGAGCGCTCCATTCAGCATGTTGTTGGGCCATCTGTACCGTGCTTCACGGTGTCTTGGTTGCAAAGATGGACCTCGCCATGGACATTAGGAGTGAAGTTGTGCATCATGCAGCCTATTGCACACAGCTTGAGTCATAACACGATGTCCTGTGGCTGCATGAAAATTATTATTCAGAATGGTAGCATTGCTGTCAAGGTTCCTCCGAGCCATATTCCGTAGGTAGCGCTCATCCACTGCAATAGTAGCCCTTGGGCAGCCTGAGCACGGAATGTCATCAACAGTTCCTGTCTCTCTGTATCTTCTGAATGTCAAGTCCACACAAAACAAATGAGTCTGTTATGACTGTACACAGTATTCCACAAACTGGTCATTACAACTGACCAAACCTGTAAACTACAGGTCAGATGAAAAGGTAATGGAGAAACTAGCTTTTATTTTAGACAATTACAGTTTAGGATTGTACAACTCTTTTCACACTGTAAATAGGGGACTTACCCTTCTTTGCTTCATCTTCAGTTTTTCTGCTCTTGCTACTTCTTCATGGCAGGATTTTGAATCACACAGAGCCATGCCATTGTCTTTTAAAACAAGTTTCTGAGGGTTTGGTCACTCTTTTTCTTTTAGAAAAAACAAATGTAAAAGAGATATCTGACTTGCCCATTACACAGTTTTTTCCAAGCGCAACTATTTTAACAACTAAACACATGCATGCACAGTTTAAGCTCACATCATTCACAATTCCCAGAATTTTCATTGTTAATTGTTGACCGCCCAAAGAAAAGTAACAGATCAGATTGGTCTGAATCTGTTGCTGGCATAGTGAGGGTGAGTAGAAGACACAGCCCACTTCAGGGCATAACTTTTGTTTGTTGCACCATACCTCCATGTTTTGTTGCTATGTCAACCAAGCACAAAGAGTGCCATTATTTTGTGACATTGGGTTTAAAAAGGTGAATATTTGGTTAACACTCATATTTTTCTGTGCAAACTGATGGGCGGGCGGGTCCAGCCCTCCTAAGTACCCCCCCCCCCCCCTTAAATATTTCCATGTCACTGCCACTGACTGCCATGCAGGTAACCTGCATTTGATTCCCATTACTGCCATGGAATTTTCCTTGGTTGGAGGGCTAGAAGGGGCGCACTCAGCCTCGTGAGGCCCACTGAGGAACTTCTTGATGGAGTAGTAGCTGTTCAAAGGCCAAAAAGCCCAACAACAGTGAGGAGAGCAATGCGCTGGAGACATAGCCCCCATACCGCATCCAGTGATACTATTGGTGGAGAATAACATGGAATCAGTCAGGGCCAATTGGTCTGTCTAGGGCCAGAGCGTGGTTCACTGGTGAGCACATTCTGACTGCAGGAAGGGAAGTTTGGCCTTTTTCTGTGATTTTTGTCTTTTAATCTTGCTCGAGCACATTCTGACTCCAGGAAGGGGAAGTTGTGCTTTTTCTGTCATTTTTGTCTTTTAATCTTGCTTGGCCATATTTTTGGTCAGGTGTTTGAACTATATGGATTTTGGCATATACCATTTCTTCAGAATTTAAAATTATTTTATATTTATTAAATTACTCGGAAATTCTTGGTGTAAAATTTCCTGCTGTTGATTGTAAACTTTTTATGCTAGATCCAGTGAGGGTTAGACTAGTATCATCAACAAATAGGAAACATTTTTTAGGGCGCATATGTTCATCAGTCATTTGCATAATTAAAAAAAGTAATGGGTTCAGGATAAATTTTGTTGATAATTCATCTGGAAAGAAAATGTTGTTTCTGATTTTCTTCTCAGCATGGAGTTCATACTGCAGTGATAGTTTTTGTATACTGCTTTCCACATGTACATATAATGAACTATGCACTACACCTATTACATCTCAAGTTTCTGATTTATCAGACAGGTTTTTATGATCCAAGACAAAGGTTTTTGGAAGGTGTAACAAAATTTCTGCAGCAAGTTAATGTTTCGAAGGATTTTGAAAGAATCTTCAAAGAACTCCAATATTACTGTTTGGGTGGGCATGGACTTTCTGAAACCATGCTGTTGAGTAGTAAGAGGTGAATATTTATTTATAAAATTTATTATTTTGTGATAAGAAAAGTCCTCTTAGCATTTTTGAAAAAAAATGTTTCAAATGGCTCTGAGCACTATGGGACTTAACTTATGAGGTCATCAGTCCCCTAGAACTTAGAACTACTTAAACCTAACTAACCTAAGGACATCACACACATCCATGCCCGAGGCAGGATTCGAACCTGCGACCGTAGCATTCGCGCGGTTCCAGAGTGTAGCGCCTAGAACTGCTCGGCCAGTCTGGCCGGCAGCATGTGTGATACAGTGCAGTGAATGCATAATGTAAGGGTGAGACTTCTGCTATTTCATGAACATCGGGGAAGACATTATTTTGTAATGAATGGTTGAAAATCTTTTACAGTGTTATTACCATATGCAGAGTAGATGCAGTTAACATGAAGTTCAGTACTTCATCAGCAGTACTTGAAATTTTCTTTTGCAAAAATTTGGTTTTACTAATAATTTTATCAGGTATTGTTTAACATGTAAAATCATCTCTGGTTATTGTCTTCGTGGAGAAATATGTAGCTCATCCTTTACTTGAATGAGATCTTCTGCTGCTGAAGTGAAATATTCATTGAACAGTTTGACAACTGATTTTGAGTCAATGAGCTTGATTTCATCAAGTTATAAGGATCATTCCTTTTTTAGGGATTTCTCTACAAAAGTTGCACATGATTCTTATTTTGTTTGATAAGTGTCTTATCAAGTTATTAATGTACATAATTTTTGCCTGCCTGATTACCATAGACAGTGAATTCTTGGGATTGTAACATCCTTAACAACAGTACTAAAAAAATCTGTTTCTCCCACCAATGATTTTTTGAAGGGCAAAAGCCATATTGAAGTAGTAAAGCTGATTTTTTGGAAGCACACTGCTTGCAGTCATCATTTTTCTAAATAAACGTAGCAAGTAGAAATTTAAGGATTATCTTACTGTCTTCCAAAGATGATCTTCATTCTGTAACACTTTTCTAATTGCTGTTATGTTTTGTCATCTCTTTGTGTGGGTAACTATGCCTCATGCTAACTACACAGAAGTGCCACAACACGACATGGCATGGACTTGACTAATGTCTGAAGTAGTGCTAGAGGGAACTGACACCATTTATCCTGCAGGGTTGTCCATAAATCTGTCAAAGTACGAAGAGGTGGAGATCTCTTATGAAGAGCACATTGCAAAGCGTCCCAGATATGCTCAATAATGTTCATGTCTTGGGAGTTTGGCAGCCAGTGGAAGTGTTTAAACTCAGAAGGATGTTCCTGGAGCCACTCTGTCGCAATTCTGTATGTGTGGGGTGTCGCATTGTTATGTGGGAATTGCCCAAGTCCACTGGTATGCACAATGGAATGAATGGAGGCAGATAATCAGACAGGGTGTCTACGTACATGTCACCTGTCAGAGTTGTATCTAGAGGTATCAGGAGTCCCATATAACTCCAACTGCACCCGCCCCTCACCATTACAGAGCCTCCACCAGCTTGAACAGTTGCCTGCTGACATTCAAGGTCCATGGATTCGTGAGGTTGTCTCCATACTCGTACATGTCCATCTGCTTGATACAATTTGAAATGAGACTTGTCCGACTAGGCAACATGTTTCCAGTCATCAACAGTCCTATGTCAGTGTTGACAGGCCCAGACGAGGTGTAAAGGTTTGTGTCATGCAGTCATTAAGGTTATACGAGTGGGCCTTCAGCTCTGAAAGCCAATATCAATGATATTTCATAGAATGGTTTGCATGCTGACACTTGTTGATGGTCCAACATTGAAATCTGCAGCATTTTCCAGAAGGGTTTCATTCTGTCATGTTGAACAATTCTTTTCAGTTGTCATTGGTCCTTTTCTTGCAGGATCTTTTTCCGGCCACAGTGATGTTGGAGATTTGATGTGTTACTAGATTCCTGATGTTAATGTACACTCATGAAATGGCTGTACGGGAAACTGCCCACTTCAATGCTACCTCTGAGATGCTGTGTCCCATTGCTTGTGCGCCGACTATAACGCCGCGTTCAAACTCACTTAAATCTTGATAACCTGCCATTGTAGCAGCAGTAACTGATCTAACAACTGCGCCAGACACTTGTTGTCTTATATAGGCGTTGCTGCGGAGCGTCATATTCTGCCTGTTTACATATCTCCATATTTGAATACGCATGCCTATACTAGTTTCTTTGGTGCTTCAGTGTGTATTTCCTATTCAGTAGTCTAGTTGTAAGGCTTTAGTTTATATCTCAACTAAATACTTGGTCAGTGATAGAACTTTTATCTACTGTTGATTTGATTGGATAGCATATTGTGGGGATGAGATTCTATTATTTTGTAATTTTTATAAAAGTATGTACAGAATTATGGTTTTTGAAAAATCAATGTTCAAATCATCAGAAAACAACATCTTCATTTTTAATTAACTGAGTGTTCCCTAGAACAGTGAAATGTGTCATAAAATAGACACATGGCAACAAGTATATTACTACCTGATGCTCTATATAAAATATGATGTTAATTTACTTAAGTCTGCAGTTTTATCCTTTTAATTACCATGTAGATGCCCCTCAAGTGGCGGCAACAAAGTACTAACAACCAGACAGTCCTAAAGATCTCCTGGTAAATTTTACATCATACTTAAGAACATGAATTAAATTCAGATATATGGTTACAGAAAGTAAGAACTCAGAACAGTCAAAGTGCTACATCATTGATTGGTGCATAAACAAAATTGGAACTTTGTTAGCTTTTGTATGATTCCTTCTTCAGAGCTAGGGTTAGTCACTGATTGGTGCATAAACAAATTGGAACTTTGCTAGCTTTTATATGATTCCTTCTTCAGAGCTAGGGTCCACATACACACAAGGGATTGATAGCTGGCACACAAGATAGGAATGCAGTACTGGTGGACTCATTCTGCCCACTTTCACATGATGTTCAAAAGGGGATGCACAAATGGCAACAGGTGAAGGTCTGTAGAGATTTGTGCATCAATGAAAAGATCAATGCGTGAAGTATACAACAACTACGACTGTCGCCTTAGCAAAAGATCTGGCAGAGAACCCAAGAAAATTCTGGACATATATACATACAATCTCTAAGTGGGTCTAAGGCTTCCATTCAGTCCCTTGTTGACCATTCTGGTGTGGTAGTTGAAGACAGCAAAACGAAGGCCAAAGTTTTAAATTTCACATTCAAGAAATTGTTCACACAGGAGAACTGTACAAAAATACCATTATTTAACCATTGGACAGACTCCCCTATGGATGACATATTTAAGTATACCTTATATAGAGAAGCAACATAAAAATTTGAAAAAAATAAATCACCAGGTCCGGATGGAATTCCAGTTCGATTTCACAAAGAGTACCCTATTCCTTTGGCCCTTTACCTAGCTTGTATTTATTGTGAATCTCTAGCCCAGCACAAAGTCCCAAGTGACTGGAAGAAAGTGCATGTGACTCCAGTATGTAAGACAGATAAAAGAATAGGCCCACAAAATTACAGACCAAGATCCGTAACTTCTATTTGCTGCAGAATCCTTGAAGACATTCTCAGTTTGAATATAATAAACTTTCTTGAGGCTAAGATACTTATGTCCATAAATCAGCATGGTTGTAGAAAGCATCACTCATGCAAAACTCAGCTTGTCCTTTTCTCATACGATATACTGAGAACTATGGATGAAGGGCCACAGGCAGATTCCATATTTGTAGATTTCCGGAAAGTGTTTGACATGGTACCCCACTGCTGGCTGTTAAAGAAGGTACAAGCATATGGAATATGTTTGCAGGTATGGGAGTGGCTCAAAGGCTTCTTAAATAGTAGAACCCAGTCTGTTGTTCTCGACAGTGAGTGTTCAACAGGAATATTCCTCAGGAGTGCCCCAGGGAAGTGTGATATGACTGTTGTTGTTCTCTATATACATACACAATTTGACTCACAGGGTTGGCAGCAATCTGCAGTTATTTGCTGATGATGCTGTGGTGTACAGTAAGATATCAAAGTTCAGTGACTGTAGGAAGATACAAGATGACCTAGACAAAATTTCCAGTTGGTGTGATGAATGGCAGTTAGTTCTGGATGTGAAAAAATATAAGTTAATGCAGGTGAGTAGGAAGAAGAAACCTGTAATTTTCGGATATGATATTGATAGTGTCCTGCTTGACACAGTCAAGTCTTTTAATTATTTGTGGGACATATTGTTGCAAAGCAATATGAAATGGAATGAGCATGTGAAAACTGTGGGAGGGAAGGCAAATGGTCAACTTTGATTTATTGGAAGAATTTTAGGAAAGAGTGGTTCACCTGTAAAGGAGACCACACTCTTGAGTAATGTTTGAGTGTTTGAGAGCCATACCAGGTCGAATTGAAGGAAGACATCCAAGCAATTCAGAGGAGTGCTGCTAGATTTGTTACCCATAGGTTTGGAGAAAACTTAATTGTTCAGAGATGCTTCAGGAACTCAAATGGGAATCCCTGGAGGGAAGGTGGTATTATTTTCGGGAAACTCAATTGAGAACCGACATTTGAAGCTGACTGCTGAAGGATTCTGCTTCCACCAACATACATCACATGTAAGGACCATAAAGATAAGATACAACAAAGTAGGGCTCATACAGAGGCGTACAGACAGTCATTTTTCCTTGCTCTATTTGCGAATGGAACAGGAGGAGAAATGACAAGTAGTGGTACAGGGTACCCTCTGCCACACACCTTATAGTAGCTTGTGGAGTATCTATGTACATGTATATGTAGATAATGTGGAGGAGTGCACTAAATGGGGAGGTAGATCAGAGTAAATGGGAGACTGTGGAGAAGAAGTTGTGAGTGCAGGACAAGTGATATGGAGACCACGGGTCAGGGGTGGAGGCACTGGCAAGTATGAGAAGGGACCAACAGACATTGAGGCCAAGAGGATTACGGGATCAAAGGATGTGTTACAAGGACAACTCTCATCTACATAGTTCTGACAAGGTGGTGTTATTGGGAAGGATCAAGATCACATGGGTTGTGAGCCAGCCGTGTAAATTACGTGTGGTTTGCTCAGCTCTTGCTCTTGGGAAAAGTTTGGCTGTGGCCATTCATTTGATTGGACAGCTGGTTGTTGGCCATGCCCACATAACACACTGTGTAGAAATTAAAAGAGCTGGTGTATGTCATGAATGTTTACACCAATGTCTATCTCTGATAGTATAGGATAAACCTATGATAGGTCTGAAGTAGGATGAGATTGAGTGATCAGTGGAACAAAACTTTGGATTGTGACTGATGTTACTCGTTTTTAAGCAGTGGCAGAACATAATTGCGAGCACATCATGCTCGATTTCAAAGGTTATGAAATAAACTTTTCCATCTGGTTCCTTTCCCACAACACCATCTTTTCTGAATTTTGTAGATAGGAATTGTACTTGCAACACATCCTCCAATCCTGTAATGCTCTTATCCTCAATTTCTACTAGCTCCTACCTGAAACCTTATGCCACCCTGTCCTATAACCCTGATTTCACACCACCTGAATCCACACCCCCTTCTCTGCAGTCTACCATGTCTTCTCTTTTCTTTATCTATCTCTCTCTTACTTAATCCTGTCCTCCATGACATCAAGTGCTTCACACAAATTCCCCTTCCTGCAGTCAGAAGGGGCTCACCAGTGACACATTCATATCCCATGCACCTTATGCCTCTTCCTGCCAGCCATCAACCACCCATCTTTAACCTTCCATCCCACTCCTTGTTTCCTCTCTTCCCTCACCCACTCCAGACAACACAAGTTCTTACACCAGCCAAGTTGCAGTGCCACCATAGTGTAATCAGCTGGGACAATGTAGCCATGCCTCTGTGTATGTGTGGGAGGGGGTTGGGATGGGGCCCATGTGTATTTGTGTACTCCAGTTCTGAAGAAGGATTAGTACAAAAGTTATCAAACCTCTTGCTCTTGCTTACAGTGAGTTCTTACCCTTACTCATTAAATTATTTGAAGTTAAGTTCTGTGGTTGCAGATACTTCAAATTCCTTTTCTATTGAGATATTATGTATATTGACCTTAAAAAACCTACTACCTCCTGAAATAGCTTGCTAAGATTACCTATTGTCGGTACCGATTTTATTTTGTCACCCTGTAAAGTATGCTCAGTAATACAAATAACATTAACATCTAGTTCATAATGGAGATGTAGTCCCAGCACTGCAATTTTGTTTTTATACATTACAATGCAATACAAGGTGTGTCTGGAAAGTAATGCAGTTTTTTTTGTACTGGTATTTATTACGGTCACAGAACATTCTTACCAGTTTAGTTAGGTAGGGTGGACTCTCAACTACAAAGCAATGCCTCCATCAGTCTGCTCCAAGCCGTTAGGATTGCTGTCTCTGTAGATTGCTGTTTTGTACCTGTGTCATGAAATGCAATCAAATTGTCACTTGTGCAGTGTTATGCAGTAAAGTTTTGTTTGGAACTGAACAAATCTCTCACAGAGACCCACTAACTGATTGTAGAATCTTATGGGGATAGCACTATATCATCTTCACAAGTTTCTTGGTGGTTGAAAGTGTTTAAGGAAGGCCAGAAAGAGGGGGTCAATGAAACCTGGACTGGACAGCCATAAACTGGCACAATCAATGAAAATTTGGCCAATATGAGTGATTCCTTAGATTCTGACTATTGTTTGAGTGTCCAGATGGTTGCAGAAACTCTCAACATTCCCAAAACAAAAAACCTCTGACCAATAAATTGCACATGAGGAAGGTGTGTGCCAAGCTAGTACCCAAGCTTTTGACAGGTGATCTGCAGGTGGCTGTTGTGACTGAACTTCTTGAATGCATGGAAACTGAACCTTTTTTCTTGTACTATGTCATTACTGGGTATAAAACATGGTGTTTCAAGTATGATCCAGAAACAAAACACATCAGGCACATGTTGTGAGAATGAGCAAGTTGAATGTGAAAACAATGTTGATTGTCTTTTTTGATGCCAAAATTGTGCTCCCTGAGAGTTGGTTCCTCGAGGCCAAACTGTGAATGCTACCTACTGCGTTGATGTGCTGGAAAAAATATGAGAAAGGTTCATCCAAGTGAAAAATGAGACCACCATTATCTCCACCATGACAATGCTCAAAGCCACAATGCTCTTCACGTCTGTGAGTACCTGGCAAAGCACAACTTGGCAATGCTGCGACAACCTCCCCCCCCCCCCCCCCCCCCCGCCCCCTTCCCATATTGTGTGGAAATGGATCCAGTCAACTTCTTTCTCTTCCACAGACTCAAGACCTCCCAGAAAGGAATCAGTTTTGGGTTGGTTGAAGCCATCCAAGGCACCTTGATTAGGGCCCTTGACAAGATCCATTTGAAGCCTGCAGAGTACAATATGTGGCACATCTGCTGGACAAAACGAGTAGATGCCCAATGTAACTACTTCAAAGAACAGCAAATGTTTGTAATTTATATCTACAATAAATCTTTTGGTTACAAAGACTGGCATTACTTTGTGGCAAACAAACTTTATCTAAATATGATTCTGAAATGTTGTGGGTGAACACAAGATTAAAAGTATCGTAGAGCTTGTGGACAATGTACTTTCAGGTGCAACTGTAATTTGATTAGACAGACAAGTTGAAGAAGAGAAGCTCATTGTCAAAAAGTTTAGTAAATCTCTTCAGATTGACAACTGCTTGACACCTCTACTACATGATATTTGTCTAAAGGCATTTCTAATAATGCAGTTACCTTAAAACGTCTTGATTGTTGTGGTCATTCTTGTGTGTAGTTGCAAGCTGGCATCTACTGATGCTTTAACTTGTAAAGGTCTGTGCTGCATTGCTTCATGTGTTGCTGTTCTCTTCCTTTGAAACCAATCTATTATTTTCATTTGTTTGTTTGACGAATAGACCTATGAAGTTTGTAGTTGTTGGCTCCAGGGTGCATGCTGTAGTGGTAATCTCCATTGTTGTTCTGTTTCTTTTATGTCTTATGTGTATTGACAAGTGTGGTACACTTTCATAACTGCCACAGTATGAATAAATGTTCATAATTTGTTAGGGATCATGTATTGATGTCAACTGTCAAGTTTGTGTAGCAATTTCTCAGCTTCAGGCTGCATTAAGAGACTTTCTTGCAACATACATTCACAGCACAACAACAAGGTAAAAGAACAATGACATTCAATAATATAGTAAGGGATTTTGTATTAGAGAAAGCAGATAATTATGTCTATAACAATCAGTTGATCACAAATATTGAGTCCCTGGTAAATAAATGGAAATGTCGTGTGGCTAGGGCCTCCCGTCGGGTAGACCGTTCGCCTGGTGCAGGTCTTTCGATTTGACGCCACTTCGGCGACCTGCGCGTCGATGGGGATGAAATGATAATGATTAGGACAACACAACACCCAGTCCCTGAGCGGAGAAAATTTCCGACCCAGCCGGGAATCGAACCCGGGCCCTTAGGATTGACAGTCTGTCACGCTGACCATTCAGCTACCTGGTAATTTTGGGTAAGATCAATTATGTAGATGGGTTACATGGAATTTTACTGTATGTTAAAACAATTATACATAATATTTTGGTGTTGTATCAATGTAATAAGTAGCTTCTGGCATTTCATTCACATATGTACCTACTGAACTGTTGACAGTGTCACCACAACAGTGGACATCATCTAAGGCTGCAGTCACAGGGGTACTGACAGTGGTTACCAGATGAAACTGACAGAGATCGTACAGTAACATTGGCCTACAGCTTAGTCACAGTGCACCCAGTCTGTTTTGTCACTTTTTGGGGGAAGGATACCATGATGCTTCTGTGCTTTGTTAGAGATGAGTCCTGTGTTGTGGCTTTTGCTATTAAAATTATGCGAGATGTATGTGAATGAGCCATATCTGTCTCAATGGGAACTTGGCCTATACCATACACTCTTTCCTCAATTACTGGAACAACCAGACAAGTTTCATGAATTGATTAATGTACTACATGAAGTGATTAATATACTATCACATAATTGAGATGATTTGTGGTGACATTGAAAAGGAAACAAACTGATTCAAATTACACCACCCACACTCTGAAATCTGTATGTTCCCACGTTGACATTTATTGCATTGGACTGCACATTTGCATACTGATTTGATGGGGCTGACCACTATGGGCCAGTGGCGGTTCTTGGCAGAATCCCCTGATGTAGGTGCCACTGTGACTGCAGCCTGAGCTGAGAGGTCCCTGGAAGAGGGGAAAGTTTCCCTCTTGAAGTCCTTAATTAGTGCTTGAAGTTGTACTCCTAGTGAAAGGATGTACAGAATTGCACTTCAACTTCATATATTAATGTTGCGTACTGACAGACTGGATAACTAATACACTAACTACTATTTCTAAATGTCATCACTTACATGGATAGTTTCTACTTTTGATTTTCTATTTACATTCTCCTGTGTATTTTAAAAATCTTTTTTTCTGGTTCAATACAGTGTAAATACAGTGTTCAATACAGTTTAAATTTAAATGTAAAATGACAAGAAAGAGAGTTTATCCTACATTAAACAATTTGTAGACACTGGATTACACTGCTTTTATCACTGTGAAGAAAAAAATAAGAATCTAACATACCATTTATATGAAGGGCATAAATGATGAACCTCTAGCTCAGTTAAGACAAGACTGTTTAGTAAGTCAACCATGGCCTTGATAATGTGTTAAAGTTTAGTCATTGCTGAAACCATGCAATCTCCAGTTTACTGACCATATGTGGGTACATTAGTGTGTGCCTCTGTGGCATATTGCAGTGGTGCTGACATTAGGTAAGCATGGGATGTTATCATTGTAATAATCCAACTAGGTCAACACAATATTTTGAGGCAGGTTAGCTGGCTGAAATGGTGAACTCAGTGGTAGTGCACAGACTGTACAGCAAGGGGCAAGGAGATGGCAAATTTCCACACCAACTGGTCTGTTAGGATACATGAGTGGCAGTGGCAAATATGCACAATAACCGTGCAGCAGCCGACTATAAATACCAAAAATTTTTGTAACAAAATTATTCTTAGTCTCGCACTCCTTCTAGGATGACTGTGCTATGCCGGATGGAAGTCGTCACATGGACATGCCAGTAAAAGTCACTGGTTTGAGATTATGGCAGGGCAACACCTCTATCCACTCAGGTCTTCCTCGTACATAGTGTCATGGTGTAGCTGGCCATCCCAGGTCAACTCCAGCAGTAGGGCTGGCTCCTGCTCATTGGGCAGTGGGTCACTCCCTGTCTACATTTGCAGCTGCATTTCTCTGGAGCCTCCTTGGCTCCAGTCTCACCTCCCCCTCCTACTTGTGCTGGCTCATACTGCCCCTCCCTGCATTGAGGGATTATAAATTTGACAGAGCAAGACAATGAAGAAATGCAAAAGCTTCCAAACAAGTTGCTTTCCACAACTGTGAATAAGAAATGCAGTGTATGAATACAGAGTAATCATTGGTTGTAAAACCATTCAGAATGATAAACATACATGCTGATAAAACATTTGGCAAAGGAAATGGTAGTGGATGAGAGTCAATAAATCTGTGAATCAATCAGATGCAGACAAGAAAATATTGAAGTGAACTTTCTAGTTTTATCTAGAGGTGACAAAATTATAGAGACTTACAAGCTCACAGTTTCCTGAATAATTTTTTGTCCTCAGGTAGTGAAACTGGGCACTTCATTTTATTGCTGAAGAGAAAACTGCCACAAGTCACACATTTTGATGACTGCATTATTTTGCTGTAACTGGTTTTTTGCGGAGCCTGTTGTCAGGTGGCAGCAAGGATTTCTTGTACAAATTTCACATTATTTTGCCTCTGTAATATAACATAATATCCATGATTTTTTTGTTTAAAAAAGCTTTTTCATTATATACAACGTGTTTACACTTTAATTGATTGAAGAGGATTTTTTCAACTGTTTTATGCATTACAGCACCGCAAGTAAAATGTATATTCTAAGACTTTTGTTAACAAGGAAGTCATGAAATTTGTATAAGAAGCCTTGCTGCCTCCTCATAATTGCCTCAGAGCCAAAACTGATTGCAGTGTAATATTCCATTCTTGAAGAAGTGTGGCTGGTTGCAATTTTTTCTTCAGTGATACTTCTGAAAACAGCTTTGGTGTTCACAAACTATAATGGATACCATGGTGCAGTTTCATCTTAGTCTGTTATGCAAGCAGATAATAGGGTATTTTATTCTTGAAATTTCATTCAGTGTTTGAAAATTTATCTCTTTTACCGCCATTTTTAAATTGTTGTTGATTTATGGAATAGAACAATAATTGTGTATTTTATATCAATATTAATATTTTGGCCATTGATCAATCATAAACCCTTTTGGCTATTGAGCAGTGGTGAAATAATGGACATTCATAATTAAGTCATAAGAAGACATTAGGATATGAAACTCCATACAATGTCTCATAGATCAGCGTGGTTGCAATGCTTTACTGTTTTCATTTATGAAGATAGCCTAGTTTTATTGTCATGGGATGTCCTCAATATTATAAAAGCCTTGCTTTTGTGTTGACATTCTCTTGCTACACAGTTAAAGAGTTTTGAAAGTGACAGAGGTAGGCAGCTGCCTAGTTTTCCTTTTGAGGCTGCCCTTGAAGTAGTTGATAATGTATAATTGTGTATTACTGGTTAATGAAACTGAGAAGGTGTTAAAGGAAAACAGTTTTAAAGATATACCTTGGCAGGGCTTACATAAGTCCTGGATGTAAAACATATGCTACTGTCCCAGCTTAGTTCAAGTGTGCATCATGAGTTGTTCTGCAGTCGGAAGAAGTGCTTTCATACACTAGACCACAATCCAGGAAACAGAATTACAGGTCTGTCTACTGCTCCCATCCAGAATCCAGAGCAGTTGTTTGACACAACAGGTTTACTTGTACTGATCATTAATGTCATATTGTCTAAGAATTGTCCTGAAACTGTTAAAACTGTTAATAACTAAATCATTGAATTTTCTCGTTATGAGAGCATTGAAGGGTGATCGTTTTAATAGTGAAAAACCATTCAAAAACCAAGATCATACAAAATATTTTTTATACAAGGCAACTGGTTTCAGCAGTCTTTGCTGTCATCTTCAGATCTTAAACATCTTTTTGTGTAAAACATGTTCATTTTACAAATGAACCACATACACAAGATGTCAAGTGGGTAAAACTTAGCACATAACAAATATTTGTCATATCTAAAATATTTAAAGGCACAAAGCACCTAGTCCAAAAGGCCATGTCCATATACACATTGCTCACAGTTGCTTGTTACAACATACAAATACAGTACACAACACACTTTCAGACTGGATTTGCATTGTTTAGTATGTGTCCACCATATGTAAACAGATGTGCTGTTGTGTACCATATTTATACCATGTAAGAAGCATCTGTGAGCAATATGTATATGGACATGGCCTTCTGGACAAGGTGCTTTGTGTTTTTAAATATTTTAGTGGTGACAAACGTTTATAATGTGCTGAGTTTTATCCACTTCACATCTTGTGCATTAAGACCTGAAGATGACAGCAAAGACAGTTCAAAATGGTTGTTTTGAATAAAAATATTTTGTGTGGTCTTGGCTTTTGAATGATTTTTAACAATAACCAAATCTATGATACCTTTTGAAAAAGAGATGTTTGTTAAAAGTGAAAGATACTGAAACTTTCTTCAGGTACTATAGTAGAAGAGCTGTTGACCACAATGGAAGCACTGTCTTGTGATAAAAGTTTTCTGTCTGGTAGGGACAGTTGCAAAAAGAAATTGAAAAATTTGTTTGCAGGAAAGCAATGAACACAGAATGATTTCTGTATGTCATTCTTCACGAGTATCTATTGAGACTATGCCTTCTTATATTTCTTACACTGTAATAAATATTTATCCATTTAATTTTTATGAGTACAGAAATTTCATTCTTATATTTATCAAAATGCTGAAATTTTACTTTTAGAACATAAAGCATGAAACAGATCACGTTGAGACATGTATTTCGTTTCTTCTTGTATTTTTTCAGAACTTTATTGAAAGTGTGTTATGATACTCTGGTACACCAGCAGGGAAAAAGCGTTTGTTTTGGTGTTGAAGCTACAAAATTTTTGACGGTCTGAAGAGATTTCCTGTTACTGATGGGAGTGAGTAAACACAATTTCTTTTTCAAAATTGATATTTATAGTATACTTTGAGTATTTTGAGTTTTATTTTTTGTGCATCTTCTCTTGTAGTTGTAGCCTCTTTGCTTCTTGAACTCTCATAAAATTTATAATGATATATCAGAATTGTTATTTGAGGAAAAGTGCTGACATTATAATAGTGCAAGTATTCATCACGTGCCATACCAGTCTGAAAAATTGATGACATTATTGTTACTGTATGATCTTGCTTTTTTGATCGAATGGTCTCTCTGGTATGGTTGTCTTCCCCAGGCTTGTTCGCTTTGCTCACTTTCATCTATTACCTCCTATGCCACTATATTTTTCTGTAACTCTGACACTCACCAAGAATAACATAGCTCAGAAAAGGGGAGTCATGGGAATGTGCAGCATTGGTTTGCAAACTTCATGTAGACCATTGTTTAGTTGCCTATTTCTAAGCCTACATCTCCATGATTACTCTGCAATTCTCAATTGTGTGCCTGGCAGAGGGTTCATCGGACCACCTTTAAGTGACTGTCTACTGTTCCAGTTTGGAACAGTGTGAGGGAAAATCAAACACTTAAATCTTTCTGTGTGAACTCTGATTTCTCTTATTTTATTCTTATGATCATCTTCCTATGTAGATGGGGGCCAACAAAATATTTTCAGATTCTGAGGAGTAAGTTGCTGATTGAAATTTCATGAGAGGATCCTGCAGCAGCGAGAAATGCCATGGTTTTAGTGACTGCCACTCTAATTCATGTATCATATCTGTGACGCTCTCTCCCTTATTTCATGCTACTACAAAATGGGCTGCCTTTCTTTAAACTTTTCTGATGTCCTCTGTGAATCCTATCTGATGTGAATCCCACACCACACAGCAATAACCCAGGAGACAGCAGACAAGTATAGTGCAAGCAGTCTCATTAGTAGATCTGTTACATTTTCTAAGTGTTCTGCCAATAAATCACAGTCTTTGATTTGCCTTCTCCCCAAAAATATCTATATGATTGTGTTCATTTAAGTTATTCATAATTATAATCGCTAAATATTTAGTTGAGTTTACACCCTTTAGATTTGTGTGATTTATTGTGTAACTGATATTAGTGGATTCTTTTTAGTTGGTTGGGTTGTTTTGGGGAAGGAGACCAGACAGCGAGGTCATCGGTTTCATCAGTGTAGGGAAGGATGGGGAAGGAAGTCAGCCGTGCTCTTTCAAAGAAACCATCCTGGCATTTGCCTGGAGCGATTTAGGGAAATCACGGAAAACCTAAATCAGGATGGCCGGATGCGGGATTGAACTGTCATCCTCCCGAATGCGAGTCAATTGTCTAACCACTGTGCCACCTCACTCGGTCAATTCTTTTTAGTGTTCATGTGAATGACTTCACACTTTTCATGATATAGAGTCAATTGCCACGTTTTGCACCGTGTGGATATCTTCTCTAAATCATTTCATAATTTGTTTTGAAGATATGATTATTTAACATGATGGTAAATGACAGTATCATCCGGAAACAATCTATGAGGATTGCTCAGGTAGTCTCCTAAATTGTTTATGTACATCAGGTACAACTAAGGGCCTACAACACTTCCTTGTGGAGCACCAGATATTATTTCTGTTTTTCTTGAGGTATCTCGGAGGAGGAGGAGATTAGTGTTTAATGCCCTGTTGACAATGAGATCATTAGAGATGGAGCACAATCTCAGATTAAGGCAGGATGGGGAAGGAAATTGGCCATGCCCTTTCACAGGAACCATCCCAGCATTTGCCTGAAGTGATTTAGGGAAATCACAGAAAACCTAAATCAGGATTTCCGGACATGGGTTTGAAGCATCGTCCTCCTGAATGTGAGTCCAGTGTGTTAACCATTGTGCCACCTTGCTCAGTGAGGTGTCTTGGAACTGCAACTCCGACATCCCTGTACATATACTCCATCATGGGATTTATTCAGAGAACATTAGATACAAAAACAATTGCATTCTGATAATATATCCTCAAGCATTGTACAGAAAGGTGTGCACTACTCAGCAGGTTTAATTTTCAGTAGCTTACCAGCAGAACTCAAAAAAAAAAAAAAAAAAAAAATCGAGTGATAAAGTCCAAGTGTTCAAATATAATTTGAAAGGTTACCTTAAAGTGCACTCCATCTAGTCTGTACAAGGGCTCCTTCCAGTAGATAACTCTTCTCTGTTATTCATTCTTCAGTTTCTCCGAGCGTATTTCTTGCTTGAGGAGTCCACGGGTGTACTGCTGGTCCATAGTGTCCAACAGGCTCAATATTTCAATGATCAGACATCTCACCATCGTCAGGCGTGCTGACGAACTGAGCTCCCAAGGGTGGGCAGCCATCTTAGATCCCCTCCCCTTGCGTGGCATTCTCTCTGCAGTCCATGTCTGTGCGTCGGTGCTCGGTGGGATGCTGGCATCAGAGTTTGTGGTGGCGTTGGTGTATTGCCTCATCTGCCTTAATCGTTCACTCGTTTCCTTTGCTGAGGATCTTTTCAATTAGACTCAGTGCTGGTTCCCATGTCCTGCTGAGGTTGTAGCCACAATCTTGGTTGATGAATCTGTCCCTGGTACGAATTTTGATAGCCTCTCTAACGACGGTATCCCAGTATTTAAATGTCTGTGCCAGGACCCTGGTATGTTGGTAGTCCATTTTTTGATTTTCGGACAAACAGTGCTCTGTGACTGCTGACTTGTTGGGGTACCCAAGCCGAGTGTGCCTCTGATGATCTCGGCAATGATCTTTGATGGTGTGCACTGTCTGTCCAATATAAGGCTTCCCACATTGACACAGAATCTGGTATATACCAGCCCTCCATAAACCGAGATCATCTTTGACACTTCCCAATAATGCTCGTGTTTAATTTGGTGGGCAAAAGACAGTTCCTACTCAGTGTTTCCTCAATATTCGTCCTTTTTCCCCCATAGTGCGACAGTATATGGTATATAGACAGTGGCTATCCCTTTCCCTGTGACTTCTTCAGTCTCCACATCTGTACTGTAGAGTTAGGATGCAGAGTGCGTCTGATCTGCCATTCCGAGTACCCATTTTTCTGGAATACAGTTTTGAGGTGTTCCAGCTCTTGGGGCAGACTCTCTGTGTCAGAGATGGTGCTCACCCTGTGCACCAGTGTTTTTAGCACCCAATTCCTCTGCACCGGGTGGAGGCAGCTATCCGCTTACAGATACAGGTCAGTGTGTATTTTCTTCCTGTATACCCTATGGCCCAGGGTGCCATCCGCTCTTCTTTTGACCATGACGTCCAGGAATGGTAATCTTCCCTCTGCTTCAGTCTCCATAATGAATTTGATGTTCAAATGTATGGAGTTCAGGTGTGTAAGGAAGTCTAGGAGCTTGTCCATTCCATGGGGCCAGATCACGAACGTGTCATCCACATAACGTAGAAACAAGTAGGTTTCCATTTGGATCACGCCAAAGCTTCCTCCTCAAAGTACTCCATATAGAAATTCACGATCACGGGCGAGAGTGGGCTCCTCATTGCGGCTCCTTCTGTTTGTTCATAGTATTCTCCATTAAAGAGATAATACGTGGAGGTCAGAACGTGCTTGAAAAGGTCGGTCGTCTTCTCTTCAAATTTCTGTGCAATAAGCTCAACTGACTCTCGAAGAGGCACCCTGATGAATAATGAACCAATGTCAAAACTCATCAGAATATCTGAACCTTTCAGCTTGAAATTGTTGAGACGTTTTCTAAAATCCACAGAATTATGAACGTGATAAGGGTATTTACCCAAATAAGGGCTTAGTAATTCTGCTAGGTATTTTGCCAGCAAATATGTAGGTGCCCTAATGTTGCTGACAATTGTGCGTAATGGCATCCCTTCTTTGTGGACTTTGAGGAGTCCATTAAGTCTTGGTCCTTGAGGTGTCAATTTCCTTGTGGCACCCTCTGTTAAATCTGCGTCCTTGAGAAGAGCTCTAGTCTTGTTCTCCAACTTCTTTGTGGGGTCAGCATTGATCTTCCTGTAAGGTTTGTCATTTAGCAGGCTCTGCATCTTCTCAATGTAGTCCTTATGGGAAAGAACAACTGTAGCATTGCCTTTGTCAGCCGGTAAGACAACAATCTCAGGGCTCTGTCTCAGGTCTCGAATGGCTGCCCTCTCCCTGCTGGTATTATTTGACTTGATCGGTTTAGTTCTTGTCAGTGCACGGCAGGTTTTCCAGCGTACTTCTTCAGCTGCTTCAGGTGGTAGTCGTGCAGCAACCTGGTCAACTGCACTGACAATGTCCGCTACTGGCATGAACCTAGGTGTACTGACTCATTTCCTGACCAAGTATCTCTCACTTGCATGTTCCCATAGAACTTGTGCTGCTACACTACATCCACGAAATCCTTACTGTGCAAACAATTGTGAAGTGCACGGCAGAGGATATGCCACATTGTACCATTTATTAGAGCTTTTTCCTGTTCCATTCACATATGGAACATAGAAAAATGACTGTGTAACTGCCTTTGTATATGCTGTGATTAACATGGTCTTGTCCTCATGGACCCTATGGGAAAAAAATTTAGGGGGTTGTATCATATTTTTAGAGTCATCGTTCAAAGCCAGTTCCTCAAACTTTGTAAGTTTCCTTGAGATATTTTATGTCTATATTCACGAGTCTGCCAGCTCAGTTCATTTGACATCTCTATGACACTCTCCCATGGATCAAACAAGCCTGTGACTATTGATGCTGCTCTCCTCTTTATACATTCAATATCCCCAGTCCGTCTCATCTGGTGAGGGTCCCAAAGATTTGAGCAATATTCTAGGATGTTTCAGACAGATGGTTTGTAACCAATCTCCTTTGTACACTAATTGTATTTTCCAAGTGTTCTACCAAGAAACTGAAGTGTGCAATCTGCTTTACCCATGACTGAGCCTATTGTTCCATTTCATGTCCCTAAAAAGTGTCAAACTCAGGTATTTGTATGAGTTTACAGATTCCAATTGTGACTGACTGATATTATAGTCATAGGATAGTATGATTTTGTTTTGTCTTGTGAAGTTCACAGTTTTACATTTCTGAGCAACCTGATAAATAAATAAGGAATTAATTCTTCACTAGGTGTTCTGTGTTGCTGATGTTTTATGTCTTTTAAAATATGTGTGTGGGGATTGTAGACTTATATCCCTTTCACGACTTCAATTTTCATCAGGTTTCTTAATGAACCAAATTTATTTACAGAAATGTTATAAATATGGAGAATTGTTTGTTATGGATCTATAGTATTTTCAGTGCCCTTACTGATTAAACTTACCATGCTCATGACAGATTATTTTGCGTTTGTAAATTCTGTTCAGTAAATCTGGTAATAAATAGTTCGTTATGCAGGGATAACATATTAAGTTCTTACTAATGACCACTAAATAACACTACTTAAGTGTGATAGTATTACTGTTTTAAAATTTGTCATTTGTTATTTTTGAAATAATGGTGCCTCAAACATTCATATGTACTGAGTGAGATGAGGCAGTAAAAAGACAATGATCTTGCATTCAAGATGGTAGTGGTACACACCAATCTCCTTTGATTCTGATTTAGATTTTCTGTGCTTTTTCCTAAATCGTTTAGAGGAAATGCTGGGGTGCTTCCTTTGATAAGGACATGGATAGTCCCCTTTGTCATACTTCCTCATCTGGTGCTTGTGTCCTGCAGTTAACAACCTCATTGTTGACAGTACATAAAACCACAATCCCTCTCCTCCTTCTATTCATTTAGTAACAGAGTACCAAATTTAAGTATTGAAATAGTTTAATGTCATTCCATGTTTAGTGTTCCCCGCAAATAAGAAAATATTATCATGTTGTGGATGTGGGTGTTGTCTAGATTTGACCTTAAATTGTTCCATATCAGTTCTGCAGCGCAGTGTTGGTGTGGGTTCTGTGTGATTATCCATACTCATATGAGCAGTTGTGGGCTGGATAAATGTTTGTGTCTCTGATACACTTTATGCAAACATGAAAAATAAGTTAAAACATGACTCCATTAGAACATTAATATACAGACAAAATTCAACAGTCATATATTTACCCATAGATTTAGTCATCCTGTTTGGACAAAATACACACAGGATGACCTTTATACTAAGCTGTCACTTTATGATTACATGAGAGATATATAGGGTGATTTTCCACCATGTACAAACTCTAAGGATTGATTGATAAAGAGGATATGGAACAAAAATCGTGTAATGGACTCATGTATGGAAATGCATGGTTTCCATGCTAGAGAACATCTATTCAATCATACATTGTTATAGAGACTGCAGTCTAATACGCTCTATATGATGCAGCCACAGTTACAGTATGTATGGTTTCATCCTAAAGTGTGGCACTGTTCCTCATACAGCATGCCCAAGTGCACTCTCCTGCTGTAATAACTGGTAATCTTGTGTCCAGTCCACTTCTATTGCTGACTTACCTTTTAGTGGACGTGATGCAGTGTTTCTGTTTTTGAATCGAGAGCTTGCTGGCATGGTGTTTTCTTACGTAAAGGCAAATGGTCGCAGGCAGTGGGCAGCAAGGTTGTACCAGAAGACCTATCCCTGCTGATGACAGCCACAGCATTCAATGTTTGCAACAGTGTTTTGCCGGTTGTCTGAGACAGGTCATTTCAGAAAGCAAGAAATCATGAAGGATGTACCCATAATGTTTGGACACCAAACTTGGAGGAAAATGTGATTAACACTGTGGAAGCCGGCTGCTTTGTCAGTACCAGGCAAGTGGCTCACCAGTACAGAGTAAGCCAAACAACTGTGTCAAACATCCTCCATGACAATTGTTACTACCCTTATCCCTTACAGCATGCAGGACATACTAGCGACAGACTTTCCACATCAGGAACAGTTTTGTCACTGGTTTCTTCACCAGGCAACCATGATTCTGGGATCTGTGTCATCCATCATATTCACAGATGAGGCCACCTTCATGCAGAGTGGTATCTTCAGCTTTCATAACAGTCATCTGTGGGATATGCAGAACCCCCATGGTATGGTGACAGTGACTCATCAGCGTTGGTGCAACCCAAATGTGTGGTCTGGGATAATTGGCAGCTGTATTTTGGGACCAGTCTTCCTTCCATGTTGCATAATAGACTGGAATTACCGGCCTTTCTTGTGGGTGACTTTGCCTCCCCTGTTGGAAGAAGTGCCATTGATGATTTGAAGCATTATGTGGCTGCTACATGGTGGTGCTTCAGCCCACTTTGTCATTAACATCTGGACACATCTCAATCACGTCTTCCCTGGTTGATGGATCAGACAAGGGTGTCCAATTGCATGGTCTGCTCATTCACTGGATCTTAAGCTATGCAATTTCTGATTATGGGGCCATTTCGAAAGCATTGTGTATGTAGAGCCCATTCCTGATGTGGAGACACTGGATGAGGGTATTCATGCTGCCTTTGACAATGTTTGGATGCAGCCTGGCCAATGTGAACATGTGAGACAGAACATGCTACAGTGCATAAACACGTGTTGACACACATGGAAATCATTTTCAACACATATTGTAACTGTGGCTGCATGGTACAGTGCATATTAGATTGCAGTCTCTGTAACAATATATGGTTGAATAAATGGTCTCTAGCATTGAAACCATGCATTTCTGGACATAAGTTCATTAGACCTTTTATGTTCCGTATCCTCTCATTGACCAATCCCTAGACCTCGTACACAGTGGAAAAAACCATCCTACGTAGCATGGCATATACTCTTACCGCTTCTAATGAATTTGTAACTAACACTTCAAAAATTATTGGAATAGGATGACCACACTTTATTTAGATGGGTGAAAACTTAACAGAAATTCAATGAAACACACTAGTGTTAAGGTACATAGTGGCTGAACTTAAAATTAGTGAAAGGAATGTAAAAAGGGTTCACAATAACAGCACTACATGAGCTAAATTGCTATTAACCTTAATTGAAATTAAATTACGGTTAGCATCTCGGTCCCAGATTTGATCAGCAAATAATGTTTAAATGAGCTTTATCAACAGTTTAAAGCATAGTACCTATCTTTGAATTGCAGCCTATGTTCATAACAATGCACAACAGAACATCATGGAACAAAACATATAAATAAAACCTTTGTGCCAATTTATAAAATATAAATTATGTTTTAATCAATTAGAATTACAACAAATGTATTCATGAAACATTCAAAAATACACAAAATGCTGTATCAATGATATATTATTTTTCATTGTTTTAAAAAAGCTACAGAATTATGTGCACATAATTATAAACAGTATCATTGTTTTGAGTCCAGCATTAATAATGCAAAAAAAAAAAAAAAAAAAAAAAAAAAAAAAAAACACCTGGGAGATCCCTCAGCATGGATAAAATCACCTCCACTGTATATATACTACTTACAGTAATATTTTAAAGTATTAGTTCAGAGTGTGTGACTCTTTTGCTAACTTGTGAGAGTCATAAAGCCTTTTTGGCAGCTGTTTATGTACCTTGAATTATTTACACTGATATCACAGTTTCATTTAGGTGCCCTTCCATACAGCTCATCAGTGGCAATATGTACCATCACTAGTCTTGTATATCTTGGAGAAGTCCATATAGAATGTCTGATTACTAATTCTGCACACTAAAATTGTATTCCATATTTGTATAACAAAAGCTCCGCCAGTTCTCATAGCATTTTAAATCAGATAATCAAAGCTCTGCCATTTCTCATAGTATTTTAAATTGGATGAGCTGAAGGATTATAGAAAATGAAAAGATGTGAATTATCATGAGACTCATGCATGCCTAGGCACGTGGAGGGATACAACTCTTAATTTTTGACCAGCTGATTAAGGCCTCTCCATTGATTTTTCAGTTAGCAAAATTAGAAATTTTAACATGTTGTTTGAATAATTTTGGGGCATTTGAAATAGCTTTAAGAACTTTCCCAGTGTTACTTTTTTAAATGTAAGTGCCAATTATTTGATTTTAAAAGATACTGAGCTGTAGTTATTAATTTCTTACTGAAGAGTTCTGGGTAAACAATGGAGTGAGTGGAGATAATCACTCAAAGTGTAGTGGAATTGTTGGATGGTACACAGGCATATGAAAATGAACTGTTAGCACATTCAAGAAATTCACTTGTTTGTGGTGGTGGCACAGACATCCATAAAATGAAGCTGAAAGCAGGAAATCCTGAGTTAGGATGCTATCTTAGCAACTAACACTCTTTTTTACTATTCATTATAAAATAGATATGCTTCAAAGGTGAAGTAGTTCCATCAGCTATGTTGCTATAGGATACTTGTTTACTTTTACGACAGTATGCAAATGTATTCAGACCTATGTGGTGTAATACCTCTAGACAGGGATGACTGTGTTGGTTATTCCATCATGTGCGAATAGATGTAGCAACCCTAAATGTCATTCATGTTCTATCTGAACATTAAGTTTATTTTATAAACAAGGACACTTGAAACTGGCACTGCAAGCTGAAATTGATTGGTGGTATCTATGAAGTATAATGAAAAAATTTTGGTAACTGAGGTAGTTTTGATTACCCAGATATCTCATTTTAGCTCATGAATTTCAAGTTTTTCTTGGGAGCTCACACTTAGACACTTCCAGAGCTAAATTATGCCATCGTCATGTCTTAAGTGGTACTGTAGTGTTTCAGCACCACTACAATGTAATTGTGTGTGTTCGGTGTGTCTGTGTTATTTTAAAAAGAATGCAAATTTTTTATTTTTGCTTCTATATCTCAGTTCTTGTTTATGTTTCTCTAACACTCCTCTACTTTGCATGAAAGTCTTCAAATTGTTTTGATTAATGTTGCAAAACTATTCCTCTGTACTAATAAAAATGGGTTTACATTTAATAACAAGTTTGAAAATGGCAAAGTGAATATGTCAGTTTTATTGGTATATCACAAGCAAATTTTGTACACTGTATGGCAATTGCAAGTAGCAAAATGGAACATATGACAATATGTGATGCTGTTAATGATGATGCCTATAGACACCATAGGGGATTAATACAATTCATTTTCCTACACTGCTCGAAATGTGTCTGTTGAGGTGGTAATTGAACAGCAGTGGCTCTCCTGATATAGTATACAGATACACTCTGTGCATTCAAGTCAGGACATTAAGTTGGCTATGGCATTCAATGAATTTTTTACCATTGAACATATGTAAAATCAGCTCTTTTTGGATGAGTGGCATTGTCTTATAGGAAATACTGAACTGGCACATGCATATTTGTAAGCATCAAGGGTGTCATCTTTAAAGACTTGCAGTTACAGTTCCTCGTATAACTGTACCTTCCACCAAAACATATTCCACCTTATGAGCAGATGGCTGGGATTTTTGCTAGGTGGCAGGTGTTAAGGTTTTGTTTCATCCCCAAAACAGATAAAGCCTTCTGTCATACTGCAACCTAATTCATGTAGACAAACTATCCTGTACACATTATGTGATTATATCCCACATGATAGCTGTATCAAGGCAAAGTAGAGTTAGTTTTGTCTGAAGGTCTTTGGCAAACAGTGTAACCACTGACTTTTCCTGTGTGGATATTATGGTTGTAAAACTTTTGTTTAAGAGTTGCCATCATAATCCATGAGCAACTGAAAGACTTGTAAGATAATTTACTATGTCACGATCAATTACATGTATAAAAAAGTATTCAGATTACCAGTTTTAGCAAGCAGTTGCTATCTTCAGATGTGGTTAATCCACTAAAATACTTCATATAAATATAGTTGGTTGGTGCATGAGTTTGTAGTGTTATTCCATGAGTTTAATAAACACAACAGATACAGAGACTTTAGTCATCAATAATATATTGTCCTTCACTATTTACAACAGACTGCAAATGCTGAGATAACTTCTCAATTCTGGCAATGTAGACATCATGTGGTATTGAGGTGAAGAACCTGTTGAGCCATGATTGGAGCACATTTTTTCAGAAAGGGAATTTCTTGAAGGTTGTCCAATAGAGAGCAAAAACGTGAAAATCTGAAGGTACAAGATCAGGTGAACGAGGTGGGTAAAGAATGACTTTCCAACCCAATTCCTGTATAGTGTTTTTGTGACAGTCTAGCAGAAGATGGGTGGGTGTTATCATGGAGTAACGTCATTTCACACAGTCTTCTTAGCCATTGATCTCAGAATGTGCCTGCAAGACATCTCAGTTGTTAAGAAAAAATGTCAGCTGTGATGGCTACACTTCGAGGAAGCAGTTCATAGCACATACACTGTCACTGTTCCAAAAGATGCATAGTTTTGTACTATTTATTTCGTATGCATGCATGTCTTTGTACAGGGAGTTACTGCATTGTTTTGGCTCAACCATTCCTTTCTTTTTCTCATGTCAACATAAAGACACCATTTCTCATCACAAATAATGATACAGGATAGGAATGGTCAGTGTTATTCATGAGTCAGTTGATGATGTGCAAGCAGAGATGCACATATGGCCAGCCATTGATTTTTTATATTTTGGTTTAGAGCGTGTGGTATCCATTCCCACAATTTTTGAACCTTCCCCAGTGCATGCAAATGTCATACGATGGTGGAATTATCAAAGTTCATCATATCTGCCAGTTCTTAAGTATACTGATGTAAATCATTGCGGTTTAATGTGTTTAAACAATCTTCATCAAACCCTGAAAGTCTTCCTGATTGTGGAGAGTCACTATTGTCAAAACAATACTACTTACAATGAGAAAAAAACAATTTCTTCCTGTGCTGTGTGCAATGGCATTATCCCCATATATGGCACAAATGTTTCTGGCTGCCTCCTGTGATGTCATACCACTACTGAACTCAGAATGAAAAATATGTCAGAAATGTTCCAATCTCTCCACTTAGTACTCCATTTTCTAGTGTCCACAGCTCCACTCACTGTGACCAAATGACAATATGTAAACTCAAATAGTAACAGTGAACTACAAATATAAAATAAAAAATCAATATATAAACCCATAGCAACTGGAATAGCAACATGCAAAACAAAAACGGTGTGAACTTATGCACAAGCCTAATATGAACAAATGTACACTACTGGCCATTAAATTTTCTACACCATGAAGATGACGTGCTACAGATGCGAAATTTAGCCGACAGGAAGAAGATGCTGTGATATGCAAAAACGCCTACAACGTACTGACATGAGGAAAGTTTCCAACCGATTTCTCATACACAAACAGCAGTTGACCAGCGTTGCCTGTGAAATGTTGTTGTGATGCCTCGTGTAAGGAGGAGAAATGCATACCATCACGTTTCCGACTTTGTTTCTGGCTGCCTCCTATGTTGTCATCCCACTGTTGAACTCAGAATGAAAAATATGTCATAAATATTCCAATATCTCCACTTGGCACTCCATTTTCTAGTGTCTACAGCTCCACTCACTGTGACCAAATGACAAAATGTAGCCTATCCGATTGCGGTTCATCATATCGGGACATTGCTGCTCGCGTCGGTCGAGGTCCAATGACTGTTAGCAGAATATGGAATCAGTGGGTTCAGGAGGCTAATACGGAATGCCGTGCTGGATCCCAATGCCCTTGTATCAATAGCAGTTGAGATGACAGGCATCTTATCTGCATGGCTGTAACGGATCGTGCAGCCACGTCTCAATGCCTGAGTCAAAAGATGGGGACGTTTGCAAGACAACAACCATCTGCACAAACAGTTCGACGACGTTTGCAGCAGCATGGACTATCAGCTCGGAGACCATGGCTGTGGTTACACTTGATGCTGCATCACAGACAGGACCGCCTGAGATGGTGTACTCAACGACGAACCTGGGTGCACGAATGGCAAAATGTCATTTTTTCGGATGAATCCAGGTTCTGTTTACAGCATCATGATGGTCACATCCACGTTTGGTGACATCACGGTGAACACACATTGGAAGCATATATTTGTCATCACCATAATGGCGTATCACCCGGCATGATGGTATGGGGTCCCATTGGTTACACGTCTCTGTCTCCTCTTGCTCGCATTGATGACACATTGAACAGTGGACGTTGCATTTCACATGTGTTACGACCTGTGGCTCTACCCTTCATTCAATCACTGCAAAACCCTACATTTCTGAAGGATAATGCACAACTGCATGTTGCAGGTCCTGTACGGGCCTTACTGGATACCGAAAATGTTCTACTGCTGCCCTGGCCAGCACATTCTCCATATCTGTCACCAACTGAAAATGTCTGGTTAATGGTGGCCGAGCAACTGGCTTGTCACAATGCACCAATCACTACTCTTGATGAACTGTGGTATCGTGTTGAAGCTGCATGGGCAGCTGTACCTGTACACGCCATCCAAGCTATGTTTGACTCACTGCCCAGGCATATCAAGGCCGTTATTACGGCCAGAGGTGGTTGTTCTGGGTACTGATTTCTCAGGATCTATGCACCCAAATTGCGTGAAGTTTAATCACATGTCAGTTCTAGTGTAATATACTTGTCCAATGAATACCCTTTTACCATCTGCATATCTTCTTGGTGTAGCAATTTTAATGGCCAGTAGTGTAGTTAAGCACTTTGAACATCATGATGTAATTTAACATGTATCAATGAATGTAGATCAAATGGTCACATGAAATAAAGACTGACAGAATATACCCAGCAGTATTACAGTATATAGGGATATGGTAGAGAGAAGAGAACAGGAAGATGGGTAGAGAGGGGGGGGGGGGGGGCAAGAGGGAGAGCAGGAAAAGCCATAGGTGAAGAGTACCACTGATTTGTGTGTAGTAGTTCTGTGCTGCATTACTGTGGCGGGAGTGTATTGAACTTTTTTAACCCTTTTTTTTCATGTAAATGCTGTTTTTGTTGTTTCCTCTAATTTATAGATACTGTATACACCTAGTAGCAGTCAGTTAGTAAAGTTACTCAACAAGACTATTCTAAAATCTTACTTTGAATTATCAGAAAGGATTAAAAATATTAGAAAATTATCACACCAAAGAGTGAAGTAGAATTTATGCAAGATAAATTTATCATTTACATACAAAAGAAACAGACCAAAATTAACTGAAATTAGTTTTCTCAGAATTCAGTCGTCTGTCAGCACTTTTGCTAAGAAAACAGAATTAAAGTAACTATTTGGCAGTGATTTGAAAATTACTGCACAGGCACATCAACTGTTGCCTAAGGAACTTCATTTTATGTGAAATGTTGAAAAAAACATTTCTTTGAAACATAATTTCTTCCACATGCGTCAATTATGCTCTCTGTGCATCTGTCTGTGCATATAACTGATAAAAATAAGCACAGAAATTAAGGTAGGCTTCCTCTGTATATAACTCAAGTGCAAAAATATTACATACTCTCTTACAGAATTTCCTGTTGTTGTTCAGTCACAAGCATTTCATATCTGAGATCATAGTTAGGGCCTTGTAAGAAACATCTACCAGTTGGTCTGTAAGTAATATGTAGCTGCTACTGCCAAATTGTGGCTAACAGCAAACTTACACATCTGATTGGTGATAACACTGGGCACTTTAACACTAATGGTTGCAATGGCTTCAACACTCATACTATTTGGATCTTTCAGCCCCCCCCCCCACCTCCTCCTCTTCACACAGCATCAGCTTATTTCATTTGCACTGACTGGAAATTACACCTTCAATGCTCAATTAGTACCACTTCTCCTCTCTTGTCACTTCCCACACCTGATCTCTTCATACAATTGCACTCACCTTTTCCTCTTTTATCTCTTTCTTAAGTTTCACTGCTTCAGTATTGTACTAGATAAAAGTAAAAATCCATATTTTACAACTGTTAATGAGAATATTTTGCCACCCTCCCCCTCTTCTGCTTCCCAGTGTATCCTTACTACCACCTGAAGTCAGTGACATGCTGAATGCCTCTTTGGACTGTTATGTGCATAGACCATATCAAAATATTTCTGTAACCTATGAAATCATAAATGTAAATTCAGACAACTATTATTACAAGAAGTAATTACATTACATCACGTTACATTAATACACTACTGGCCATTAAAATTGCTACACCAAGAAGAAATGCAGAAGGTAAACGGGTATTCATTGGACATATATATTATTCTAGAACTGACATGTGATTAAATTTCACGCAATTTGGGTGCATAGATCCTGAGAAATCAGTACCCACAACATCCACCTCTGGCCCTAATAACGGCCTTGATACGCCTGGGCATTGAGTCAAACAGAGTTTAGGTGACGTGTACAGGTACAGCTGCCCATGCAGCTTCAACACAATACCACAGTTCATCGAGAGAAGTGACTGGCGTATTGTGATGAGCCGGTTGCTTGGCCACCATTGACCAGACGTTTTCAGTTGGTGAGAGATCTGGAGAATGTGCTGGTCAGCGCAGCAGTCGAACATTTTCTGTATCCAGTAAGGCCCGTACAGGACCTGCAACATGCAGTTGTGCATTATCCTTCTGAAATGTAGGGTTTCGCAGTGATCGAATGAAGGGTAGAGCCACGGGTTGTAACACATCCGAAATGTAATGTCCACAGTTCACAGTGTCGTCGATATGAACAATAGGTGATCAAGACATGTAACCAATGGCACCCCATACCATCTTGCCGGGTGATATGCCAGTATGGTGATGACAAGTACACGCTTCCAATGTGCGTTCACTGCGATGTTGCCAAACATGGGTGAGACCAGCATGATGCTGTAAACAGAAACTGGATTCATCCGAAAAAATTATGTTCTGCCATTCATGCCCCCAGGTTTATCATTGAGTACATCATCACAGGCGCTCCTGTCTGTGATGCAGTTTCAAGTGTAACCGCAGTCATGGTCTCGGAGCTGATAGTCCATGCTGCTGCAAACTTCGTCGAACTGTTCATGCAGATGGTTGTTGTCTTGTGAACGTCCCCATCTTTTCACTCAGGCATTGAGACATGGCTGCACGATGTTACAGCTATGCAGATAAGATGCCTGTCATCTCGACTGCTAGTGATATGAGGCCATTGGGATCCAGCACAGCATTCCGTATTACCCTCCTGAACCCACCGATTCCATATTCTACTAACAGTCATTGTATCTCGACCAACGCGAGCAGCAATGTCGCGATACGATAAACCGCAATCGCAATAGGCTACAATCCGACCTTTATCAAAGTCGGAAACGTGATGGTATGCGTTTCTCCTCCTTACACAAGGCATCACAACAACGTTTCACCAGGCAACGCCGGTCAACTGCTGTTTGTGTATGAGAAATTGGTTGGAACCTTTCCTCATGTCAGCACATTGTAGGTGTCGCCACCGTCACCAACCTTGTGTGAATGGTCTGAAAAGCTGATCATTTGCATATCACAGCATCTTCTTTCTGTCAGTTAAATTACACGTCTGTAGCACGTCATCATGATGGTGTAGCTATTTTAATGGCCAGTAGTATACTTGTACTGAAGATCATGTGTACAACATTTTGTAATAATGACTAACATGGATTCTTAACATATTTTCTTTACACAATATTATTATTATTATTACATTCCTTTCTCAGACGTTATGTCTGGTTAAAAATGGAAAGTGACGCGGACCTTGCTCAAGCGAGACTTCCTTTTAACTGTACGGTATATGTTACATTGCATTTAGGAACTTTCGGGTAATTGAACATGTATCAATAGTTACAGATTTCTGTAGTTGTATATATACGTTTGGATGTAGCTGTATTGCGTTGATGTGCTGGTGGATATTGTGTGGTATGACTCCTGTAGTTGATAGTATAATTGGTATAATGTCAACTTCATCCTGATGTCACATGTCCTTAACTTCCTCAGCCAGTTGAATGTATTTTTCAATCTTTTCTCCTGTTTTCTTCTGTATATTTGTTGTATTGGGTATGGATATTTTGATTAGTTGTGTTAATTTCTTCTTTTTATTGGTAAGTATGATGTCAGGTTTGTTATGTGGTGTTGTTTTATATGTTATAATGGTTCTGTTCCGGTATAATTTGTATTCATCATTCTCCAGTACATTTTGTGGTGCATACTTGTATGTGGGAACGTGTTGTTTTATTAGTTTATGTTTTATGGCAAGTTGTTGATGTATTATTTTTGCTACATTGTCATGTCTTCTGGGGTATTCTGTATTTGCTAGTATTGTACATCCACTTCATCTACATCTACATTTATACTCCGCAAGCCACCCTACAGTGTGTGGCGGAGGGCACTTTACGTGCCACTGTCATTACCTTCCTTTCCTGTTCCTGTCGCGTAAGGTTCGCGGGAAGAACGACTGTCAGAAAGCCTCCGTGCGCACTCTAATCTCTCTAACATTTGTGATCTCCTCGGGAGGTATAAGTAGGGGGAAGCAATATATTCGATACCTCATCCAGAAACGCACACTCTCGAAACCCGGCGAGCAAGCTACACCGCGATGCAGAGCGCCTCTCTTGCAGAGTCTGCCACTTGAGTTTGTTAAATATCTCCGTAACGCTATCGCGGTTACCAAATAACCCTGTGACGAAACGCGCCGCTCTTCTTTGGATCTTCTCTATCTCCTCGATCAACCCGATCTGGTTCAGATCCCACACTGATGAGCAATACTGAAGTATAGGTCGAACGAGTGTTTTGTAAGCCACCTCCTTTGTTGATGGACTACATTTTCTAAGGACTCTCCCAATGAATCTCAACCTGGTACCCGCCTTACCAACAATTAATTTTATATGATCATTCCACTTCAAATCGTTCCGCACGCATACTCCCAGATATTTTACAGAAGTAACTGCTACCAGTGTTCGTTACGCTATCATATAATCATGCAATAAAGGATCCTTCTTTCTATGTATTCGCAATACATTACATTTGTCTGTGTTAAGGGTCAGTTGCCACTCCCTGCACCAAGTGCTTATCCATTGCAGATCTTCCTGCATTTCGCTACAATTTTCTAATTCTGCAACTTCTATGTATACTACAGCATCATCCGCGAAAAGCCGCATGGAACTTCTGACACTATCTACTAGGTCATTTATATATATTGTGAAAAGCAATGGTCCCATAACACTCCCCTGTGGCATGCCAGAGGTTACTTTAATGTCTGTAGACGTCTCTCCATTGATAACAACATGCTTTGTTCTGTTTTCTAAAAACTCTTCAATCCAGCCACACAGCTGGTCTGATATTCCGTAGGCTCTTACTTTGTTTATCAGGCGACAGTGCGGAACTGTATTGAACGCCTTCCAGAAGTCAAGAAAAATAGCATCTACCTGGGAGCCTGTATCTAATATGTGATGTGATCTACTGTTTCTATTTGTTGTTTGCAAAGTCTGCATTTATCTGTTGTGGTATTGGGATCTTTAATAATATACATGCTGTAATATCTGGTGTTTATTGTTTGATCCTGTATTGCAATCATGAATCCTTCCTTCTCACTGTATATATTGCCTTTTCTTAGCCATGTGTTGGATGTGCCTTGATCGATGTGTGGCTGTGTTAGATGATACGGGTGCTTGCCATGTAGTGTTTTCGTTTTCCAATTTACTCTCTTTGTATCTGTTGATGTTATGTGATCTAAAGGGTCATAGAAGTGGTTATGAAATTGCAATGGTGTAGCCGATGTATTTATATGAGTGACTGCTTTGTGTATTTTGCTAGTTTCTGCTTGTTCTATAAAGAATTTTCTTAAATAGTCTACCTGTCCATAATATAGGTTTTTTTATGTCGATAAATCCCCTTCCTCCTTCCTTTCTGCTTGATGTGAATCTTTCTGTCTCTGAATGTATGTGATGTATTCTATATTTGTGGCATTGTGATCATGTAAGTGTATTGAGTGCTTCTAATTCTGTGTTACTCCATTTCACTACTCCAAATGATGGTCAATATTGGTATAGTGTAAGTATTTATAGCTTTTGTCTTGTTTCTTGCTGTCAATTCTGTTTTCAGTATTTTTGTTAGTCTTTGTCTATATTTTTCTTTTTGTTCTTCTTTAATATTTGTATTATCTATTCCTATTTTTTGCCTGTATCCTAGATATTTATAGGCATCTGTTTTTTCCATCGCTTCTATGCAGTTGCTGTGGTCATCCAATAAGTAATCTTCTTGTTTTGTGTGTTTTCCCTTGACTATGCTATTTTTATTACATTTGTCTGTTCCAAAAGCCATATTTATATCATTGCTGAATACTTCTGTTATCTTTAGTAACTGGTTGAGTTGTTGATTCGTTGCTGCCAGTAGTTTTAGATCATCCATGTATACCAAGTGTGTGATTTTGTGTTGGTATGCTCCAGTAATGTTATATCCATAATTTGTAGTATTTAGCATGTTGGATAGTGGGTTCAGAGCAAGGCAGAACCAGAAAGGACTTAATGAGTCTCCTTGGTATATTCCACACTTAATCTGTATTGGCTGTGATGTGATATTATTTGAATTTGTCGGATATTAAGTGTGGTTTTCCAATTTTTCATTACTATGTTGAGGAACTGTATCAATTTAGGATCTACTTTGTATATTTCCAATATTTGTAGTAACCATGAGTGGGGTATACTATCAAAAGCTTTTTGGTAATCAATGTATGCGTAGTGTAGCGACCTTTGTTTAGTTTTAGCTTGATATGTCACCTCTGCATCTATTATCAGTTGCTCTTTACATTGTTGCAGCAGCCTTTTTGTTCTTAATTTATAATTTTGTTCTGTGTTGTATGTGTCATTAATTTCTGTGTAATGATGAAGTTAATATTTTGTATATTGTTGGTAGGCATGTTATGGGCCAATATTTTCCTGGGTTTGCTGTGTCTGCTTGATCTTTAGGTTTCAGATAAGTTATTCCTTGTGTATGTGTATCAGGGACTATGTATGGGTCTTCAATGTAACTGTTAAATAATTTAGTTAGATGTGAATGTGTTGAGGTGAACTTCTTAATCCAGAATTTTGCTATTTTATCTTTCCCAGGGGCCTTCCAATTGTGTGTAGAATTAATTGCTCGGGTGACTTCATGTTGCAAAATTATCACTTCAGGCGTTTGTGGTATCATCCTGTATGTGTCTGTTTCTGCTTGTATCCACCGTGCATGTCTGTTATGTTGTAACGGGTTTGACCATATGTTGCTCCAGAAGTGTTCCATGTCTGTTATGTTTGGTGGATTGTCTATTTTAATGTGTGTGTTATCTATTGTCTGATAAAATTTCTTTTGGTTTGTGTTGAATGTTTGGTTTTGTTTCCTTCTATTTTCACTTTTTTTGTATCTTCTAAGTCGTTTGGCCAATGCTTGTAACTTCTGCTTCGTTTCATCTAATTGCTCTATCGCTTCTTGTTGTGAGATTTTACCTAACCTTTTTCGTTTTTTGTCTGATATTACATTTCTTATAAATTGTGTTAGCTGTCCAATGCCTTTTCTCAGTTTTTCTATTCTGATCTGCAGCCTGTGTTTCCATGCTGGTTTTGTGGGTTTCTTCTGTGTGTTAGTTGGTTCTGATCTCTGCCTAGTGTGTATATTTAGTGTAGAGAGTGGTCCTATATAAACCAGTAGTTGCAACTCTTCCATAGTTGTATTTTCATTTATTTTGTTGTGTATGATTGTGTTGATAGTTGTTATTGTTGTTTCGACTTGTGGGTTATTTGGGAGTCTATGCAAGAATGGTCTAATGTCTGTATTTGTGTCTTTGTATTCTATATATGTCAGCTGAAATTTTTCTTCTATATCTAACATGTGTGTCACTTCGTGTTCTATTTGTGCTTGTTCTAGTGGCTGTCTTAAAATTTTGTTTTCCTCTGATTGTTTAATTGATGCGTGTTGGTCTTTGTTTGTTTGCTCTGGGATGTTTGAGTCTATTACTGTATTTTCTTCTTCTTCTGATTGCACAGTATTTTGTTCCAGTATTTGTTGTACTTGTTGTTTGATGTTTTCTAATTCTGACCGGGGTATCCTGTTATTTTTGATTATTACACGGATCTGATCAGCTAGTTGTTGTTCTGTTAAAAATTTCAATTCTGGGTATCTGGTAATAAATGTTGTGTATACTTGTGATCTGTATCCAGTTGTGTTGGTTCCTAAGTTTGTTGCTTGGTAATAACAGAACATGAGGTGTCAGTTAACTTCATCTGACCATCTCATCCTCTGGCTTTGTTTTCCTTCTAGAGTGGTTGCAGGAAGCATGTCTTGCAAAATACCTCTATTTGGATTTAAATCATTTGCCATGTGGCTAGCAGTGTTGTTACCATTGTGGACGGGCACAGGGTTCAAGTGTCGTTCCCGACCATGACAGCGCTTGTCCGAGGCTTCATTAATTGTGTCCTGAACCAACTGATCACACTAAAAGGGGGGTTAACCCTATTAGTGGTTTGTTCTTTTTGTCGCCTTTTACGACTGGCAGAACGTATCGGAGGCCTATTCTTTTCCCGGGCCTCCATGGGGTTTATTATAATAATAATAATAATTATTATTTTTGTTATTATTACTTTACAGTTACTACTTCATATCTAAAAATTCATCTGTTGAGTAGAAGGAGTTGTCATTCAGAAATTCTTTTAATTTGTTTTTAAATGTTGGCTGGCTATTTGTCAGACCTTTAATGCTATTTGGCAAATGACCAAAGATTTTTGTGGCAACACAATTCATCCCTTTCTGTGCCAAAGTCAGATTTAACCCAGAATAGTGAAGATCATCCTTTCTTCTGGTGTTGTAGTTACGCACATTCCTGTTATTTTTGAACTGGTGAGGGATATTAATAGCAAATTTCATAAGTGAATATATGTATTGCGAAGGTATTGTGAATATCCCGAGTACCTTAAATAAACATCTGTAAGGTGACTTTGTGTGGGTTCCAACTATTATTCTGATTGCACTGTTTTGCGCAATGAATTCTTTTTCTCTTAATGGTGAATTACCCCAAAATATGATGCCATATGAAAACAGTAAATGAAAATAGGCACAGTAGGCTAATTTACTGATACGTTTATCACCAAAATTCCCAACTACTTTAATATCGTAAGTAGCTGAACCTAAGTGTTTCAGCAGATCATCAATGCGTTTCCTCCAATTCAATTTCTCATCAATGCACACACCCAGAAATTTTTATATTCCGCCTTAACAACAGATTTCTGTTCAAAAACTATATTTATCAATGGTGTTATGCCGTTTACTGTGCAGAATTGTATGTACTGTGTTTTCTTCAAAATTTAGTGAGGTTCATTTGCAGAAAAAAACTTAATAATTTTCTGAAAGGTGTTATTTACAATTTCCTAAGCTGATTCTTGTTTGTTGGATGTGGTTACTGTACTTGTATCATCATCAAAAAGAACTAGCCTTGCATCATCATGAATATAGAGTGGTAAGTCATTAATATATATTAAGAACAATAAGGGACCCAAGACTGAACTCTGTGGTACACTGTTCTTGATACCTCCCCAGTTACAGGACTCTGCTGATTTTTGCAGACTATCTGTACTGTTAATTTCAGTCTTCTGCATACTTCCAGTTAAATATGAATTAAATTATCTGTGCACAGTCCCACTCACACCACAATACTTAAGCTTATCTAGAAGTATTTCATGATTCACACAATCAAAAGCCTTTGAGAAATCACTAAATATCCCAACGGGTGATGTTCAGTTATTCAGAACACTTAATATTTGGTCAGTGAAAGCATATATAGCATTTTCTGTTGAAAAGCCTTTCTGAAAACCAAATTGACATTTTGTTATTACTTTGTTTTTACAAATATGTGGCACTACTCATGAATACATTACTTTTTCAATAATTTTGGATGAAGCTGTTACAAGCGATATTGAGTAGTTGTTAGCATCAGACCTATCCCCTTTTTTATGCAATGGTTTAACAATAGCTTATTTCAGTCCATCTGGAAAAATGCCCTATTTCTGTGGGCTACTACATATGTGGCTGAGACTCCTACATATCTATTGGGAACAGTCCTTTAGTACTTTGTTGGAAATGCCTTCAGTTTCATGTGAGCTGTTACATTTGAGTGAATTTATTATTTTCCTAATTTCAGTAGGAGAGGCGGGTTGAATTTCAAATTGCATAGATATTGGATCTTCCATGTACTGTCTTGCATTTTCTAATGACTAGCTGGATCCCATTTTCTATACAACATTTGAAAAATGATTATTAAAAATGTTTTCTATTTCTGATTTTTTGTTAACAAACTTTTCATTGATTTTGATAGAAATACAGTCTTCCTCCTTTCTTAATACAGTGCAGTAGTTTTTATAATGTTTCACTGTTTCTGGATCATTACTCCTTCTAGCTATTAGTTACATTTCACTTTTTGGTTTACAAGATATTTTTATCCTTTCAGTAAGCCATGGCTTTTTAAATTGTTTCTTACAACTATTTCTCACTGTTTTCTTAGGGAAACTGTTTCCAATGTACTCGCAAAGGTATCATGAAATAGTTTAAATTTTAAATTAGCTACAGGTTCTCTGTACACCTCATCCCAGTCTAACTGTTGCAAGCTTTCCATAAAATTTGCAGTTATTAAACCATTAATTGAATTCACAGTTTTGGAGGATTGTTTTGCATTACTGTAGGGAGCTATGCCATATACTGTATCATTATACTATGCATCATGATCAGACACACCATTCTTGAAAGGAAAAGTTTTCAATTGATTAAATTTATCTTGGTCTATAAAAATATTAACTATCAGTGTGCTGCTTTCCTGTACCAACCTAGTAGGAAAATCAATAACTGACATCAAATTGAAAGAACCAAGTAATACTTCAAGGTCAAGCTTTCTATCAGACTCTTTGGAGAAAATCTACATTGAAATCTCCACAAACAATAATTTGCTTCCTGCTCTCTGACAGTTAGCACCACAAAGAATCCAAGTTTTTCAAAAATAGCAGAAAATTTTCCAATGGAGACCTATAACAGCTGCAATTATTTATCTTGTCCATATCTGTGACTATATGATGCGCAGAAAGGCATAGTACATCTCTTCCACTCTCAGTTCCTAAATCCTCTTAACAAACAAGAAGCTCATCTACTTTGTTTTTTAATCCCCTGATATTCTGATGAAATACACTAACATTACTTTTCACTGTGCTATAATGAAAATCTTGTGACGTACTAACATTATTTTTCACAGTACTTTTATTAGAATCTTGTGGCATTTTAACACCTCTAGTACCTGCTGTCCGAGTTTCTTATTAAGCTCAATTTCATTAAATGTTGAATCATTGGACAATGATCTTAGCCTAATAAACAGATACTCCCATGAGTTTCAGTGCCGTCCTTAAAGATTTTGCTATCATCCCAGCCAATTTACCCTTCCCTTTCCTAATTAAACAAATTTGAAATATCTCATACTGTGCCTGATGGACAACTGTAGGCTACTACCTACCCCTTAGCTCTCGGTCAGATGAAAATGTTTTAAACTATCAAGATCCGAACTAACAGTCTTTGGTCTCTGTGCCATTGCACAATAACACATTAGCAGCATAGCCATTGAGTGTGTGTGCTTGTGGATTTAGGGTACTCAAAAGTAAGGTTATTAGTACCTTTGCTAAACAAGCCTGAGTTGAATTTTGCTAAAACAGATAAACCTAAAAATGCATAAAAAATAAACTCACTTAAGTCACTATCACTCTCTCCTCATTTTTTACTGATATTAATCTAAAAAGACATATTCAATCATGAAGAAAGTAAAACAATTAACATTGTCAATGTTAAAATGCACTGTAGAAATCTTAAGAGATGTATAGAATAATAGCTACAAAAAATAACTCACAAATGTGTTGCTGAATTATCAATAACACATAAAAACCATCTCCCTATTTTGGGAGCAAGTAAGACATTCCAGAAAAATTTTGAAGTCTGACCACAATCATCTTATCATCTGCTAAATTAGAAGGCAGGTTAGCTTCTAAACTAGCATCTGCCCTGTTGTATGAGTATAAAATACTCTATTTAAAGAGTGGAATACTGAAATATGTACATCAGTGCCACACAATGGAGGGTCCTCTCACTGAAATAGGAAGTTATGCCTCACTGGGCTGTGCCCTACCCATACTTGAGTGAGAAAGACTACATTTCCAATTACTGACCAACAGGAGCTACACCCCAGCTAAGCAGCTGAATTTACAAGCCACAGCTTATGTCATCACTGCTAGCCACTCATCTTCCCACTGAACTATTACTCCAAACCTCAAAATGAGGATATAACTTGTATAGGCACAACATATTGGACCGTCTGTTAATTTACACTGAGGAATTAAAGAAGCTGGTACACCTGCCTAATATCATACAGGGCCCCGTGAGCCTGCAGAAGTGCCACAACCTGACATGGCATGGACTTAACTAATGTCTGAAGTAGTGCTGGAGGGAATTGACGCCATCAATCCTGCAGGGCTGTCCATAAATCTTAAAGAGTATGAGGGGGTGGAGATCTCTTCTGCACAGCACATTGAAAGGCATCCCAGATATGCTCAATAATGTTCACGTCTGGGGAGTTTGGTGGACAGCAGAAGTGTTTAAACTCAGAAAGGTGTTCCTGGAGCCACTCTGTTGCAGGTCTGGATGTGTGGGGTGTCACAGTGTCCTGCTGGAACTGTCCAAGACTGTCGGAATAAACAATGGACATGATTGGAGGCAGGTGATCAGACAGGATGCTTCCATATGTGTCACCTGTCAGAGTCATATCTAGACATACAGGGCTCCCATAACACTCCAACTGCACACACCCCACAACATTACAGAGCCTCCACCAGCTTGAACAGTCGCCTGCTGACATTCAGGGTCCATGGTTTCATGAGGATGTCGACATACCAGTACACCTTCATCCACTCGACATAATATGAAATGACACTTGTCATACCAGGCAACAGGTTTCCAGTCATCAGCAGTCCAATGTCAGTGTTGATGGGCCCAGGCTTTGTGTCATGCAGTCGTTGAGGGCACACGAGTGGGCCTTCGGCTTTGAAAGCCCATATCGATGATGTTTCATTGAATGGTTTGCACGCTGATACTTGTTGATGGCACAGCAATTTATGGAAGGATTGCACTTCTGTCACGTTGAACAATTATCTTCAGTCGTTGTTGGTCCTGTTCTTGCAGGATCTTGTTCCTGATATTCACGGTAAACTTGTGAAATGGTCATACAGAAAAATCCCCACTTCATCGCTACCTCAGAGATGCTTTGTTCCATCGCTCGTGTGCTGACTATAACACCACATTAAGACTCACTTAAATCTTGATCATCTGCCATTATAGCAGCAGTAACCAATCTAACAACTGCACCAGACATTTGTTGTCTTATATAGGCATTGCTGACTGCAGTGCCGTATTCTGCCTTTTTAGGTATCTTTGTATTTGAATACACATGCCTATACCATTTTCTTTGGCACTTAAGTGTAGAAGTGCTGTTTTAATCTCTTTGGATGTACTTTTGTTTCTTTGTTTCCTCTTAATTTTATGATTGCAATTGGCATATCTACTCTGACTGATTCATATGGTCCTCACCTCTGTGAGTCTAATTTCCTAGATATGCCACGTCTTACTACTTCACCCTATAGCACCAGTTCATCAACTACTTAGAGTTTTTTTGGATTTTGTCATTTGTCTTACTGTTCCTTGTAAGCCTTTTTGTATTGTGCTATTTATTGTACTGCTACATATACAGGGTGAGTCACCTAACGTTACTGCTGGATATATTTTGTAAACCACATCAAATACTGACGAACTGATTCCACAGACCGAACATGAGTCGAGGGGCTAGTGTAATTGTTTAATACAAACCACAAAAAAATGCACAGAAGTATGTTTTTTAACACAAACCTACATTTTTTAAAATGGAATCACGTTAGTTTTGTTAGCACATCTGAACATATAAACAGATACGTAATCAGTGTCGTTTGTTGCATTGTAAAATGTTAATTACATCCGGATATATTATAACCTAAAGTTGACACTTGAAACCACCGACGTTCAGTTGCATGTTGTAACAAACACGGGCCACTGTCGGCGTGCAGCATCTGCAGGGACATGTTTACGATGACGACCGTGTTTACGAGTGTGGCTATAGTGCACTGTTGTGGTTTGGTCTAGCTGTCACAGTGTCCGCATGTAGCGCTTGCTGCTATTGTTATTCTGCATTCATCTCCACACGCAGACCAACTGTAGTACACCATGTTACCAGATGTCTGTGATAGTGTAGTGTTGTAGGAACTGTGACCATGGTGTATTCGAACTCTGAAAAGGCGGAGATGATATTCATCTATGGCGAGTGTCGACAAAATGCAGCTGAAGCCTGCAGGGTGTATGCAGAACGGTACCTGGACAGAGAGCATCCAACGTGCCGCACATTGCAAAACATCTACCACCAACTGTATGCAACAGGTATGGTCGTAGCACACAAATGGGTCCGTAACAGGCCCGTCACAGGAGAAGCGGGTGCAGTTGGTGTGTTAGCTGCTGTTGCCATGAACCCACACATGAGTACACGGGACATTGCGAGAGCCGGTGGACTGAGTCAAAGTAGTGTCATGCGCATACTACATCGTCACCGCTTTCACCCGTTTCATGTGTCGCTACATCAGCAATTACATGGTGATGACTTTAATCATCGAGTGCAATTCTGTCAATGGGCATTAACAGAGAATGTTTTGCAGTTCTACTTGTTTACCGATGAAGCAGGTTTCACAAACCATGGGGAGTGAATCTACGGAACATGCATTACTGGTCCGTGGACAATCCTTGCTGGCTCAGACAGGTAGAGCTACAGCAACCGTGGACTGTAAATGTGTGGTACGGAATCATTGGCAACCACCTCATTGGTCCTCACTTCATTGCAGGGGCCAAAACAGTTGCAACATACATCGCGTTTCTAGAGAATGATCTGCCAACGTTGCTCGAAAATGTCCCACTGGAAACGCGTCGACGTATGTGGTATCAGCATGATGGTGCACCTGCACATTCCGCAATTAACACTAGGGTGACCCTTGACAGGATGTTCGACGGGCGTTTCATAGGATGTGGAGGATGCATAAATTGGCCAGCCCATTCTCCTGATCTCACACCTCTGGATTTCTTTCTGTGGGCTACGTTAAAGGAGAATGTGTACCGTGATGTGCCTACAACCCCAGAGGATATGAAACAACGTGTTGTGGCGACATTACACCAGATGTACTGCGGCGTGTATGACATTCATTACGCCAGAGATTGCAATTGTGTGCAGCAAATGATGGCCACCACATTGAACATCTATTGGCCTGACATGTCGGGACACACTCTATTCCACTCCGTCATTGAAAACGGAAACCACGTGTGTACATGTACCTCATCCCTCATGTTAATGTACATGTGCATCAGTGAGAAAGACCAATAAAAAGGTGTTACCATGTGGACATAATGTGCTGTTCCAGTCTCTTCTGTACCTAAGATCCATCACCGTTCCCTTTGGATCCCTACGTAATTCAGTGCTCTCCGATACACACGATCGAACAGCGGAGGAGTGGTACTCAAGCGTCAACTTTAGGTTACAATATCTCCAGATGTAAATAACATTTTACAATGCAACAAACGGCACTGATTACGTATTTGTTTATATGTTCAGATGTGATAACAAAACTAATGGGGTTCCATTTAAAAAAAAACGTAGGTTTGTGTTAAAAAACATACTTCCGTGCATTTTTTTATGGTTTGTATTAACCAATGACACTAGCCCCTCTCCTCACGTTCGGTCTGTGGAATCAATTCATCTGTATTTGATGTGGTTTACGAAATATGTCCAGCGGTAATGTTAGGTGACTCACCCTGTATGTGCTTCTTGCATTATGATTTTTTATCTGCTCATATATGACCGAGTGTCATGACTTACCTTTTCTGATTCTTGTTGCAATGTTTGTGAGATGTTTACCTTTCTGCCATACATCTATTCAAAAGTTGTGTACCCTGTACTACTGTGTAGTGTCACATTGAATACAAAAATTACATACACTGCCCACTTATCCCATGCCCTGATATCCTGTCATGAAGTGTCTCAAGTACTCTATTACTATATGGTAACTTCTTTCTAGTGCACTATTTCACTATGGATGGTATGCCATTGAGTGTATCTTGCTAACACACAACAATTTATAAACTCTCTTAAAAAGATCACCTACAAAATTTAAGCACTTACAGAATTCCGTATTTCAAAACTAAATGTTCCACAAATGCTTCTTCTACTGTCTCAGCATCTTGTCATTCTATTGGTACAGCTAACATCAACTTACTTAAATTGTCTTCGGATATCAACATGTTACTTTTACCTAATTTTGATACATTTAGGGGGCCTACAATGTCCATCCACTGAAAACTTTTTGAATAGACTTCCAGCAAACATACAGTCTGTCCTTCCCAATGGCATTTTCATGTTTGCCTGTGCAAACTTATTCTTTTGACATGATTGACACTTACATATGTATTCTTTGATACACGTTTCATTCCTTTCCATTGCTTGTACTGCTTCGTCCTCTCGAACACACTATGTATGCCTGGGTGTCCTCCCAATAGATTATCATGCATTTCTTTTAATATTCGTTGCTCTTTCCTCAGGACTCATCTCGCTTTCTCTAGCATCATACTTTGTGTCTACTTATGTCTCCTCATCACTTTCTATTTCAGCACTCGCTTGGGTTAGTCACACATTCATCCAATTACCCTTTTCTTTTTCTTCAAGCTGATCCCTGTCAGTAGGGATATGCTCTGTGGGCTGTATTCTACTAAGAGAACCTGCATTGCTATTCAACCTATCTGGCTTGTAGTTTACTTCATAGTCATATTCACTGAGTTTAAGTCTTCAGTTCAGGAGTCTTGAACTAGGGTCCTTTATGCTGAATATCCCTGTTAATGACCTATAGTCTGTTACCATTATAAATTGTCATCATATATGTATGACTGGAATTGCGTCACTGCAAATATGAGGGGCATTCAATAAGTAATGCAACATTTTTTTCTGAAAGGAGGTTGGTTTTACTCAGGATTCAAATACACATATTATTTCCCACTCTTTTGGCTATAAAACCCTATTTTTCAACATTATTTCCAAAGAATGCAATGGCCTTACACCACTTTACTGGGAGGCTCTGTATGCCCGCATACTACATGTGCAAGTAATTGTGCATAGATGATTCTTTATTACTCTTTTGCAGTTCCTTCTCCACTGTTATGGGTATATCTTGCCCTTGTAAGTGTAACACTTCTCCCACATAATCTAACTTAACTTTATGCTCCATTAAAAAATCTCTACCGACCAACCAGTTATCTGCGATGTCTAACCCTGACCCATACACATGAAAGTTGTGCCTGACTTCTCCAGCATCTTCTATACTTGGGTGCAGTTTCACCACACCCAAAGTACTTACTGTTTCACTGGTGACATCCTTCACCAAAGCCTTTTTGCATCATCTTTTCTGACTTTATAATTTACACACCCACTCCCTTTCGTTAAGAAACACAGCTGTGCCCCTGTATCTATCAACAGTTTTAATTTCCTCTTGAACTCTACACATCATAACACTAGCACATCATTTTCTGTGGTACAGTCTGTTACCCTAATTGTTGGTTTGTTTAACATGACAATGCCTGACTGTGCAGCTTCGTCACCCTTTTGTTTCTCTGCACTTTCTGTGCCTCATTAGGCACTGGCAATCTACCCTTTTTGCATGTATACCAAGACCCTTCATGACATTCCCTAGTGTAGTGCCCTGTTTGTTTACACTTGAAACAATTCATGTCTTTTGTCTTGTAGCAACACTGTTACCCTGCAGATTACACTGCAAGCATCTCCATTCACAGCGAATGCAAATTAACCTCTTTTCAGTTCCATTTTAATGTCTTGGGTCTATTTCCATTATTTTTCTTGGCATCATTGCATTCCTTCTGTTTTGTTTCTCCTACACTTACTTGCTGTATGTCCTTGTAACCCACACATGAAACATTTTAACTCTTTACTTTCCCTAGGCAACTTCATTGTTTTGCTTGCACACTCACTCCATATTGGATAGCTGTTCCTCTATCTGTAATTGACAATAGAGCACTTTCGTCCTGTAATGCTTATTCAACTGCTGCTGATAATCCAATTTTGTCACCGCTACTTCTGACAATTTTTTATATTTTATCATTACTCAGTCCGTCTCCAGTTATCAAACACACTAAATAAAAAATAAATAAAATAGCTGGAGTACACACGCAGTGTTCATAACTAAAATTCATTGACGTCAAAACTCCACTCTAACTCAAATAAATAGAAGCCTAATTGACAGATTATGTATTAATTCTAACGGAAGTAATGAAAATCATTCAAAGTCCAAACTAGATTCACATCAATAATATAAGTTCAGCTGAGTAACTGGCAGGAATAAAACAGAGCCCTGACCATTGTAGAATAACTTAAGTTCCCACCGCACTGAAATGAAATTTTTCGAAGTGACACAACTGGTTATGTGAAAAATTTCTATCCCCAACAAACATATGGCTGGATGACTCTCAAATAAGCATAGATCTAGCATCTTCAACTCTGACCTAAACCGTGTAAATGAGAAAGATGGCTGCCTTTCTTTTATGCCCTCAGCTGCCCCCTCCATGCAAAAACCATATATCTAAGTCAGTTGATGACCTCATGCCACCAACAGCCTCATTTACAACTTTTTATATTTAAATTTCATTAAATATTTGAACATGCCATCAAATGCATGCTAAGAATCAAAACAAAATAAATTTATATACGGTATTACACTTTATTCTGTGTGCAGCAGCCTGCCCAAAAATAATGTTAACTAAATTTAAGTTTTTGTTGTTGTGCTCAGATGGTCTCTATACCATCAATTACTACATTAAAATTCCTAATAGGAATTTTCTGGCCCTTTCCAATGCCACAATCATAATTAATGTCACTATACTAGTTTATGAACTATTTGCAAAATTATGCAAATTATAGAACAATTAATTATAAATGACAATGAAAATTATAAATCTTACATGCTAAATGTTGCTTCTGGTGTGTAATCACATCTGTCTGCCTTGCTAATTGTGTAGGTGCGTTGGAGTAAATGATATGCTGATTTTAATTAAAAGTTCAATAAAGAATGTCTCCCAGGTTAATCAGTTAATTTATGTTACATGTGAATAGGTCAATTGATGCATTATGAAGAGCACTACAATTCGATAGGTTGATCTCTTTGGTAAACTACTATTATGAAAGTTATGAATTATTTACTGAATTTCAATTCAGTATATCTTCTTAGTACTGTAACTTCTCTCACACATTAATTGCAAACTTATCTGCAGTTTGTGCAAATGTGAAGAATATAAATCTAGACATTGTGGGTTGATGGTGGAAATGACATAATGTCTACCTCATTTGAATATTCACAGTAGCATATGGCCCAGGCACTCCCATGCTGGTCAGCTATGCCATTTTTGTGTACTGCTGCCAGCCTCACAGCCACCTGTTGAAAGCTTGCTTGCCTGACTTGCAACACAATACGTACAAACCAACTGTTGTGCTTGATCAGAATTAATCACCCATTCTTAAAATTGGTACATCTGTCATATTTCTCATCAAGATTCATTGAATTTGTCTGCAAAAGCTAAAATTGCTATTGGTATCTAATGTCATTTGAAAATTAGAATGTACTGTGAGATTTGTTTTCATATTACTTGTGCTCCACTCAGTAATCTGACTTTATTTCATTGGCTTTCTTTGAAAAAATTAAAATTGTGGATACTTGTTAGAACCACTTGTAGTAGCAGTTTATCTTTTCAGTTACTGATGTCTTCATATATTACAGTGTGGCTGAGTATGTTGATGTTTCTGTGTATGGAGTGTTTACAGCTACTTTAAACATGTTCTGATGGTATTTAGTTTCACTCATTTAATGTAGTACAATCTGTAGTTTCCTGATGAAATGTAACTGCAGTATCACAGAATTTCCCTTGCATTCATTGATATTAATGGAATTAATATTTTGAGATTTAGATGTGTAAAATGTATGAACAGTGATCCTATATCTTCTTTTGGAAGATTTGTATAGATTTGTGACTATAAAATTAATCTATTCTCAAAGAATGGACAATTTGAACATTTTGACTTCTTTCCTTGAAACAAACAAAAATAAATTAATAATAATGCTCTCCAGCCACTAACCTACCTGGTTTTGTTATTTTATAAATTAACAAATAAAGCATCATTTACATACCACTTTACAGTCACTGTCATTTTCCAGTTTATTATGGTTATGTCTTCCACCATATTAACATTCTGATCAAGGAAGTAATGTATTTGTTCCTACAGCCTGTTTTGTGTCTTTGACATACAGCATCATTATGTTATCACTGTCTCAAATATTTAAGAGAGGATGATGTGCCTCAACAGTAAATGCAGTCTTTGTTAAAGTCTCAGCTACTTCAGTTTAGTGACTAACGAATTCCTTCCCTAGCCAGCTCTTCATAAAACTCAATATTTGGTATTTACAGCATGTAATAGCGAGAGTGGAGCAAAGGTGATAGCCTTCAATCATGTGATAACTTAAAATAATGCACTGTCAGCTTTAAGGTGCTTGGAGAAGCTACAGCTGTAATATTTCTGCTGACACACTGCGTATACCAGCAAATAATAATAATGTACTGGATACTGACACCGAGCAGATACTAAGTCTAAACTCTTCGGATTAAGTCTGAATTATTATGAAAATATACCATTAATAGTAGTAGTTAGGAGTTGTTCTTGTGGTCTTCAGTCCAGAGACTGGTTTGATGCAGCTCTCCATGCTACTCTACCCTGTGCAAGCTTCTTCATCTCCCAGTACCTACTGCAACGTACATCCTTCTGAATCTGCTTAGTGTATTCATCTCTTGGTCTCCCTCTACGATTTTTACCCTCCACGCTGCCCTCCAATATTAAATTGGTGATCCCTCGATGCCTCAACACATGTCCTACCAACCGATCCCTTCCTCTAGTCAAGTTGTGCCACTAACTTCTCTTCTCCCCAATCCTATTCAATACTTCCTCATTAGTTATGTGATCTACCAACCTAATCTTCAGCATTCTTCTGTAGCACCACATTTCAAAAGCTTCTATTCTTTTCTTGTCCAAACTATTTATCGTCCATGTTTCACTTCCATACATGGCTACACTCCATACAAATACTTTCAGAAATGACTTCCTGACACATTTATACTCGATGTTAACAAATTTTTCTTCTTCAGAAACGCTTTCCTTGCCATTACCAATCTACATTTTATATCCTGTCTACTTCAACCCTCATCAGTTATTTTGCTCCCCAAATAGCAAAATTCCTTTACTACTTTAAGTGTCTCATTTCCTAATCTAATTCCCTCAGCATCACCCGACTTAATTCGACTACATTCCATTATCCTCATTTTGCTTTTGTTGATGTTCATCTTATACCCTCTATTCAAGACACTATCCATTCCATTCAACTGCTCTTCCAAGTCCTTTGCTGTCTCTGACAGAATTACAATGTCATTGGCGAACCTCAAAGTTTTTATTTCTTCTCCATGGATTTTAATACCTACCCCAAATTCTTCTTTTGTTTCCTTCAATGCTTGCTCAATATAAAGATTGAATAACATCGGGGAGAGATTACAACCCTGTCTCAGTCCCTTCCCAACCACTGCTTCCCTTTCATGTCCCTCGACTCTTATAACTGCCATCTGGTTTCTGTACAAATTGTAAATAGCCTTTCGCTCCCTATATTTTACCCCTGCCACCTTCAGAATTTGAAAGAAAGTATTCCAGTCAACATTGTCAAAGGCTTTCTCTAAGTCTACAAATGCTAGAAACATAGGTTTGCCTTTCCTTAATCTATTTCCTAAGATAAGTCGTAGGGTCAGTATTGCCTCACATGTTCCAACATTTCTACGGAATCCAAACTGATCTTCCCCAAGGTTGGCTTCTACCAGTTTTTCCATTCGTATGTAAAGAATTTGTGTTAGTATTTTGCAGCCGTGGCTTATTAAACTGATAGTTTGGTAATTTTCACATCCGTCAACACCTACTTTCTTTGGGATTGGAGGTATTATATTCTTCTTGAAGTCTGAGGGTATTTCGCCTGTCTCATACATCTTGCTCACCAGATGGTAGAGTTTTGTTAGGCCTGGCTCTCCCAAGGCCGTCAGTAGTTGTAATGGAATGTTGTCTACTCCCGGGGCCTTGTTTCGACTCGGGTCTTTCAGTGCTCTGTCAAACTCTTCACACAGTATCATATCTCCTATTTCGTCTTCATCTACATTCTATTCCATTTCCATAATTTTGTTCTCAAGAACATTGCCCTTGTATAGACTCTCTATATACTCCTTCCACCTTTCTGCTTTCCCTTCTGTGCTTAGAACTGGGTTTCCATATGAACTCTTGATATTCATACAAGTGGTTTTCTTTTCTCCAAAGGGCTCTTTAATTTTCCTGTAGGCAGTATCTATCTTACCTCTAGTGAGATAAACCTTACATTTGTCCTCTAGCCATCCCTGCTTAGCCATTTTGCACTTCCTGTCGATTTCATTTTTGAGACGTTTGTATTTCTTTTTGCCTTCTTCATTTACTTGATTTTTGTATTTTCTCCTTTCATCAATTAAATTCAATATCTCTTCTGTTACCCAAGGATTTCTACTAGCCCTCGTCTTTTTACCTACTTGATCCTCTGCTGCCTTCAGTATTTCATCTCTCAAAGCTACCCATTCTTCTTCTACTGTATCTCTTTCCCCCATTCTTGCCAATCGTTCCCTAATGCTCTTCCTGAAACTCTCTACAGCCTCTGGTTCTTTCAGTTTATCCAGGTCTCATCTCCTCAAATTCCCACCTCTTTGCAGTTTCTTCAGTTTTAATCTACAGTTCATAACCAATGGATTGTAGTCAGAGTCCACAGCTGCCCCTAGGAAATGTCTTACAATTTAAAACCTGGTTCCAGAATCTCTGTCTTACCATTATACAATCTATCTGAGACCTTCTAGTATCTCCAGGCTTCTTCCATGTGTACAACCTTCTTTCTTGATTCTCGAACCAAGTGTTAGGTATGATTAAGTTATGCTCTGTGCAAAATTCTACCAGGCGGCTTCCTCTTTCATTCCTTACTCTCATTCCATATTCACCTGCTACGTTTCCTTCTATTCCTTTTCCTACTGTTGAGTTCCAGTCGCCCATGACTATTAAATTTTCATCACCCTTCACTATCTGAATAATTTCTTTTATCTCATCATACATTTCATCAATCTCTTCGTCATCTGCGGTCCTAGTTGGCATATAAACTTTTACTACTGTGGTAGGCATGGGCTTTGTTTCTATCTTAGCCACATTAATGCTTTCACTATGCTGTTTGTAGTTGCTTACTCGCATTCCTATTTCCCTATTCATTATTAAACCTACTCCTGCATTATCCCTATTTGATTTTGTGTTTATAACCCTGTATTCACTTAACCAGAAGTCTTGTTCCTCCTGCCACTGAACTTCACTAATTCCCGCTATATCTAACTTTAACCTATCCATTTCCCTTTTTAAATTTTCTAACCTACCTGCCCGATTAAGGGATCTGACATTCCATCCTCCAATCCGTAGAACGCCAGTTTTCTTTCTCCTGATAACAACGTCCTCCTGAGTAGTCCCCCGCCCAGAGATCCAAGTGGGGGACTATTGTACCTCCAGAATATTTTACCCAAGAGGACACCATCATTATTTAACCATACAGTAAAGCTGTATGCCCTCGGGAAAAATTACGGCTGTAGTTTCTCCTTGCTTTCAGCCGTTCACAGTACCAGCACAGCAAGGCCGTTTTGGTTAATGTTACAAGGCCAGATCAGTCAATCATCCAGACTGTTGCCCCTACCACTGCTGAAAAGGTTGCTGACCCTCTTCAGGAACCACACATTTGTCAGACCCCGCAACAGATACCCATCCGTTGTGGTTGCACCTGTGGTACGGCTATCTATATCACTGAGGCACGCAAGCCTCCCCACCAATGGCAAGGTCCATGGTTCATAAGGGATACCATACTTAAAAACCACCAAACTTGCTAAATTCCAGATTGACAAGACCTTACCTCTCTGCCTTGGATAATGTAATGTTGCAGCCTCTTATTTCCCTTGTAGTTACCAGCAACCTATCCTTTCTATATTAATGGTGCGCAGATACTATTCTTTCTATATTTATGGTGCTCAGATTTTACGAATACTCGGCACTACTTGCAGATGCTGTAACTAAAAATCTTTTTTAAGGACCCTGTAATAATTAATGCTGTGGATTGTGATGTATAGGGTGGATCATGATTATTGTTGAAAACTGACACAGGTGAAAGTATATGATAGTGGAAGTAAAAACAGTCGAATTAACATGGGGCCAAGTAAGGGCTGTTTGTGAGATGTTGAGAATGTGCGCTTATGAACTGTTCAGTATAAAGTATTGTCTTAATTAGTACAAGTATATTTGAAATGTAAACTTACAGGTAGCTCCTCATGTAATGGAGGGCAAATTTCAGCTGTGGTTTGCAAGTGTGGTACTCAATTGATGTAACACCAGGACATTTTCCTGTTGATTTTAGTTCATATCTAACACACCTGTATGGTCCAAAATGGACAAGTGGCTCAGGACCTGTAGTTTGGCATCCAAGATCCCTTGACTTTAACCACGTGGAATTATTTTGTCTGTAGTCTCATTAAAGTTAAGTTTATGGCCTTCCCATTGATAAGTTTGAAAAACTACTAGCAGCAAACTTTACAATCTCTTGATGAGTTACTCAGTGATGCAGGAGTGTATGAAACAATTCATAACACAGAACAGAGATGAGTGTAATACTGGACTTAAAAGTGAAGATAATAGTGTAACACTTCCTGATATAGATATGAGTGTTCTGTAAACTGTAGCATGTAACATCCTGAAGTCATATAGTATTTTGTGTTAAGGTTGACCATGTGAGAAATTTGAGCACAGTTAGAGTAGGACATAATAAGAATGTTTTCAATTCAAGTGCGTTTGTACTAAGTGGGATAAGACTTCATAGTGCAATCAGTGGCCACAATTTTCACATAATTGATTTGTTTGTGGACCCATATTTCCTTCTGCTACCATATACTTTCACTCATCTCCATTGTTGCTAGTAATCATGATATACTTAATACATAGCTTGTAACTTTGGCAGTGGTAGTGGAAATATCACTTTTGTTGAAATGTGGTATTTGGATGTCCTTTTGCAGCAACCTAATTATTGCTAAAGTTTAGATACTACCATATGCTGAACATGTTAATCTATGACTGCATGTCACAGAAGGTTCCCACATATAGAGCTGGAAGACTGATTGGATGTAATTATATTCTGATGATGCGTAATTTTCGCTTCACATTCTTCACATTGTATATACTTTTTCCTATCCTAGATTGTACGTATGCATGAATTATCTCTGGAATTCTCATCAGGATTCATTGACTTTTTTTGCAAAGTTAAAATTGTTATTGGTATGTAATGCACTCCCAAAATTAGAATGTGCTCTATGTGGGTAGTTGTTATACACATTGGCAGCAGCAGTTTATCTTTGAGTGTTTGATGCCTCCATATGTTACAACATCACACTGCTCTGCTCTTTGCTGAGGTGACACTTTTGTGTACTTCTTTCATCTCATACGTGTATGACAGGGTATATGCCATACCATGGCGATAAAATATATCCACAACAGGTGGTCATTGAATGGCATCTCCAATTTTAATAGATGAAAATATCAACACAGTCACATATTTGTGCTCCTGATGTTAGTATAGTGCAGTTTCAGGAAAGCCAAAGAAGGAAATATAGTCAAATGACTGAGCAGAACACAACTAAGATCAAGACAGAACTCACACATATACATGGGAATCTAAGAAAGTAACAACTATTTACTAGGGAATACCATATGATGAATTAGCACGAAGTATGACTGCTCCATATGTGGAGGTTTCCACTTATCAAGCATTCACAATGACTTTAAACATATTCTGATGGTAATCCCTTCATATTTAGTTTCAAACATTTAACATCGTGCACTCAGTTGTACAAGTAGTAGCAATTTTTACAAATCTGCAGAACTACAGAATTTTAGCTAACAACATCCTGTAGAGAGAGATTAGTAGTAAATTGTTTTTACATTACTTTGTGTATTAAATGAAAAATCCTTTAGTAGTAGTCATTATTCCTTTGCTGCCTAATATGTAGAATTTGCAATGAAACATTTATTTTTCTAAAGTCATACCAACATAGCTCACATCATGACAATGTAAAATCTGGAAGAATCATGCATATAAAATGTGGCTCAATTGTGCAGCACTAAGATAAACTATGCCAACATCCCATCTTCCAGCAGAAGGTAGAGAACCAAATCGCAAATACCTATTGATCCATAAAATACAACATCAGAATATTAGTTTCCTAATGCCACATATCTGCAGAATCACAAAGTTTCCTATCTTTGTTAACACTAATGGAATTAATATTTTAAGATTTAGATGAGGAAATTGTGTGAGTGGTGATCCTGTATCTTCTTTGGAAGAGACGTTAATTTAATCTCAAATATCGGCTATTTTTAAATTTCAGCATTTTTGTCTTGAAATCAACAAACACAAATCAATAATAATGGTCTCTATCCACTAACCCATCCTTTTCTACTTTTTTATTATTACTGTTAAATATGTTAAGGTAACCTGTAAAGGATCATTTGTATTTCAGATTAAAATGGCTCCAGTTTTCCAGCTTCTAACATGCTAATGTTCTTTATTTTGAAACTACATTTCTATTGTTACAGCTTATTTTGTATCTTTAGCATACAGAAATTGTATGTTATCAGTGTTTCAGATATAGGAGACAGAAACATGTCTTGACAGTAACTCAAGTCTTTGAGTTATAGTCTCAGCTACATTATCCCCTCCTCCCTCTCCCGAAATGAACCATGGATCTTGCCGTTGGTAAGATGGCTTGCAAGCCTTAGAGGTACAGATGGCTGTACTGTGGATGCAACTACAGCAGAGAGGTATCTGTTGAGAGGCCAGACAAATGTGTGGTTCCAGAACAGGAACAGGAGAGTTTTCAGTAGTTGCAGGGGCAACAGTCTGGATGGTTAACTAATACTGCCTTGTTACAGCAATCGAAACAGCTTTGCTGTGCTGGCACTATGAATGGCTGAAAGTGAAGGAAAACTTCTTCCCAAGGCATGCAGCTCTCTTGTGTGGTTAAATGATGATGGCATCCTCTTGTGTAAAATATTCCAGAGGTAAAATTAGTTGCCCATTTGGATTTTCAGACAGGAGTACTGAGGAGATTGTCATCATCAGGAGATCAAAAGTGGCATTCTGAGGATTGGGGTGTGGAATGTTAGCCCTTAATCAGGCAGATAGATTAGAAAATTTTGAAAGGGAAATGGATAGGTTTAAGTTAGATGTAGTGGGAATTAGTGAAGTTTGGTGGCAGGAGGAACAGGACTTCAAGTCATGTGAATGTGGGTCTATAAATACAAAATCACAGAAGGGTAATGCAAAAGTGGGTTTAATAATGAATAAGAAAATAGGAATGTGGGTAACCTATTATGAACAGCATAGTTAACACACTATGGAAACTAATTTATATGCCCACTAGTTCCGCAAATGATGAAGAGGTTAAAGAAATGTTTGATGAGATAAAAGAAACTATCCTGATAGTTAAGGGATATGACAATTTAATTGTGATTGGGGACTTGAATTTGATAGTAGGAAAAGGAAGAGAAGAACAAACAGTAGGTAAATATGGACTGGTGGAAAGGAATGAAAAAGGAGGCCACCTGGTAGAATTTTTCACAGAGGATAATTTAAACATGGCTAACAATTGCTTTAAAAATCATGAAAGGTCATGTGAAAGGGACCTGGAGACACCAGAAAGTTTCAGATCGATTGTTTGATGGTAAAACAGAGATTTTGGAACCATGTTGTAAATTGTAAGGTGATTCTTGGGGCAGATGGGCTGACCACAACTTATTGGTTATGAACTCGAGATTAAAACTGCAGAAAGGTAGGAAATTAAGGAGATGAGACCCGAATAAGATGAAGGAACCAGAGGCTGTTGAGAGCTTCAGAGGGAGCATTAGACAATGGTTGACTAGAACAGGAGAAAGGAATACAGTAGAAGACGAATGGGTAGCTTTAAGAGATGAAATAGTGAAGGCAGCAGAGGGCAAATAAGTAAAAAGATAAGACCTAGGAGAAATGCTTGGATGACACAGGAGATACTGAATTTTATTTATGAAAGAAGAAAATATAAAAATGCAACAAAGAAAGCAGGTGAAAGGGAATAAAAACGTCCAAAAATGAGATTGACAGGAGGTGCAAAACGGCTAAGCAGGGATGGCTAGATGACAAATTTAAGGATTTAGAAGCGTAGTTCACTATGGGAAAAATAGACACCACCTACAGGAAAACTGAAGAGGCCATTGGAGAAAAGACTAGCAGCTGTATGAATATCAAAAGCTCAGATGGAAAACCAGTACTAAGCGAAGAAGGGAAAGCTGAAAGGTGGAAGGAGTGTATAGGAGATCTATACAAGGGAGACGAACTTGAAGGCATTACTATATAAGTGGAAGAGAATGTAGATGAAGATGATATGTGAGAGATGATACTGCGAGAAGAATAAGACAGAGCACTCAAAGATTTAAGTCGAAAGAAGGCCCCGGGAATACATGGTATTCCATCAGAACTACTGATAGCCTTGGGAGAGAGAGCGATGACAAAAGGCTTCCATCTGGTGTGCACGATGTATGGGACATGTGAAATACCCTCAGACTTCAAGAAGAATGTAATAATTCTTAACCCAAAGAAAGCAGTTGCTGACAGGTGTGAATATTACTGAACTATTCATTTAATAACTCAGGACTGCAAAATACTAACACAAATTCTTTACAGAAGAATCGAAAAACTGGTAGAAGGTGACCTCAGGGAAGATCAGCTTTGATTTTGGAGAAATGTAGGTACATGTGGGGCAATACTGACCCTACAACTTATCTTAGAAGATAGGTTAAGGAAAGACAAACCTACATTTGTAGCATTTTTAGACTTACAGAAGGCTTTTGACAGTGTTGTCCGCAATACTCTCTTTGAAATTCTGAATGCAGCAGGGATAAAATACAGGGAGCACGAAGCTATTTACAACTTGTATAGAAACTAGATGGCAGTTGTAGGAGTCAGGGGGCATGAAAGGGAAGCAGTGGTTGAGAAAGGAGGGAGACAGTTTTGTAGCATATGCCCAATATTATTGAATTCCCAAAGAAAGCAGTTGCTGACAGGTGTGAATATTACTGAACTATTCATTTAATAACTCAGGACTGCAAAATACTAACACAAATTCTTTACAGAAGAATCGAAAAACTGGTAGAAGGTGACCTCAGGGAAGATCAGCTTTGATTTTGGAGAAATGTAGGTACATGTGGGGCAATACTGACCCTACAACTTATCTTAGAAGATAGGTTAAGGAAAGACAAACCTACATTTGTAGCATTTTTAGACTTACAGAAGGCTTTTGACAGTGTTGTCCGCAATACTCTCTTTGAAATTCTGAATGCAGCAGGGATAAAATACAGGGAGCACGAAGCTATTTACAACTTGTATAGAAACTAGATGGCAGTTGTAGGAGTCAGGGGGCATGAAAGGGAAGCAGTGGTTGAGAAAGGAGGGAGACAGTTTTGTAGCATATGCCCAATATTATTGAATTTGCACATTGAGCAAGCAGTAAAGGAAATGAAAGAAAAATTCACAGTAGGAATTAAAGTTCAGGGAGAAGAAATAAAAACCTTGAGGTTTCCCGATGGCATTGTAATTCTTTTAGAGACAGCAAAGGATCTGGAACAGCAGTTGGACAGAATGGATTGTGTCTTGAAAGGAGGGTATACGATGAAGAAGACAAGGATAATGGCAGGTGGTCTTAATTAAATCAGGTGATACTGAGAGAATTGGATTAGGAAACAAAACACTTAAAATAGTATATAAGTCCGAGGTTTTGCTGCTGCTTGGGTAGAAAAATAAGTGGTGATAGCTATAGTAGAGAGGATATAAAATGTTGACTGACAATTGCAAGGAAAGCATTCCTGAAGAAGAGAAATTTGTTAACATCAAATATAGACTTAAAAGTGTTAGGAAGTCTTTTCTGATAGTATTTATCTGGAGAGCAGCCATGTATGGAAGTGAGACATGGATGATAAACAGTTTAGACAAGAAGAGAATAGATGCTTTCAAAATGTGGCGGAATTTAGATGGGTAGATCACATAACTAATAAGGGGTACTGAATAGAATTGGGGAGACAAGAAATTTGTGGCACAACTTGACTAAAAGAAGGGATCAGTTGATAGGACACATTCTGAGACATCAAAGGATCATCAATTTAGTATTGGAGGGAAAGGGGGGGGGGTGAAAATTGTAGAGGGAGACCAAGATGGATACAGTAGCCATATTCAGAAGGATGTAGGTAGCAGCAGTTACTCGGAGATGAAGAGGCTTGCACAGGGTAGAGTAGCATGGACAGCTGCATGAAACCAGTCTTAGGACTAAAAACCACAACACAAACAACAAACTTATTCCTTGGAATCCTCTTTATAAATTCCAGACTAGGTAATTACAGTATGTAACAGCATGAATGGAACATTGGTGATATTCTTTGATGGATTGATAATTAAAAATACTGCAATGTCAGTGTCTTAAGGCAGTGAAAGAGGTTAGAGCCTCAGTATGGAAATAGCTGCTTTATTTATCTGCACAATGATATCGGTATTACAATTTAAGAACAATAAAATTAAAGTAACACACATATACAGACATTTACATACTTACAAGTCTAGTATGACAGGAATGGTGCATGTAATGGGCCATGGCCTTATAGTAAGAACATTCCTGGCATTTGCCTGAAGTAATTTAGGGAAACCACAGAAACTCTAAATTAGGAAGTTTGAATGAAATTGGAGCCTCCACCCTCCCAAATACAAGGCCACCCTGTTTAAAGTGAAATGAAAACAGAAGATGTGAGAAAGAAAATTAATACACTGCTAACGAATTTCTGGGAGGAGCTGAAAGAAGCAAATGATAGTACTCAGGTGCCAGATATTTATACACTGAAGTGCTGCACAGTCAGCAAGCTTGGTTTCTGATTTTTTCCCATATCACCATAAGTAATATGTCATACAACTTAGTTATCTTCCAGATCAGTGATTCATATTTCCATCAACAGACTTATATGTGAAAAGTCATTCCTTTTCTTTAACCATTCACAAACCAATTTCATCTATTTCATTATTTTTGGTTTTTAGTTTTTGCCAGCAAGTGCTAATGTAATTGTGACACATACTTTCCCCTAGTTCAACAAAGTGTCTTAACGAAATAATATTGCCAACTTAAAATAATGACAATATTATTGACGGTGTGAGGATCTCTAAAATATATTGAAGGCTTGACATTATATTGTTAACAATATTATTTTCAGTAAATACTGAATGTGTGAGGGCCCCTTTATTTGTTTCTGTTCCATATTTTACCAAGCCACTACTCTGTGTTATCTGAATAATCCTTCAGTTTATAGAATGTATTACTTAACAAATATTTCTTCACTGTCTTTTTAAATAAATTTGTTTTAGCAGTTTCTTTAATCTTCTGTGGAAATTTATTGTTCAGTTTTTTTTCATTGGTAGAAAGTGCTGTTTTGAGTTTTATGTTTCTTTTTTCTTAGTAAATGTAAGTTCAGTCTAGATCTTGTTCCGTGGTGATGGACAGAGATGTTCATGCAGGAATTATCACTGTTATTTTTGTTGTGTACAACTGATTTGTAAATATTCTCACATGGTGCAGTGAAAATCGCCATTGGTTTCAACAGTTCATTACAATGATCTAAACTACTATTTTTGGTTATTATTATTATGGCCCTTTTCCACAATTTCAAATTGTGATCTACAGCTACATATACATGGATACTCTGCAAATCACATTTAAGTGCCCGCCAGAGGGTTCACCGAACCACCTTCACAATTCACTATTAGGTCTATTCCAATCTCGTGTAGCGCGTGGAAAGAATGAACACCAATTTTTTCCGTACGAGCTCTAATTTCTCTTATTTTATCGTGGTGATCGTTCCTCCCTATATAGGTCGGTGTTTTAATGAGATCCAGCGCAAATCCTGTATCATTTCCTTGACACTCTCTTCCATATTTCGCAATTATACAAAACGTGCTGCCTTTCTTTTAACTTTTTCGATGTACTCCGTCAGTACTATCTGGTAAGGATCCCACACCGCTCAGCGGTATTCTAAAAGAGGACGGACAAGCGTAGTGTAGGCAGTCTCCTTAGTAGGTCTGTTACGTTTTCTAAGGGTGCTGCCAATAAAACGCAGTCTTTGGTTAGCCTTCCCCACAACATTTTCTTTGTGTTATTTCCTATTTAAGTTGTTCTTAATTGTAATACCTAGGTATTTAGTTGAATTTACGGCTTTTAGATTAGACTGATTTATTGTGTAACCAAAGTTCCTTTTAGCACTCATGTGGATGACCTTACACTTTTCGTTATTTAAGGTCAACTGCCACGTTTCGCACCATTCCAATATTTCTCCTAAACTGTTTTGTAGTTTGTTTTGATCTTCTGATGACTTTATTAGTCGATAAACGACAGCGTCATCTGCAAACAACCGAAGACGTCTGCTCAGATTGTTTCCAAAATCGTTTATATAGGTAAGGAACAGCAAAGGGCCTATAAAACTACCTTGGGGAACGCCAGAAATCACTTCTGTTTTACTCGATGGCCTTCCGTCAGTTACCAGGAACTGCGACCTCTCTGACAGGAAATCGCAAATCCAGTCACACAACTGAGACGATATTCCATAAGCACGCAAGTTCACCTCGAGCCGCTTGTGTGGTACAGTGTCAAAAGCCTTCCGAGAATCCAGGAATACGGAATAGATCTGAAATCCCTTCTCAGTAGCATTCAGCACTTCATGTGAATAAAGAGCCAGTTGTGTTTCACAGGAACGATGTTTTCTAAACCCATGTTGACTGCGTGTCAATAGACCGTTTCCTTCGAGGTAATTCATAATGTTCGAACACAATATATGTTCTAAAATCCTGCTGCATATCGACGTTAACGATATGGGCCTGTCATTTAGTGGATTACTCCTACTACCTTTCTTAAATATTGGTGTGACCTGTGCAACTTTCCAGTCTTTGGGTACAGAGTTTTCGGATCTTTCGTCGAGTGAACCGTTGTATATGATTGTTCAATATGGAGCTAATGCATCAGCATACTCCAAAAGGAACCTAATTGGTATACATTTTGGGCCAGAAGACTTGCTTTTATTAAGTGATTTGAGTTGCTTCACTACTCCGAGGATATTTACTTCTACGTTACTCATGTTGGCAGCTGTTCTCGATTCGAATTCTGGAATAATTACTTCGTCTTCTTTTGTGAAGGCTGTGTTTAGTAACTCTGCTTTGGCAGCACTTTCTTCGATAGTATCTCCATTAATACCGCGCAGAGAAGGCATTGATTGTTTCTTGCCGCTAACATACTTCACATACGACCAGAATGTCTTTGGGTTTTCTGCCAGGTTTCGAGACAAAGTTTCATTGTGGGAACTGTTATAGGCGTCTCGCATTGAAGTCCGAGCTAAATTTCGAGCTTCTGGGGATTTTGCGTCTGTTTAAACCTGGCATGTTTGTTTCGTTGTTTCTGCAACAGTGTTCTAACCCATTTTGTGTACCAAGGAGGGTCAGCTCCGTCGTTTGTTAATTTATTTGGTATAAATCTCTCAATTGCTGCCGATACTACTTCTTTGAACTTAAGCCACACCAGGTCTACACTTATATTATTAATTTGGAATCAGTGGAGATTGTCTCTCAGGAAGGCGCCAAGTGAATTTTTATCTGCTTTTTTGAATAGGTATATTTTTTGGATTATTTGTTGATTAGAGGTCAAGTGCGTTTTCACAACCGTTTACTGTTCGCGTGGGCTCATGAACTAACTACTCGAAATAATTTTCGGAGAATATGTTTAGTACAATTTTATGCGCACCTCCGGAATTAAACATGTATTTTCGCCAACATATTGAGGATAAATTAAAGTCACCACTATTATCATATGAGTCGGGTAAGTGTTTGAAATCAAACTCAAGTTTTCTTTGAACCTTTCAGCAACTGTATCATCTGAATGGAGAGGTTGGTAAAAGCATCCAATTATTATTTTATTCCAGTTGCCAACAATGACCTCTGCCCATACTAACTCACAGGAAGTATCTACTTCAGTTTCGCAACAAGTTAAACTACTTCTGACAGCAACAAACACGCCACCGCCAACCGTGTTTAGCCTATCATTTCGGAACACCGTTAGGTTCTTCGCAAAAATTTCGGCTGATCTTATATTCGGCTTCAGCCAGCTTTCAGTGACTATTAACTATTTGAGCATCAGTGCTTTCTATTAGGGCTTGGAGCTCTGGTACTTTCCCAACACAGCTACGACAATTTACAACTGCTGTACCAGTGCTTCCTGTATCTACATTCTTCCTATGTTCAGCCTGCACCCTTTGTGGCTGAAGCCCTTCTTATGTTTTCCCGAAACCGTTTAACCTAAAAAACCGCCCAGTCCACGCCACGCAGTCCATGGTCCGCGTGTAGCCGCCTCCTGCGTATAGTGTGGACACCTGTCCTATTCAGCAGAACCCGAAACCCAACCACCCTTTGCCGCAAGTCGAGGAATCTGCAGCCTACAAGGTCGCAGAACCGTCTGAGCCTCTGATTCAGAACCTCCACTCAGCTCTGTACCAGAGGTCCACAATCGGTCCTGTCGACTATGCTGCAAATGGTCAGCCCTGCTTTTATCTTGCAAGCAAGACTGGCGCCTTTACCACTTCTGTTGGCTGCTCGAAACCAGATAGAATCTCTTCTGATCCAAAGTGACACAAATCATTGGTACCAACGTGAGCAACCACCTGCAGTTGGCTCCACTCTGAGCTCTTCATGCATTCTGGGAGGACCCTTTCCACATTTGGAATGACTCCACCCTGTATACACACGGAGTGCACATTGGTTTTCTTACCCTCCTTGTCAGCCAAGTCCTGAAGGGGCCCCATAACGTGCCTAACGTTGGAGCTCCCAACTACCAATAATCCCACCCTCTGTGATTGCCCAGATCTTGCAGGCTCAGTGGTTTCCTCTGAAACATTTTGTGCATTTGTTCCCTGGAAAAGAATGTCACACCTAAGAACTGAGTGTAAATATGAATAGTATGTAAGTAAAAGACACTGGCTGTTAACACACTTATGTCAGGACACTGGGAGTATAACATGCTGATGACATACTGTTTGGAAGTGTCTGTGTGGTCACACTGCTTCAACTGAGAATCAACATTCATTCCTATAAATATTGGATCTGTTACACAGCCTACAGAGACACCATCTACATTGACCAATTGTAAACTTCTTTGAAGGTTTCTGTTGCTTTCTCTGCTAGGAATTCTCTTGTTTTCTCAATAACTAGAATGTTGCTGTCATCAGTAAAGGCAGTTTTCTAACCCTACTGTGAAAGTAATTGGTGCATATAAGGAACGGTATTGGTTCTAATATGTTACTATGAGGGAACACTATAGAAACATTTTTTGGTTCTGATAAGTTTTTAATTGAATATGTAGACTTATTTGAGGTATGTGCTATTTCTTCTCTTTGTAATCACAACGAGAACCAGGCGTTAGATACCCCTCTTATCTCTGATGCTTCTGGCTTATTCAGTAGAATCTTATGGTCATCAGTGTCAAAAACCTTAGAAAGATCTTAAACTATTCCTGTGACTGACTCATCTTTGTCAGGAGCATCAAGTACCACTTTAGCATTTCCTGCCACACCCACTATCACTACTTGGTCCTATTTTGAGAAATATGTAGGCCCTATATAAAGACTGTAAGTCCTCTTTCACTTACCTTAGCCCTGCATTTGGTTTGAAAATGTTGCTGGCGTGGTACACTGCCCCTTGCTTATTTCACCCGTCCCTCTCTCCCAATGAAAATATTAAAAATTTTGTGCAAGATTAACTACAAATCCCTCTTGTCAGAGTCCTACAATTGCTCCCACAGTTCTCACTCATTGTCACTTACGAGGGAAGAATTAAGTTTATAAAGAACAGTTCAAGTATGCCAGGGATGCGAGATTGGCTGCTTGTAAACAAAAACGACAGTGAAGTGTTTCGTTCTGTTTACGCTGTCTTTGTACTGATGTAGAGGTATAATGCCAGAAAAATGACTTAGTGGTTACATTGTTTTTTAGAGAATTCGCGTTACCAAGATTGTTTGGTTAGATTTTTTAACGTTTAAAATACAGAAAATTTAGGCCAACATCGTGTCTAACTACAGTCCGATTAAAATTACTTGATAGTTGACTTCGTCAGTTGCTGATACAGTGTTGACACATCCGATGCCGCCTACTGCACCGTTATAGGCGACACACAAACACGGCAGCTCACTTCACAATTGCTTTTAAATGTGTAACGTGGAGCAATGTTGGAAGCGGCCGCCGCGGGATATGATGCAAATGGGAGGTGCTTTGTCGACAGTTTATTTTAAGTGACCAATGACTGAACTGCGGCAGATGACGTGCTTTGTAGCCCTGTATTTAAAGTAACTTAGTGTCCTAACCTAAACACAACGTCGCGATATAGAGTGTATCCAGTAAAATGGCGATCAGTAGTCTATGGAAGAGCTAAAATCACGTTTGCTTTGTTCACAGCGTTTAAGGCTAACCTCTACAAGCAAACTCAACATAGAAAAATTTCAATTTCAATGGAAAACGGTAAATTTTTGCTGTCATTGGCTACCTGAAACTATCCTTACTCTGGCCGCACGTGCTGCCACGTCACTAACCGACGAGTTCTGGTTAACACTTTGTTTCAGGTTATAGGCAACACAAGGAGATTCTAAACGAAAAAGGAATGACGAACGAAAAATTAAGGCTAAATGAAGAAGTCAGAACGATGTTACAGTGATGTGGCAAAGTATTAAAAATGAAAAAATACACTTCAACCAATTAAGTGAATAAATATATTAATCAAAGTCTTTTGATTAGATTTAGAAAAATAAAAAAAATCAGAGCATTTGGTGAGATTCGAACGTACGACCTTCCAATCCTTAGGTTTATACGCTAAACTATTGTGTTACACCATTGTGCTCCAAAACATTGTTGTGTTTCTGATTCTGACCCAGTACCAATGATTAATTGCAAATTTTCAAAAATTCGGCTGCACGTAATGTCGTGCGAACCTTATCTGCTGTAAGCCAACCTTTGTGATCACAATAACTGTAGATGTGACGCTGAATCGCATCTTGTATGGAAGGATCCAGTACTATTTAGTTAGTGCTATGTGTGAAACGTGTTTATTTCGTTAGCATCGTTGTGTGTGTGTTTTGTTTTTGGTGTGGGGTGTGATGAAATAAGAAATAAATCTGCCAGACCTGGGATTTGGGGTCCATACAATTCAAGAAATAAATCCGGACAAGGAATTGGAAGTAAACTAATTGTTGTGTCAGTAATCAGAGTATAGTAAACAATATGAAATGTGCTGAAAAACACTATTTAGAAACGTTTAATTACATTTTATGACGCAAACAGACAGTACTGAAACTAGTAACTGCCTTGTCTTAACGAAATTTGTTCTATCAAGAAAACGCAAGAGGAATTTTCGATATTAACATCACTCAGTATTTCGGATATCGTCGCGACTGTTGGGATTTCAAATAATACGAGATGTTTTTAAGAAAAAACAGAATACGGATGCTAAATACTCAGTTGCGTTACAAGTACATACACTACAGCAAGTATGCAAAAACAGACTAAATTTAAATGTAACACCGTTTACTCTTAAATTACTTTTTGTGTACGAAATATACTTCTTTATCTTACGCAGTGGCCACCGTATAAGGAGGGGACGGAAATCGGTAGATGTGATGTGCAAATACAGGCAAACAAATGGTTACAGATTCAAAAAAATTGGATGACTTACTCAAGAGAAAGAGCTTCACGTACTGTGCAAGTCATTAATGCGTTAATCAACCTCTGGCCCTCACGCAAGCAGCTATTCTGCTTAGCATTGATTGATAGAGTTTTAGGATACCCTTCTGAGGGATATCATGCGAGATTCTGTGCAATTGGTGCGTAGATCGTCAAAATCCCGGATTGGTTGGAGGGCCTTGCCCATAATGCTCCAAACACCCTCAATGTCCGGCGACCTTGTTGGATGAGGTAGGGTATGGCAACCACCAAGACAAGTGATAGAAGCTCTTACCCATCTCACAAATTAGTAATGGCTCCATTTTTACTTAAGGTTACAAAATTTTGACCAAAAACTGATGTTAGGTATGTTTTGTGAGCTCTCCGTATTTTATGTCTGTCGCACAAAAACTGTTGTTACGAGTGCGCAAGCTGACAAGTACGAAAGAGCTGTCACGACAGAGGACCCAAGTGACAAGCAGGGGATCGACTCGAAATAAATATGAAAGGATTGATTGGCGGATCGCAGCCTCATTGCTGTCGGAATGTTTAAATACCTGGTGTGATTCTTTCAAGGGGGAAAGACAGAATTCAGCAGCGTCATGTCACCAAATACATCACCACCAAAGACAAGCGTACGTTTGATGAATTATTGGTAACAAGAAGATTGTTTCAACTTCAGTCCTCCACTATAATTCATTAATTCAATCCGGATTTCGTTCTAAGTACGGATCAAACAGAATGTATCACATCTCTAGTAAGAGAACGTTATCGTTTTGAGCTAAGAAAGTTACGGAGATAGCTGTCGGCCAATTGAAACAAAGAAATCTATCATCAGTTTTTGGAGAAAGCTTGTGACCTTACGTAAGAATTAAGTCGTTTTTGTACATTATTATCTCGTAGGATGGGGAAAGCTATCCCTTCTTATACGACTGCATGGTTATCGATGAAATCGGAATACCGAAGTGTTCATTAAAAGCAATTCCGCGTAAGTTTATGCCGTTCTGTAATCGAGTGTGGCGAGTACTTTTACTGATAGATGAAAAATTAATTTGGCCCATTACTGAGGTGCACTATTTTCATTGCACAGCAAATAGATATGACGAATGGAAGCGATGCAATTAATATAGTACACGCCTAAATCCATAATCAGTTTCTGGCTCCAGCTCCCGAGAAAATGTTTTGATACGACTGGTTTGCTGCGAAATTATCACCAGATAGCGAAGTATTAAGAAACGTTAGCCAGGTTTCTTTTCCTGATGATATTCACACCAAAAAAATGTGACTATGGCATACGTGCCTTCACACGTTGTTAGTGAAGCTCTGCACTGGTTCTCATGAAGTAGAAAATCAAGTAATCGGTTTGTATGTTTTCCATTTTCAATTACTGTTACCGGTAATAATACAAGGTTGTATTAGATTTGTGATGATAAAATCTACTGTTAATAAGTTTTGAAATGCTTATTACTTTTGTTAATAATCCAGTTGCATTTCTCGATGTCACAAAAAAGTCACATACTTCTGCGACAACAAAAGAGAACAACAACATACTGCTGGACTTGAACAAGAAATGCAAAAATAGGAAACTGCAGTCCTAGCCATTACACTACTCACTCGGTTTGTTTAATGCCGTGCAAGCGAACTGATGAAATAGCATCAAAAATTTGTTATTTTCTGGGAAACCATCGACTGTTGGCACATGAATCAAAATAGGTGTCCCTTTATTTTCACCTTTCTTTCATAAAATGCGTTTCAGTTGCATTAGAGAATGACCTATGGCACGATCTCCTTGCGAGTGGGACGATATTTCGTTCTGAACTCTGTGGCTGCAATTTTCTAATAAACGGTTCGTTCGTGGACCCGTGTGCATCTGAATGTATTTCGCTCTATTACAGAACGTGTTCACCCATACCAGTTTTCGCTATTAATGATGACATGCAATTTATACACACTTACTACGTAATTTTTGGCAACGGTAGCGGAAATATCAACTCTGTTGAAATGTAGTGGTAGGGTGTCCTTTTGCAGCAAGCTAATTATTTCTAAAGTCTAGAGGCTACCAGATGATGAATACGTTCATCTATGACTGCATATTCCAGTAGGTTCCCACATATAGGGCTGGAAGACTGATTAGATGTAATTACATTCTGATTAAACGTAATGTTTGTTTCACATAATTCACATTGTATTTACTTTCTCTATTCTAGATATAATGCATTTTTGCACAAATTATCTTGGGATTCTCGTCAGGATTCGTTGAGTTTCTGTCCAAAAATTAGAACTGTTACTGGTATATAATGTACTTCCAAAATTAGAATGTACTCTCTGTGTATACTTGTTATAATCACTTGCAGCAGCAGTTTATCTCTCGAGTTTTTGATGTCTTCATATGTTACTACATGACACTGCTCGTAGATACATCATGCCATTTGAAGAGGTGACAACTTTTGTGTATGTCTTTGTTTCGTGCCTGTACGGCGTGGTGTACTGCTTGGCCATGGGGATGTGACATATCCACAACCGGCAGTCGTTACATGAGGCCTCTAATTTTAATAGGTGAGAAGATCAATACAGTCAGATTTCTGTGCTCCCTAATATTAGTGTAGCGCAGTTTCAGAAAAGTCAGATGACTGAGCAGAAGACAACTAAGACCAAGACAGAACTCACACATATACAGCGAAACATGAGAAGATAACACCTATTTACTAGAGAATACCATATGATGAATTAGCACGAAGTATGACTGCTCCAAATGTGGAGGTTTCCACTTATCGAGCTTTCACAATGACTTTAAACATATTCTGATGGTAATCCCTTCATATTTAATTTCAAACATTTAACACCATACACTCAATGCTACAAGTAGTAACAGTTGAATTTTAGCTGACAATTCTGTAGAATGTTTTTGCACTACTTAGTACAATACATGTAAAATACTTTAGTAGTAATCACTATTCCATTGCTGCTAAAAAGTAGAGTTTCCAATGAAACATTTGTTTCTCTAAAGTCATACTAACATAGCTCTCATCATGATAATGTAAAATCTGGATGAATCATGCATGTAAAATCTGGATGAACCGTGAATGACTAAGATAAACTGTGCCACAGTCCCATGTACGAGCAGATGATAGAGAACCAAAATGCAAATAAGTATTGCTTCATAAAATATCAGTACCGGTAGCTACGAGATTTTTCTCTACAGTAGACAGAGAATGGAACAAACTAAAAACTTGCGTCTTCAAAAGTGTTTCGCGGAAGAAGGCCCTGTAGTTCGTCCTTCAAACCGTCGCCGATCGAAATAATCACAGATACATTGTAGAATTAATTACTGCCTCAGAAACATGAATGGCGTGCTATTGTTGTGTACCGGTAGCAGTAGGGTATTAGATACATTGCTACAACAGTTAAAAATTGTAAGTAAATTCTGTTTATAATGGAGCTGGGACGCTCTTCTACAAATTTCTGGTACCTTAATGTAGACGTTGCCAGAAGAAGACACTTATTTAGCAATTTCAGGAAAAAAAACATAGCTACAGATACTAAAATACCTGCAAGCTAACAGCAATCCACACAACCACAAACATGCAGCTCTCCATTCCATGGTGCATCGCCTCATTGGTAATATACTACGAAAAAACAGACTGTGTAAAATTACATCACTTATGTAAGTTGGCCAGCAGCAGTCAGTCAGTAGTTACAATGTCTTCCACAATATGTGGCGAATGTTCTCAGACAAACTCGCAACTACAGTCCTGTTGGTTTTTTTTTTTTTTAATCCTGATACCACAAATTTTTTATTCAAGAGTAAAGACAAAGTCCAGCCTTTGGCAGAGAGTGGTGTGCATAACATCATACGCAAACAGAGCGAAAATGGATATAGTGCTCAGTCAGACAGATCTGTGGTAATTAGGCTATCTGAACATAAGCCAGTTTGGAGACTAAGGAAGAAAAATTCAATCTCTGCTGATCACTTTTTAACGGAAAACAATTCTGTGCTTACAGTTATCAGCAACATATCCTGTGTATATTTTTGCTCAAATATTATGAATACTCGATGCTATTTCCCAGATGCTCTAAGTAATAATCTTTGTTAATGGTATTGTGATAATGAACGCCATACATTGTTGCTATGGCACCTGAATCATAAGAAATTTTTCCTTCTGATCAAATGAGCTAGCACGTCGTAATGTACAAGGTGTATCATAATTACTGTCGAAAATTGACAAAGGCCAGAGTGTATGATAGCGAAAGTAAAAACACTCGTAATAAACATGGGGCTTCGTATGTGCCGTTTGTGAAATGTTGAGAATGTGATCTCACTAACAGCCACCGTCCTCAATATGTATTATTGTTCCAGTCAGTACTACCTTATTTAAAATTTAAACTTTTGATTAAGTCCTCGTCTAATTGAGGTCAAATTCCAGCCATGCTTCACGAAAATGTTATTGCATCATGAAACAGCTATATATTTTGCTGATGCCAAGTGGGGGATAGTCACTCATCAAGGGTAAAATGAAATTTTCTTAGGAGTAAAAGCAATAGGGTTCAGTTGTGTTCCAGTCACGAAAGTAAATGGTTCTTAAATAATCAGTATTTCATAAGACTGCAATACCAATTACATAAGTTACCAATAATTACAGTTTTAATTTCAAATACTAGTATTAACGCATGAGACAGCGTGGTGGAGATTAGAAGCTGTGAAACAGATGTATTACCATCTTTCTCACATAGTCCACCCACTACAAACATACTTCGTACCATGCATCTATGACAGTAAAACTGAGACACATGTATACTCAAGTATCTCGTGAAACTACCTTCTCTGAGTTGTAGGTAGCTCCTACAACAGACCATAAATTGCTTCAATATTCACTTCACAACAATAAACGAACTAATTGACAGTATCTATGTAATGGCTACTAGGCTACTGTAGGACCTACACATTATTATTATTTTGTTATTACTATTATTATTATTAGTGGAAGTGGAAGTGCTTGGACACAAAGCTTTGGAACCTTGAAGTTGTCCAATTTCTGCCATTTCAGACAAAAGAGTCCACCAATCAAGTGATTTACAAACAGTAAGATAGTGCACACAATATAACTTGGTTGATTTTAAATCTCGGTGTAGAGAGTGGGTTAAGCACGTATTGCTAGGAAGACGAGTGATGCAGAGAAAACATGTTTTGTAAGAAGCATGTACACTCAGTCTGGATAGTCAGGTTTCTTTTCTGAGGAGGAGTCGTAGGTGTTGCACTCAGAATTGCTTCATCATCTTCTAAAAAACGGTTACTAGAAGTAAGCACTAGCAACTGCCTCACTGATGCATTAGTTTGTGGTTTAATCAATGATTTACAAAAAGTAAATATCATTATCTTTCACCATTTTAATAATAAATGCGTTCAAAGAAAACTCTTTTTCATTCCAATGTTTAGTTCGGCGCGGATGTTGATCGTATTGGTGGTGATGTGTGCATGTGGAGGGTGGTGGAGGAGGGAAGCCAATATTCGATTTCACTCAGGCATAATGGTCTCAAAAAGGTTGGGTTCAAATGGCTCTGAGCACTGTGCGACTTAACTTCTGAGGTCATTAGCCCCCTAGAACTTAGAACTACTTAAACCTAACCAACCTAAGGACATCACACACATCCATGCCCGAGACAGGATTCGAACGTGTGACCGTAGGGGTCGCGCAGTTCCAGACTGTAGCGCCTAGAACCGCTCGGCCACCCCGGCCGGCAAAGGTTGGGAGCCACTGGTTTATCGTCTAACACCCCTACATGGGCCTCTAAGATCACCTAACTTTAACCATATGGAATTTTCTGTCTTGGGTCTGGTTAAAGCGAAGTGTGCAGGATCCCTGTTGGCAACTTTGAAAAATTTGAGCGGAATACTGTAAAGTATCATGAATGGTTACTAGATGATCGAGGCGTGTATGAAACAATTTGTAACTCACAATAGAGAGGAGTGTAATACTGGACTCAAAGGCGAGGGCGACACAAGTAACCAGTCCTTATACAGATACGAGTCTTCAGTACATTCAAACCTGTAACGTCCTGAAGTCATACAGTATTTCATGTTCACATCTCCCATGTGTGGAATTTCAGCACGATTAGATTGAGACATGGTAAAAACGTTTTCAAGTAAAATACATTTGTGCTAAGTGGAACGATATTCCGTAGAGAAATCTGTGGCCGCAACTTTCTCCTAAGCAATTCGTTTGTTGACCCATGACCATCTGAACCTATTACCGTATGCCATTAATCAAGATACAACTTTTATACAAAACTTAGAATTATATATTTGGCAGCGTAGCGGAAATGTCAGCTGTGTCGTTATGTAGTGCATGGGTATGCTTTAGCAGCAATCTAATGATTGCTATAGGCTAGAGACTACCATCTGCCGAACATATTCATCTATCATTGCATAATCAGAACTATTTTCACATACTGGCCTGGAAGATTGATTAGATATAATTATGACATGTATGTCCTTTTTCCATTTCACATTATTCAGATTGCGTTCATTTTTTCCTACACTAGATGTAGCGTACTTTTGCTCGAATTATGTATTATCTCCCTAACTCTCTTGAAGAATTATTGCCTTTCTTTGCAAAAGTTATAACTTACCGGTATGCAACGTACTCAGAAAATAAGAATGTACTCTCTGTGGGTATTTGGTAAAACTACCTGCAGTAGCAGCTTATCTCTCGAGTTTTTAATACCTCAACATGTTACAACATGGCACTGCTCGTAGATACACCATGGTAATTGCAGGGGTGACGGTTTTGTGCATTTCTTTCATCTCGTGTGTGAATGGCGTGGTATACTGCCATGACGATGAAACATATCCCCAACAGGTGGTCGTTGCATGAGGTATCTAATTTTTATAGATGAGAAGATCAGTACAGTCACGTTTCCCCGTTCCCTAATGCTAGTACAGTGAGGCAATAGAAAAGTCAAAGAAGGAAATATAGTCAAATGACTGAGCAGAACACAACTAAGACCAAGTCAGAACTCATACATATTCATCGAAACCTGAGAAAGTGTCAATTATCTGCTAGGGAATACCATATGATGAATTAGCACTGCTGCATACGTGGAGGTTTCCACGCATGGGGCGTTCACAATGACTATAAACATATTCTGATGGTAATCCTTCCGTATTTAGTTTCACACATTTAATATCCTAGAGTCTTTGCTACAAGTCCGTAGAACTGCGGTGTTTTAGATAGTGATATTCTGCATAGTATCTTAAATATAAAATACTTTAGTAGCGGTCATTACTCTACAGCTGCTGGAAACACGCATATCTTGAAAGTGATACAAGTGTGCTTCACATAAAGAGAATGTAAAATCTAGATGAATCGCGCATAAATAAGAAAAATATGCCAGCATCCCATAATTTTGCTGAAGACAGAGAAACAAAGCGCAACTATCTCATGCTCCGTAAAATAATATCTAAGACATCATTTTCAACAGACGGCAGAGGACGCTACAGACAAGAAACCTCACTTTTTCAAAAGTGTTACACGGAAGAAGATCGTACTGTAGTCCTTTCTTTAAATCGTTGCACGGTTGACAAAATGACAGATATCGTAATAAGTAACCAAAGGACAGAAAAGGAACTGAAATCAATTAACAGAAGAAAGACCACTAGATTTGAAGGGACATAGAGCTTCTTTTCTAGGAGCAGATTACCGTAGGTATCTACAGGACCGAAGCGTTCGTAATGATGAGAAAAAAGCAAAGATCACAGGTCATTCCCGTTTACAAGAAAGGTTGTCGAGCTGCCGCTCAAAACAACAATCCTATATTTCTGCCGTCGATTTGTTGTAGAATTTTCGAGTGTGTTTTGTGCTCACATATTATGACATTTCAGGAGACAGAAAATGTGCTCTGTAGGAACCAATATGGATTAAAAAAAAAAAAACGATCGATTGAAATCCAGATCGCTCCGTTCATCCACGAGATGCAGAATGCAATAGATGTAAACTCCCAAGTGGATGCCGTGTTTCTTGCTTCCGAAAGGCATTCGATACAGTTCCGCACTGTTGCCTAATGAACGAAAAACGAGCTTGCGGAATATCAGGCCAACTGAGTGATCGGTCTGCAGAGCCTCTACAAGGTTGCCACAAGTTCAGGAAAGCAGGGAATTTCAGACGCTTCAGGGAAATATGAAAAAAATCTGGAAAAATCTCGTTTTTGTCTCAGTAAGTCGAAATTGTTGGTTTACAGAGATGTCATGCTTTGTCGCTGGCTGGGCGCAGCTGAGTAAGTGAGGCACTTCCCTACTTTCTCTTTCTTTTACTGCTTCTCCCCTTCCCACCCCTCCCCGCTGCTTGTCGTCAGTGCTGCCACCACTGCTTGCTGCTGCTAGCCTAGCAGCTGCCGATGAGATTCAGGGAGGCGTGGTTTGTTTGGATCTGATTCTCAGAGATTGTTGACGCAGCGACCGGAGACAATGGTCATGTGTGCATGAGTTGTGTCTGAGTGATTGTGTGAATGTGTGTGCGCTCTCGTTTTCTGACAAAGGCTGTGGCCAAAAATTTGGTTGTGAGAGTGTGATTTTCTTTTCTATGTGCCTGTCTGTAGCTCAGCGATCATCTTTATGTTGAGTTGCTACCTATCCTCTGTAGTATTGATTCTCAGAGTATTTACGCAAGTTATCTGTTGTGTGGGTGATCACCGCGGTCTCATTTCATCAACATGGTGACTGTGACTCGTGAATAGCTGGCCACACGAGTAGACTTCCATGACATGCCGAAACTGCAGGCCATTTCTGTGGGTACCTCTAACAGATCGAGCCTGCCGTTCTGAAGCCCATAGTTTCCCCACTAATGTGCGGGCCCTGCCTGTCGGATCGAGTCTCAGTGATCTGCCCATAGGCCAGGTCTGTCTGTGTGTGGCGTAATGCAGCGGATGTTCATGGTTTATCCAGGACTGTAGTGCTCCTCGGCGGGCCAGAGGCCACGGACGATGGACTTCAGGAATTGCGACTGTCTCACCTCAAGTACATTGTACAGTGCTGCCTTTTATAGACATTTTATTTATTTTAGTACATTTTGGCGCTTGGAAAATAGTTTATATATTAGAATGTATGGACGATAAGAAGAAAATTGTGGCAGTCGCTGTCAGTTTGTATGCTATATACTCGTGTATTTCTTGAAAGAAAAATCACACAGTACCTGTAGACATAACACAGTGGGTAATAATCGACAATAACGAACATAGTAAAAGCAACATTTTATTGGCGGTCACGTGGTGGTTCATACAACTCTTCCCCATCTTATACATTTCTTTCAAGAGGCCTACTTTTTTCTGATGTTATTTCCGAAAGCATGAAGGTATTGTACATCTGTCTTGCGACTCCACAAAATGCGTGTTTTTGTCATCAAATGTGTTCCTCTTTATTGACATAAGATATTATGCGTCGTCTTAATGAAACGTACCATTTGGCTTGGTTTTTCCATCTAAAAACAGTTTAGTACAAAATATGTCGATGTTAGTACTTAACGTTTTAGCTCTCACGCTTAGAAATAGAGAAATCCTTCCTTTTTTGGTCAGCTTATGTCTTTACTTACCCTTGAGATACGAAAATTTGTCAGAGATAAATTACATGTCTGGAAATCAGGGAAATATCAGGGAATTTCACTTGGGGAAACTTATGGCAACCCTTTTATAGCAAAATGAACAGAGAATGTCATTCTGAACGGAGAGGTCTTCAACGTAAAACTAACTTCAGGTGCGCTCCAGGACAGTGTTAGTAGACCATAACGACCTAGCAATAACGTCGAGATAAGCATGATGTTCGACTTACAGAGACGTCATTTGTACAGCGACTACAAGACTGACTTAGGGTGTTTGCAGAGGAAAAAACTACATTTGTTGCCACATAGTAACAATTACGTTAACTTAAAATTGGGGGTGGGGGACCAAGTTTTATGCGCAGATACATTTAATAACTTATGAAATATAAATTGAATTTGCTGTTTAACTCTGGTATTTGTTATAAGAAAGTTAGTTTAAAAAAGGGAAAAGGAAACTGAATCTGATCATTCAGTTCGAAGCTGGCATTCTATGTCAGTTGATTGTTTATTCCCAGTATTTCCTGTAAGGTATGCTTTTCTTAACATAACTTAAAAGCTTGCATTCTGCATCATAGGCATGGTTCCCTGTTAAAAGATTATCAGCAGAGATTGAACCTTCGCAGATTGTCTCATGTTTAGACTGTCTGATTGCCACAGGTGTGCCTGACTAAGTACTATATTCATATTCACACTGTTTGCACGTGATTTTACACACACCATTATATGCCAAGGGTTGGAATTTGTCTTTACTATTGCGTAAAAAGTTTGATATGATATAGGATTTTAAAATACAGGTCTGTAGTTGCGAGACCGGAACATCTTTTGCAAGGTTGTCTGAAATCTTGTCAGTATACGGGATTTTGTACGAGGCATAATAACTACTAACAGATTCCTGTTGACCAGCTTACAGAAGTGATATAATTTTACGCATTTTATTTTTTCATAGTATCAGGACAGACTTACAGCCATTGTTGGAAGTGGTATGTTTGATGGTTTTTAGTTACGTTTGAAAAGCTGTTTCAGATAATGAAACAGATATGAGGCATGCACCATCGAATGGAAAGCTGCATGTTTGTGGCTGTGTGGATGCTGGGAGCACACAGGTATTACCTTATAAGTAGCTACGATTTTTTTTTATATGTTAGCTAAATGTCGTCTTAATGCTAATATCTATATGAAGGTCCCACAAATACATACAGAAGCCTCCCAGCTCCACTGTAAAATTAAGTACTAGTTTAAATATACTGATGATTTGCTGTGCTTGTGGACTTGTAGCACTAGACAATTTGATACATCACTACAACGTTTAAACTCGCAACACAAGAACATTCAATTTACAATGCAGCTGTCTATATTCCTGTAGCCCCATTGTTCATTTTCATGCAGCAGCTGTTTACCCTTTTCCGTATTATGGAAGCTGGAAATTTGCAGGCTACTATTGCCACTCTTTTAACAAATTTTCGCTCGCTGTGGTCACCCCACGCTATATCTGTGCACCACCCGCATAAGTTCATCCCCGTTTATTGTATTTCATTGCAGTAATTCCAGTCACTTTTACTGGAGTTCGTAAGGTATACTTGTCGTGTCATTAGGAGTAACTGTCTGTCCGTTACTCTATATTATTGTCCACATTAAGGAATCTTAAGAGACCACACGCTGCATGCCATGTATACCCTGTAACTCCGTGAGTCTTGCAGGATCTTTTATCTTTTTATGTACGCCCCAGATGATATTTATATCAAGGGGCGTAATTTTCAGGAAGTATCATCTGATACTGTTCTTTGTTATAACTTCAGTGACTAATGGGCGTATGATAACCATTTAAGGCCCATTACACGCAGTTGCCATTTATTTCGTCTGATCTCTCTCGGTACTACAATGAATGTCGAGAGCACTGACATAATCACTAACGACCAGAGATCACCATGTAACGAATGACAACTGGTATAATTGCATCATCCATAAGAATTTTTCTGGATCTTGTGGAAGACTTTAAATTCATTCTGATGATAAGGCTTTCATATTTAGTTTATCTGAAGTACCTGAAATTTGGCCCGACTCAGGAGACTCAAAAGGCTTACCGAATATCACAGACATGGCAGGCGTTAGTTCCCCAAGTTTGTGAGACGGGTTTGGTCTGTTTGCTGTGCTCTAAGCATATGAGTTAGAAGGGAATGACAGAATCCGACATGTCACAACATATCCTGAAATTTTTCACATAGGAAGAATACACCGAAAGAATGGACTGTCAAAATTTTAGAAACTAAGAAGAACTACAAGTATTCATTAAAAGTTAAAGTTATTCATTTTTACCTCGCAAAGAACCGCTTATAACAACGATTTTTACAAGCATTCCTGGCTATTGCGCGAATTGGCGAATAAGCAGATTCAGCCGTGACAAGAGAATGTAGCACCATGTAGCGCGAAGAGAAAAATGCACACAAGCAAATTTTAAGCACTTAAGGCGTACCAAAAAGTCTCAAATCATCATTTTTTGAATAAATAGCAACTCATATCGATAGCTTAACTGCAGCAGATGTAATTGTTACACAAGTGACCAGCAGAAGAAAGAAAATCAACGCATTGTATGATGTTACATTACAGACGTCTTCCATCAGTTGGGAGTTTAATAATATGTTGACATTGTATAACAACCCCTGTAGCACAGTTTTTATAATATTTTTTCAATAATGTATATTTTACTAACAATTAAAAAGTTCCTTGTTTATTTCATGTAGTCGTCTCAAAAGTGCGAAGTGGTTATTGGATGACAAAACAAACATTTCCCTTCTACCAGGCATATCTGATAAACGAAAAATCAATGCATTCAGGAACTTCACTGTCATTTTAATTTAATTTAGACTGAATTGGAATTGAGTTAAAATGGTCGTGACAGATGTTCAGCGTACTGTGCAGTGTACCAGGCATACTTGATTAAATTCTTCTGCACAAAGACAGATGTTATTAGCGAGCATATACCAAGAAATCACAAAGAAAATTAATTTAGTTTTATCCATATTGTTAACATTTAGCGATTCGCAAAGACGACTGCTAGTTATTACGGGTATTAAATGAGTTGCAAATCAGAATGAATAGCAACTACGAACAGTTTATTGGGCCTGCCTTGTTGCGCACGCGTTGTAACGGCAAGTGTACTACACTTCTCCAGCAGCCTGGCGAGCTATAACTTTAGCAATTTTCAACATTTTTAAAAAAGTACGTGAAGTGTGTCTTAGCAGCGAAAATTTTGACATTATGTTTCGTTCGGTATATTCTTCGTGTATAAGGAATTTCAAGGTAGATTTCGACATGTCAGATTGGACCATTCCGTTGTTGGTTTAGATGAATTGGAAGTTGTCACAGGTTATTATCTCTCCTTCTGTTTTAGTTCACTGCACAGAACCAGATTTTTTTTGATGTGGTTTACTTTCTAAAAGATTCAGATTTTAATTGTTATACGAACTTAGTTCGTTGATTGAAAATCCAGATGAATCATGCTTCACTAGGGTAAAACGTCCCACTATCCCATCTTCCGGTAGAAAATAGAGAACCAGACTGCATATATCTATTGCTCAGTAGAATATCAGTGGTTAATAGATCTTTCTCAACGACGGACGGAAAATCGGACAAACTAAAAATAGGCCGACATGCGAAAATTTATGCCGACACTATTCATGCTATTGTCTCGCAAACATTGTGGTTCTGCGTCACAGAATATTGGTTCCTAATGCTATGTAGCTGCAGTATCACTAAATTTTCCTAACCTTCATTAATACCAATGAAAGTAATATTTCAAGATACAGATGCGTAAAATTTATGATCGTTGAGCCTATACCTTCTTTTAGAGGAGGCGTATAGATTTGTTGCTGTCAGATTAACTAACTCAGATAATTGCTAGTTTGACCATTTCGGCTTCTTGTTTTGAAACCACAAAATAAATCAATTACAGACTTTTCCGTCCACTTGTCTACCTGAATTTCTTATAAAGTAAGCCTTAAAAGATCATTTATATATCAATTTAAATAGACTGCCATTTTAGTGCTATACATTTTCCGGCTCTTTAGAAGTACGAATTCCGACACACGAACATTCTAAACAAGGGTCGACCACAGCGTGCAAAACTTCACAGCTGCATGATATGCTATATGCATGTGATCCCAGGCTCGCTCCGTTTCGACGCGTCTAGGCTTTGCTCCGTCCTTCTCGGAACTACACTACTGGCCATTAAAATTGCTGCACCAAGAAGAAATGCAGATGATAAACTGGTATTCATCGGACAAATATATTATACTAGAACTGACATATGATTACATTTTCACGCAATTTGGGTGCATAGATCCTGAGAAATCAGTACCCAGAACAACCACCTCTGGCCATAATAACGGCCTTAATACGGCTCGGCATTGAGTCAAACAGGGCTTGGATGGTGTGTACAGGTACGGCTGCCCATGCAGCTTCAACACGATACCACAGTTCATCAAGAGTAGTGACTGGCGTATTGTGACGAGCCAGTTGCTCGGCCACCATTGACCAGACGTTTTCAGTTGGTGAGAGATCTGGAGAATGTGCTGGCCAGGGCAGCAGTTGAACATTTTCTGTATCCAGAAAGGCCCGTACAGGACCTGCAACATGCGATCGTGCATTATCCTGCTGAAATGTAGGGTTTCATAGGGATCGAATGAAGGGTAGAGCCACGGGTCGTAACACATCTGAAATGTAACGTCCATTGTTCAAAGTGCCGTCAATGCGAACAAGAGGTGACCGAGACGTGTAACCAATGGCACCCCATACCATCACGCCGGGTGATACGCCAGTATGGCGATGACGAATACACGCTTCCAATGTGCGTTCACCGCGATGTCGCCAAACACGGATGCGACCATCATGATGCTGTAAACAGAACCTGGATTCATCCGAAAAAATGACGTTTTGCCATTCGTGCACCCAGGTAACCGCAGCCATGGTCTTCGAGCTGATAGTCCATGCTGCTGCAAACGTCGTCGAACTGTTCGTGCAGATGGTTGTTGTCTTGCTAACGTCCCCATTTGTTGACTCAGGGATCGAGACGTGGCTGCATGATCCGTTACAGCCATGCGGATAAGATGCCTGTCATCTCGACTGCTAGTGATACGAGGCCGTTGGGATCCGGCACGGCGTTCCGTATTACCCTCCTGAACCCACCGATTCCATATTCTGCTAACAGTCATTGGATCTCGACCAACGCGAGGAGCAATGTCGGGATACGATTAACCGCAATCGCGATAGGCTACAATCCGACCTTCATCACAGTCGGAAACGTGATGGGGCGCATTTCTCCTCCTTACACGAGGTATCACAACAACGTTTCACCAGGCAACGCCGGTCAACTGCCGTTTGTGTATGAGAAATCGGTTGGAAACTTTCCTCATGTGAGCACGTTGTAGGTGTCACCACCGGCGCCAACCTTGTGTGAATGCTCTGAAAAGCTAATCACTTTCATATCACAGCATCTTTTTCCTGTCGGTTAAATTTCGCGTCTGTAGCACGTCATCTTCGTGGTGTAGCAATTTTAATGGCCAGTAGTATACTTGCTACAGCGCGACCTTTCATTTAGCAGTGCGATGAGACACTGTTTCTTCCGGAATTTAGTGAAGAATTTTGCGCTCAGCAAGACTTACTTCAGATCCGTGGAATCGTGGTATCAACGGTGTTTATCTTTCACTGTTTAGTCGTGGTATACAGGAAGTTCATGTGGCCAATGGACCTTTGGACAAAAAGAAGCAAGCTAGCGATATGTCATCTCAATCTTTGAAAACGACTGCATGTCAAAGAATCGAAGGACGAGAATTCTTAATATCTACACTGTCCAATCACATTAATGTGACCACCGCCTACGTTTGAAGTCAACGTGCAGTAACCACACACTGACGGCAGGTGGCAGGAGTAGAAGTGGAAAGTATACGAGTAGAAAGAATTTCTGCGGGACGCGGAAAACAGTGCAGTCGTAATCGTAATGCGGAAACGGAGCGATTTACATAACGTCCAGAAGGGCATGATCATTAGCTTTCGGGCCAATGGTGGAAGCATTTCAGAAACGGTTAAGTTTGTAAATTGTTCACCTCCCACCGTAGTTAAAGGTACCATGCATAGCGCTATACAAAACAGGCACCGAGGAAACTATCGTGCTCCATAGGCCTTAGATGTCAGGGGTGAACGACGCCTGCGAAGGTGTGTATAGGCGAATAGACGTGCAACTGTTGAACAACTGACCACCCAGATGAACCAAGGGCCTAACAGCAGTGTCTCTTCAACGACCGTCCAGTGAACTTAGGGTCTCCGCAGCAAGCACCTGGTTCACGCATCCATGCTGACTGCCGTTCATTGGCGACGGAGGGTCGAAATTGCTGGCCAATATCGCAACTGGACGTCCACTGGGTGGCGACAGGTGGCTGTTTCAGATGAATCACGTGTTATGCTCCATCAGATGGATGGCCGTTGGCGTGTGTCGTGTGGACCGTCTGAAAGCAAACACCCTGCAACAATCGTTGGAACTGTCCAGGCTTGAGGGCATTCCCTGTATGATCTCCTCATTCTGGGAGGCACAGTGGATCAATACAAGTTTGCGTCTGCCCTTGGGGACCATGTCCACGCCTACATGCAGTTTAATTTTCCACTGCACGATAGCATCTACTGGTGCAACGTGTCACATAGCTCGCAGTGTACGTGCATGGTTCACAGAGCACAAGAAGGAATTTACCGTACTTGCCTGGCCACCAGACTCCCCGCATTTAAACCAAATTGAGAATCTGTGGGACCACCTCCATCAGACTGTTTGAGCCATGTGTCCTCAACCCAGAAACGTAGCACAGCTGCCCACGGCACTGGAGTCGGCATGGCTCCACATCCCTGTCGCTACCTTCCAGAACCTCATTGGCTCCCTTCTTGCACGCCTTGTAGCGGTCCTCGCTGAAAAAGATGATTATTGGGGCTTTTCAAAGGTGGTCACATTAATGTGACCAGAGTGCGTATTATGCAATCGCATAATCGACGGGTGTCTCAGATCTGCTGTGAAGCGACATTACAACACCATGCAGAAACAATTTAGTTGACGACGAAAGATTAAAAAATTACAGCGATCGAAAAAAGATATGCAGGGTGTTACAAAAAGATACGGCTAAACTTTCAGGAAACATTCCTCACACACAAATAAAGAAAAGATGTTATGTGGACATTTGTCCGAAACGCTTAATTTCCATGTTAGAGCTCATTTTAGTTTCGTCAGTATGTTCTTCCACTTACGCTCAATGGAGCACGTTATCATGATTTCATACGGGACACTCTACCTGTGCTGCTAGAACATGTGCCTTTACAAGTACGACACAAGATGTGGTTCATGCACGATGGAGCTCCTGCACATTTCAGTCGAAGTGTTCGTACGCTTCTCAACAACAGATTCGGTGACCGATGGATTGGTAGAGGCGGACCAATTCCATGGCCTCCACGCTCTCCTGACCTCAACCCTCTTGACTTTCATTTATGGGGGCATTTGAAAGCTCTTGTCTACGCAACCCCGGTACCAACTGTAGAGACTCTTCGTGTTCGTATTGTGGACGGCTGTGATACAATACGCCATTCTCCAGGGCTGCATCAGCGCATCAGGGATTCCATGCGACGGAGGGTGGATGCGTGTATCCTCGCTAACGGAGGACATTTTGAACATTTCCTGTAACAAAGTGTTTGAAATCACGCTGGTACGTTCTGTTGCTGTGTGTTTCCATTCCGTGATTAATGTGATTTGAAGAGAAGTAATAAAATGAGCTCTAACATAGAAAGTAAGCGTTTCCGGACACACGTCCACATAACATATTTTCTTTCTTTGTGTGTGAGGAATGTTTCGTGAAAGTTTGGCCATACCTTTTTGTAACACCCTGTATACAGGATGCATTGTTCTGTACATCACGAAGCATTTTGTACTAAATTATCAGGCATGGAGCACATAGTGAAAAAGGTGGTACGAACAATAAATTTTCTGAGGTAGCCCGAATGATTATATCGTCAAAATATCCACGGGTGTGCTGCCGGTCTATAGTGTCCAACGGGCACAATATTTCGGCGATCATACATGTCGCCATCATCAGGTGAACTGACGGACTGAGCTCCTGTGAACGTGCCGGCACGAAGATCCGTACGCTATGGCTGCTCAGAGGGAACTGGGTTCGGTCGCGGCGGCGGCCGATTTAAATACCCTCCGCCCGCGGCGCGCTCCCTCCGCCGTCCGCGCCCCGCGCCGCGGTCGCGCGGTGGAACAGATTGCGACGGCGTCTGAGATGACGTCGGTGTGATGGCTCTGTCCGCCGTGGTCGTCACAACTATACGTTTGCTCGATTTACTCTTGATTAACCCGATCGCTGGTTCCCAAGCCCTGCTAAGATTATAGCCACAGTCACGGTTTATGAGGTCGTCATTGGTGCGAATTTCGATGGCCTCTCTAACAACGCTGTCCCAGTATCTCGACGTCTGTACCAGAATCCTCGTGCGGTCATACTGCATGGCGTGATTTTCCGACAAACAATGTTCAGCGACCGCCGACTTGCTCGGATACATCAGTCGAGTGTGCCTCTGGTGTTCACGGCATCGATCCTCGACGGTACGCATCGTCTGACCAATATACGACTTGCCACATTGACACGGAATCTGGTACACGCCGGCCTTCCTCAAACCGAGGTCATCTTTGGCGCTCCCCACCAGTGCACGAGTTTTATTTGGAGGACGAAACACAGTTCCGACCCGGTGTTTCTTCAGAAAGCGGGCGATTTTCCCCGAGAGTGCGCCTGTGTATGGAATAAATGCAGTGCCTACCTCCTCCCTCGTGACTTCATCCATCTCAACAGGTTGTGCTGCAGTGGTTGGGCGGAGAGCACGTTGAATCTGCCACTCTGAGTACCCATTTTTTCGAAATACAGTTCTCAGATGTTCCAATTCCTGGGGTAGACTCTCTGCGTCAGAGATAGCGCGCGCCCTATGTACTAGAGTTTTAAGTACCCCATTCCTCTGTGAAGCCCTACTCTTGACCAAGACGTCAAGGAAAGGTAATTTACCCTCCGTTTCAGTCTCCATAGTGAATTTGATGTTGGGGTGTATGGAGTTTAGATGTGTAAGGAAGTCAAGGAGTTTATCCATACCATGTGGCCAGATGACGAACGTGTCGTCCACGTAACGGAAAAAGCAAGTAGGTTTCCATATGGATGACGACAGGGCTCCCTCCTCGAAGTTCTCCATGTACAAATTCGCTACCACCGGTGAGAGTGGGCTACCCATGGCGACTCCCTCCGTTTGTTCGTAGTATTCTCCATTAAAACGAAAATACGTGGAAGTCAAGACATGCCTAAAGAGTTCAGTGGTCTTCTCGTCAAACTTCTGACTAATCAATTCTAGTGACTCTCGCAGGGGTACCCTCGTAAACAAGGAAACGACGTCAAAACTCACCATGATATCTGACTCATCCAACCTGAAGCTATCAAGGCGTTTAACAAGATCCACGGAATTACGGATGTGATGAGGGCATTTACCCACATAAGGACTTAATATTCCCGTCAGGTATTCGGCCAACAAATATGTGGGTGCCCTGATGTTGCTGACAATGGGGCGTAATGGTATCCCCTCTTTGTGAACCTTCGGGAGTCCATATAGTCTACGCGGTACCGGACCTTGGGGTAACAATTTCTTAGCGTCACCCTCCGGTAAATCTGCGTCCTTGAGAAGCGCCCTCGTCTTGTTCACCACCTTCTTTGTAGGGTCAACGCTGATCTTCCGGTAGGAATCGTCATTTAGCAGGCTCTGACGACCTCATAAACCGTGACTGTGGCTATAATCTTAGCAAGGCTTGGGAACCAGCGATCGGGTTAATCAAGAGTAAATCGAGCAAACGTATAGTTGTGACGACCACGGCGGACAGAGCCATCACACCGACGTCATCTCAGACGCCGTCGCAATCTGTTCCACCGCGCGACCGTGGCGCGGGGCGCGGACGGCGGAGGGAGCGCGCCGCGGGCGGAGGGTATTTAAATCGGCCGCCGCCGCGACCGAACCCAGTTCCCTCTGAGCAGCCATAGCGTACGGATCTTCGTGCCGGCACGTTCACAGGAGCTCAGTCCGTCAGTTCACCTGATGATGGCGACATGTATGATCGCCGAAATTTTGTGCCCGTTGGACACTATAGACCGGCAGCACACCCGTGTATATTTTGATTATCAAATACGCCGGGAGAAACTCAAGAATCGATTATATCGTCATTTGCAACAGTTTTTGATGGAATTAAACGAAGAGTGTGGAGACGTTATATATTGTTGCAAAGAAGATTGGTTAAGTCGAAGTGCATGCCTCGAACGATTTCTCGTTTTAAGTGCCGCTATTGCTGAGTTTCCGAAGCAGGAACGAAAATTAGAACACCGTGAATGGATTGCAGACCTCTCACTTTAAGTGGACTTGACTGCACAGTTCCTGCATTAAGACGTTGCAAGTTGACAAAGAACTTATTTCTGATTTGGTGGAGTTGCTTTTAAAAATTAAAACACATTCAGGAAGGGGAAAGTTCTGAGATGTAACCACCAATTTCCTTCATCTCGCTGACGTTAAAGAAAACACGAATTTCCAGTAATAAATTGAGACTTTGAAAGAATTACAGGAATCGATTTCTGAACGCTTCGAGGACACTACCAGTCTTAAATCTGTTTTTGAACTGTTTATAAGACCGTTTGTAAAGATTGTCGCAAGTCAGTTAAGTGCTCTCAATCTCAATTACTGGAAGAACAAAGCCTGCAAAATCGCGCCTCGTGAGCTACACTGCGTTTTCAGCCCCACCCCCGCCCCGTTCATGGGTATGTGATTCTCTCCAGAGAGCAGGTGATAAGTGTACCAAGTTTTGTTGAAATAGGCCTAGTGATTTAGGAAGAGATGTGGAATAAATGAACATATTTATATACGTACATCCACTTTTATAGCAAGGTTGGGTATGTCACTATATGATATGCAGACTCAAGATTTGCTTTGAGTTATTGGTAAAATAATCAGTACAGCAATATAACCTCTGTCATATATTTCTGTGACGCTGTCTTTCTTTCTCGCGCAGCATTTATCTCTTTATTTTTTATTTTTTATTTTTTTTTTTTTTTTGCATACCCATGGAAATTTGTTGTAGGCAATTGCATTTGCTTGCAAAGACGTTCCCTCTTTCTCTATTTCGGGCAACGTGACGCTGCTATCTCTTCTTTCTTCTGTTGTTACCAGCAATGTGTCATTCCTAACTTTTCTGGTGCTCTAATTGTATGAATCCTCATCATTACTTGTCAGATGTTAAAAATATAGTGTTTGTTAACTGCCATGTGATAATTAAAGCTGTATTTCGTCATTGTTACCCCTTGAATGATAACGAACGTATTTTCTTATGAAAGTAGCTTAACATGTTGTAACGCACAAACTATATCGTAATTATTGTCATATACTGAATTAGGTGAAAGCATACGATAGCAGAATGAAAAGTAGTCCCAGCGAAAACGGGACTCCGTAAAGACGTTTCCGAGATACTGCGAGTGTGTGGTTACGAGCTGCCGCTGACATCAGTATGAAGTATTGTCCTAGTTAGTACGACTTACGTTAGTGGCTTCTTGTAGGCTAAGCACACGTTCGTAGTCATCTTACAAGTGGCTCGTTTGCAGACACGAAATTAGTGTTATATTTTTGCGTTTATTACTGTACAAAAACATGGTTCAAAGGCTCGGAGCACTATGGGACTTAACATCTGAGATCATCAGTCCTCTAGAACTTAGAACTACACTCCTGGAAATTGAAATAAGAACACAGTGAATTCATTGTCCCAGGAAGGGGAAACTTTATTGACACATTCCTGGGGTCAGATACATCACATGATCACACTGACAGAACCACAGGCACATAGACACAGGCAACAGAGCATGCACAATGTCGGCACTAGTACAGTGTATATCCACCTTTCGCAGCAATGCAGGCTGCTATTCTCCCATGGAGACGATCGTACAGATGCTGGATGTAGTCCTGTGGAACGGCTTGCCATGCCATTTCCACCTGGCGCCTCAGTTGGACCAGCGTTCGTGCTGGACGTGCAGACCGCGTGAGACGACGCTTCATCCAGTCCCAAACATGCTCAATGGGGGACAGATCAGGAGATCTTGCTGGCCAGGGTAGTTGACTTACACCTTCTAGAGCACGTTGGGTGGCACGGGATACATGCGGACGTGCATTGTCCTGTTGGAACAGCAAGTTCCCTTGCCGGTCTAGGAATGGTAGAACGATGGGTTTGATGACGGTTTGGATGTACCGTGCACTATTCAGTGTCCCCTCGACGATCACCAGTGGTGTACGGCCAGTGTAGGAGATCGCTCCCCACACCATGATGCCGGGTGTTGGCCCTGTGTGCCTCGGTAGTATGCAGTCCTGATTGTGGCGCTCACCTGCACGGCGCCAAACACGCATACGACCATCATTGGCACCAAGGCAGAAGCGACTCTCATCGCTGAAGACGACACGTCTCCATTCGTCCATCCATTCACGCCTGTCGCGACACCACTGGAGGCGGGCTGCACGATGTTGGGGCGTGAGCGGAAGACGGCCTAACGGTGTGCGGTACCGTAGCCCAGCTTCATGGAGACGGTTGCGAATGGTCCTCGCCGATACCCCAGGAGCAACAGTGTCCCTAATTTGCTGGAACGTGGCGGTGCGGTCCCCTACGGCACTGCGTAGGATCCTACGGTCTTGGTGTGCATCCGTGCGTCGTTGCGGTCCGGTCCCAGGTCGACGGGCTCGTGCTCCTTCCGCCGACCACTGGCGACAACATCGATGTACTGTGGAGACCTCACGCCCCACGTGTTGAGCAATTCGGCGGTACGTCCACCCGGCCTCCCGCATGCCCACTATACGCCCTCGCTCAAAGTCCGTCAACTGCACATACGGTTCACGTCCACGCTGTCGCGGCATGCTACCAGTGTTAAAGACTGCGATGGAGCTCCGTATGCCACGGCAAACTGGCTGACACTGACGGCGGCGGTGCACAAATGCTGCGCAGCTAGCGCCATTCGACGGCCAACACCGCGGTTCCTGGTGTGTCCGCTGTGCCGTGCGTGTGATCATTGCTTGTACAGCCCTCTCGCAGTGTCCGGAGCAAGTATGGTGGGTCTGACACACCGGTGTCAATGTGTTCTTTTTTCCATTTCCAGGAGTGTACTTAAACCTAACTAACCTAAGGACATCACATACATCCATGCCCGTGGCAGGATTCGAACCTGCGACTGTAGCAGTCGCGCGGTTCCCGACTGAAGCGCCTAGAACCGCTCGGCCACGCCGGCCGGCCTATTACTATACACCTTAATCCATATCAGTTATCTAACAATATGATACACCGCATATAAGCAAATAGGGCGTAATTTCTGGCAGCGCTGGTGACAAGTACGAGCTGTAGCGGGACTTAGTATTCGGATGTGCCTTGGCAGTACTCTAATTATTGCTGATGTTTAGAGGCGACCATGGGCTAAATAAGCTCATCTATGACTGCATATTCCAGGAGGTCCCATACACTATCTGATCAAAAGTATCCAGACACCGCTACGTAATGCCGAATTGATCACTAGATGTCAGTAGAGGTCAGTTTTTTCCCCAATATATAGGCGTTAATATGGAAACGGATCGGTCAGGAGAGCTCAGTGACTTCGAAAGTAGACTAGTCATTTGATGTCACAGAGTAACCAATGTCTCTGAGACATTTCGTCCCTTTTAAAGCTGCTCAAGTCGCCTGTTGATGATATGACTGTGAAGTGGAAACGCGAAGCAAAACCCCTCCCAAACCAAGACCAGGCAAACCTCCCGTACAGACGGTCAGGTACAGTCAGGCATTGCGGATGGAGGTTGTAAAAAGTCGAATTAAATCATTGGAAGGATTCTCTTCTGCCTACAAAGTTCTACAAGCACAGTGAAGGCGCATAGGGTGTTGCACGGAATGGAGTACAACGGCAGAGCAGTTCCTCGTAAGCCACAAGTTTGCATGGTGTTCTGTGTACAGTAGAGGAACAGCTTGTAGTATCATTGTTTGTATCAGCATGAAAATGCACCCTATCATCAAGCAGAATCTACGATGCAATTCGTTTTTGAACAATAACATTCTTGAAGTGCACTGGCCTATCCAAGGTCTCGAGTTGAAGTCGTTTTAAGGCGAAGGGTGGACACACCTGATACGTATGTGCAGTGGTAGGTGCCGGATGCTTCTCATCAGACTTTGTATAGGGGGGGGGGGGGGATGGCAGACTAATTAGATGTATGTTCTGATGGTATGTATATCGTTCTTTATTTCTCGTTATTCAAATTGTATTTAGATTCTTAGCCGTCAAGTACTTTTGCATCTCCCAGATAATCGTCGAGATTCAGTGACACCTTTAGCAAACGTTAAAATCTCTACTTGTATCCGATGCGCAGAGAAAAAACTGGAATCTCTCTGGGTACTAGTTATATCCACTTTCAGAGCAGTTCATCTGTTGGGTATATGACGACTTCGTGAGTTACAATCCAAAGCAGGCGGTCTGTGTAATGACATCCCCAATTTTAACGGATGTAAAGGTTGAGTAGAGTCACGTTTATGATTAACACAGAACTCATAAACATACATCAAAGCCTGTGAAAGTAGCAGCTATCTGTGAAATAGGGAATACCACCATGATGAATTAGGACGGAGGCCGACTGCCACACACGTGGAAGTTGCCAAATATGGAGCGTTCAGAGGGACTTGAAATATATTCTGATGCTAATCATTTCATATTTAATTTCACACATTTGAAGATGTCGGTGGAAAATGGTAAGGGAGAAGTTGATTGTTTTGGGAAATTGCACATAAAGTTTCAATAAAATCTCGTAAATAATATATTTCAGTCACATGCAGTGCCATTTTTAATTAAGACGAATAATTGCTTTCAAATATATCTACAGTGAAGACGTATTTTTAAAATGGTAAATTATACTCAATATGTAATTATGATTCCGAAAAACCTGTTACGTCGGATCGATTTATTCGATACAGTAGGCCTATTTCCGCAAAATAGCCAACTTCAGGTTGTCTGCAATTAAATGCTACATAATTATGGTGTAATCTTTTGAGCTGCCACACGAATTCAATCATCTTATCAGTAATCCACGCGCTTTCAAATCGAAGCTGAAGAGTTTCCTCATGGGTCACTCCTTCTATTCTGTCGAGGAGTTCCTTGATAAATTAAGCTGATTCTTGTTGTATTCTTGATTGTGTTTACTTAAACGTATGGATTGACTTCTTTTGATTTCATAAACATTTTATTTTTATCTGTTATTACTTTTATGTTGTATTTTCATGTTCCATGAACTTGGAGATTTGCTCCTCAATTTGGTCCTACGGAACTTGAAGCGTAAAAATAAAATTAAAAGAATTTCCCATACACTGTCCCAAACCATTCTTTATAGCCGAGGTTTCACTTAACATCTCAAAATCTATGCTACGGAGGGTACTACAAATTTTCCACATCTGTTGAATTATGGGAATTTACATAATAATGTCTCGTAGAGGGAAATTATTTATACATTCTTTCTATTCTGCTTTGTACATTAACTTACTTTAATAATAGTGATTATTCCATTACTGCCGAAATTGCATTGCCGTGCGGTTCTAGGCGCTTCAGTCTGGAACTGCGTGACCGCTGCGGTCGCAGGTTCGAATCCTGGTCCGGGAGTGGATGTGTGTGATGTCCTTAGGTTAGTTAGGTTTAAGTAGTTCTAAGTTCTAGGGGACTAATGACCACAGATGTTAAGTCCCATAGTGCTCAGAGCCATTTGAACTATTGGAACCGAAATTGCAGAAATCTCAATCCTGTAAATCTTGAATCCTGTATATTTCAAACTGATAACAGAGTAGCAGACAGAAATATAATATAGTCGCAGTCTGGATTCTTGTCTCAATTCATATTTTTTATGGAGCAGCTGTTGAGTGCTCGCAGGATCTCCATTTATACGAAGTGCCAACAAATCTATGAATGCGAGTCTACTTGCTACGAGGAACTCCATCGGCTAGGTTACTGAGAGGCAGGTCGTTCCCAAATGAAGTCAGATACTGAACTGAAAAATGTGTGCAACGGGTTTAACTATTTTATAAGGGCAAAGTAATGGCTGCTGTTGTATCTCTTTAAGAGACTTTCACCTCTTGTGACCACCAAACGTTACTGTCGGAAAAACGGCCTCACGTGATGACGTGATGACACCTATTCGTTGCAGCTGATCGATTGCGAGATTTTGTTCTGTCTTAACTATACCACAATCGCTAGTGAATAATACATAATATTGTATTAAACGCCAGTTATTCTTTTCATTGTCCTATTTAACCGTCCTATGAGGCTTTACTCAGCATTTACACTTGCTAATAAAGGTTCTGAAACCATCCTCCATACAGAAATCCATGGCGACCTTTCGACATAAGCTGTCTAAGATCGAGTAGTGTATAACACTCAAAGAGCGGTCCTATATTTAATACCTTTACGGAGAAGGAAATTCTTAAATCTACTGTCTGTAGCAGGTCACATAATGATACATCACGCACACAGTTAGTGCTTGTACATGGTGTTGTAACATCGAAATTATTTATGACCAGAGGTTACCATGTGATGAGTTCGCCTTACAATGACTGTCAGTCATATGGAATGTACAGAATGACTTGAAAAATTTCTGATGGTATACCTTTCCTGTTGTTTTGCATATACTGAGCAATTCTGTGCGGTTGCAGCTTACCCGTGCGTGGCATGAGTGCTTCACTACTGTAACTCAAACTCTCTCTCGGCGAGCACCGCCTCCTCTTTCAGTCACTGATAGTGTGTTGTCAGAATCTCTTCTATCCGTTCCACTTGCCATCAATAGTTACCCGTTGTTGGTGGTCCTTATATAGGATTCCGTGTGTATCACATACAGGTAGTCATTGCAGGTTGTATAATCGTTTATTTTAACTGGCCTCTGAGAACCAAAACTGTGTCTGTGTCTGTGAATGATAAAGAATGCTTACCCTTCGACAAAGCGCGTTGATTATACAGGGATTGTACAAAAATATGGAAACACCACGAGAAATGCGTGCCTGAAAATAAATGCAAATGGTAGACAAGCGTGAAGGGTTACGCTGTTTCATTTGGGCGCAACAGGCCACTATTTCGCAGGAATAATGCTATCATATTCCTTTGAAAACCAGCGATAAGTATCCGTGACAGCGTCAAATAGTGCTCGGATGAATTTTGACAGCATTGAAACTTACCCTACTGGGGAGGGCAGTCGTGTAATCCATAAGGCCAACCACTGCTCCATGCTTTGGTGGGATCTCACATAACCTCTCAGTATAATACACTCCTGGAAATGGAAAAAAGAACACATTGACACCGGTGTGTCAGACCCACCATACTTGCTCCGGACACTGCGAGAGGGCTGTACAAGCAATGATCACACGCACGGCACAGCGGACACACCAGGAACCGCGGTGTTGGCCGTCGAATGGCGCTAGCTGCGCAGCATTTGTGCACCGCCGCCGTCAGTGTCAGCCAGTTTGCCGTGGCATACGGTGCTCCATCGCAGTCTTTAACACTGGTAGCATGCCGCGACAGCGTGGACGTGAACCGTATGTGCAGTTGACGGACTTTGAGCGAGGGCGTATAGTGGGCATGCGGGAGGCCGGGTGGACGTACCGCCGAATTGCTCAACACGTGGGGCGTGAGGTCTCCACAGTACATCGATGTTGTCGCCAGTGGTCGGCGGAAGGAGCACGAGCCCGTCGACCTGGGACCGGACCGCAACGACGCACGGATGCACACCAAGACCGTAGGATCCTACGCAGTGCCGTAGGGGACCGCACCGCCACGTCCCAGCAAATTAGGGACACTGTTGCTCATGGGGTATCGGCGAGGACCATTCGCAACCGTCTCCATGAAGCTGGGCTACGGTACCGCACACCGTTAGGCCGTCTTCCGCTCACGCCCCAACATCGTGCAGCCCGCCTCCAGTGGTGTCGCGACAGGCGTGAATGGATGGACGAATGGAGACGTGTCGTCTTCAGCGATGAGAGTCGCTTCTGCCTTGGTGCCAATGATGGTCGTATGCGTGTTTGGCGCCGTGCAGATGAGCGCCACAATCAGCACTGCATACTACCGAGGCACACAGGGCCAACACCCGGCATCATGGTGTGGGGAGCGATCTCCTACACTGGCCGTACACCACTGGTGATCGTCGAGGGGACACTGAATAGTGCACGGTACATCCAAACCGTCATCAAACCCATCGTTCTACCATTCCTAGACCGGCAAGGGAACTTGCTGTTCCAACAGGACAATGCACGTCCGCATGTATCCCGTGCCACCCAACGTGCTCTAGAAGGTGTAAGTCAACTACCCTGGCCAGCAAGATCTCCGGATCTGTCCCCCATTGAGCATGTTTGGGACTGGATGAAGCGTCGTCTCACGCGGTCTGCACGTCCAGCACGAACGCTGGTCCAACTGAGGCGCCAGGTGGAAATGGCATGGCAAGCCGTTCCACAGGACTACATCCAGCATCTGTACGATCGTCTCCATGGGAGAATAGCAGCCTGCATTGCTGCGAAAGGTGGATATACACTGTACTAGTGCCGACATTGTGCATGCTCTGTTGCCTGTGTCTATGTGCCTGTGGTTCTGTCAGTGTGATCATGTGATGTATCTAACCCCAGGAATGTGTCAATAAAGTTTCCCCTTCCTGGGACAATGAATTCACTGTGTTCTTATTTCAATTTTCAGGAGTGTACATCTGCATTCACGTCATTCACTATTTGCGATGCTTCAGTATGGGTCTACGACTGCATGAACGAAGTTTTATTATAACCTTTAGAAACATTAGTGCTGAGCGATCTCTTTCATTCCTTGTACTCTCTCTCGCACTCCATCCTAACAGGCCTTGGAAGGCCCAACGGTACCGACCGGCTGTCGTGTCACCTGGCCGCAGGCGTCACTGGATGCGGATATGGAGGAGCATATGGTCAGCACACCGCTCTCCCGGTTGTATGTCAGTTTACGAGACCAGAGCCGCTGCATCTCAGTCAAGTAGCTTCTCAGTTTGCCTCACAAGGGCTGAGTGCACCCTGCTTGCCAACAGCACTCGGCAGACCGGATGGTCACCCATCCAAGTGCTAGCCCAGCCCGACAGCGTTTAACTGCGGTGATCTCACGGGAACAGGTGTTACCACTTCAGCAATGCCGTTGATATTCCGTGTATTCCGTTAAGCACGATTACAGTCGATTTGTGCCCGCGGGGACTGTTTAAATGATTGATTGTGTTGACATACTTTTAGTGTTGTAATAACATTCATTTATGCTTAACAATTTATTGATTGATTACCGTTAGCAACTAACAGGGGGCTTAAGACCACAATGGACAAGGATCCTGGGTGGCAGAAGTGAGTCAAGTACTCCAGTCCTAAAAATATGGATAATGCAATGTGAATTGATTTGACGCTGAGCAGACTTTGATCAAATCTTCTGTAGTTTCTCTACATAGGTGGAGCTGAGAGCAAGTGGTGATTGAGATCTGTATGCCCTGACAGTGCCGGAGCGGTAGTACGTTACCCTGTATGCTTTGTGCGGCTATATACCTTGCAGCTGGCGAGGTGTGCGCCGCACGTGAGACGTGGAGGCGGCGCCTGTGAATCGATCACGGCCTTGAAAGAAATGCATAAATTTCGCGGCCTAGCGATCAGGCAGACGGATCGCAATTTACTCTCTACCAGAGCCCTGAAACCACGGTACATTTCGGCGTGTGACACACCTGTTCGCTGGTCGTACCAAGACCAATTCGGCCCACTTGTACGACAGAACGCACAAGGATGCCAAAGGTCAAGACTGGTAAACCAAAAATGAGTAAGTGTGCCCTCAGCAAAGGAGTAGTCCGAGATGTGTGAAATCACACTGTCGGTACACTAAGAATTTCACCACAGGCTCCCCAGTCTAAACTACTTGCAAGTGAAATCAGTTTCAGGACAGGTCCCAAATACCAACCACACATACCAGAGCTTCGACCAGACGTGCTTTCAGACAGTGCACTAACGACACCGCCTTCACGCCGTCTTGAGCCAATCACAGCGCTCTAGAGGCGCTAAATCACCCCTCCCACATGACAGCACAAACTCATGTCAAAGCAGGGCAAGAGATAAGAAACCTGCGTCTCTGGAAAAAAAAGACACCACCAATTACTGGCTTTCTTAAGTTTTCGCACAGGGGGAAGAGACGAATTTCTCGGAAGAAGGCGTGTCGCTTTCCATGGCAACAAGTGAACAGACACAATCTTAAAGGTCTATATCTGAATCGGCTGTGTCTTGGAGCTTGTTAGTCCTAGCTAAGAGGTGTAATAAAGATTCTATCTCCAAACGTTTCTCAGACTCGGGATTTTTTTCTTGTACAGCCAAGGCGGCAGGGAAGTGGTTCACTGGCCTATTGCACTACCAGTGAACATGAAAAGGTGAATTTTTATTATGCATGGCTCTACACACATTGCCCGGTTTACAAATCCACTGTGTAGACGTGTTTGTTCAGGCCGTTGCCCCCAGGCCAGGCTTCCGCTGGCGCTGTGGCAGGTATCGCGGCATTATGCTGCTGGAGACCTGTCTTGATGAGGGTCTGCCCTGTACGGTTGTGGGATTGTCCGGCATGATTTACTAAGGGATGGGGTTGCAGACAGTTGCTTTCAGCTCCCAAACTACCGTTTCTATGAGCAAAGAACCATAAAAATACCTCATGCTTTTAGCGCCCAACCAGGCTCCATCAACGTCTGCTCAGGCCGTTAACTTTCTAGAGTCTCGCTCAAATTGTGACAGGTTGTAATAAAATTTTTAATAATTTTCCGTCCACGAAAAGTGGGGGAGAGAGTAATTGTCCTCTCTCGGGTTAATGCATGTTTCTAACTTCAGTAATGACATCAGTGACTCCAAGGAGCAAATCCTCATGTACTATACATTAGACTTATCTATTCTGAGCGACTTGTGGACCTTAGACTCTGGAGCCAGCAGATGAAACAGCAGGATCGTCAGTAGGGATGAGGTAATAGGAGGATGGGTTGATCAGGAGAGCGCAGTGAGTTAGAATGCAGGCTAGTCACTGGGCATGAGCAGATTAACAAATCATTCGGGAACATTTTGTGCCTTCTGAAGCTGCCCAAGTAGCCCACTGATGATGAAATTGTGAAGTGGGAAGGCGAAGAAAAACCTCTGTTAAACGAAGATACGGCAGTAGTCCTGCACTAATGCTCAGGGACTGTCGGGCATGGCGTGCATGGTTGTAAAATGTCGGATTAAGTTACTGGTAAGATGCACCCGTAAGTTTGAAAGTGCTACTACAAGTGCTACAAAGACATAACGGTGTATCGGATGTTAAACAGAATGAAATGCAATGGGGGAGCAAATCCTCATTAGTCTCTCACTTCTGTAGTCAGTACAATGCGACACTAGAGGTTGTGTCAAGAGTGACGCCAATGGGCACTGGATGATTGGGAGGAATGATTTATTGTGATGAATCGCTGTGTACGCTGTGGCAATTCGATGGATGAGTTTTGGTTTGGCGTATGCTTGGAGAACGTTAACTGTTATGGTGTGGAGTGCTAACAGTGGTGGTGTTGTTGTTATGGTATGAGGTTGAGGTTGTTTTTGGTGGTTAAGGAGTTGTTCCCCGATTTCGGTTAAGAAAACGTCAGATGCAAATGGATATGAATACATTGGACAGTACTGTGTACTGCATACAACGGAGGGAGAGTTTGTGAACAATGATTGTTTGTATCAGCTTGACAGTCCACGCTCTCACAATGCAGCATCTGTGTCGCAATTTAAAAACTAAGTATTCTCTCACGTTTTGAAATACGTTTGGGATTTAAAAAAATGTAATTAAGATGTATATTAATTTCAAAACTTAAAGATCATTTACCACAGTACGAAAGAAATATTAGCAAGCATCTTACTACGACATATAAGCAATGTTAAAGATGATTGTTAACATTTCTAACATCACTTTGTCAGGTAAATCTATGTAAATTATGCTAAGTTAAACAACATAAGATTGCGTAGTAGTTTGAAGAAATGTTAACTTTACCGGATGAGCAATAACATTCGAATCGGATTTGCGTTCCGGAAGACATTGATGGTCTTTATATGTTTCATAGGATTTACATGATCCTCAGATTGTACAGACCGCCCCAGAAAATTATTAGTCACGTATAAACACCGCAGATTTTAATACAAATGGCAGCAATGTTTTTCGCACATACCTCTGTTTACGTGTACACATCCTGAAAAAGCAATTTGTGTTTTTCTAAAACTTTCGCTGAAAGCAACTGACTTCAGGAAATACGTTAGAGAAGCAAACCAAAGAAATTGTTTCATTACTTGCACAAGCCTCTGAAATTTAGTTTTCGTGAATGAAATTTGGTGCTTAATGCTAAATGTAGTTTTAAGTGCGATCAAGGACAAATATCATAAACGTAAAGGTACAAGTGGTTACACGCTCGCAAAATATGCGAAGTGCAAAATAATATATAATGTGAGCCTTCTTGCTACGAGGAACTGTATCAGCTGGGTTACTGAAAGACTAATCGTTTCCAAGTGAAGTGAACTGGAAAGTGTGTGCAAGGGATTTAACGATTTTAGAAGGGATAAGTAATGGCTGCTCGTGTCTCTCTTTAAGAGACTTTCGTTGCTCGTGACCTCTCAACGTCACTCTCCGAATAACAGCCGCAAGTGACAAAAACCATTCGTTGCAGGTGATACCGAGATTTCTTTTCATCTTTACTATATCACAAATTGTACTGATTAATATCTAAAATTCAGTGAAGTGCCAGTTATTCTTTGTCGTCGTTCGATTTAACCATCCTGGGAGTCTTTACACTGCATTTGCGCTTTCAGCCTCTGACAGTGTGTTGTCAAATAGTGCTCGGATATATTTTGTCAGCATTGACGCTATTGGTAATGGGCACGGCACTCGTGTGATCCATAAGCCTAACTATGGCTCCACACTTCGGTTAAATCAAACGTTACCTTTCAACAAAGTAGATATGCATTCGCGTCATTCAGTATTTAGATTGCTTCAGAATAGGTCCGTGCATGAACGACATTTTATTATAACCTTTTAGAAACATTGGTCCTGCCCGATCTGATTAGTACCTGTATTCCCTTAAGAATAATTAAAGTCATTTTTCTAGGGTTTTATGCATGTTTCTAATTGTGTTAATGTTATCCTTGACTGCAAGGGTAAATCGCCTTTTACTATACATTCACCTTGTCTCTCCTGAGTGACGTGTGTGCTTCAGCCTCGGGAATCAACAAATGAACCAGCAGGATCGTCAGTAGGGATGAGGTAATAGGAGGATTGGTCGATCAGGAGAGCGCTGTGAGTTGGAACGTAGGTTAGTCATTGGTCATGAGCACATTAACAGATCACTTGCGAACATTTCGTCCCTTCTAAAGCTGCCCAGGTAGCCTGTTGGCGAAGAGACTGTGAAGTGGAAAGGCGAAGAAAAACCTCTGTTGAACGAAGATACGGGAGACGTCCTGTACTGACGGTCTTTGATTCTTTTGGGAAATTGACAGTGAATTTTTAATAATTCATCAGGCATAAATTGTTTAGTCACATGTTTTGAAACTTTTTAAGGTAACTTGACAGTGAACGGCTGTAAAGATGGTAAGAATTTTCATAAGGTTTCTGAGGGTCTAACTACATAATTTGAACACTGAATACAAAGAAATTTTTGGACAATGAAATTGTTTTAAGGTCGAAGATGTTGGATTAAGAATAATGAGAATATCTTTAGTATAACCTTTATTGTATATACATTTATGTCTCTCAGTAATTTATAATTTTTCCTGCCAGTCTATGTTTAAAATCAGTAGACTTACTTTTCTTAGATGCCTAAAACTTTATGCATGCATTTATGATATTGTTATCTAGAAAGTAGACTTTAATCAAATGGTTTCAGTCGATATTTTTTATACTATAAACACTGACTAGAAAATCTAACTTAAGGTATTTCTTTATAATTAATGAGGGTATATGTTTCTACCTAACGAAAGTAAGCTGGTGCCTGTAGTCTTCTTTTCTCCTAATGGTAGCTGAAATATAAAAAAAAAATTCGGACCTCTAGCTGAAATAGTTTTTTTTATTAAAATAAACATGTCGGAAAATTAGATTCTTGGCAAATTCAGTTTAAAGGTACATTTCATCGGTTACTCACCTGTGTTGTAGTTCAAACCCTCCAGTTGCATAATATTCTTGGGTTGTGGGTACCTCATCTTCTCTCCTCCTTTTCTTGCTCCTCATTGCTATTCAGGCCTCTTTAGTTGCCTCAAGAACCCATTTTTCGCCTTCGGCCACTCTCAAGGGATGAATTGGTATCAGTGCTAACTACCCAATCATTAAAGCAAATAACTGCATCTAACACACCTAATCTCAAGGTACTGAAATCAACAATCACAGTTTTAGGCAGGCGTTACCATATCACATGGTTTAAACTGTCATTAACATTTTGTGTCTTTCCATATAAGCACTGTGACAACTGTTTAATGTCACTTAGGTCCCTGTATATGGGGTTAATTGCTTCCAACACCTCAAGCGGCAGGCAGTGATAGTGTGCATAAGTCTCACCATTTGCTATTGCTTTTTTTGTAAGGATACCATGTGTCTACACCACTGTCACAGAGAGCATGCTGTGGATGGTCATCCGTAGAAGCTTTATGGAAAAAGGTAGGCCATACTGCTTTCTTTATGGCCTCAATAATGTATCGCTTCCTTCTTATGGCTAAACTACAATAGAGCTGCACTTCGTCCACCTCTTCCTTAGTTAGACGACCCCGATCACCAATTTGTTTGCCATCACTGAGGTTTTTCTCCTTCATATCTTTTATTAGCTTGTGTAAACGTGTGGCCATCAGCTTTTGACATGACCAACAGACTGTTTATTTTCAATTTTTGGATTTCTTTCATGAGGCATATTTTCCTAAACATTTGCAAACCCTCTAGAGGCTCCGTCTCCAAGGTACTTCACATGCCGACACATATTTAAATTAATTTTTAAGGTGTCCCGGATGTCCGAATGGATTCATTTAATTACCATATTGTGCAGAAAACTCTAAATATTTATTGAAGACGGAAAAAATAGAAGTTTTGAACCATATTCAACGGCAACTGACCTTAATTAATTAATCTGTTTCCTATATACCTGGAGTAGTATGTTTTCTAAATTGGTAAACTAAAGTGAGCATGTAATTTTTTTAAAAATGGTCAATAGGTACTAAAATTTTTGTACAATGAACCTGACAAGACTTAACATTGATTACCTCTAACTCATCACTGTTGAAATGCTGCACGAAATAAATAAATGTTACTGTGAAACTTCTGAGTAACATAAATTTAAAAACTATGAATTCTCTCAGGTTCTGAAATACGTTTGGCATAAACAAAGTTTGTAATTAAGATGTATAACACTTCAAAAATTAATGATTATTTACCAAAGTACAAAATAAACATTATTAAACACCTTACTAGGGCATATAAGCCGTGTTAAGGATGTCTATTAAATTTCTAACATCACTTTATCATGTAATGTATGTAAATTATGGTAAGTTATGAAACATGTTATTGCGTTGTAGTTTCAAGAAACGTTAATTTTAACGGATCAGCAATAACATTTGAAGCGGATTTGCGTTTCGTAACATATTGTGAGTCATTACCTGTTGCATATTATTCACATGATCCTCAGACTATATAAATCATCCCAAAAAATTGTTAGTCTCCTATAATCACCACAGATTTTGATGATTAGAAAGAATCCACCTCGATTGCAAATAGAAACCGTATGTGCACCTAGGTTTCGGGGCAGATAACCACGCCTTCTTCGGAACACACTAAAACTATAAATTGCCGAAAGTGGCATGGTCCAACATTGATACAGAACCGTGCCTCTTTAGCCAGTTTGTAGTTTTACTGTGTTCCGAAGAAGGCGTAGTTATCCGCGCTGAAACATAAGTCAACATCCGGTTTCTATTTGCAGTAGCGACGGATTCTTTATAATCATCAAATTATTCACAAATGCTGACGCCTGCAACGTTGAAAGTTCTCACCGCAGATTTTAATACAAATGGCAGCACTGTTTTCGCACTTAGCTCTGTTTACGTGTACACATCTTGACAAAGTTCCCATTGACGAGAATCTGAAATAAGAGATAGAGCTTCTATATCTAGATTTGTATTGTAACAAAGAACTTTAGGAATTTAGGGATATATCATATTAAGATAAACATTGCGGTAGAAATAAATAGTGAATAGTGTTTAAATGTGTTATCGTTACTACGAACACTAAGCCTGTTAATGAAATCTTGCAATATGTATAGGCACTGAAATGGGAAACAATTTTTTTTCTAAAACGTTCGCTGAAAGGAATTCACTTTATGAAATACATTAGAGAAGCAAAAGAAAGACATTGTTTCATTACTTGCTCAAGAGACTTAGCTTTAAGTTTCGTATATGAAATTTGCTGCATAATGCTAAATGTAGTTTCACATGCGGTCAGTGACAAGTATCATAAATTTAAAGGTTCGAGCGGTTACAGGATCGCCATATATGCGAAGTGGAAACAAAGCTATAAATTCGAGACTTCTTACTACGAGGAACTGTATCAGCTGTGTTACTGAAAGACTAATCGTTCCCAAGTGAAGTGAACTGGAAAGTGTGTGCAAGGGATTTAACGATTATAGAAGGGATAAGTAATGGCTGCTCGTGTCTCTCTTTAAGAGACTATCGTTGCTCGTGACCACCTAACGTCGTTCTCCGACTAACATCCTCATGTGATCACTTCCATTCGTTGCAGGTGATACCGAGATTTCTTTTCGTCTTTACTGTACCACAAATGGAATTGAATAATATCTAAAATTCTATGAAGTGGCAGTTCTTTTTGTCATCGTCCGATTTATCCGTCCTGTGAGTCTTTTCTCTGCATTTACACTTGGTAATAAAGGTTCTGAAAACTTCCAGCATACGCAGGCGACCTCACAACACTAGCTGTCTACGATCTAATAGTGTATGATATAGAGTGGTCGGCCACATATTTTGTACCTTTATGGGGAAAGGAGTTTTTAAATCTTTAGTCTGTAGTAGGTCACATAATGTTACATCATGTACACAGTTAAAAAAAAAGTGCTTGTATGTTGTGTTACAACATGGAGTTATTTATGACCATATGTTACCATGTGATGAGTGAGTCCTGCAAAGACTGCCATATCCATATGGAGTGTGCAGAATGATTTGAAAAAAGCATACAGTGAGTGCTTCTATGTGGTCACAGTTATCTTTGCTTGGCATGAGCGTTTTCATTGTCTGATAATGTGTTGTCGGAACCTCGTCTGTCCCTTGCACTTATCGTGAATAGTTACCCTGTTTTATTTGAGCACGACTGGCCACTATTGTATGGGATGAGTTGTATGACAATCCGTTGAAAACCAGCGGCAAATAGTGTAGGATGTGTGTTGTCACCATTGATGCTGTCCGAGCTGATTAGTACCTGTATTCCCTTAATAACAATTAAAGTCATTTTTCTAGCATTGGTTTTTTATGCATGTTCCTAATTGTGTTAATGTTATCCTTGATTGCAAGGGTCATATTGCCTTTTACAATACATTAACCTTGACTCTCGGGAGTGACTTGTGTGCTTCAGTCTCGGGAACCAGCAAATGAACGAGTAGGATCGTGAGTAGGGATGAGGTAACAAGAGGATGGGTCGATCAGTGGAGCTCAATCAGTTGGAACGAAGGTTAGACATTGGACATGAGCAGATTAACAGATCACGCACGAACATTTGTCCCTTCTAAAGCTTCCCAGGGAGCCCATTGGTGACGAGATTGTGAAGTAGAAAGGCGAAGAAAAACCTCTGTTGAACAAAGATACGGCGGAAGTCCTGTACTGAGGTTCTTAGATTCTTTTGGAAAATTGACGGTGAATTTTTAACAAATGATCATACATAAAATATATAATCACACGAAATGCAATTTTTTAAGTAACTTGCTAGTGAAGAACTGGAAAAACAGTAATAATTTTCATGAAGTTTTTGAGGGTCTAACTACATAATTTGTACACTGAATACAAAGAAATTTTGGGACAATGAAAGTGTTTTAAGAATGAAGTTTTTGCATTAAGAATAATAAGAATAGCTTTGATATGACCTTTATCGCATAAACATTTATGTCGCTCAGTAATTTAAAATTTTTTTTGTCAGTCTATGTTTAATAACAATAGACTTGTTAACTACTTTTCTTAGATGCTTAAAACTATATGCACACATTTATAACATTGTTATCTAAAAAGTAGACTTTAATCAAATGATTTCAGTCGATAGTTTTTATACTATGAATAGAGGACTTAGAGAGTCAAAGTAAAGGTAATTCTTTTATAATTAATAAGGGTATAATTTTCTTCCTGGTGATAGTGAGCTGGTGTCTGTACTCTACTTTTCTGCAAATGGTAGCTGAAATATTACAAAACACGTGAGACCTTTAGCTCAAATAGTTTTTTTGGAGAAATAAATATGTCAGAAAATTCGATTCTTGGGAAATTCAGTTTAAAGGTACATTTCATCTCTTACTCACCTCTTTTGTTCTAATACCCTCCAGTTTCATAATATTCTTGGTTTGTATGTACCTCATCTTCTCTCCTCCTTTTCTTGCTCCTCGTCGCTATTCTGGCCTCTTTAGTTGCATCAAGAACCCAATTTTCGACTTCGACCATTCTCAAGGAATCAATTGCCTTCAGTGATAACTGCCCCATCATTAAGCAAACAACTTCATGTAATACACCTTATCTGAACGTGTTGAAACCAACAATCACAGTTTTAGCCAGGCGTTTCCGTATCACATGGTTGAACCATTGATTAACATTTTGTGTCTTTCCATGTAAGCACTGTGACAATAGTTTAGTGTCCCTTAGGTCCCTGTATATGGGTTTAATTGCTTCCAATACCTTAAATGGTGTGCATAAGTCGCACCATTTGCTATTGCTTTTTTGTAACCACACTATGTGTCTACACCACTGTCGCAGAGAGTATGCTGCGGATGGTCATCCGTAGGAGCTGTATTGAAAAAGTTCGCCCATATTTCTTTCTCTATGACCTCAATAATGTCTCGCTTCCTTCTTATGGTTAAATTATAATAGAACCGCACTTTGTTCACCTCTTACTTAGTAGGACGACCCAAATAACTAATTTGTTTCCCCTCACTGAGGTTTTTCTCCTTCATATATTTTATTAGCCTACGTGAACGTGTGCTCATCCTCTTTTGGACATGAACAACAGACTGTAACTTTTCAATTACTGCAGATCTTCCATCAGGCATATTTTCCACCACATTGCAAACCCTCTAGAGCCTCCGGCTCCAAGGTACTTGACATACCGTCACGTATTTAAATTGTTGTTTATTTTTAAGGTGTTCTGAATGTCCGAATCGAACGTTTAGCTACCGTTTTGTGCCCAAAACTATAAATATTTATTGAAGACGGACAAAAATAGAATTTTTGAGCCAGATTCACTGGAAAGTGACCTTAATACAGATAAGTAATTGGTTTCGAATATACCTGGAGGGATTATATGTTTTTAAAATTGTAAACTAAAGTCAACATGTAATATTTAAAAATGATCAATAGGTACTCAAATTATTCTACATGGAAACCGAGAACACTTAACATTTATTACCTCTAACTCACCTCTGTCCAACTGCTGCACGAAAGAAGTAAATGTTACTGTGAAACTTCTCAATAACATAAATGTAAAAGACAGCCGGTGTGGCCGAGCGGTTCTAGGCGCTTCAGTCTGGCACCGCGCGACCGCTACGGTCCCAGGTTCGAATCCTGCCCCTCGCATGGATGTGTGTGATGTCCTTAATTTAGTTAGGTTTAAGTAGTTCTACGTTCTAGGTGACTGATGGCCTCAGATGTTAAGTCCCATAGTGCTCAGAGACATAAATTTAAAAACTATGAGTTCTCTGAGCTTCTGAAATAAATTTGAGATAAATAAAGTTTGTTATTAAGATGTATAAGAATTTCAAAATTATTTACCAAAGTACAAAATAAATATTAGCAAGCACCTTACTAGGGCATATAAGCAGTGTTAAGGATGCCTATTAAGATTTCTAACATCACTTTGTCATGTAAATGTATGTAAATTATGGTAAGTAAAACAACATATGATTGCGTAGTAGTTTCAGGAAATGTTAACTTTACCGGATCAGGAATAACTTCTGAAGCGAATTTGCATCCCGTAACATTTACAGGGTCATTATCTGTTTCATAGTATCCTCATGATCCTCAGACTATATAGATCATCCCAAAAATTGTTAGTCTTCTTTAAACACCGCACATTTTGATTATTATAAAGAATCCACCACGATTGCAAATAGAAACCGTATGTGGACCTAGGTTTCGGCGTAGTTATCTGCGGTGTAACGTAGGTCAACATCCGGTTTCTATTAGCAGTTGAGACGGATTCTTTATAATCATCATATTATTCACAATTACTGACGCCTGCAATGTTAAAAGTTCTCACTGCAGATTTTGATAAAAATAGCAGCACTGTTTTTGTACTTCCCTCTCTTTACTTGTAAACATCTTGACAAAGTTTCCATTAACGAGAATCTGATATAAGAGATAGAGCTTCTGTATCTAGAACTTTAGGAATTTGAGGACTGTATCAAATTGTCATATACATTGGAGTAGAAATAAATAGTGAGTAGTGTTTAAATGTGGTATCGTTAATATGAACACTAAGCGGGTTATTGAAATGTTGCAATATGTATCGGCACTGAAATGGGAAGCAATTTTTGTTTTTCTAAAACTTTCGCTGAAAGGAATTGACTGTAGGATATACGTTAGAGAAGCAAAAGAAAGAAATTGTTTCATTACTTGCGCAAGCCACTTAACTTTAATTTTCGCACATGAAATTTGCTGCTTAATGCTAAATGTAGCTTTAACTGCTGTCAAGGACAAGTATCATAAATGTAAAGGTTCGAGTGGTTACAGGATCACAATATATGCGAAATGGAAACAAAGCTATAAATGCGAGCCTTCTTGCTATGAGGAACTGTATCAGCTGTGTTACTGAATGACTAATCGTCCCCATTTGAAGTGAATGTATCTTGTCAGCCTTGATGCTATTGGTAATGGGTAGGGCAGTCTTGTGATCCATAAGCCCAACTATGACTCCACAGTTCGGTGGATCTCACATTACCTTTCAACGTAACATATATGCATTCACGTCACTCAATATTTAGATTGCTTCAGTTTAGAACTTCAGTATTTATCTGTACCCGGTGGAAAAAACTAATGCGATTAAAGTGTTTTTGCCGTGTTTAACATGCAGTTAGTTTTCCAGTCTCTAACCATTCCTTATAAACCAGGTTTCACTTAATATCGTAAAAGCAGTGCTTCACGTACTACAAAATTTTCCAAATTCATGGAATTTTTCTATTTTACATAACATTGTCTTATAAAGGTAAATTATTTGCTCATTGTTCCTATTCTGGTTTTTACTTTTAATGCAACTTATGCTAATAATATTAATTTTGCTGTTACTGCCGAAAATGCAGAAATTAGCTTGAAACTGATACCGGAGTAGTAAACATAATTGTAATAGAGCTTTATTCTTGATTACTTTGACTCAATTGATCATTTTAATGCAGTAACAGTTTACCCTTGTATCTTTTTGTTGAGTCTGGAAAACTGTAGCACAATGTTCTATCACTCAACAAATTTTCACCTGCTCCTATCTCTCCCGCTTCAATCGTTTGAACATCAGGTGTCCTTGTCTCCATTGTGTTGTTTCTTTTGTTATGATGGTCAGATCTATCGATTTTAATGGTCAGAGAATTGTGATTTTCACACACATTGATTGATTCAGTGCTAAATTTGATACGATGGCTAGTATACACATTCAATTCGAATCAGCAGGTGGCTGTGTTGTTGGCTGTGTAGTAGGTTGCTCGTCACTGCGCACCGACTTTATATATTGATACGAGGGAGGGACTTCGCATACCTCACTGCCACATGGAAATAATCATTCCAACCAAATACTGCTTTGAAAGCAATTGTTCTATTTCTGCCTGGTATACAAAACTTTGGAAATAAATAGACCAAATATAATTTTACCAGCTGACAGCATAGTCTCTCCAGGAACACTGAACAATGGTTGGGCATGTGACCATAAAACTGAACATTTTTCTAAAGGTGTTTAAAACTTAAATGCCAAGGGATGCTTTTTTCTAGATGGTTCTTAGAAAGCAACAGAATCCAGAAAATACGTTACAGAAGCAGATAGAGAAAAATTGGTTTGTTAATAGCTTGAGCCACCTAAATGAAGTTTCCATCAATTAAATTTGTTCATTAATGCTTAATTCAGTTTCAAATGCCATCAAGCACATATATAGTAACCACAAATAATGGTGTGCTTGCAAGACTAAAATTTAGGTGAAGTGCCAAATAACGTATGAAAGCGACCCTCCTGGCTGGTAAAAGAATTGCAGCAGTTGGGTCACAGAGTGGTCGATCGTCCCCTAATGAACTTATATACTGAATTTGAAACGATTAGCAATGGATTTAACGATGTTGAAATGGCAAAGTAATGGCTACTGTTGTCTCTCTTCAAGAGATTTTCACTTATCGTGAACGCCAAACGTCACTGTAGGCAGACAGCCTTATGTGACCAATACTCTTCGTTGCAGCTAACAGGGAGATGTCGTGTTGTTGCTAATAAATCCCAAGTGGTATTGAGTTTCTATCTGATTCCTGTATTAAGTGTCAGTTATTCTTTGTCATCGTCCGATTTAACAGCCCTGTCACGCTTTACGCTGCATTTACACTTGCTAATAAAGGTTCTGAAACCACTGTGCTTACGGAAGGCCCTGCCGACCTAAAAACATGAGCTGTCTAAAATTAAATAGTGTATAATATACAGACGGCGGCCACATATTTGATACCCTTATGGAGATGGGAATATTTGAATGTAATGTCTATAGTAGTCACGGAATGATGCATCACACTTATAGGATGTGCAGTTGTAACATGGAAATTATTGATGGCTAGAGATAACCAGGTGACGAATTAATTCTGCTATGACTGCCGTATCCATATGGGATATGCAATATGAGTTTAACAAAAAGTCTGATGGTATGATTTTGCAGGGTGCCGGTGCTAGCAGTGTATTTAACACTAAATTCTTCTAGAATCTTCATATAGAAATGATGCTCTATGACCCCCCTGCCCCCCTTTCTAACTCCGACTTTTGCTGTTGCACATGGATTAAGAAGAAACGCGAACTGACTATAATCGACCCTTCAAGTGGAGTAGAAAAGAGTTTGGCACCTGCAATGATTTAATTTTTTACAAATTAATTTGATAAATTATAAGTTTCATTAACGTAGTGAGAAATGAAAGGGTTGCTCTGCCAATCAACAGAATGTAACTTCTGTCCAAAATAACAATTTGATTTATTATGACCAAACTCTAAATAATAAACAAATCACATGAAACATTTACAATATGTCAAATTGGATACTCAAATAAATGCTGTGAAGGTAATGTTGTCCATAAATTATATTGTGACATTTATGACCAAGTGGTATGTATAGCCAATTCCTTGCAACTCAGATCTTAAGAGAAACACCCAGTCAACCCAACATTAATTGCTGCTACAGTAGTGAGAACTCAGACAATGAACACCCAAGACAGAACCACGTTAGGAAAGACGGGAACAGGCACGCTCTGCTGCAGACTTACATTACCAAGCTGTCCTCTTAACTGCAAGGACACGATCTGGCATACCGGAGGCGATGGCCGGTTGCTTCAACGTCCTGTCATGGTGACGATAATGTCGCGAGTAAAGCCTGAAACAAATTATCCTGGTCTGGTTGTTCCAGACAAAAGACTTCCTACCAACACAAATGCGCCTCTGAGGGAGACGAAGAAGGCTTGCTATGCAATTACTGATGGTACAGTGATTGATTTTAACAAGTGAAGTCACACAGTAACTCCAATATAGTCAGCTTTAGCCAGAACTGCTCACAACGGACAACATAGGCCACTTGTACACAGAACGCTCAACTGCCAACTGTACTCGGAAAGTTACATTGGAGTCGAAACTCCAGCAACTTCGTTAAACAGTTACAATTAAATGAAAGTATATTAGACAGCCAACGGAAGGCAGGCTGTCCAGAGCAGCGAGAGCTCAGTCTTGTAACCTACTACGACCGAAAAGCGAGAGCCGACCCCTCAAGAGCACCCGTACAAGCTGAACCACGACAGTGACCGTGGTTAAACGTTCCAATCAGCAACTCGAAAACCGGCGGAAAATTCCACTCTATTGCCGTAGCACTACTATTCCACCAATGGAGATACTTGGCACCAATTTCTGCGCCGATTTTTCTACGTCACAGAGCTGTCCCCTGAGTAAGCCAATCACAGTTATGATTTTGCAGTTGGAATTTGCCCGCCAAGACTGCCTGGGAACACAAGTCATTCCCACGCCTCGCTGGTAGCCCGTCAGAAAGTGTCTTCATTAAGTTCCTGCGAAGTAATGGAATCTCTTTCCCCAGCTGCTCCGCCAGGCCCTTGTGGGCGTGTCGTCCCCACTGTTATGACAATGTCTGCGTCTGGAAAGCATCCACTCGACTCCCTCACACCTGTCGGCATAACCCTTTCAAGATCAGAAGAACCTGCCTATCACCGGACCACCCGGGTGACGAGAGATGCTGCGTGGGAAGTCCACATGTGAAGCAATAGCAACTTTTCACCACATGCAATTAGAGAGTAAAATATTCATATCTTCTGAGTTCTCAATACTAGCCTTGTAATGACAATACTAGGCCATACATCCCCAAATCGAATTACTCAGAGTAAGATATAAATGTGAGAGGTGGCAAGTCACTGTGTGCATCTACAGGCAAGACACCTCTCTATTTTTCTGTTGTTTACCACATACTGAACACTTCTATACGACAGCAGTTCGTGTGTGCTTGGGATGAGTGGTTAACCATCCTATCTCATACCCTACCCTGGCAAGAAATGCCTTGCCCCCACCCCTCCACCCAACCCCACCTATTTCACTCACTTATATTCATATTCTATCCCTTGTAGTTGCCACGATTAGTTACCCATTTTCAATGGGCAACCATATAGATTTAAGATTGAAACTGAGACAGGTATTCAGTGCAGTCTATATAATGGTCTATTTTAACTGCCCTTTGAGAACCAAAACTGTCTTTTCTGTACATGATAAACAACGCTTTCGCTTCGTCCAAGCACTTGATATGTTCCAATATATAGGGGTTGTAAAAAATATGGAAACACGGCGACAAATGTGTGTTTGTATATGAGTCCAGATGATAGTCAATCTTGCAGGTTGGGCTGTTTCATTTGAGCACTAACGGCTACCACTACGTAGGAAGAATGGTTGGGTATTCCCATGGAAACCACCAATAATTATCACTCCAGGGTTCAGATAGTGCTCATATTTGCTAGTGGTAGCAGTGAAACTATTGTTAATGGGCAGAGACAGTCGTTTCATCCATAAGCCCAACTACTTCTCCACACATTGGTTGAGTGCCACATAGTCTTTCAACACTAGAGATCTGTATTCATGTCATTCAACATGCTGCAGAATAGTTTCAGGTCGGCGCGTGAATGTACGTGTAAATATAACTATCGTGAAACGGTAGTCCTGACCGATCTCATTTTAATCTGTGTCTTCCCTAAAGCATAATTACAAAGATAATTACACTCTTATATCTACTGTCATATTTTTGCTTGTCAGTAAGTTCGGTAATGAAATCAGTGACTGTAAAGGTCAAATAGTCTTTTAGTATATATTAACTATGTCTCTACTGAATCGCTTCTGGACCTTGCTCTTGGGAGCCAGTACATGAAACAGCAGTGTTGCAAGTTGAGAAGTGGTAATAGGATGATGGATCGGTCAGGAGAGTTCAGTGACTCCGAATGTAGGCTCCTCATTGAATGTCAGGAGGTTAACAATTGTGTAATGGGCAATACTTGGCGAGCACGTTTGGAAAAAGACGGAGTAAATCACTGGAAGGATTCTCTCGTAAGTTTCAAAGTGCTTCTAGCAGTGCTACCAAGACAGTAACAGTTCATAGGATGTTAAACAGAATCGAGTACAATGATCGAACAGCTCCTCATAAGAAACTCATTGCGTTGTCAATCGAAAGCGACACTTGAGGTTGTGTAAAGAGTGACGGCACTCCGCATTGGATGACTGGAAACGAGTGGTTTGTTCTGATAATCACGCTATTGCCATGGCAATCCGAAGGATATATTGGATTTGGCGGATGCCTGGAGAACGTTAACTGCCATCATGTGGAGTGCCGACAGTGAAGTAGAGAGGAGATGGCGGTGCTATGGCAAGGAAATGTTTGTCATGGTTGGGGAAATGAAGAAGATGAATACACTTGCCAGTATTGTGTAGTGCACACAGTGGAGGTACAGTTCGGAGACAATGATTGCTGGTGTCAGCATGAGAGCGCACCATCTCACAGGGCAGCATCTGTGCAGCTACTGTTTCTGTACAATAGCACTCTTGAAGTCTAGTAGCGTATCCAAGGTCTCGAGTGAAGCAGTTATGAAAGCGAGGGTGACTCCCCTCGTATATATGTCTAGTAGTAGGTGTGTGTATACCTCTCATCAGTCATTATATATATAGGCAGCTGACTAATAATGTGTTTATTCTTCTGTCACGTATATAGTTTTTTTTTTATTTGGCATTGTTCACATTACGTTTGCTTCAGTGCGTATTTTAGGTGTAAAATACTTTTGCGTCTCCCAAATAGTCATCGAGATGCAGAGGTTTCCTCTTCAGAAAATAAAATTCTTCCTATTGTCGGATGTCCCCAGAAAATACCACCAATTCTCTCGGGATACTTCTTATACCCATTTAAATATGCAGATGATCTGTTGTACATATGACGCCTTCGTAAGTTACAACGAACAGCTTGCGGTCGTTTCTAAAGGATTTGAAAGGTTATTAGAGTCACGTTTAAGATGAACACAGAACTGAGAAATAGGCATGGAAACTGGTGAGGTAAGAAGTATGCCTCTAAGAGGGACAATACATGGTGATTGCAAGCATGGCTGACTGCCATACATGTGAAAGTTTCTATTTATGGAGTGATCAGAGTGACATGATAAATTACCTTATGGTAATCCACCGATAGTTAGTTTCAAAAAAAGAAGGTCGCCTTCTGTAAACAATGGGAAGGGTAACGTTGATTCTTTTGCGAAATTGACATTGAAATTTTAATAAATTATCGTACATAAAATATATAGTCACAAGCAATGACATTTTTAATTCAGATAAGGCATTTTTGGTTACAGCTATACCTGGACAAACTGTATAATTTCCAAATGGTAATCTAAACACAACATGTAATTTTTTTAAAAATCGTCAATAGGTACTTAAACTTGGGTACATGGAGATTGAGGACACTTAACACTGATTACCTCTGTCGTGATAACAAAATGTTACTGTGAAATTCCTCAATAACAAAAATTTAAAATCTATAAATTCTCAGAGATATTGAAATAAGTTTGAGATGTATGGGCACTTAAATGCGAAGCGATTTTCGTTTTTCTAAAACTTTTGGTGAAAGGAATTGACTTCAGGAAGTACGGTAGAGAAGCAAGGAAAGAAATAATCCCATTACTTGCACAAGCCACTTAAATTAAATTTTCGTGAGTGAAATTTGCTGCTTAATGCTAAATACAGTTTTAAATGCAATAAGGACGAATATCATAAACGTAGAGGTTAGAGTAGCTACAGGATCGCAATATATGCGAAGTGGAAACGAAGTTATAAATGCGAACCTTCTTTCTACGAATAAACTAAATGAATTGCGTTACTGAAAGACTAATCGTTCTCAAATGAAGCGAACTAGACAGTGTGTGCAAGGGATTTAACGATTTTAGAAGGGATAAGTAGTGGCTGCTGTTGTCTCTCTTTAAGAGTATTTCTCTGCTCGAGACGAACTAACGTCACTCTTTGAACAATAGCCTCATGTGATCACTCCCATTCGTTACAGGAGATACCGAGATTTTTTTCATTTTTACTATGCCACAAATGGTATTGAGTAGTATCTAAAATTGTATGAAGGGCCAGTTATTCTTTGTCATCATCCGATTGAACAGTCCTGTGAGGCTTTACGGTGCATTTAGACGTGCTAATAAAGGTTCTGAAAACTTCCTGCAAACGCAGACCCACGGCGACCTCACATTAGCTGGCTGTGATCTAGTAGTGTATAATACACAGTGGGAGGCCACATATTTAATACCTTTATGGAGATGGGAGTTTTTAAATCTGCTCTCTGTAGTGGGTCACATAATGATACATCATGCACACAGTTAGTGCTTGTATGTTGAGTAGCAACATGGAAAGTATTTTTGACCAGAGGTTACCAAGTGATGAGTATGTACCGCAATGACTGCCATATCCATGTGGAGTGTGCAGACTGATTTGAACAAACTCTGATGGTATGCCACTGCTATAGTTTTGCATATAGGGAGCGTTTCTGTGCTGTCACAGGTTATCTTTGCTCGGCATGAGCGCTTTCAATCTCCGATAGTGTGTTGTCGGAACATCTTCTGTCCCTTGCACTTGCTGTCAATAGTTACTCTGTTTTATTTGAGGATGAAAGGCCACTATACTGTGGGATGAATGGTACGACATTTCGTTGAAAATCAGCGATAAGTAACTGTGCAGACGTCAAATAGCACTCCTATACTTCCTGTCAGCATTGATGCTATGGTAATGGGTGGGGCACTCGTGTGATCCCACGTTACCTTTCAACACAACAGGTATGCATTCACGTCATTCAGTATTGGGATTGCTTCAGTATAGGTTTATGTCCGTGCATTAACGACGTTTTATCTTAACCCCTTAAGAAACATTAGTCCTGGACGATCTGATTAGTACCTGTATTCCCTTAAGAACAATTAAAGTCAATTTTCTAGCGATAGTTTTATGCATGTTTCTAATTGTGTTAATGTTTTCCTTGATTGCAAGGGTAAATCGCCTTTTACGATACATTAACCTTGTCTCTTCTGAGTGGCCGGCCGGATGGCCGAGCGGTTCTAGGCGCTACAGTCTCGAACCACGCGACCGCTAAGGTCGCAGGTTCGAATCCTACATCGGGCAATGATGCGTGTGATGTCCTTAGGTTAGATAGGTTTAAGTAGTTCTAAGTTCTAGAGGACTGATGACCTCAAAAGTTACGTCCCATGGTGCTCAGAGCCATTTCAACCATTTTTTTCTTCTGTGTGACTTGTGCGCTTTAGTCTCGGGAACCAGCAAATGAACCAGCAGAATCTTTATTAGGGATGAGGAAACAGAATGATAAGTCGATCAGGAGAGCGCAATGGGTTGGGACGTGGGCTAGTCATTGGACATGAGCAGAACATTTAGTCCCTTCTCGAGCTGCCAATGTTGATGAAGAGACTGTGAAGTCGAAAGGCGAAGAAAAACCTCTGTTGATAGAGGATACGGCAGACGTCCTGTACTGACGGTCTTTGATTCTTTTGGGAAATTGACAGTGAATTTTTAATAATTGGTCATACATAAAATATCTAGTCACATGTATGCAATTTTTTAAGGTAACTTGCCAGTGAACGGCTGGAAAACAGAAAAAATTTTCATAAAGTTTATGAAGGTCTAACTACTTAATGAGAAATTTGAATACAAAGAAATTTTTGGACTATCAAAGTGTTTTAGGAATGAGGATTTTGGATTAACAAATGTGAGAATAGCTCTGATATAACCTTTATCATATATACGTTTATGTGGCTCAGTAATTTAAAATTTTTCCTGTCGTCTACATTTAAAATAAATAGACTTATTAACTACTTTTCTTAGATACTTAAAACTTTATGCACGCATTTATGACATTGTTATGTAAAAAGTAGAGTTTAATCAAATGATTATTCGTCAATAACAAAAATTTAAAATCTATAAATTCTCAGAGATATTGAAATAAGTTTGAGATGTATGGGCACTTAAATGCGAAGCGATTTTCGTTTTTCTAAAACTTTTGGTGAAAGGAATTGACTTCAGGAAGTACGTTAGAGAAGCAAGGAAAGAAATAATCCCATTACTTGCACAAGCCACTTAAATTAAATTTTCGTGAGTGAAATTTGCTGCTTAATGCTAAATACAGTTTTAAATGCAATAAGGACGAATATCATAAACGTAGAGGTTAGAGTAGCTACAGGATCGCAATATATGCGAAGTGGAAACGAAGTTATAAATGCGAACCTTCTTTCTACGAATAAACTAAATGAATTACGTTACTGAAAGACTAATCGTTCTCAAATGAAGCGAACTAGACACTGTGTGCAAGGGATTTAACGATTTTAGAAGGGATAAGTAATGGCTGCTGTTGTCTCTCTTTAAGAGTCTTTCTCTGCTCGAGACGAACTAACGTCACTCTTTGAACAATAGCCTCATGTGATCATTCCCATTCGTTACAGGAGATAACGAAATTTTTCTCATTTTTACTATGCCTCAAATGGTATTGAGTAGTATCTAAAATTGTATGAAGGGCTAGTTATTCTTTGTCATCATCCGATTGAACAGTTCTGTGAGGCTTTACGGTGCATTTACACGTGCCAATAAAGGTTCTGAAAACTTCCTGCATACGCAGACCCACGGCGACCTCACATTAGCTGGCTGTGATCTAGTAGTGTATAATACACAGTGGGAGGCCACATATTTAATACCTTTATGGAGATGGGAGTTTTTAAATCTGCTCTCTGTAGTGGGTCACATAATGATACATCATGCACACAGTTAGTGCTTGTATGTTGAGTAGCAACATGGAAATTATTTTTGACCAGAGGTTACCAAGTGATGAGTATGTACCGCAATGACTGCCATATCCATGTGGAGTGTGCAGACTGATTTGAACAAACTCTGATGGTATGCCACTGCTATAGTTTTGCATATAGGGAGCGTTTCTGTGCTGTCACAGGTTATCTTTGCTCGGCATGAGCGCTTTCAATCTCCGATAGTGTGTTGTCGGAACATCTTCTGTCCCTTGCACTTGCTGTCAATAGTTACTCTGTTTTATTTGAGGACGAAAGGCCACTATACTGTGGGAAGAATGGTACGACATTTCGTTGAAAATCAGCGATAAGTATCTGTGCAGACGTCAAATAGCACTCCTATACATCCTGTCAGCATTGATGCTATGGTAATGGGTGGGACACTCGTGTGATCCCATGTTACCTTTCAACACAACAGGTATGCATTCACGTCATTCAGTATTGGGATTGCTTCAGTATAGGTTTAGGTCCGTGCATTAACGACGTTTTATCTTAACCCCTTAAGAAACATTAGTCCTGGACGATCTGATTAGTACCTGTATTCCCTTAAGAACAATTAAAGTCAATTTTCTAGCGATAGTTTTATGCATGTTTCTAATTGTGTTAATGTTTTCCTTGATTGCAAGGGTAAATCGCCTTTTACGATACATTAACCTTGTCTCTTCTGAGTGGCAGGCCGGATGGCCGAGCGGGTCTTGGCGCTACAGTCTCGAACCGCGCGACCGCTACGGTCGGAGGTTCGAATCCTACATCGGGCAAGGATGCGTGTGATGTCCTTAGGTTAGTTAGGTTTAAGTAGTTCTAAGTTCTAGAGGACTGATGACCTCAAAAGTTACGTCCCATGGTGCTCAGAGCCATTTCAACCATTTTTTTCTTCTGAGTGACTTGTGCGCTTTAGTCTCGGGAACCAGCAAATGAACCAGCAGAATCTTAATTAGGGGTGAGGAAACAGAATGGTAAGTCGATCAGGAGAGCGCAATGGGTTGGGACGTGGGCTAGTCATTGGACATGAGCAGAACATTTAGTCCCTTCTCGAGCTGCCAATGTTGTTGAAGAGACTGTGAAGTCGAAAGGCGAAGAAAAACCTCTGTTGATAGAGGATACGGCAGACGTCCTGTACTGACGGTCTTTGATTCTTTTGGGAAATTGACAGTGAATTTTTAATAATTGGTCATACATAAAATATCTAGTCACATGTATGCAATTTTTTAAGGTAACTTGCCAGTGAACGGCTGGAAAAACAGAAAAAATTTTCATAAAGTTTATGAAGGTCTAACTACTTAATGAGAAATTTGAATACAAAGAAATTTTTGGACTATCAAAGTGTTTTAGGAATGAGGATTTTGGATTAACAAATGTGAGAATAGCTCTGATATAACCTTTATCATATATACGTTTATGTGGCTCAGTAATTTAAAATTTTTCCTGTCGTCTACATTTGAAATAAATAGACTTATTAACTACTTTTCTTAGATACTTAAGACTTTATGCACGCATTTATGACATTGTTATGTAAAAAGTAGAGTTTAATCAAATGATTATTCGTCAATAACAAAAATTTAAAATCTATAAATTCTCAGAGATATTGAAATAAGTTTGAGATGTATGGGCACTTAAATGCGAAGCGATTTTCGTTTTTCTAAAACTTTTGGTGAAAGGAATTGACTTCAGGAAGTACGTTAGAGAAGCAAGGAAAGAAATAATCCCATTACTTGCACAAGCCACTTAAATTAAATTTTCGTGAGTGAAATTTGCTGCTTAATGCTAAATACAGTTTTAAATGCAATAAGGACGAATATCATAAACGTAGAGGTCAGAGTAGCTACAGGATCGCAATATATGTGAAGTGGAAACGAAGTTATAAATGCGAACCTTCTTTCTACGAATAAACTAAATGAATTACGTTACTGAAAGACTAATCGTTCTCAAATGAAGCGAACTAGACACTGTGTGCAAGGGATTTAACGATTTTAGAAGGGATAAGTAATGGCTGCTGTTGTCTCTCTTTAAGAGTCTTTCTCTGCTCGAGACGAACCAACGTCACTCTTTGAACAATAGCATCATGTGATCATTCCCATTCGTTACAGGAGATAACGAAATTTTTTTCATTTTTACTATGCCTCAAATGGTATTGAGTAGTATCTAAAATTGTATGAAGGGCTAGTTATTCTTTGTCATCATCCGATTGAACAGTTCTGTGAGGCTTTACGGTGCACTTACACGTGCTAATAAAGGTTCTGAAAACTTCCTGCATACGCAGACCCACGGCGACCTCACATTAGCTGGCTGTGATCTAGTAGTGTATAATACACAGTGGGAGGCCACATATTTAATACCTTTATAGAGATGGGAGTTTTTAAATCTGCTCTCTGTAGTGGGTCACATAATGATACATCATGCACACAGTTAGTGCTTGTATGTTGAGTAGCAACATGGAAATTATTTTTGACCAGAGGTTACCAAGTGATGAGTATGTACCGCAATGGCTGCCATATCCATGTGGAGTGTGCAGACTGATTTGAACAAACTCTGATGGTATGCCACTGCTATAGTTGTGCATATAGGGAGCGTTTCTGTGCTGTCACAGGTTATCTTTGCTCGGCATGAGCGCTTTCAATCTCCGATAGTGTGTTGTCGGAACATCTTCTGTCCCTTGCACTTGCTGTCAATAGTTACTCTGTTTTATTTGAGGACGAAAGGCCACTATACTGTGGGAAGAATGGTACGACATTTCGTTGAAAATCAGCGATAAGTATCTGTGCAGACGTCAAATAGCACTCCTATACATCCTGTCAGCATTGATGCTATGGTAATGGGTGGGACACTCGTGTGATCCCATGTTACCTTTCAACACAACAGGTATGCATTCACGTCATTCAGTATTGGGATTGCTTCAGTATAGGTTTAGGTCCGTGCATTAACGACGTTTTATCTTAACCCCTTAAGAAACATTAGTCCTGGACGATCTGATTAGTACCTGTATTCCCTTAAGAACAATTAAAGTCAATTTTCTAGCGATAGTTTTATGCATGTTTCTAATTGTGTTAATGTTTTCCTTGATTGCAAGGGTAAATCGCCTTTTACGATACATTAACCTTGTCTCTTCTGAGTGGCAGGCCGGATGGCCGAGCGGGTCTTGGCGCTACAGTCTCGAACCGCGCGACCGCTACGGTCGCAGGTTCGAATCCTACATCGGGCAAGGATGCGTGTGATGTCCTTAGGTTAGTTAGGTTTAAGTAGTTCTAAGTTCTAGAGGACTGATGACCTCAAAAGTTACGTCCCATGGTGCTCAGAGCCATTTCAACCATTTTTTTCTTCTGAGTGACTTGTGCGCTTTAGTCTCGGGAACCAGCAAATGAACCAGCAGAATCTTAATTAGGGGTGAGGAAACAGAATGGTAAGTCGATCAGGAGAGCGCAATGGGTTGGGACGTGGGCTAGTCATTGGACATGAGCAGAACATTTAGTCCCTTCTCGAGCTGCCAATGTTGTTGAAGAGACTGTGAAGTCGAAAGGCGAAGAAAAACCTCTGTTGATAGAGGATACGGCAGACGTCCTGTACTGACGGTCTTTGATTCTTTTGGGAAATTGACAGTGAATTTTTAATAATTGGTCATACATAAAATATCTAGTCACATGCATGCAATTTTTTAAGGTAACTTGCCAGTGAACGGCTGGAAAAACAGAAAAAATTTTCATAAAGTTTATGAAGGTCTAACTACTTAATGAGAAATTTGAATACAAAGAAATTTTTGGACTATCAAAGTGTTTTAGGAATGAGGATTTTGGATTAACAAATGTGAGAATAGCTCTGATATAACCTTTATCATATATACGTTTATGTGGCTCAGTAATTTAAAATTTTTCCTGTCGTCTACATTTGAAATAAATAGACTTATTACCTACTTTTCTTAGATACTTAAGACTTTATGCACGCATTTATGACATTGTTATGTAAAAAGTAGAGTTTAATCAAATGATTATTCGTCAATAACAAAAATTTAAAATCTATAAATTCTCAGAGATATTGAAATAAGTTTGAGATGTATGGGCACTTAAATGCGAAGCGATTTTCGTTTTTCTAAAACTTTTGGTGAAAGGAATTGACTTCAGGAAGTACGTTAGAGAAGCAAGGAAAGAAATAATCCCATTACTTGCACAAGCCACTTAAATTAAATTTTCGTGAGTGAAATTTGCTGCTTAATGCTAAATACAGTTTTAAATGCAATAAGGACGAATATCATAAACGTAGAGGTTAGAGTAGCTACAGGATCGCAATATATGCGAAGTGGAAACGAAGTTATAAATGCGAACCTTCTTTCTACGAATAAACTAAATGAATTACGTTACTGAAAGACTAATCGTTCTCAAATGAAGCGAACTAGACACTGTGTGCAAGGGATTTAACGATTTTAGAAGGGATAAGTAATGGCTGCTGTTGTCTCTCTTTAAGAGTCTTTCTCTGCTCGAGACGAACCAACGTCACTCTTTGAACAATAGCATCATGTGATCATTCCCATTCGTTACAGGAGATAACGAAATTTTTTTCATTTTTACTATGCCTCAAATGGTATTGAGTAGTATCTAAAATTGTATGAAGGGCTAGTTATTCTTTGTCATCATCCGATTGAACAGTTCTGTGAGGCTTTACGGTGCATTTACACGTGCTAATAAAGGTTCTGAAAACTTCCTGCATACGCAGACCCACGGCGACCTCACATTAGCTGGCTGTGATCTAGTAGTGTATAATACACAGTGGGAGGCCACATATTTAATACCTTTATAGAGATGGGAGTTTTTAAATCTGCTCTCTGTAGTGGGTCACATAATGATACATCATGCACACAGTTAGTGCTTGTATGTTGAGTAGCAACAAGGAAATTATTTTTGACCAGAGGTTACCAAGTGATGAGTATGTACCGCAATGGCTGCCATATCCTTGTGGAGTGTGCAGACTGATTTGAACAAACTCTGATGGTATGCCACTGCTATAGTTGTGCATATAGGGAGCGTTTCTGTGCTGTCACAGGTTATCTTTGCTCGGCATGAGCGCTTTCAATCTCCGATAGTGTGTTGTCGGAACATCTTCTGTCCCTTGCACTTGCTGTCAATAGTTACTCTGTTTTATTTGAGGACGAAAGGCCACTATACTGTGGGATGAATGGTACGACATTTCGTTGAAAATCAGCGATAAGTATCTGTGCAGACGTCAAATAGCACTCCTATACATCCTGTCAGCATTGATGCTATGGTAATGGGTGGGGCACTCGTGTGATCCCACGTTACCTTTCAACACAACAGGTATGCATTCACGTCATTCAGTATTGGGATTGCTTCAGTATAGGTTTAGGTCCGTGCATTAACGACGTTTTATCTTAACCCCTTAAGAAACATTAGTCCTGGACGATCTGATTAGTACCTGTATTCCCTTAAGAACAATTAAAGTCAATTTTCTAGCGATAGTTTTATGCATGTTTCTAATTGTGTTAATGTTTTCCTTGATTGCAAGGGTAAATCGCCTTTTACGATACATTAACCTTGTCTCTTCTGAGTGGCAGGCCGGATGGCCGAGCGGGTCTTGGCGCTACAGTCTCGAACCGCGCGACCGCTACGGTCGCAGGTTCGAATCCTACATCGGGCAAGGATGCGTGTGATGTCCTTAGGTTAGTTAGGTTTAAGTAGTTCTAAGTTCTAGAGGACTGATGACCTCAAAAGTTACGTCCCATGGTGCTCAGAGCCATTTCAACCATTTTTTTCTTCTGAGTGACTTGTGCGCTTTAGTCTCGGGAACCAGCAAATGAACCAGCAGAATCTTAATTAGGGGTGAGGAAACAGAATGGTAAGTCGATCAGGAGAGCGCAATGGGTTGGGACGTGGGCTAGTCATTGGACATGAGCAGAACATTTAGTCCCTTCTCGAGCTGCCAATGTTGTTGAAGAGACTGTGAAGTCGAAAGGCGAAGAAAAACCTCTGTTGATAGAGGATACGGCAGACGTCCTGTACTGACGGTCTTTGATTCTTTTGGGAAATTGACAGTGAATTTTTAATAATTGGTCATACATAAAATATCTAGTCACATGTATGCAATTTTTTAAGGTAACTTGCCAGTGAACGGCTGGAAAAACAGAAAAAATTTTCATAAAGTTTATGAAGGTCTAACTACTTAATGAGAAATTTGAATACAAAGAAATTTTTGGACTATCAAAGTGTTTTAGGAATGAGGATTTTGGATTAACAAATGTGAGAATAGCTCTGATATAACCTTTATCATATATACGTTTATGTGGCTCAGTAATTTAAAATTTTTCCTGTCGTCTACATTTGAAATAAATAGACTTATTAACTACTTTTCTTAGATACTTAAGACTTTATGCACGCATTTATGACATTGTTATGTAAAAAGTAGAGTTTAATCAAATGATTATTCGTCAATAACAAAAATTTAAAATCTATAAATTCTCAGAGATATTGAAATAAGTTTGAGATGTATGGGCACTTAAATGCGAAGCGATTTTCGTTTTTCTAAAACTTTTGGTGAAAGGAATTGACTTCAGGAAGTACGTTAGAGAAGCAAGGAAAGAAATAATCCCATTACTTGCACAAGCCACTTAAATTAAATTTTCGTGAGTGAAATTTGCTGCTTAATGCTAAATACAGTTTTAAATGCAATAAGGACGAATATCATAAACGTAGAGGTTAGAGTAGCTACAGGATCGCAATATATGCGAAGTGGAAGCGAAGTTATAAATGCGAACCTTCTTTCTACGAATAAACTAAATGAATTACGTTACTGAAAGACTAATCGTTCTCAAATGAAGCGAACTAGACACTGTGTGCAAGGGATTTAACGATTTTAGAAGGGATAAGTAATGGCTGCTGTTGTCTCTCTTTAAGAGTCTTTCTCTGCTCGAGACGAACCAACGTCACTCTTTGAACAATAGCCTCATGTGATCATTCCCATTCGTTACAGGAGATAACGAAATTTTTTTCATTTTTACTATGCCTCAAATGGTATTGAGTAGTATCTAAAATTGTATGAAGGGCTAGTTATTCTTTGTCATCATCCGATTGAACAGTTCTGTGAGGCTTTACGGTGCATTTACACGTGCTAATAAAGGTTCTGAAAACTTCCTGCATACGCAGACCCACGGCGACCTCACATTAGCTGGCTGTGATCTAGTAGTGTATAATACACAGTGGGAGGCCACATATTTAATACCTTTATAGAGATGGGAGTTTTTAAATCTGCTCTCTGTAGTGGGTCACATAATGATACATCATGCACACAGTTAGTGCTTGTATGTTGAGTAGCAACATGGAAATTATTTTTGACCAGAGGTTACCAAGTGATGAGTATGTACCGCAATGGCTGCCATATCCATGTGGAGTGTGCAGACTGATTTGAACAAACTCTGATGGTATGCCACTGGTATAGTTGTGCATATAGGGAGCGTTTCTGTGCTGTCACAGGTTATCTTTGCTCGGCATGAGCGCTTTCAATCTCCGATAGTGTGTTGTCGGAACATCTTCTGTCCCTTGCACTTGCTGTCAATAGTTACTCTGTTTTATTTGAGGACGAAAGGCCACTATACTGTGGGATGAATGGTACGACATTTCGTTGAAAATCAGCGATAAGTATCTGTGCAGACGTCAAATAGCACTCCTATACATCCTGTCAGCATTGATGCTATGGTAATGGGTGGGGCACTCGTGTGATCCCACGTTACCTTTCAACACAACAGGTATGCATTCACGTCATTCAGTATTGGGATTGCTTCAGTATAGGTTTAGGTCCGTGCATTAACGACGTTTTATCTTAACCCCTTAAGAAACATTAGTCCTGGACGATCTGATTAGTACCTGTATTCCCTTAAGAACAATTAAAGTCAATTATCTAGCGATAGTTTTATGCATGTTTCTAATTGTGTTAATGTTTTCCTTGATTGCAAGGGTAAATCGCCTTTTACGATACATTAACCTTGTCTCTTCTGAGTGGCCGGCCGGATGGCCGAGCGGTTCTAGGCGCCACAGTCTCGAACCGCGCGACCGCTACGGTCGCAGGTTCGAATCCTACATCGGGCAAGGATGCGTGTGATGTCCTTAGGTTAGTTAGGTTTAAGTAGTTCTAAGTTCTAGAGGACTGATGACCTCAAAAGTTACATCCCATGGTGCTCAGAGCCATTTCAACCATCTTTTTCTTCGGAGTGACGTGTGCGCTTTAGTCTCGGGAACCAGCAAATGAACCAGCAGAATCTTTATTAGGGATGAGGAAATAGAATGATAAGTCGATCAGGGGAGCGAAATGGGTTGGGACGTAGGTTAGTCATTGGACATGAGCAGAACATTTCGTCCCTTGTAGAGCTGCCAATGTTGTTGAAGAGACTGTGAAGTCGAAAGGCGAAGAAAAACCTCTGTTGAAAGAGGATACGGCAGACGTCCTGTACTGACGGTCTTTGATTCTTTTGGGAAATTGACAGTGAATTTTTAATAATTGGTCATACATAAAATATTTAGTCACATGTGATGCAATTTTTTAAGGTAACTTGCCAGTGAACGGCTGGAAAAACAGAAAAAATTTTCATAAAGTTTATGACGGTCTAACTACTTAATGAGAAATTTGAATACAAAGAAATTTTTGGACTATCAAAGTGTTTTAGGAATGAGGATTTTGGATTAACAAATGTGAGAATAGCTCTGATATAACCTTTATCATATATACATTTATGTGGCTCAGTAATTTAAAATTTTTCCTGTCGTCTACATTTAAAATAAATAGACTTATTAACTACTTTTCTTAGATACTTAAAACTTTATGCACGCATTTATGACATTGTTATGTAAAAAGTAGAGTTTAATCAAATGATTATTCGTTAATAACAAAAATTTAAAATCTATAAATTCTTAGAGATATTGAAATAAGTTTGAGATGTATGGGCACTTAAATGCGAAGCGATTTTCGTTTTTCTACATCTTTTGGTGAAAGGAATTGACTTCAGGAAGTACGTTAGAGAAGCAAGGAAAGAAATAATCCCATTACTTGGGCAGGCCACTTACATTAAATTTTCGTGAGTGAAATTTGCTGCTTAATGCTAAATACAGTTTTAAATGCAATAAGGACTAATATCATAAACGTAGAGGTTAGAGTAGCTACAGGATCGCAATATATGTGAAGTGGAAACGAAGTTATAAATGCGAACCTTCTTTCTATGAATAAACTAAATGAATTGCGTTACTGAAAGACTAATCGTTCTCAAATAAAGCGAACTAGACACTGTGTTCAAGGGATTTAACGATTTTAGAAGGGATAAGTAATGGCTGCTGTTATCTCTCTTTAAGAGTCTTTCTCTGCTCGAGACGAACTAACGTCACTCTTTGAACAATAGCCTCATGTGATCACTCCCATTCGTTACTGGAGATACCGAGATTTTTTTCATTTTTACTATGCCACAAATGGTATTGAGTAGTATCTAAAATTGTATGAAGGGCTAGTTATTCTTTGTCATCATCCGATTGAACAGTCCTGTGAGGCTTTACGGTGCATTTACACGTGCTAATAAAGGTTCTGAAAACTTCCTGCATACGCAGACCCACGGCGACCTCACATTAGCTGGCTGTGATCTAGTAGTGTATAATACACAGTGGGAGGCCACATATTTAATACCTTTATGGAGATGGGAGTTTTTAAATCTGCTCTCTGTAGTGGGTCACATAATGATACATCATGCACACAGTTAGTGCTTGTATGTTGAGTAGCAACATGGAAATTATTTTTGACCTGAGGTTACCAAGTGATGAGTATGTACCGCAATGACTGCCATATCCATGTGGAGTGTGCAGACTGATTTGAACAAACTCTGATGGTATGCCACTGCTATAGTTTTGCATATAGGGAGCGTTTCTGTGCTGTCACAGGTTATCTTTGCTCGGCATGAGCGCTTTCAATCTCCAATAGTGTGTTGTCGGAACATCTTCTGTCCCTTGCACTTGCTGTCAATAGTTACTCTGTTTTATTTGAGGACGAAAGGCCACTACACTGTGGGATGAATGGTACGACATTTCGTTGAAAATCCGCGATAAATATCTGTGCAGACGTCAAATAGCACTCCTATACATCCTGTCAGCATTGATGCTATGGTAATGGGTGGGGAACTCGTGTGATCCCACGTTACCTTTCAACACAACAGGTATGCATTCACGTCATTCAGTATTGGGATTGCTGCAGTATAGGTTTAGGTCCGTGCATTAACGACGTTTTATCTTAACCCCTTAAGAAACATTAGTCCTGGACGATCTGATTAGTACCTGTATTCCCTTAAGAACAATTAAAGTCAATTATCTAGCGATAGTTTTATGCATGTTTCTAATTGTGTTAATGTTTTCCTTGATTGCAAGGGTAAATCGCCTTTTACGATACATTAACCTTGTCTCTTCTGAGTGGCCGGCCGGATGGCCGAGCGGTTCTAGGCGCCACAGTCTCGAACCGCGCGACCGCTACGGTCGCAGGTTCGAATCCTACATCGGGCAAGGATGCGTGTGATGTCCTTAGGTTAGTTAGGTTTAAGTAGTTCTAAGTTCTAGAGGACTGATGACCTCAAAAGTTACATCCCATGGTGCTCAGAGCCATTTCAACCATCTTTTTCTTCGGAGTGACGTGTGCGCTTTAGTCTCGGGAACCAGCAAATGAACCAGCAGAATCTTTATTAGGGATGAGGAAATAGAATGATAAGTCGATCAGGGGAGCGAAATGGGTTGGGACGTAGGTTAGTCATTGGACATGAGCAGAACATTTCGTCCCTTGTAGAGCTGCCAATGTTGTTGAAGAGACTGTGAAGTCGAAAGGCGAAGAAAAACCTCTGTTGAAAGAGGATACGGCAGACGTCCTGTACTGACGGTCTTTGATTCTTTTGGGAAATTGACAGTGAATTTTTAATAATTGGTCATACATAAAATATTTAGTCACATGTGATGCAATTTTTTAAGGTAACTTGCCAGTGAACGGCTGGAAAAACAGAAAAAATTTTCATAAAGTTTATGACGGTCTAACTACTTAATGAGAAATTTGAATACAAAGAAATTTTTGGACTATCAAAGTGTTTTAGGAATGAGGATTTTGGATTAACAAATGTGAGAATAGCTCTGATATAACCTTTATCATATATACGTTTATGTGGCTCAGTAATTTAAAATTTTTCCTGTCGTCTACATTTAAAATAAATAGAGTTATTAACTACTTTTCTTAGATACTTAAAACTTTATGCACGCATTTATGACATTGTTATGTAAAAAGTAGAGTTTAATCAAATGATTATTCGTTAATAACAAAAATTTAAAATCTATAAATTCTTAGAGATATTGAAATAAGTTTGAGATGTATGGGCACTTAAATGCGAAGCGATTTTCGTTTTTCTACATCTTTTGGTGAAAGGAATTGACTTCAGGAAGTACGTTAGAGAAGCAAGGAAAGAAATAATCCCATTACTTGGGCAGGCCACTTACATTAAATTTTCGTGAGTGAAATTTGCTGCTTAATGCTAAATACAGTTTTAAATGCAATAAGGACTAATATCATAAACGTAGAGGTTAGAGTAGCTACAGGATCGCAATATATGTGAAGTGGAAACGAAGTTATAAATGCGAACCTTCTTTCTATGAATAAACTAAATGAATTGCGTTACTGAAAGACTAATCGTTCTCAAATAAAGCGAACTAGACACTGTGTTCAAGGGATTTAACGATTTTAGAAGGGATAAGTAATGGCTGCTGTTATCTCTCTTTAAGAGTCTTTCTCTGCTCGAGACGAACTAACGTCACTCTTTGAACAATAGCCTCATGTGATCACTCCCATTCGTTACTGGAGATACCGAGATTTTTTTCATTTTTACTATGCCACAAATGGTATTGAGTAGTATCTAAAATTGTATGAAGGGCTAGTTATTCTTTGTCATCATCCGATTGAACAGTCCTGTGAGGCTTTACGGTTAATTTACACGTGCTAATAAAGGTTCTGAAAACTTCCTGCATACGCAGACCCACGGCGACCTCACATTAGCTGGCTGTGATCTAGTAGTGTATAATACACAGTGGGAGGCCACATATTTAATACCTTTATGGAGATGGGAGTTTTTAAATCTGCTCTCTGTAGTGGGTCACATAATGATACATCATGCACACAGTTAGTGCTTGTATGTTGAGTAGCAACATGGAAATTATTTTTGACCTGAGGTTACCAAGTGATGAGTATGTACCGCAATGACTGCCATATCCATGTGGAGTGTGCAGACTGATTTGAACAAACTCTGATGGTATGCGACTGCTATAGTTTTGCATATAGGGAGCGTTTCTGTGCTGTCACAGGTTATCTTTGCTCGGCATGAGCGCTTTCAATCTCCAATAGTGTGTTGTCGGAACATCTTCTGTCCCTTGCACTTGCTGTCAATAGTTACTCTGTTTTATTTGAGGACGAAAGGCCACTACACTGTGGGATGAATGGTACGACATTTCGTTGAAAATCCGCGATAAATATCTGTGCAGACGTCAAATAGCACTCCTATACATCCTGTCAGCATTGATGCTATGGTAATGGGTGGGGCACTCGTGTGATCCCACGTTACCTTTCAACACAACAGGTATGCATTCACGTCATTCAGTATTGGGATTGCTTCAGTATAGGTTTAGGTCCGTGCATTAACGACGTTTTATCTTAACCCCTTAAGAAACATTAGTCCTGGACGATCTGATTAGTACCTGTATTCCCTTAAGAACAATTAAAGTCAATTATCTAGCGATAGTTTTATGCATGTTTCTAATTGTGTTAATGTTTTCCTTGATTGCAAGGGTAAATCGCCTTTTACGATACATTAACCTTGTCTCTTCTGAGTGGCCGGCCGGATGGCCGAGCGGTTCTAGGCGCCACAGTCTCGAACCGCGCGACCGCTACGGTCGCAGGTTCGAATCCTACATCGGGCAAGGATGCGTGTGATGTCCTTAGGTTAGTTAGGTTTAAGTAGTTCTAAGTTCTAGAGGACTGATGACCTCAAAAGTTACATCCCATGGTGCTCAGAGCCATTTCAACCATCTTTTTCTTCGGAGTGACGTGTGCGCTTTAGTCTCGGGAACCAGCAAATGAACCAGCAGAATCTTTATTAGGGATGAGGAAATAGAATGATAAGTCGATCAGGGGAGCGAAATGGGTTGGGACGTAGGTTAGTCATTGGACATGAGCAGAACATTTCGTCCCTTGTAGAGCTGCCAATGTTGTTGAAGAGACTGTGAAGTCGAAAGGCGAAGAAAAACCTCTGTTGAAAGAGGATACGGCAGACGTCCTGTACTGACGGTCTTTGATTCTTTTGGGAAATTGACAGTGAATTTTTAATAATTGGTCATACATAAAATATTTAGTCACATGTGATGCAATTTTTTAAGGTAACTTGCCAGTGAACGGCTGGGAAAACAGAAAAAATTTTCATAAAGTTTATGACGGTCTAACTACTTAATGAGAAATTTGAATACAAAGAAATTTTTGGACTATCAAAGTGTTTTAGGAATGAGGATTTTGGATTAACAAATGTGAGAATAGCTCTGATATAACCTTTATCATATATACGTTTATGTGGCTCAGTAATTTAAAATTTTTCCTTTCGTCTACATTTAAAATAAATAGACTTATTAACTACTTTTCTTAGATACTTAAAACTTTATGCACGCATTTATGGCATTGTTATGTATAAAGTAGAGTTTAATCAAATGATTATTCGTCAATAACAAAAATTTAAATTCTATAAATTCTCATAGATATTGAAATAAGTTTGAGATGTATGGGCACTTAAATGCGAAGCGATTTTCGTTTTTCTAAAACTTTTGGTGAAAGGAATTGACTTCAGGAAGTACGATAGAGAAGCAAGGAAAGAAATAATCCCATTACTTGCACAAGCCACTTAAATTAAATTTTCGTGAGTGAAATTTGCTGCTTAATGCTAAATACAGTTTTAAATGCAATAAGGACGAATATCATAAACGTAGAGGTTAGAGTAGCTACAGGATCGCAATATATGCGAAGTGGAAACGAAGTTATAAATGCGAACCTTCTTTCTACGAATAAACAAAATGAATTGCGTTACTGAAAGACTAATCGTTCTCAAATGAAGCGAACTAGACACTGTGTTCAAGGGATTTAACGATTTTAGAAGGGATAAGTAATGGCTGCTGTTGTCTCTCTTTAAGAGTCTTTCTCTGCTCGAGACGAACTAACGTCACTCTTTGAACAATAGCCTCATTTGATCACTCCCATTCGTTACAAGAGATACCGAGATTTTTTTCATTTTTACTATGCCACAAATGGTATTGAGTAGTATCTAAAATTGTATGAAGGGCTAGTTATTCTTTGTCATCATCCGATTGAACAGTCCTGTGAGGCTTTACGGTGCATTTACACGTGCTAATAAGGGTTCTGAAAACGTCCTGCATACGCAGACCCACGGCGACCTCACATTAGCTGGCTGTGATCTAGTAGTGTATAATACACAGTGGGAGGCCACATATTTAATACCTTTATGGAGATGGGAGTTTTTAAATCTGCTCTCTGTAGTGGGTCACATAATGATACATCATGCACACAGTTAGTGCTTGTATGTTGAGTAGCAACATGGAAATTATTTTTGACCAGAGGTTACCAAGTGATGAGTATGTACCGCAATGACTGCCATATCCATGTGGAGTGTGCAGACTGATTTGAACAAACTCTGATGGTATGCCACTGGTATAGTTGTGCATATAGGGAGCGTTTCTGTGCTGTCACAGGTTATCTTTGCTCGGCATGAGCGCTTTCAATCTCCGATAGTGTGTTGTCGGAACATCTTCTGTCCCTTGCACTTGCTGTCAATAGTTACTCCGTTCTATTTGAGGACGAAAGGCCAGTATACTGTGGGATGAATGGTACGACATTTCGTTGAAAATCAGCGATAAGTATCTGTGCAGACGTCAAATAGCACTCCTATACATCCTGTTAGCATTGATGCTATGGTAATGGGTGGGGCACTCGTGTGATCCCACGTTACCTTTCAACACAACAGGTATGCATTCTCGGCATTCAGTATTGGGATTGCTTCAGTATAGGTTTAGGTCCGTGCATTAACGACGATTTATCTTAACCCCTTAAGAAACATTAGTCCTGGACGATCTGATTAGTACCTGTATTCACTTAAGAACAATTAAAGTCAATTTTCTAGCGATAGTTTCATTGATGTGTCTAATTGTGTTAATGTTTTCCTTGATTGCAAGGGTAAATCGCCTTTTACGATACATTAACCTTGTCTCTTCTGAGTGGCCGGCCGGATGGCCGAGCGGTTCTAGGCGCTACAGTCTCGAACCGCGAGATCGCTACGGTCGCAGGTTCGAATCCTACATCAGGCAAGGATGCGTATGATGTCCTTAGGTTAGTTAGGTTTAAGTAGTTCTAAGTTCTAGAGGACTGATGACCTCAAAAGTTACGTCCCATGGTGCTCAGAGCCATTTCAACCATTTTTTTCTTCTGAGTGACTTGTGCGCTTTAGTCTCGGGAACCAGCAAATGAACCAGCAGAATCTTTATTAGGGATGAGGAAATAGAATGATAAGTCGATCAGGAGAGCGCAATGGGTTGGGACATAGGTTAGTCATTGGACATGAGCAGAACATTTCGTCCCTTCTAGAGCTGCCAATGTTGTTGAAGTGACTGTGAAGTCGAAAGGCGAAGAAAAACCTCTGTTGAAAGAGGATATGGCAGACGTCCTGTACTGACGGTCTTTGATTCTTTTGGGAAATTGACAGTGAATTTTTAATAATTGGTCATACATAAAATATTTAGTCACATGTGATGCAATTTTTTAAGGTAACTTGCCAGTGAACGGCTGGAAAAACAGAAAAAATTTTCATAAAGTTTATGACGGTCTAACTACTTAATGAGAAATTTGAATACAAAGAAATTTTTGGACTATCAAAGTGTTTTAGGAATGAGGATTTTGGATTAACAAATGTGAGAATAGCTCTGATATAACCTTTATCATATATACGTTTATGTGGCTCAGTAATTTAAAATTTTTCCTGTCGTCTACATTTAAAATAAATAGACTTATTAACTACTTTTCTTAGATACTTAAAACTTTATGTACGCATTTATGACATTGTTATGTAAAAAGTTGAATTTAATCAAATGATTTCAGTCGATAGCTTATATACTATAAATAAATGACTCAGAGAGTCAAAGTAAAGTGAAATGATTATAGTTACTAAGGGTATTTTGTTCTTCCTGGTGACAGAAAATTGGAGTCTATAGTCTCGTTTTCTGCAACTGGTAGCTGAAATATTCCAAAAAACGTGAGACGTGTAGCTCATATAGTTTTTTTTCATTAAATTAAACATCTCAAAAATTTAGATTCTTGGGAAATTCAGTTTAAAGGTAGATATCATCTTATACTGACCTCTGCTTTTCTAATACCCTCCAGTTGCATAATATTCTTGGGTTTATGTACCTGATCTTCTCTCCTCCTTTTCCTGCTCCTCGTTGCTGTTCTGGCCTCTTTCTTGCCTCAAGAACCCATTTTTCGCCTTCGGCCACTCTCAAGGAATCAGTTGCCATCAGTGCTGACTGCCCCATCATTAAAGCAAATAACTGCATCTAATACACCTAATCTCAATGTATTGAAACCAAGAATTACAGTTTTAGATAGGCGTTCCCATATAACATGGTTGAAACATTCATAATCACTTTGTGTCTTCCCATGTAAGCACTGTGACAATAGTTTAGTGTCCCTTAGGTCCCTGTATATGGGCTTAATTGCTTCCAATACCTCAGATTGCAAGGGGTGATATTGTGCATAAGTCTCACCATTTACTATTGCTTTTAGTAACGACACCATGTGCCTACAGCACTGTCACAGAGAGCATGCTGTGGATGTCATCCGTAGGAGCTTTATGGAAAAAGGTTGCCCATACTGCGTTCTTTATGGCCTCAATATTGTCTCGCTTCCTTCTTATGGCTAAGATATAATAGAGCTGCACTTTGTCACGTCTTCCTTAGTAAGACGACCCCGACCACCAATTTGTATGCCAACACTGACGTTTTTCTCCTTCATATCTATTATTAGCTTATGTCAACGTGTGCCCATCCTCTTTTGGACATGACAAACAGATTGCAACTTTTCAATTTTTGCAGTTCTTCCATAAGGCATATTTTCCAACACATTTGCAAACCATCTGGAGTCTCCGTTTCCAAGGTACTTCACATTCCGGCACATATTTAAATTGGCTCTCTAAGGTGTTCCGGATGTCCGAATCTAGTCATTTAACTACCAATTTGTGCACAAAATTCTAAATATTTATTGGAGACTAAAAAAAAAATAGAGTTTTTAACCAGATTCACTGGAAAATGATCTTAAATCAGTGTACATGGAAAGCGAGAGCACTTTATATTGAATACCTACGACTCACCACAGTCCAGTTGCTGCACGAAAAAAGTAATTGTTACTGTGAAATTTCTAAATAACCAAAGTTTAAAGTTTATGAATTCTTAGAGGTTTTGAAATAAGTTTGGGATTAATAAATTTTGTAATTAAGATGTATAAAAATTTGAAATATCAGTTATTATTATCGTAGAAAAAAGTAAATATTAGAAAGCACATTATTACGACATATAAGCAATGTTAAGGATGCCTATTAACATTTCTAACTTTGTCATTTAAATGTGTGTAAATTATGGTAAGTTAAACGACCAATGATCGCGTAGTAGTTTCCAGAAACGTTAATTTTACCGCATCAGCAATAAAATTTGAAGTGGGTTTTCTTTCCGGAACAAATTCATTGTATTTATCTTTTTCATACTACTCAAATGGTCCTCAAACTGTACAGATCATCCCAGAAAATTATGAGTCTCGTATAAAACGCGCATGATACATCATGCACACAGTTAGTGCTTGTATGTTGAGTTGCAACATGGAAATTATTTATGACCAGAGGTCACCATGTGATGAGTAAGTCCTGCAACGACTACCATAGCCATACGGAGTGTGCAGATGATGTGAACAAACTCTGATGGAATGCCATTGATATAGTTTTGCATATAGTGTCCTCTTCTATGCGGTCACAGTTTTCTTTGCTTGGCATGAGCGCTTTCAGTGTCTGATAGTGTGTTGTCGGAACCTCGTCTGTCCCTTGCAATTGCCGCCAATAGATACCCTGTTTTATTTGAGCATGTCCGGCTACTATTCTGTGGGAAGAATGCTATATCATTCCGTTGAAAACAAGCGTTAAGTATCTGCGCAGACGTCAAATAGTGCTCTTATGTATCTTGTCAACATTGATGCTATTGGTAATGGGTAGGACACTCGTTTGATCTACAACCCCTACTATGGCACCACACTTCGGTGGGATCCCACATTACCTTGCACATAACAGATATGCATTTACGTCATTCGGTATTTGGGTAACTTCAGTATAGGTTTAGGTCCGTCCACGAACGACGTTTTATTACAACCTTTTATAATCATTAGTCTTGTCATATTTCATTTATTCCGTGTATTCCCTTAAGAACAATTAAAGTCAATTTCCTAGCATTTTTCTAGCGATGGTTTTATGCATGCTTCTACGTGTGTTAATGTTATCAGTGATTGCAAGGGTCAGATCGCCTTCCACTGTATATTAACATTTTCTCTTCTGAGTGATTTATGTGCCTTACTCTCGGGAGCCAGCAAATGAACCAACAGGTTCGTCAGTAGGGATGAGAGAATAGAAGGATAATTCGAGCAGGAGAGCGCAGTGAGTTGGAACGTAGACAAGTCATTGGACGTGAGCAAATTAGCAAATCAGTTGGGAACATTTCGTCCCTTCTAAAGCTGCCCATGTAGCCGGCTGATGAAGAGATTGTGAAGTGGGAAGGCGAAGAAAAACCACTGTAAATCGAAGATACGGCAGACGTCCGGTACTGACGGTCAGGTACTGTCGGGCATGCCAGTGCCTGGTTGTGAAATGTCAGAGTAAGTCTTTCGAAGATCCAGATGCAATTTTCAAAGTGCTACTACCAGTACTAGAAAGACAATAGCATTGCATTGGATGGTAAACGGAATGAAATACAACGGGGGAGCAACTCCTCGTTAGTCTCTCACTTCTGTACAAAGTGATACAAGACACTAGACGTGTAAAGAGTGACGCCACTATGCACTGGAGGATTTTGACGAGTGATTTGTTTTGATGAATCGTGCTGTTCGCTATGGCAATCCGATGGATGAGTTTGGGTTGGCGTATGCTTGGAGAACGTTAAGTGTTGTCTTGTGGATTGTCAACAGTGAGTTTCAGAGGATGTGTTGTTGTTATGGCATGGGGTAGTTTTGGTGGTAAGGCGATTGTTCCCCGATTTCGGTTAAGAAAACGTCAAAAGCAAATATTTATGAATACATTTGGCAGTAGTGTGTACTACATATAGCGGAGGAAGAGTTTGCGGACAATGATTTGTTTGTGTCAGCCTGACAGTCCATCTGCTCATAATTCAGCATCTGTGTCACAATTGTTTGTGTATAATAATATTCTTGAAATGCTCTGGCCTTCCTAAGGTTTCGAGTCGATGTGCATATAAAGGTGAAGGGTGGACACACCTCGTGTATATGTCTAGTACCAGGTGCCTGGATACCTCTCATCACATTTTGTATATGGAGGTAGCACACTAATAACATGTATATTGTGATGTCATATAATTCGTGTTTTATTTCACGTTATTCACATTGTATTTAGTTCTTTTCATATTTAAGGTGCAACATTCTTCAGCATCTTGCAAGTGGTCATCAAAATCTAGAGCTTTCTTTTGTATCCGATGTTGACAGAACACCTATAATTTTAAAAGATGAGAAAGTTGAGTAAAATCATGTTTATGATGTAGACAGAACTCGTAAATATATATTAAATCCCTGAAAGTTAGATCTATCTGTGTAATTACGTGATGAATTAGGAAGGGTAACTGCCACACATGAGAATGTTCCCCTTTATGGTGCGTTCAGAGTGATTGTAAATATATTCCAGTTTTAATCCATTCATATTTGGTTTCAAACAATGAAGGTGGCCTTCTGTAAACTATGGAAAGGGAAAACTTGATTGTTTTGGGAAATTGTGCATTGCAGGTTGAATAAAATCTGATAAATAGAATATTTAAGGAACAAGCAAAACAATTTCTTGTTTAGATAATTCTCTTTTTCCAAATATATCTAGATAATAATAATTTTTTTATTAAATGGTAAACTGAATCCAGCATGCAGTTTTTAAAAATTAGACAATTGGTACTTAAATTAGTTTCCGTGTAAACATGTGTAACCAGTGTGTGGTTTCTGCACCAATTAACGAAATGTTACTGCGATACCTTTCAGTAACGTTAATGAAATATGTTTCAATTGTTTCAGTTGTTGTTAATAAGATTGGCATCAGTAAATTTTGTAGTAATAAAGTATATTAATTTCAAAAATTAACGATGATGGACCGTAGTATAAAATACGATTTAGCAATCACCTTTCTGCAGCAAGTAAGCAATGTTAAAGATGTCTCTTAACATTTGTAACGTCACCTTGTCGTGGAAATATGCATAAACTACGTTAAGGGAAACAATATACGGTTCGAGTGGTTACAGGATCCCAATATATCCCTAGTGGAAATGAAACTACAAATGCGAGTTTTCTTGCTACGAGAAAACTGTATCAATTGGGTTACTGAATGAGTAATCGTTCCCAGATGATGTGAACTAGACACTGTGTGCAAGGGATTTAACGATTTTAGGAGGGATAAGTAATGGCTGCTATTGTCTCTCTTTAAGAGACTTTCACTGCTCGAGACCAACTAACGTCACTCTTTGAACAAAAGCCTCATGTCATTACTCCCATTTGTTACAGGTGATACCGAAATATTTTCCATCTTTACTATACCACAAATGGTATTGAATAATATATAAAACTGTATGAAGGGCCAGTTATTCTTTGTCATAGTCCGATTTAACCGTCCTGTGTGGATTTACGTTCCATTTACATTTGCTAATAAACATTCTGAAAGCGTCCTGCATACGCAAATCAATGGCGATCTCACAACATTTGCTGTCTGTGATCTACTAGTGCGTAAAATACAATGGGCGGCCGCATATTTAATACCTTGATGGAGAAGGGAATATTTAAGTCCGGTCTGTGTAGCAAGTCTCATAATGATACATAACACCCACAGTTAGTGCTTGTATGACATATAAAGAAATGTCGTTTATTGTATGATTATATAATAGCGCAACAAACACTGGTAGCAGTTACTTCTGTAAAATATCTGGGAGTATATGTACGCAACGATTTGAAGTGGGGTGATCATATAAGATTAATTGTTGGTAAGGCGAGTGCAGGTTTGAGATTCATTGGGAGAGTCCTTAGAAAATGTAGTCCATCAACAAAGGAGATGGCTTACAAAACACTCGTTCGAACTGTACTTGTGTATTGTTCATCAGTGTGGGATCCGTACCAGGCCGGGTTGAAAAAGGAGATAGAGAAGATCCAAAGAAGAGCGGTGCGTTTCGCCACAGGTTCATTTGGTAAGCGTGATAGCGTTATGGAGATGTTTAGCAAACTCAAGTGGCAGACTCTGCAAGAGAGCCGCTCTGAATCGTGGTGTATCTTGCTGTCCAGATTTCGAGAGGGTGGGTTTCTGGATGAGGTGTCGAATATATTGCTTCCCCCTACTTATACTGCCTAGGAGATCACGAATGTAAAATTAGGGATATTCGAGCGCGCACGGACGCTTTCCGGCTGTCGTTTTTCCACGAACCATACGCGACTGGAACAGGACAGGGAGGTAATGACAGTGGCACGTAAAGTGCTCAACGCCACACACAGTTGGGTGGCTTGCGGAGTATAAATGTAGATGTAAATGTTGTGTTGCGGCATTGAAATTAATTAAGACCAGTGGTTACCAAGTGATGAGCAAGTAGCGCAATGACTGCCATATCCATATGGAGTGTGCAGAATGAATTGAACTAACTCTGATGGTTTGCCACTGCTAAAGATTTGCATAAAGTGAGCACTTCTGCTCGGTCACTGGTTGTCTTTGCTCGGCCTGAGCGCTTTCAATCTCCGATAGTGTGTTGTCGGAACCTCTTCTGTCCCTTACACTTGCTGTCAGTAGTTACCCTGATATATTTGAGGACGAAAAGCCACTGTACTGCGGGAAGAATGCTACGACATTCCGTTGAAAGTCAGCGATAAGTATCTGTGCAGACGTCAAATAGTGCTCGGATGTATCTTGTCAGCATTGATGCTATTGGTAATGGGTGGGGCACTCGTGTTATCCATAAGCCCAACTATGGCTCGACACTTATGTGGGATCCCACGTTACCTTTCAACATAATAGATATACATTCACGTCATTCAATATTTGTTCTGGTTCAGTATAGGTATAGGTCCGTGGAAGAACGACGTTTTATTATAACCCTTTAGAAACATTAATCCTGCCCGATCTGATTAGTACCTGTATTCCCTCAAGAACAATTAAACTCATTTTTCTAGCGATGGTTTTATGCGTGTTTCTAATTATGTAAATGTTATCTTTGATTGCAAGGGTAAATCGCCCTTTACTATACATTAACCTTGTCTCTCCTGAGTGTCGTGTGCGCCTTAGTTTCGGGAGCCAGCAAATGAACCAGCATGATCGTCAGTAGGGATGAGGTAGTAGAAGGATAAGTTGATCAGGAGAGCGCAGTTTGTTGGAACGTCGGCTAGTCATTGTACATGAGCAAATTAGCAAATCAGTTGACAACATTTCGTCCCTTCTAAAGCTGCCCAAGTAGCCAGCTGATGAAGAGATTGTGAAGTGGGAAGGCGAAGAAAAACCCTTGTTAAACGAAGATACGGCAGACGTCCTGTAGTGACGTTCAGGTACTGTCGGGCATGCCAGAGCGTGGTTGTAAAATGTCAGATATAGTCTTTCGAAGATCCAGATGTAATTTTCAAATTGCTACTATCAGTACCAGAAAGACAATAGCGTTGAATCGGATGGGAAACAGAATGAAGTACAACGGGGGAGCAACTTTTCGTTAGTCTCTCACTTCTGTACAAAGTGACACTAGACACTAGACGTTGTGTAAAGAGTGACACCACTATGCACTGGAGGATTGGGACGAGTGATTTGTTGTGATGAATCGTGCTGTACGCTATGGCCATCCGATGGATGAGTTTGAGTTTGGCGTATGCTTGGAGAACATTTGCTGTTATCGTGTGGATTGCCAACAGTGAGTTACAGAGGATGTGTTGTTGTTATGGCATGGGGTTGTTTTGGTGGTAAGGCGGTTGTTCCCAGATTTCGCTTAAGAAAACGTCAAAAGCAAATGTTTATGAATACATTTGGCAGTAGTGTGTACTACATACAGCGGAGAGAGAGTTTTCGGAGAAAGATTGTTTGTATCAGCTTGACACTCCATCCGCTCATAATGCAGCATCTATGTCGTAATTGTTTGTGTATAATAACAATCTTTAAATGCTCTGGGCTACCCAAGGTTTCGCGTCGATGCGCATATAAAGGCGAAGGGTGTCTAGTACCAAGTGCCTGGATACCTCTCATTAGATTTTGTTTATGAAGGTAGCACATTAATAACATGTATATTCTGATGTCATATAATTCGTGTTTTATTTCACGTTATTCACATTGTATTTATTTGTTTTCCTATGTAAGATACAACACACTTTAGCATCTTCGAAATAGTCATCAAAATCCAGAGATTTCTTTTGTAGATAATAAACTTCTTACTTTTATCCGATGTTCACAGAACACCTACAATTTTAAAAGAAGAGGAAGTTGAGTAAAATCAGGTTTATGATGTAGACAGAACTCGTAAATATACATTAAACCGCTGAAAGTTACATCTGGTTGTGTAATTACGTGATGAATTAGGAAGGGTGATCGCCACAGATGAGGACGTTTCCCTGTATAGTGCGTCCAGAGTGATTGGAAATATATATTCCAATTGTAATCCATTCATATTTGGTTTTAAACAATGAAGGTGGCTTTCTGTAAACAATGCAAAGGGAGAACTTGATTGTTTTGGGATATTGTGCATTGCGGGTTGAATAAAATCTGACACATAGAATATTTAAGGCACAAGCAAAGCAATTTTTTGTTTAGATAATTCTCTGTTTCCAAATATATCTAGATAATAATCTTTTTTTTAGATTGTAAACTGAATCCAGTATGTGATTTTTAAAAATTAGTCAATTGGTACTTAAATTAGTTTCCGTGTAGACATGTGTAACCAGCGTGTGTTTTCTCCACGAATTAACGAAATGTTACTGCGATACCTTTCAGTAACGTTAATGAAATATGTTTCAATTGTTTCAGTTGTTGTTAATAAGATTGGCATTAGTAAATTTTGTAGTAATAAAGTATATTAATTTAAAAAATTAACGATGATGGACGGTAGTATAAAATACGATTTAGCAATCACCTTTCTGCAGCAAGTAAGCAATGTTAAAGATGTCTCTTACCATTTGTAACGTCACCTCGCCATGTAAATATACATAAACTACTGTAAGGGAAACAATATACGGTTCGAGTGGTTACAGGATCGCAATATATGCGAAGTGCAAACGAAGCTATAAATGCGAGCCTTCTTGCTACGAGAAAACTGTATCAATTTGCTTACTGAAAGACTAATCGTTTCCAGATAAAGTGAACTATACACTGTGTGCAAGGGATTTAACGATTTTAGCAGGGATAAGTAATGGCAACTGTTGTCTCTCTTTAAGAGACTTTCACTGCCCAAGACCAACTAACGTCACTCTTTGAACAACAGTCCCATGTGATCATTCCCATTCGTTACAGGTGATACCGAGATTTTTTTCATTTTTACTATACCACAAATGGTATTGAATAATATCTAAAATTGTATGAAGGGCCAGTTTTTCTTGTCATAGTCCGATTTAACCGTCCAGTGAGGATTTACATTCCATTTACATTTGCTAATAGACATTCTGAAAGCGTCCAGCATACTTGAATCAATGGCGACCTCACAATATTAGCTGTCTGTGATCTACTAGTGCGTAATATACAATGGGCGGCCGCATATTTAATACCTTGATGGAGAAGGTCTCTGTAGCAGGTCTCATAATGATACATAACGCCCACAGTTAGTGCTTGTATGACATATAAAGAAATGTCGTTTATTGTATGATTATATAATAGCGCAACAAACACTGGTAGCAGTTACTTCTGTAAAATATCTGGTGGTATATGTACGCAACGATTAGAAGTAAAATGATCATATATGATTAATTGTTGGTAAGGCCAGTGCCGGTCTGAGATTCATTGGAAGAGTCCTTAGAAAATGTAGTCCGTCAACAAAGGAGGTGGCTTACAAAACACTCGTTCGACCTGTACTTGTGTATTGTTCATCAGTGTGGGATCCGTAACAGGCCGGGTTGACAGAGGAGACAGAGAAGATCCAAAGAAGAGCGGCGCGTTTCGTCACGGGGTTATATGGTAAGCGTGATAGCGTTACAGAGATGTTTAGCAAACTCAAGTGGCAGACCCTGCAAGAGAGGTGCTCTGCATCGTGGTGTATCTTGCTATCCAGATTTCGAGAGGGTGCGTTTCTGAATAAGGTATTGAATATATTGCTTCCCCCTACTTATACCGCCCGAGGAGATCACGAACGTAAAATTAGAGAGATTCGAGAGCGCACGGACGCTTTCCAGCTGTCGTTTTTCCCGCGAACCATACGCGACTGGAACAGGTAAGGGAGGTAATGACGGTGGTACGCAACGTGCCCTCCGCCACACACCGTTGGATGGCTTGCGGAGTATAAATGTAGATATAGAACTTGTGTTGCGACATGGAAATTATTTATGACCAGCAATTACCAAGTGATGAGTAAGTAGCGCAATGACTGCCATATCCATATGGAGTGTGCAGAATGAATTGAACTAACTCTGAGGGTATGCTATTGCTATAGTTTTGCATGAGCGCTTTCAATGTCTGATAGCGAGTTGTCGGAACCTGGTCTATCCCTTTCACTTGCTGTCAATAATTACCCTGTTTTATTTGAGGACGAAAAGCCACTATACTGCGAGAAGAATGGTACGACAACCCGTTGATAATCAGCAATAAGCATCTGTACAGACGTCAAATAGTGCTCGTATGTATCTTGTCAGCATTGATGCTATTGGTAATGGGTGGGGCACTCGTGTGATCCATAAGCCCAACTATGGCTCCACACTTAGGTGGGATCCCACGTTACCTTTAAACATAATAGTTATACACTCACGTCATTCAATAGTTGTTTTACTTCAGTATAGGTATAGGTCCGTTAATGAACTACGTTTTATTGTAATCCTTTAGAAACATTAGTCCTGCTCGATCTGATTAGTACCTGTATTTCCTTAAGAACAATTAAAGTCATTTTTCTAGCGATGGTTTTATGCATGTTTCTTGTTGTGTTAACTGTCTCTCCTGAGTGACTTGTGTGCTTTAGTCCCGGTAATTAGGAAATGAACCAGCAGGATCGTCAGTAGGGATGAGGTAATAGAAGTATAAGTCGATCAGGAGAACGCAGTGAGTTGGAACGTAGGTTAGTTATTGGATATGAGCAGATGAACAAATCACTCGCGATCATTTCGTCCCTTCTAAAGCTGCCCAGGTAGCCCGTTGTTGAAGAGACTGTGAAGTGGAAAGGCCAAGAAAAACCTCTGTTGAACAGAGATACAGCAGACGTCCTGTACTGACGGCAGACGTCCTGTACTGACGGTATTTGATTCTTTTGGGAAATTGACAGTAAATGATTAATAACTGAACATACATAAAATATTTACTCACATGCAGTGCAATTATTTAAGGTAACTTGCAGTGAACGACTGGAAAATCAGTAAGAATCTTCATAAAGTTTATGAGGGTCTAACCACATAATGTGAAATCTGAATACAAAGAAATTTTAGGACAATGAAAGTGTTTTTAGAATGAAGATATAGGATTAAGAATAATTGGAATAGCATTGATATAACCTTTGTCGTATAAACATTTACGTTGCTCAGTAATTTATAATTTTTCCTACCAGCCTATGATTAAAATCAATAGACTTATTAACTACTTTTCTTAGATGCTTAAGACTTAATGCTCGCATTACGACATTGTTATTTAAAAAGTAGACTTAACTCAAATGATTTCAGTCGATAGTTATTTATACTATAAATGAATGACTCTGTGAGTCAAAATTAAGGTAATTTTTTAATAACTAATAAGGGCATATTTTTCTTCCTAGTGAGAGTAAGCTGGTGCCTGTAGGCTACTTTTCTCCAAATGGTAGCTGAAATACAAAAAATTAAATGTCACACCTCCAGCTGAAATTGCTTTTTGTATTAAAATAAACAAGTCGGAAAATTGGATTCTTGGGAAATTCAGTTAAAGGGTTCATTTCATCGGTTACGCACCTGTGTTGTAGTTCAAACCCTCCAGTTGTATAATATTCTTGGTTTGTGGGTACCTCATCTTCTCTCCTCCTTTTCTTGCTCCTAGTTTCTATTCTGGCCTCTTTAGTTGCCTCAAGAACCCATTTTTCGCCTTCGACCACTCTCAAATGATCAATTGGCATCAGTGCTAACTGCCCAATCATTAAAGCAAATTACTGCATCTAACACATCTAATCTCAAGGTACTAAAATCAACAATTACAGTTTTAGGCAGGCGTTCCCATATCACATGGTTTAACCAGTCATTAACATTTTGTGTCTTTCCATGTAAGCACTATGACAATAGTTTCGTGTCACTTAGGTCCCTGTATATGGGCTTAGTTGCTTCCAATACCTCAAATGGCAGGTAGTGATGGTGTGCATAAGTCTCCCCATTTGCTATTGCTTTTATGTAACGACACCATGTGTGTACACCACTGTCACAGAGAGCATGCTGTGGATGGTCACCCATAGAAGCTTTATGGAAACAGGTAGCCCACACTGCTTTCCTTATGGCCTCAATATTGTCTCGCTTCCTTCTTATGGCTAAGATATAATAGAGTTACCACATTGTGACGTCCTCCTTAGTAAGACGACATCGACCACCAATTTGTTTGCCATCTCTGAGGTTTTTCTCCTTCATGTCTTTTGTTAGCTTACTTAAACGTGTGCCTATCCTCTTTTCGACATGACCAACAGACGGTAACATTTCAATTTTGGCAGTTCTTCCTTAAGGCATATTTTCCAACACATTTGCAACCATCTGGACTCTGCGTCTCCAAGGTACTTACATACCGGCACACGTTTAAATTGGATTTTTAAAGTGTTTCGGATGTCTGAATCGATTCATTTAACTACCATTGTGTGCACAAAATTCTAAATATTCATTGTAGACTAAAAGAAAAGAGACTCTTTTAACCAGATTCACTGGAAAGTGATCTTAAATCAGATAAGTAATTCGTTTTAAATATACGTATATTAAATATAAGTTTGTAAAATGGTAAACCAAACTCAACATGTATTTTTTTTTATGGTCAATAAGTACTTAAATTTGTGTACATGGAAACCGAGAACACTTAACACTGAATACCTCTGACTCACCCCAGTACAATTGCTGCACGAAATATGTAGATGTTACTGTGGAATTACACAATAAGATAAATTTAAAAACTATGATTTCTCTCTGGTTTTGAAATAAGTTTCGGTTGAATAAAGTTTGTAATTAAGATGCATAACAATTTCAAAAGTTAATGATTATCTACCAAAGTACAAAATATACATTCTTAAGCACCTTAATAGGGCATATAAGCCGTGCTAAGGATGCCTACTAACATTTCTAACATAACTTTGTCATGTAAATGTATGTAAATTATGGTAAGTTAGGAAACATGTTTATGCGTTGTCGTTTCAAGAAACAGTAATTTTACCAGATCGGCAATAACATTTGAAGCTGATCTGCGTTCCGTAACATATTCAGGGTCATTATCTATTTCACAGTATTCACATGATCCTCAGATTGTATAGATCATCCCATGAAATTATTAGTCTCGTACAAATACCGCAGATTTTGATGTTTATAAAGAATCTGCATCGAATGCAAATAGAAACCGGTTGTTGACCTACGTTTCGGCGCTGATACAAAAGCCTTGTTCAGAGCACACTATAGCTACAAACTGCCTATGGAGTCTTGGTGCAGCATTAATTCAGAACCATGCCTCCATAGGCAGCTTGTGGTTTTACTGTGTTCCGAAGAAGGAAGAACATTAACACAGAACCGTACCTCTTTGGGCTGTTTGTAGTTTTAGTATGTTCAGAAGATGGCGTGGTTACCTGCGTTAAAACTAGGTCAACATCGGGTTTCTATTTGCAATCGAGGAAGATTGTTTATAATCATCAAATTATTCCCGAATGCTGCCGCCTGTAATGTTAAAAGTTCTCACCGTAGATTTTAATACAAATGGCAGCACTGTTTTCGCACTTACCTTTATTTACGTGTACACATCTTGACAGAGTTTACATGGACGAGAATCTGATATAAGAGATAGAGCTTCTACATCTAGATATGTAATGGAACAAGGAACTTTAGAAATTTGAGGAATAGATCATATTGTGAAGTACATTGGAGTATAAATAAATAGTGAATGGTGTTTAAATGTGTTATCGTTAATATGAACACTAAGCAGGTTATAGAAATGTAGGAATATGAATGGGCTTTGAAATGGGAAGCAATTTTTGGTGTTCTTAAAATGTTTCTGAAAGGAATTGACTTTTGGGAATTCCTTAGGGAAGCAAAAGAAAGAAATTATTTCATTACTTGCGCAAGCAACTTAAATTTAATATTCATGAATGAAATTTGCTGCTTAATGCTAAATGTTGTTTTAAATACGATCAGGGGCAAGTATCATAAATATAACGGTTCTAGTGGTTACAGGATCGCAAGTTATGCGAATGGGAAACAAAGGTGTAAATGCGAGCCTACTTGGTATGAGGAACTGTATCAGCTGTGATACTGAAAGACTAATCGTTCCGAAGTGAAGTGAACTGGAAAGTGTGTGAAAGGGATTTAACGAGTTTAGAAGGGATAAGTAATGGCTGCTCGTGTATTTCTGTAAGAGACTTCCGTTGCTCGTGACGAACTAACGTCATTCTCCGAATAACATCCTCATGTGATCACTGCCATTCGTTGCAGGTGATACCGAGATATCTTTTCATCTTTACTATACCACAAAAGGTATTGAGTGCTATATAATATTGTGGGAAGTGGCAGTTTTTCTTTGTCATTATACGATTTAACAGTCCTGTGAGGCTTTACGGTGCTTTTACACGTGCCAATAACGGTTCTGAAAACTTCCTGCATGCGCAAATCCACGGCGACCACACAACTTTAGCTGTCTATGATCTAGTAGTGCATAATATACAGTGGGCGGCCACATATTTAATACCTTTATGGAGAAGGGAGTTTTTAAATCTGCCCTCTGTAGTGGGTCACATAATGATACGTCATGCACACAGTTAGTGCATGTATGTTGAGTTGCAACATGGGAATTATTTATGACCAGAGGCTACCATGTAATGAGTAAGTCCTGCAATGACTGCCATAGCCATATGGTGTGTGCAGAATGATTTGAACAAACTCTGATGGTATGCCATTGCTATAGTTTTGAATATAGTGTCCTCTTCTATGCGGTCACAGTTTTCTTTGCTTGGCATGAACGCTTTCAATGTCTAATAGTGTGTCGTCAGAACCTCGTTCGTTCCTTGCTCTTGCCGCCAATACATACCCTGTAGTATTTGAGAACGTCTGGTTACTATTCTGTGGGAAAAATGGTATAACATTCCGTTGAAAACCAGTGTTAAGTATCTGTGCAGACGTCAAATAGTGGTCGTATGTATCTTGTCAGCATTGATACTATTGGTAATGGGTGGGGCACTCGTGTGATCCATAAGCCCAACAATGGCTCCACACTTAGGTGGGATCCCACGTTACCTTTCAACATAAAAGATATACACTCACGTCATTCAATATTTGGTTTACTTCAGTATAGGTATAGGTGCGTGCATGAACGACGTTTTATGATAATCCTTTAGAAACATTAGTCCTGCTCGATCTGTTTAGAACCTGTATTTCCTTAAGAACAATTTAAGTCATTTTTCTAGCGATGGTTTTATGCATGTTTCTAGTTGTGTTAATTGACTCTCCTGAGTGACTTGTGTGCTTTAGTTCCGGTAATTAGGAAATGAACCAGCAGGATCGTCAGTAGGGATGAGGTAATAGAAGGATAAGTCGATCAGGAGATCACAGTGAGTTGGAACGTAGGTTAGTTATTGGATGTGAGCAGATGAACAAATCACTCGCGATCATTTCGTCCCTTCTAAAGCTGCCCAGGTAGCCCGTTGTTGAAGAGACTGTGAAGTGGAAAGGCCAAGGAAAAGCTCTGTTGAACAGAGATACGGCAGACGTTCTGTACTGACGGTATTTGATTCATTTGGGAAATTGTCAGTAAATGTTTAATAACTGGACATACATAAGATATTTACTCACATGCAGTGCAATTATTTAAGGTAAATTGCAGTGAACGGCTGGAAATACGGTAAGAATTTTCATAAAGTTTATGAGGGTGTAACTACATAATGTGAACGCTGAATACAAAGAAATTTTTGGACAATGAAGTGTTTTAAGAATGAAGATTTTGGATTAAGAATAATTGGAATAGCTTTGATATAACATTTGTCATATAAACATTTATGTCGCTCAGTGATTAATAATTTTTCCTACCAGCCTATGTTTAAAATCAATAGACTTATTAACTACTTTTCTTAGATGCTTAAAACTTCATGCTCGCATTTATGACATTTTTATTTAAAATGCAGACTTAACTCAAATGATTTCAATCTTAGTTATTTATACTATAAATAAATGACTCTGTGAGTAAAAATTAAGGTAATTTTTTAATAACTAATAAGGGTATATTTTTCTTCCTAGTGAAAGTAAGCTGGTGCCTGTAGGCTACTTTTCTCCAAATGGTAGCTGAAATACAAAGAATAAAATGTCACACTTCCAGCTGAAATTGCTGTTTTTATTAAAATAATCAAGTCAAAAAATCAGATTCTTGGGAAATTCAGTTTAAAGGTACATCTCATCGGTTACGCACCTGTGTTGTAGTTCAAACCCTCCAGTTGTATAATATTCTTGGTTTGTGGGTACCTCATCTTCTCTCCTCCTTTTCTTGCTCTTCGTTTCTATTCTGGCCTCTTTAGTTGCCTCAAGAACCCATTTTTCGCCCTCGGCTACTCTCAAGGGATCAATTGGCATCAGTGCTAACTGTCCAATCATTAAAGCAAATTACTCTATCTAACACATCTAATCTCAAGGTACTGAAATCAGCAATCACAGTTTTAGGCAGGCGTTGACATATCACATGGTTTAAACAGTCATTATCAATTTGTGTCTTTCCATGTAAGCATTATGACAATAGTTTCGTGTCTTTTAGGTCCCTGTATATGGGCTTAGTTGCTTCCAATACCTCAAATAGCAGGGAGTGATGGTGTACATAAGTCTCCCCATTTGCTATTGCTTTTATGTAACGACACCATGTGTGTACACCACTGTCACAAAGACCAAGCTGTGGATGGTCACCCGTAGAAGCTTTATGGAAATAGGTAGCCCATACTGCTTTCTTAATAGCCTCAATATTCTCTCGTTTCCTTCTTATGGCTAAGATAGAATGGAGCGGCACTTTGTCACGTCTTCCTTAGTAAGACGACCCCGACCAACAATTTGTTTGCCATCACTGACGTTTTTCTCCTTCATATCTTTTGTTAGGTTACATAAACGTGTGCCTATCCTCTTTCCGACATGACCAAAAGACAGTAAGATATCAATTGTGGCAGTTCTTCCTTAAGGCATATTTTCCAACACATTTGCAACCATCTGGGCTCTGCGTCTCCAAGGTACTTCACATACCAGCACACATTTAAATTGGATTTTTAAAGTGTTTTGGATATCTGAATCGATTCATTTAACTACCATTTTGTGCACAAAATACTAAAAATTCATCGAAGACAAAAAAAATTGAATTTTTTAACCAGATTCACTGGAAAGTGAACTTAAATCACATAAGTCATTTGTTTTAAATATACGTAGATTAAATATAAGTTTTTAAAATGGTAAACCTAACTCAACATGTATTTTTTTTTAAATTGTCAATAGGTACTTAAATTTGTGTTCATGGAAACCGAGAAAACTTAACACTGAATACCTCTGACTCGCCTCAGTCCAATTGCTGCACGAAATATGTAGATGTTACTGTGGAATTTCACAATAAGATAAATTTAAAAACTATGATTTCTCTCTGGTTTTGAAATAAGTTTCGGTTAAATAAAGTTTGTAATTAAGATACATAACAATTTTTGAAAAATTAATGATTATTTACCAAAGTACAAAATAAACATTATTAAGCACCTTACTACGGCATATAAGCCGAGTTAATGATGCCTATTAACATTTCTAACATCACTTTGTCATGTAAATGTATGTAAATTATGGTAAGTTAAGAAACATGTTAATGCATTGTCGTTTCAAGAAACGTTAATTTTACCAGATCGGCAATAACATTTGAAGCTGATCTGCATTCCGTAACATATTCAGGGTCATTATCTGTTTCATAGTATTCACATGATCCTCAGATTGTATAGATCGTCCCATGAAATTATAAGTCTCGTACAAATACCGCAGATTTTGATGTATATAAAGAATCTGCATCGAATGCAAATAGAAATCGGTTGTTGACCTACGTTTCGGCGCTGATAACCAAGCCTTGTTCAGAACACACTATAGCTACAAACTGCCTATGGAGTCTTGGTGCAGCATTAATTCAGAACCATGTCTCCGTAGGCAGCTTGTGGTTTTAGTGTGTTCCGAAGAAGGAAGAACATTAACACAGAACCGTACCTCTTTCGGCAGTTTGTAGTTTTAGTGTGTCCCGGAGAACGCGTGGTTACCCGCGTCGAAACCTAGGTCAACATCCGGTTTCTATTTGCAATCGAGGCAGATTGTTTACAATCATCAAGTTATTCACGAATGCTGATGCATGCAATGTTAAAAGTTCTCACCGCAGATTTTAATACAAATGGCAGCACTGTTTTCGCACTTACGTCTATTTACGTGTACACATCTTGACAAAGTTTACATTGACGAGAATCTGATATAAGAGATAGAGCTTCTACATCTAGATATATAATGGAACAAGGAACTTTAGAAATTTGAGGAATAGATCATATTGTGATGTACATTGGAGTATAAATAAATAGTGAATGGTGTTTAGATGTGTTATCGTTAAAACGAAGACTAAGCAGGTTAAATAAATGTTGGAATATGAATGGGCATTGAAATGGGAAGCAATTTTTGGTGTACTTAAAATGTCTCTGAAAGGAATTGACTTTTTGGAATACGTTAGGGAAGCAAAAGAAAGAAATTGTTTCATTACTTGCGCAAGCCTCTTATATTTAATTATCATGAATGAAATATGCTGCTTAATGCTAAATGTAGTTTTGAATACGATCAGGGGCAAGTATCATAAATATAACGGTTCTAGTGGTTACAGGATCGCAAAATAAGCGAATGGGAAACAAAGGTGTAAATGCCAGCCTACTTGGTATGAGGAACTGTATCAGCTGTGATACTGAAAGACTAATCGTTCCGAAGTGAATTGAACTGGAAAGTGTGTGAGGGGGATTTAACGAGTTTTGAAGGGATAAGTAATAGCTGCTCGTGTATTTCTTTAAGAGACTTTCGTTGCTCGTGACCAACTAACGACATTCTCCGAATAACATCCTCATGTGATCACTACCATTCTTTGCACGTGATACCGAGATTTCTTTTCATCTTTACTATACCACAAAAGGTATTGAGTGCTATATAATATTGTGGGAAGTGGCAGTTATTGTTTGTCATTATACGATTTAACAGTCTTGTGAGGCCTTACGGTGCATTTACACGTGCCAATAAAGGTTCTGAAAACTTCCTGCATACGCAAATCCACGGCGACCTCACAACATTTGCTGTCTAATATCTAGTAGTGTATAATATACAGTGGGTGGCCACGTATTTAATACCTTTATGGGGAAGGGAGTTTTTAAATCTGCCCTCTGTAGTGGGTCACATAATGATACGTCATGCACACAGTTAGTGCTTGTATGTTGAGTTGCAACATGGAAATTATTTATGACCAGAGGTTACCATGTGATGAGTAAGTCTTTCAATGACTGCCACAGCCATATGGCGTGTGCGGAATGATTTGAACAAGCTCTGATGGTATGCCATTGCTATAGTTTTGAATATAGTGTCCTCTTCTATGACGGTCACAGTTTTCTTTTCTTGGCATGAGTGCTTTCAATGTCTAATAGTGTGCTTTCGGAACCTCGTTTGTTCCTTGTTCTTGCCGCCAATACATACCCTGTTGTATTTGAGCACGTCCGGTTACTATTCTGTGGGGAAAATGGTATAACATTCCGTTGAAAACCAGTGTTAAGAATCTGTGCAGACGTCAAATAGTGCTCGTATGTATCTTGTCAGCATTGATGCTATTGGTAATGGGTGGGGCACTCGTGTGATCCATAAGCCCAACTATGGCTCCACACTTAGGTGGGATCCCACGTTACCTTTCAACATAAAAGATATACACTCACGTCATTCAATATTTGGTTTACTTCAGTATAGGTATAGGTGCGTGCATGAACGACGTTTTATGATAATCCTTTAGAAACATTAGTCCTGCTCGATCTGTTTAGAATCTGTATTTCCTTAAGAACAATTTAAGTCATTTTTCTAGCGATGGTTTTATGCATGTTTCTAGTTGTGTTAATTGACTCTCCTGAGTGACTTGTGTGCTTTAGTTCCGGTAATTAGGAAATGAACCAGCAGGATCGTCAGTAGGGATGAGGTAATAAAAGGATAAGTCGATCAGGAGAACGCAGTGAGTTGAAACGTAGGTTAGTTATTGGATGTGAGCAGATGAACAAATCACTCGCAATCATTTCGTTCCTTCTAAAGCTGCCCAGGTAGCCGGTTGTTGAAGAGACTGTGAAGTGGAAAGGCCAAGGAAAAGCTCTGTTGAACAGAGATGCGGCAGACGTTCTGTACTGACGGTATTTAATTCATTTGGGAAATTGTCAGTAAATGTTTAATAACTGGACATACATAAGATATTTACTCACATGCAGTGCAATTATTTAAGGTAAATTGCAGTGAACGGCTGGAAATACGGTAAGAATTTTCATAAAGTTTATGAGGGTGTAACTACATAATGTGAACGCTGAATACAAAGAAATTTTTGGACAATGAAAGTGTTTTAAGAATGAAGATTTTGGATTAAGAATAATTGGAATAGCTTTGATATAACATTTGTCATATAAACATTTATGTCGCTCAGTGATTAATAATTTTTCCTACCAGCCTATGTTTAAAATCAATAGACTTATTAACTACTTTTCTTAGATCCTTAAAACTTCATGCTCGCATTTATGACATTTTTATTTAAAAAGCAGGCTTAACTCAAATGATTTCAGTCTTAGTTATTTATACTATAAATAAATGACTCTGTGAGTCAAAATTAAGGTAATTTTTTAATAACTAATAAGGGTATATTTTTCTTCCTAGTGAAAGTAAGCTGGTGCCTGTAGGCTACTTTTCTCCAAATGGTAGCTGAAATACAAAGAATAAAATGTCACACTTCCAGCTGAAATTGCTTTTTTTATTAAAATAATCAAGTCAAAAAATTAGATTCTTGGGAAATTCAGTTTAAAGATACATTTCATTGGTTACGCACCTGTGTTGTAGTTCAAACCCTCCAGTTGTATAATATTCTTGGTTTGTGGGTACCTCATCTTCTCTCCTCCTTTTCTTGCTCTTCGTTTCTATTCTGGCCTCTTTAGTTGCCTCAAGAACCCATTTTTTGCCCTCGGCCACTCTCAGGGGATCAATTGGCATCAGTGCTAACTGTCCAATCATTAAAGCAAATTACTGTATCTAACACATCTAATCTCAAGGTACTGAAATCAGCAATCACAGTTTTAGGCAGGCGTTGACATATCACATGGTTTAAACAGTCATTATCAATTTGTGTCTTTCCATGTAAGCATTATGACAATAGTTTCGTGTCACTTAGGTCCCTGTATATGGGCTTAGTTGCTTCCAATACCTCAAATGGCAGGGAGTGATGGTGTACATAAGTCTCCCCATTTGCTATTGCTTTTATGTAACGACACCATGTGTGTACACCACTGTCACAAAGACCAAGCTGTGGATGGTCACCCGTAGAAGCTTTATGGAAACAGGTAGCCCATACTGCTTTCTTTATAGCCTCAATATTCTCTCGTTTCCTTCTTATGGCTAAGATAGAATGGAGCTGCACTTTGTCACGTCTTCCTTAGTAAGACGACCCCACCAACAATTTGTTTGCCATCACTGATGCTTTTCTCCTTCATATCTTTTGTTAGGTTACGTAAACGTGTGCCTATCCTCTTTCCGACATGACCAAAAGACAGTAAGATATCAATTGTGGCAGTTCTTCCTTAAGGCATATTTTCCAACACATTTGCAACCATCTGGGCTCTGCGTCTCCAAGGTACTTCACATACCGGCACACATTTAAATAGGATTTTTAAATTTTTTGCATATCTGAATCGATTCATTTAACTACCATTTTGTGCACAAAATACTAAAAATTCATCGAAGACAAAAAAAAATTGAATTTTTTAACCAGATTCACTGGAAAGTGAACTTAAATCACATAAGTCATTTGTTTTAAATATACGTAGATTAAATATAAGTTTTTAAAATGGTAAACCAAACTCAACATGTATTTTTTTTTAAATTGTCAATAGGTACTTAAATTTGTGTTCATGGAAACCGAGAAAACTTAACACTGAATACCTCTGACTCGCCTCAGTCCAATTGCTGCACGAAATATGTAGATGTTACTGTGGAATTTCACAATAAGATAAATTTAAAAACTATGATTTCTCTCTGGTTTTGAAATAAGTTTCGGTTAAATAAAGTTTGTAATTAAGATACATAACAATTTTTGAAAAATTAATGATTATTTACCAAAGTACAAAATAAACATTATTAAGCACCTTACTACGGCATATAAGCCGTGTTAATGATGCCTATTAACATTTCTAACATCACTTTGTCATGTAAATGTATGTAAATCATGGTAAGTTAAGAAACATGTTAATGCGTTGTCGTTTCAAGAAACGTTAATTTTACCAGATCGGCAACAACATTTGAAGCTGATCTGCATTCCGTAACATATTCAGGGTCATTATCTGTTTCATAGTATTCACATGATCCTCAGATCGTCCCATGAAATTATAAGTCTCGTAGAAATACCGCAGATTTTGATGTATATAAAGAATCTGCATCGAATGCAAATAGAAACCGGTTGTTGACCTACGTTTCGGCGCTGATAACCAAGCCTTGTTCAGAACACACTATAGCTACAAACTGCCTATGGAGTCTTGGTGCAACATTCATTCAGAACCATGCCTCCGTAGGCAGCTTGTGGTTTTAGTGTGTTCCGAAGAAGGAAGAACATTAACACAGAACCGTACCTCTTTGGGCAGTTTGTAGTTTTAGTGTGTTCCGGAGAAGGCGTGGTTACCCGCGTCGAAACCTAGGTCAACATCCGGTTTCTATTTGCAATCGAGGCAGATTGTTTACAATCATCAAGTTATTCACGAATGCTGATGCATGCAATGTTAAACGTTATCACCGCAGATTTTAATACAAATGGCAGCACTGTTTTCGCACTTACCTCTATTTACGTGTACACATCTTGACAAAGTTTACATTGACGAGAATCTGATATAAGAGATAGAGCTTCTACATCTAGATATATAATGGAACAAGGAACTTTAGAAATTTGAGGAATAGATCATATTGTGATGTACATTGGAGTATAAATAAATAGTGAATGGTGTTTAGATGTGTTATCGTTAAAACGAAGACTAAGCAGGTTAAATAAATGTTGGAATATGAATGGGCATTGAAATGGGAAGCAATTTTTGGTGTACTTAAAATGTCTCTGAAAGGAATTGACTTTTTGGAATACGTTAGGGAAGCAAAAGAAAGAAATTGTTTCATTACTTGCACAAGCCACTTAAATTTAATTATCATGAACGAAATATGCTGCTTAATGCTAAATGTAGTTTTAAATACGATCAGGGGCAAGTATCATAAATATAACGGTTCTAGTGGTTACAGGATCGCAAAATAAGCGAATGGGAAACAAAGGTGTAAATGCCAGCCTACTTGGTATGAGGAACTGTATCAGCTGTGATACTGAAAGACTAATCGTTCCGAAGTGAATTGAACTGGAAAGTGTGTGAGGGGGATTTAACGAGTTTTGAAGGGATAAGTAATAGCTGCTCGTGTATTTCTTTAAGAGACTTTCGTTGCTCGTGACCAACTAATGTCATTTTCCGAATAACATCCTCATGTGATCACTACCATTCTTTGCACGTGATACCGAGATTTCTTTTCATCTTTACTATACCACAAAAGGTATTGAGTGCAATATAATACTGTGGGAAGTGGCAGTTATTGTTTGTCATTGTACGATTTAACAGTCTTGTGAGGCTTTACGGTGCATTTACACATGCCAATAAAGGTTCTGAAAACTTCCTGTATGCGCAAATCCACGGCGACCTCACAACATTTGCTGTCTAATATCTAGTAGTGTATAATATACAGTGGGTGGCCACGTATTTAATACCTTTATGGAGAAGGGAGTTTTTAAATCTGCCCTCTGTAGTGGGTCACATAATGATACGTCATGCACACAGTTAGTGCTTGTATGTTGAGTTGCAACACGGAAATTATTTATGACCAGAGGTTACCATGTGATGAGTAAGTCTTTCAATGACTGCCACAGCCATATGGCGTGTGCAGAATGATTTGAACAAACTCTGATGGTATGCCATTGCTATAGTTTTGAATATAGTGTCCTCTTCTATGACGGTCACAATTTTTCTTTGCTTGGCATGAGTGCTTTCAATGTCTAATAGTGTGCAGTCGGAACCTCGTTTGTTCCTTGTTCTTGCCGCCAATACATACCCTGTTGTATTTGAGCACGTCCGGTTACTATTCTGTGGGGAAAATGGTATAACATTCCGTTGAAAACCAGTGTTAAGTATCTGTGCAGACGTCAAATAGTGCTCGTATGTATCTTGTCAGCATTGATGCTATTGATAATGGGTAGGGCACTCGTGTGATCCATAAACCCTACACTGGCCCCACACTTCGGTGGTATCGCACATTACCTTGCAACATAACAGATATGCATTTACGTCATTCAAAATTTGGGAAGCTTCAGTATAGGTTTAGGTCCGTACACGAACGAAGTTTTATTACAACTTTTTAGAATCATTAGTCGTGTCCAATCAAATTTACTTCGTGTATTCCGTTAAGAACCATTAATGTCATTTTCCTAGAATATTTCTAGCGATGGTTGTTTTCAAGCTTCTAAGTTTGTTAATGTTATCGGTGATTCCAAGGGTCAAATCGCCTTTTAACGTATATTAACTTTTCCTGTTCTGAGTGATTTATGTGCCTTAGTCTCGCGAGCCAGCAAATGAACCAGCAGGATCGTCAGTAGGGATGAGGTAATAGAAGGATAAGTCGATCAGGAGAGCGCAGTGAGTGCGGTGTAGCTCGCTGTCCAGATTTTGAGAGCGTGCGCTTCTGGATGAGTCATCGAATATATTGCTTATCCCTACTTATACGGCCCGAGGAGATAGCGAATGTAAAATTAGAGAGATTCGAGCGGTCACGGACGCTTTCCGGCTGTCATTTGTCCCGCGAACCATACGCGACGGGAACAGGAAAGGGAGGTAATGACAGCGGCACGTGAAGTGCCCTCCGGCTCACACCTTTGGGTGTCTTGCGGAGTATAAAAGTAGATGTAGATGTAGATGTTGTGTTGCAACATAGAAATTATTTATGAACAGCGGTCACCAAGTGATGAGTAAATAGCGCAATGAATGTCATATACATAAGGTGTGTGCAGAATGAATTGAACTAACTCTGATGGTATGCCATTGCTACAGTTTTGCATATAGTGAACGCTTCTGTGTGGTGAAGGATGCCTTTGCTCGGAATGAGCGCTTTCAATATCTGATAGCGTGTTGTCGGAACCTCGTCTGTCCCTTGCACTTGCTGTCAATAGTTATCCTGTTTTATTTGAGGACGAAAAGCCACTATACTGCGGGTAGAATGGTACTACATTCCGTTGATAATCAGCGATAAGCATCTGTGCAGACGTCAAATAGTGCTCGTATGTATCTTGTCAGCATTGATGTTATTGGTAATGGGTGGGGCACTCGTCTGATCCATAAGCCCAACTATGGCTCCACACTCAGGTGGGATCCCACGTTACCTTTCAACATAATAGATATACACTCACGTCATTCAATATTTGTTTTACTTTAGTATAGATATAGGTGCGTGCATGAACGACGTTTTATTATTATCCTTTAGAAACATTAGTCCTGCTCGATCTGATTAGAATCGGTATTTCCTTAAGAACAATTAAAGTCATTTTTCTAGCGATGGTTTTATGCATGTTTCTAGTTGTGTTAATTGTCTCACCTGAGTGACTTGTGTGCTTTAGTCCCGATAATTAGGAAATGAACCAGCAGGATCGTCCGTAGGGATGAGGTAATAGAAGGATAAGTCGATCAGGAGAACGCAGTGAGCTGGAACATAGGTTAGTTATTGGATATGAGCAGATTAACAAATCACTCGCGATGATTTCGTCCCTTCTAAAGCTGCCCAGGTAGCCCGCTGTTGAAGAGACTGTGAAGTGGAAAGGCCAAGGAAAAGCTCTGTTGAACAGAGATACTGCAGACGTCCTGTACTGACGGTATTTGATTCTTTTGGGAAATTGTCAGTAATTGTTTAATAACTGAACATACATAAAATATTTACTCACATGCAGTGCAATTATTTAAGGTAACTTGCAGTGAACGGCTGGAAAACAGTAAGAATTTTCATAAAGTTTATGAGCGTCTAACTACATTATGTGAACTCTGAATACAAAGAAATTTTTGGACAATGAAAGTGTTTTAAGAATGAAGATTTTGGATTAAGAGTAATTGGAATAGCTTTGATATAACATTTGTCGTATAAACAATTATGTCGCTCAGTGATTAATAATTTTTCCTACCAGTCTATGTTTAAAATCAATAGACTTATTAACTACTTTTCTTAGATGCCTAAAACTTTATGCTCGCATTTATGACATTTTTATTTAAAAAGCAGACTTAACTCAAATGATTTCAGTCGATAGTTATTTATACTATAAATAAATGACTCTGTGAGTAAAAATTAAGGTAATTTTTTAATAACTAATAAGGGTATATTTTTCTTCCTAGTTAAAGTAAGCTGGTGCCTGTAGGCTACTTTTCTTCAAATGGTAGCTGAAATGCAAAAAATAAAATGACACACCTCGAGCTGAAATAGCTTTTTTTATTAAAATAATCAAGTCAAAAAATTAGATTCTTGGGAAATTCAGTTTAAAGATACATTTCATCGGTTACGCACCTATGTTGTAGTTCAAACCCTCCAGTTGCATAATATTCTTGGTTTGTGGGTACCTCATCTTCTCTCCTCCTTTTCTTGCTCCTCGTTTCTATTCTGGCCTCCTTAGTAGCCTCAAGAACCCATTTTTCGCCCTCGGCCACTCTCAAGGGATCAATTGGCATCAGTGCTAGCTGCCCAAACATTAAAGCAAATTACTGCATCTAACACATCTAATCTGAAGGTACTGAAATCAACAATTACAGTTTTAGGCAGGCGTTCCCATATCACATGGTTTAAACAGTCATTAACATTATGTGTCTTTCCATGTAAGCACTATGACAATAGTTTCGTGTCACTTAGGTCCCTGTATATGGGCTTAGTTGCTTCCAGTACCTCAAATGGCAGGGAGTGATGGTGTGCATAAGTCTCCCCATTTGCTATTGCTTTTATGTAACGACACCATGTGTGTACACCACTGTCACAAAGACCAAGCTGTGGATGGTCACCCGTAGAAGCTTTATGGAAACAGGTAGCCCATACTGCTTTCTTAATAGCCTCAATATTCTCTCGTTTCCTTCTTATGGCTAAGATAGAATGGAGCGGCACTTTGTCACGTCTTCCTTAGTAAGACGACCCCACCAACAATTTGTTTGCCATCACTGATGCTTTTCTCCTTCATATCTTTTGTTAGGTTACGTAAACGTGTGCCTATCCTCTTTCCGACATGACCAAAAGACAGTAAGATATCAATTGTGGCAGTTCTTCCTTAAGGCATATTTTCCAACACATTTGCAACCATCTGGGCTCTGCGTCTCCAAGGTACTTCACATACCGGCACACATTTAAATAGGATTTTTAAATTTTTTGCATATCTGAATCGATTCATTTAACTACCATTTTGTGCACAAAATACTAAAACTTCATCGAAGACAAAAAAAAATTGAATTTTTTAACCAGATTCACTGGAAAGTGAACTTAAATCACATAAGTCATTTGTTTTAAATATACGTAGATTAAATATAAGTTTTTAAAATGGTAAACCTAACTCAACATGTATTTTTTTTTAAATTGTCAATAGGTACTTAAATTTGTGTTCATGGAAACCGAGAACACTTAACACTGAATACCTCTGACTCGCCTCAGTCCAATTGCTGCACGAAATATGTAGATGTTACTGTGGAATTTCACAATAAGATAAATTTAAAAACTATGATTTCTCTCTGGTTTTGAAATAAGTTTCGGTTAAATAAAGTTTGTAATTAAGATACATAACAATTTTTGAAAAATTAATGATTATTTACCAAAGTACAAAATAAACATTATTAAGCACCTTACTACGGCATATAAGCCGAGTTAATGATGCGTATTAACATTTCTAACATCACTTTGTCATGTAAATGTATGTAAATTATGGTAAGTTAAGAAACATGTTAATGCATTGTCGTTTCAAGAAACGTTAATTTTACCAGATCGGCAATAACATTTGAAGCTGATCTGCGTTCCGTAACATATTCAGGGTCATTATCTGTTTCATAGTATTCACATGATCCTCAGATTGTATAGATCATCCCATGAAATTATAAGTCTCGTACAAATACCGCAGATTTTGATGTATATAAAGAATCTGCATCGAATGCAAATAGAAACCGGTTGTTGACCTACGTTTCGGCGCTGATAACCAAGCCTTGTTCAGAACACACTATAGCTACAAACTGCCTATGGAGTCTTGGTGCAACATTAATTCAGAACCATGTCTCCGTAGGCAGCTTGTGGTTTTAGTGTGTTCCGAAGAAGGAAGAACATTAACACAGAACCGTACCTCTTTCGGCAGTTTGTAGTTTTAGTGTGTCCCGGAGAAGGCGTGGTTACCCGCGTCGAAACCTAGGTCAACATCCGGTTTCTATTTGCAATCGAGGCAGATTGTTTACAATCATCAAGTTATTCACGAATGCTGATGCATGCAATGTTAAAAGTTCTCACCGCAGATTTTAATACAAATGGCAGCACTGTTTTCGCACTTACATCTATTTACGTGTACACATCTTGACAAAGTTTACATTGACGAGAATCTGATATAAGAGATAGAGCTTCTACATCTAGATATATAATGGAACAAGGAACTTTAGAAATTTGAGGAATAGATCATATTGTGATGTACATTGGAGTATAAATAAATAGTGAATGGTGTTTAGATGTGTTATCGTTAAAACGAAGACTAAGCAGGTTAAATAAATGTTGGAATATGAATGGGCATTGAAATGGGAAGCAATTTTTGGTGTACTTAAAATGTCTCTGAAAGGAATTGACTTTTTGGAATACGTTAGGGAAGCAAAAGAAAGAAATTGTTTCATTACTTGCGCAAGCCTCTTATATTTAATTATCATGAATGAAATATGCTGCTTAATGCTAAATGTAGTTTTGAATACGATCAGGGGCAAGTATCATAAATATAACGGTTCTAGTGGTTACAGGATCGCAAAATAAGCGAATGGGAAACAAAGGTGTAAATGCCAGCCTACTTGGTATGAGGAACTGTATTAGCTGTGATACTGAAAGACTAATCGTTCCGAAGTGAATTGAACTGGAAAGTGTGTGAGGGGGATTTAACGAGTTTTGAAGGGATAAGTAATAGCTGCTCGTGTATTTCTTTAAGAGACTTTCGTTGCTCGTGACCAACTAACGACATTCTCCGAATAACATCCTCATGTGATCACTACCATTCTTTGCACGTGATACCGAGATTTCTTTTCATCTTTACTATACCACAAAAGGTATTGAGTGCTATATAATATTGTGGGAAGTGGCAGTTATTGTTTGTCATTATACGATTTAACAGTCCTGTGAGGCCTTACGGTGCATTTACACGTGCCAATAAAGGTTCTGAAAACTTCCTGCATACGCAAATCCACGGCGACCTCACAACATTTGCTGTCTAATATCTAGTAGTGTATAATATACAGTGGGTGGCCACGTATTTAATACCTTTATGGAGAAGGGAGTTTTTAAATCTGCCCTCTGTAGTGGGTCACATAATGATACGTCATGCACACAGTTAGTGCTTGTATGTTGAGTTGCAACATGGAAATTATTTATGACCAGAGGTTACCATGTGATGAGTAAGTCTTTCAATGACTGCCACAGCCATATGGCGTGTGCGGAATGATTTGAACAAGCTCTGATGGTATGCCATTGCTATAGTTTTGAATATAGTGTCCTCTTCTATGACGGTCACAGTTTTCTTTTCTTGGCATGAGTGCTTTCAATGTCTAATAGTGTGCTTTCGGAACCTCGTTTGTTCCTTGTTCTTGCCGCCAATACATACCCTGTTGTATTTGAGCACGTCCGGTTACTATTCTGTGGGAAAAATGGTATAACATTCCGTTGAAAACCAGTGTTAAGAATCTGTGCAGACGTCAAATAGTGCTCGTATGTATCTTGTCAGCATTGATGCTATTGGTAATGGGTGGGGCACTCGTGTGATCCATAAGCCCAACTATGGCTCCACACTTAGGTGGGATCCCACGTTACCTTTCAACATAAAAGATATACACTCACGTCATTCAATATTTGGTTTACTTCAGTATAGGTATAGGAGCGTGCATGAACGACGTTTTATGATAATCCTTTAGAAACATTAGTCCTGCTCGATCTGTTTAGAATCTGTATTTCCTTAAGAACAATTTAAGTCATTTTTCTAGCGATGGTTTTATGCATGTTTCTAGTTGTGTTAATTGACTCTCCTGAGTGACTTGTGTGCTTTAGTTCCGGTAATTAGGAAATGAACCAGCAGGATCGTCAGTAGGGATGAGGTAATAAAAGGATAAGTCGATCAGGAGAACACAGGTTAGTTATTGGATGTGAGCAGATGAACAAATCACTCGCGATCATTTCGTCCCTTCTAAAGCTGCCCAGGTAGCCGGTTGTTGAAGAGACTGTGAAGTGGAAAGGCCAAGGAAAAGCTCTATTGAACAGAGATACGGCAGACGTTCTGTACTGACGGTATTTGATTCATTTGGGAAATTGTCAGTAAATGTTTAATAACTGGACATACATAAGATATTTACTCACATGCAGTGCAATTATTTAAGGTAAATTGCAGTGAACGGCTGGAAATACGGTAAGAATTTTCATAAAGTTTATGAGGGTGTAACTACATAATGTGAACGCTGAATACAAAGAAATTTTTGTACAATGAGTGTTTTAAGAATGAAGATTTTGGATTAAGAATAATTGGAATAGCTTTGATATAACATTTGTCATATAAACATTTATGTCGCTCAGTGATTAATAATTTTTCCTACCAGCCAATGTTTAAAATCAATAGACTTATTAACTACTTTTCTTAGATCCTTAAAACTTCATGCTCGCATTTATGACATTTTTATTTAAAAAGCAGACTTAACTCAAATGATTTCAATCTTAGTTATTTATACTATAAATAAATGACTCTGTGAGTCAAAATTAAGGTAATTTTTTAGTAACTAATAAGGGTATATTTTTCTTCCTAGTGAAAGTAAGCTGGTGCCTGTAGGCTACTTTTCTCCAAATGGTAGCTGAAATACAAAGAATAAAATGTCACACTTCCAGCTGAAATTGCTTTTTTTATTAAAATAATCAAGTCAAAAAATTAGATTCTTGGGAAATTCAGTTTAAAGGTACATTTCATCGGTTACGCACCTGTGTTGTAGTTCAAACCCTCCAGTTGTATAATATTCTTGGTTTGTGGGTACCTCATCTTCTCTCCTCCTTTTCTTGCTCTTCGTTTCTATTCTGGCCTCTTTAGTTGCCTCAAGAACCCATTTTTTGCCCTCGGCCACTCTCAGGGGATCAATTGGCATCAGTGCTAACTGTCCAATCATTAAAGCAAATTACTGTATCTAACACATCTAATCTCAAGGTACTGAAATCAGCAATCACAGTTTTAGGCAGGCGTTGACATATCACATGGTTTAAACAGTCATTATCAATTTGTGTCTTTCCATGTAAGCATTATGACAATAGTTTCGTGTCACTTAGGTCCCTGTATATGGGCTTAGTTGCTTCCAATACCTCAAATGGCAGGGAGTGATGGTGTACATAAGTCTCCCCATTTGCTGTTGCTTTTATGTAACGACACCATGTGTGTACACCACTGTCACAAAGACCAAGCTGTGGATGGTCACCCGTAGAAGCTTTATGGAAACAGGTAGCCCATACTGCTTTCTTAATAGCCTCAATATTCTCTCGTTTCCTTCTTATGGCTAAGATAGAATGGAGCGGCACTTTGTCACGTCTTCCTTAGTAAGACGACCCCACCAACAATTTGTTTGCCATCACTGATGCTTTTCTCCTTCATATCTTTTGTTAGGTTACGTAAACGTGTGCCTATCCTCTTTCCGACATGACCAAAAGACAGTAAGATATCAATTGTGGCAGTTCTTCCTTAAGGCATATTTTCCAACACATTTGCAACCATCTGGGCTCTGCGTCTCCAAGGTACTTCACATACCGGCACACATTTAAATAGGATTTTTAAATTTTTTGCATATCTGAATCGATTCATTTAACTACCATTTTGTGCACAAAATACTAAAAATTCATCGAAGACAAAAAAAAAATTGAATTTTTTAACCAGATTCACTGGAAAGTGAACTTAAATCACATAAGTCATTTGTTTTAAATATACGTAGATTAAATATAAGTTTTTAAAATGGTAAACCTAACTCAACATGTATTTTTTTTTAAATTGTCAATAGGTACTTAAATTTGTGTTCATGGAAACCGAGAACACTTAACACTGAATACCTCTGACTCGCCTCAGTCCAATTGCTGCACGAAATATGTAGATGTTACTGTGGAATTTCACAATAAGATAAATTTAAAAACTATGATTTCTCTCTGGTTTTGAAATAAGTTTCGGTTAAATAAAGTTTGTAATTAAGATACATAACAATTTTTGAAAAATTAATGATTATTTACCAAAGTACAAAATAAACATTATTAAGCACCTTACTACGGCATATAAGCCGAGTTAATGATGCGTATTAACATTTCTAACATCACTTTGTCATGTAAATGTATGTAAATTATGGTAAGTTAAGAAACATGTTAATGCATTGTCGTTTCAAGAAACGTTAATTTTACCAGATCGGCAATAACATTTGAAGCTGATCTGCGTTCCGTAACATATTCAGGGTCATTATCTGTTTCATAGTATTCACATGATCCTCAGATTGTATAGATCATCCCATGAAATTATAAGTCTCGTACAAATACCGCAGATTTTGATGTATATAAAGAATCTGCATCGAATGCAAATAGAAACCGGTTGTTGACCTACGTTTCGGCGCTGATAACCAAGCCTTGTTCAGAACACACTATAGCTACAAACTGCCTATGGAGTCTTGGTGCAACATTAATTCAGAACCATGTCTCCGTAGGCAGCTTGTGGTTTTAGTGTGTTCCGAAGAAGGAAGAACATTAACACAGAACCGTACCTCTTTCGGCAGTTTGTAGTTTTAGTGTGTCCCGGAGAAGGCGTGGTTACCCACGTCGAAACCTAGGTCAACATCCGGTTTCTATTTGCAATCGAGGCAGATTGTTTACAATCATCAAGTTATTCACGAATGCTGATGCATGCAATGTTAAAAGTTCTCACCGCAGAATTTAATACAAATGGCAGCACTGTTTTCGCACTTACATCTATTTACGTGTACACATCTTGACAAAGTTTACATTGACGAGAATCTGATATAAGAGATAGAGCTTCTACATCTAGATATATAATGGAACAAGGAACTTTAGAAATTTGAGGAATAGATCATATTGTGATGTACATTGGAGTATAAATAAATAGTGAATGGTGTTTAGATGTGTTATCGTTAAAACGAAGACTAAGCAGGTTAAATAAATGTTGGAATATGAATGGGCATTGAAATGGGAAGCAATTTTTGGTGTACTTAAAATGTCTCTGAAAGGAATTGACTTTTTGGAATACGTTAGGGAAGCAAAAGAAAGAAATTGTTTCATTACTTGCGCAAGCCTCTTATATTTAATTATCATGAATGAAATATGCTGCTTAATGCTAAATGTAGTTTTGAATACGATCAGGGGCAAGTATCATAAATATAACGGTTCTAGTGGTTACAGGATCGCAAAATAAGCGAATGGGAAACAAAGGTGTAAATGCCAGCCTACTTGGTATGAGGAACTGTATTAGCTGTGATACTGAAAGACTAATCGTTCCGAAGTGAATTGAACTGGAAAGTGTGTGAGGGGGATTTAACGAGTTTTGAAGGGATAAGTAATAGCTGCTCGTGTATTTCTTTAAGAGACTTTCGTTGCTCGTGACCAACTAACGACATTCTCCGAATAACATCCTCATGTGATCACTACCATTCTTTGCACGTGATACCGAGATTTCTTTTCATCTTTACTATACCACAAAAGGTATTGAGTGCTATATAATATTGTGGGAAGTGGCAGTTATTGTTTGTCATTATACGATTTAACAGTCCTGTGAGGCCTTACGGTGCATTTACACGTGCCAATAAAGGTTCTGAAAACTTCCTGCATACGCAAATCCACGGCGACCTCACAACATTTGCTGTCTAATATCTAGTAGTGTATAATATACAGTGGGTGGCCACGTATTTAATACCTTTATGGAGAAGGGAGTTTTTAAATCTGCCCTCTGTAGTGGGTCACATAATGATACGTCATGCACACAGTTAGTGCTTGTATGTTGAGTTGCAACATGGAAATTATTTATGACCAGAGGTTACCATGTGATGAGTAAGTCTTTCAATGACTGCCACAGCCATATGGCGTGTGCGGAATGATTTGAACAAGCTCTGATGGTATGCCATTGCTATAGTTTTGAATATAGTGTCCTCTTCTATGACGGTCACAGTTTTCTTTTCTTGGCATGAGTGCTTTCAATGTCTAATAGTGTGCTTTCGGAACCTCGTTTGTTCCTTGTTCTTGCCGCCAATACATACCCTGTTGTATTTGAGCACGTCCGGTTACTATTCTGTGGGAAAAATGGTATAACATTCCGTTGAAAACCAGTGTTAAGAATCTGTGCAGACGTCAAATAGTGCTCGTATGTATCTTGTCAGCATTGATGCTATTGGTAATGGGTGGGGCACTCGTGTGATCCATAAGCCCAACTATGGCTCCACACTTAGGTGGGATCCCACGTTACCTTTCAACATAAAAGATATACACTCACGTCATTCAATATTTGGTTTACTTCAGTATAGGTATAGGTGCGTGCATGAACGACGTTTTATGATAATCCTTTAGAAACATTAGTCCTGCTCGATCTGTTTAGAATCTGTATTTCCTTAAGAACAATTTAAGTCATTTTTCTAGCGATGGTTTTATGCATGTTTCTAGTTGTGTTAATTGACTCTCCTGAGTGACTTGTGTGCTTTAGTTCCGGTAATTAGGAAATGAACCAGCAGGATCGTCAGTAGGGATGAGGTAATAAAAGGATAAGTCGATCAGGAGAACACAGGTTAGTTATTGGATGTGAGCAGATGAACAAATCACTCGCGATCATTTCGTCCCTTCTAAAGCTGCCCAGGTAGCCGGTTGTTGAAGAGACTGTGAAGTGGAAAGGCCAAGGAAAAGCTCTGTTGAACAGAGATACGGCAGACGTTCTGTACTGACGGTATTTGATTCATTTGGGAAATTGTCAGTAAATGTTTAATAACTGGACATACATAAGATATTTACTCACATGCAGTGCAATTATTTAAGGTAAATTGCAGTGAACGGCTGGAAATACGGTAAGAATTTTCATAAAGTTTATGAGGGTGTAACTACATAATGTGAACGCTGAATACAAAGAAATTTTTGTACAATGAGTGTTTTAAGAATGAAGATTTTGGATTAAGAATAATTGGAATAGCTTTGATATAACATTTGTCATATAAACATTTATGTCGCTCAGTGATTAATAATTTTTCCTACCAGCCAATGTTTAAAATCAATAGACTTATTAACTACTTTTCTTAGATCCTTAAAACTTCATGCTCGCATTTATGACATTTTTATTTAAAAAGCAGACTTAACTCAAATGATTTCAATCTTAGTTATTTATACTATAAATAAATGACTCTGTGAGTAAAAATTAAGGTAATTTTTTAATAACTAATAAGGGTATATTTTTCTTCCTAGTGAAAGTAAGCTGGTGCCTGTAGGCTACTTTTCTCCAAATGGTAGCTGAAATACAAAGAATAAAATGTCACACTTCCAGCTGAAATTGCTTTTTTTATTAAAATAATCAAGTCAAAAAATTAGATTCTTGGGAAATTCAGTTTAAAGGTACATCTCATCGGTTACGCACCTGTGTTGTAGTTCAAACCCTCCAGTTGTATAATATTCTTGGTTTGTGGGTACCTCATCTTCTCTCCTCCTTTTCTTGCTCTTCGTTTCTATTCTGGCCTCTTTAGTTGCCTCAAGAACCCATTTTTCGCCCTCGGCTACTCTCAAGGGATCAATTGGCATCAGTGCTAACTGTCCAATCATTAAAGCAAATTACTGTATCTAACACATCTAATCTCAAGGTACTGAAATCAGCAATCACAGTTTTAGGCAGGCGTTGACATATCACATGGTTTAAACAGTCATTATCAATTTGTGTCTTTCCATGTAAGCATTATGACAATAGTTTCGTGTCACTTAGGTCCCTGTATATGGGCTTAGTTGCTTCCAATACCTCAAATAGCAGGGAGTGATGGTGTACATAAGTCTCCCCATTTGCTATTACTTTTATGTAACGACACCATGTGTGTACACCACTGTCACAAAGACCAAGCTGTGGATGGTCACCCGTAGAAGCTTTATGGAAACAGGTAGCCCATACTGCTTTCTTTATAGCCTCAATATTCTCTCGTTTCCTTCTTATGGCTAAGATAGAATGGAGCGGCACTTTGTCACGTCTTCCTTAGTAAGACGACCCCGACCAACAATTTGTTTGCCATCACTGAGGTTTTTTCCTTCATATCTTTTGTTAGGTTACATAAACGTGTGCCTATCCTCTTTCCGACATGACCAAAAGACAGTAAGATATCAATTGTGGCAGTTCTTCCTTAAGGCATATTTTCCAACACATTTGCAACCATCTGGGCTCTGCGTCTCCAAGGTACTTCACATACCGGCACACATTTAAATTGGTTTTTAAAGTGTTTTGGATATCTGAATCGATTCATTTAACTACCATTTTGTGCACAAAATACTAAAAATTCATCGAAGACAAAAAAAATTGAATTTTTTAACCAGATTCACTGGAATGTGAACTTAAATCACATAAGTCATTTGTTTTAAATATACGTAGATTAAATATAAGTTTTTAAAATGGTAAACCTAACTCAACATGTATTTTTTTTTTAAATTGTCAATAGGTACTTAAATTTATGTTCATGGAAACCGAGAACACTTAACACTGAATACCTCTGACTCGCCTCAGTCCAATTGCTGCACGAAATATGTAGATGTTACTGTGGAATTTCACAATAAGATAAATTTAAAAACTATGATTTCTCTCTGGTTTTGAAATAAGTTTCAGTTAAATAAAGTTTGTAATTAAGATACATAACAATTTTTGAAAAATTAATGATTATTTACCAAAGTACAAAATAAACATTATTAAGCACCTTACTACGGCATATAAGCCGAGTTAATGATGCCTATTAACATTTCTAACATCACTTTGTCATGTAAATGTATGTAAATTATGGTAAGTTAAGAAACATGTTAATGCATTGTCGTTTCAAGAAACGTTAATTTTACCAGATCGGCAATAACATTTGAAGCTGATCTGCATTCCGTAACATATTCAGGGTCATTATCTGTTTCATAGTATTCACATGATCCTCAGATTGTATAGATCATCCCATGAAATTATAAGTCTCGTACAAATACCGCAGATTTTGATGTATATAAAGAATCTGCATCGAATGCAAATAGAAACCGGTTGTTGACCTACGTTTCGGCGCTGATAACCAAGCCTTGTTCAGAACACACTATAGCTACAAACTGCCTATGGAGTCTTGGTGCAGCATTAATTCAGAACCATGTCTCCGTAGGCAGCTTGTGGTTTTAGTGTGTTCCGAAGAAGGAAGAACATTAACACAGAACCGTACCTCTTTCGGCAGTTTGTAGTTTTAGTGTGTCCCGGAGAACGCGTGGTTACCTGCGTCGAAACCTAGGTCAACATCCGGTTTCTATTTGCAATCGAGGCAGATTGTTTACAATCATCAAGTTATTCACGAATGCTGATGCATGCAATGTTAAAAGTTCTCACCGCAGATTTTAATACAAATGGCAGCACTGTTTTCGCACTTACGTCTATTTACGTGTACACATCTTGACAAAGTTTACATTGACGAGAATCTGATATAAGAGATAGAGCTTCTACATCTAGATATATAATGGAACAAGGAACTTTAGAAATTTGAGGAATAGATCATATTGTGATGTACATTGGAGTATAAATAAATAGTGAATGGTGTTTAGATGTGTTATCGTTAAAACGAAGACTAAGCAGGTTAAATAAATGTTGGAATATGAATGGGCATTGAAATGGGAAGCAATTTTTGGTGTACTTAAAATGTCTCTGAAAGGAATTGACTTTTTGGAATACGTTAGGGAAGCAAAAGAAAGAAATTGTTTCATTACTTGCGCAAGCCTCTTATATTTAATTATCATGAATGAAATATGCTGCTTAATGCTAAATGTAGTTTTGAATACGATCAGGGGCAAGTATCATAAATATAACGGTTCTAGTGGTTACAGGATCGCAAAATAAGCGAATGGGAAACAAAGGTGTAAATGCCAGCCTACTTGGTATGAGGAACTGTATCAGCTGTGATACTGAAAGACTAATCGTTCCGAAGTGAATTGAACTGGAAAGTGTGTGAGGGGGATTTAACGAGTTTTGAAGGGATAAGTAATAGCTGCTCGTGTATTTCTTTAAGAGACTTTCGTTGCTCGTGACCAACTAACGACATTCTCCGAATAACATCCTCATGTGATCACTACCATTCTTTGCACGTGATACCGAGATTTCTTTTCATCTTTACTATACCACAAAAGGTATTGAGTGCTATATAATATTGTGGGAAGTGGCAGTTATTGTTTGTCATTATACGATTTAACAGTCTTGTGAGGCCTTACGGTGCATTTACACGTGCCAATAAAGGTTCTGAAAACTTCCTGCATACGCAAATCCACGGCAACCTCACAACATTTGCTGTCTAATATCTAGTAGTGTATAATATACAGTGGGTGGCCACGTATTTAATACCTTTATGGAGAAGGGAGTTTTTAAATCTGCCCTCTGTAGTGGGTCACATAATGATACGTCATGCACACAGTTAGTGCTTGTATGTTGAGTTGCAACATGGAAATTATTTATGACCAGAGGTTACCATGTGATGAGTAAGTCTTTCAATGACTGCCACAGCCATATGGCGTGTGCGGAATGATTTGAACAAGCTCTGATGGTATGCCATTGCTATAGTTTTGAATATAGTGTCCTCTTCTATGACGGTCACAGTTTTCTTTTCTTGGCATGAGTGCTTTCAATGTCTAATAGTGTGCTTTCGGAACCTCGTTTGTTCCTTGTTCTTGCCGCCAATACATACCCTGTTGTATTTGAGCACGTCCGGTTACTATTCTGTGGGAAAAATGGTATAACATTCCGTTGAAAACCAGTGTTAAGAATCTGTGCAGACGTCAAATAGTGCTCGTATGTATCTTGTCAGCATTGATGCTATTGGTAATGGGTGGGGCACTCGTGTGATCCATAAGCCCAACTATGGCTCCACACTTAGGTGGGATCCCACGTTACCTTTCAACATAAAAGATATACACTCACGTCATTCAATATTTGGTTTACTTCAGTATAGGTATAGGTGCGTGCATGAACGACGTTTTATGATAATCCTTTAGAAACATTAGTCCTGCTCGATCTGTTTAGAATCTGTATTTCCTTAAGAACAATTTAAGTCATTTTTCTAGCGATGGTTTTATGCATGTTTCTAGTTGTGTTAATTGACTCTCCTGAGTGACTTGTGTGCTTTAGTTCCGGTAATTAGGAAATGAACCAGCAGGATCGTCAGTAGGGATAAGGTAATAAAAGGATAAGTCGATCAGGAGAACGCAGTGAGTTGAAACGTAGGTTAGTTATTGGATGTGAGCAGATGAACAAATCACTCGCGATCATTTCGTCCCTTCTAAAGCTGCCCAGGTAGCCGGTTGTTGAAGAGACTGTGAAGTGGAAAGGCCAAGGAAAAGCTCTGTTGAACAGAGATACGGCAGACGTTCTGTACTGACGGTATTTAATTCATGTGGGAAATTGTCAGTAAATGTTTAATAACTGGACATACATAAGATATTTACTCACATGCAGTGCAATTATTTAAGGTAAATTGCAGTGAACGGCTGGAAATACGGTAAGAATTTTCATAAAGTTTATGAGGGTGTAATTACATAATGTGAACGCTGAATACAAAGAAATTTTTGGACAATGAAAGTGTTTTAAGAATGAAGATTTTGGATTAAGAATAATTGGAATAGCTTTGATATAACATTTGTCATATAAACATTTATGTCGCTCAGTGATTAATAATTTTTCCTACCAGCCAATGTTTAAAATCAATAGACTTATTAACTACTTTTCTTAGATCCTTAAAACTTCATGCTCGCATTTATGACATTTTTATTTAAAAAGCAGACTTAACTCAAATGATTTCAATCTTAGTTATTTATACTATAAATAAATGACTCTGTGAGTAAAAATTAAGGTAATTTTTTAATAACTAATAAGGGTATATTTTTCTTCCTAGTGAAAGTAAGCTGGTGCCTGTAGGCTACTTTTCTCCAAATGGTAGCTGAAATACAAAGAATAAAATGTCACACTTCCAGCTGAAATTGCTTTTTTTATTAAAATAATCAAGTCAAAAAATTAGATTCTTGGGAAATTCAGTTTAAAGGTACATCTCATCGGTTACGCACCTGTGTTGTAGTTCAAACCCTCCAGTTGTATAATATTCTTGGTTTGTGGGTACCTCATCTTCTCTCCTCCTTTTCTTGCTCTTCGTTTCTATTCTGGCCTCTTTAGTTGCCTCAAGAACCCATTTTTCGCCCTCGGCTACTCTCAAGGGATCAATTGGCATCAGTGCTAACTGTCCAATCATTAAAGCAAATTACTGTATCTAACACATCTAATCTCAAGGTACTGAAATCAGCAATCACAGTTTTAGGCAGGCGTTGACATATCACATGGTTTAAACAGTCATTATCAATTTGTGTCTTTCCATGTAAGCATTATGACAATAGTTTCGTGTCACTTAGGTCCCTGTATATGGGCTTAGTTGCTTCCAATACCTCAAATAGCAGGGAGTGATGGTGTACATAAGTCTCCCCATTTGCTATTGCTTTTATGTAACGACACCATGTGTGTACACCACTGTCACAAAGACCAAGCTGTGGATGGTCACCCGTAGAAGCTTTATGGAAACAGGTAGCCCATACTGCTTTCTTTATAGCCTCAATATTCTCTCGTTTCCTTCTTATGGCTAAGATAGAATGGAGCGGCACTTTGTCACGTCTTCCTTAGTAAGACGACCCCGACCAACAATTTGTTTGCCATCACTGAGGTTTTTTCCTTCATATCTTTTGTTAGGTTACATAAACGTGTGCCTATCCTCTTTCCGACATGACCAAAAGACAGTAAGATATCAATTGTGGCAGTTCTTCCTTAAGGCATATTTTCCAACACATTTGCAACCATCTGGGCTCTGCGTCTCCAAGGTACTTCACATACCGGCACACATTTAAATTGGTTTTTAAAGTGTTTTGGATATCTGAATCGATTCATTTAACTACCATTTTGTGCACAAAATACTAAAAATTCATCGAAGACAAAAAAAATTGAATTTTTTAACCAGATTCACTGGAATGTGAACTTAAATCACATAAGTCATTTGTTTTAAATATACGTAGATTAAATATAAGTTTTTAAAATGGTAAACCTAACTCAACATGTATTTTTTTTTAAATTGTCAATAGGTACTTAAATTTATGTTCATGGAAACCGAGAACACTTAACACTGAATACCTCTGACTCGCCTCAGTCCAATTGCTGCACGAAATATGTAGATGTTACTGTGGAATTTCACAATAAGATAAATTTAAAAACTATGATTTCTCTCTGGTTTTGAAATAAGTTTCAGTTAAATAAAGTTTGTAATTAAGATACATAACAATTTTTGAAAAATTAATGATTATTTACCAAAGTACAAAATAAACATTATTAAGCACCTTACTACGGCATATAAGCCGAGTTAATGATGCCTATTAACATTTCTAACATCACTTTGTCATGTAAATGTATGTAAATTATGGTAAGTTAAGAAACATGTTAATGCATTGTCGTTTCAAGAAACGTTAATTTTACCAGATCGGCAATAACATTTGAAGCTGATCTGCATTCCGTAACATATTCAGGGTCATTATCTGTTTCATAGTATTCACATGATCCTCAGATTGTATAGATCATCCCATGAAATTATAAGTCTCGTACAAATACCGCAGATTTTGATGTATATAAAGAATCTGCATCGAATGCAAATAGAAACCGGTTGTTGACCTACGTTTCGGCGCTGATAACCAAGCCTTGTTCAGAACACACTATAGCTACAAACTGCCTATGGAGTCTTGGTGCAGCATTAATTCAGAACCATGTCTCCGTAGGCAGCTTGTGGTTTTAGTGTGTTCTGAAGAAGGAAGAACATTAACACAGAACCGTACCTCTTTCGGCAGTTTGTAGTTTTAGTGTGTCCCGGAGAACGCGTGGTTACCTGCGTCGAAACCTAGGTCTACATACGGTTTCTATTTGCAATCGAGGCAGATTGTTTACAATCATCAAGTTATTCACGAATGCTGATGCATGCAATGTTAAAAGTTCTCACTGCAGATTTTAATACAAATGGCAGCACTGTTTTCGCACTTACGTCTATTTACGTGTACACATCTTGACAAAGTTTACATTGACGAGAATCTGATATAAGAGGTAGAGCTTCTACATCTAGATATATAATGGAACAAGGAACTTTAGAAATTTGAGGAATAGATCATATTGTGATGTACATTGGAGTATAAATAAATAGTGAATGGTGTTTAGATGTGTTATCGTTAAAACGAAGACTAAGCAGGTTAAATAAATGTTGGAATATGAATGGGCATTGAAATGGGAAGCAATTTTTGGTGTACTTAAAATGTCTCTGAAAGGAATTGACTTTTTGGAATACGTTAGGGAAGCAAAAGAAAGAAATTGTTTCATTACTTGCGCAAGCCTCTTATATTTAATTATCATGAATGAAATATGCTGCTTAATGCTAAATGTAGTTTTGAATACGATCAGGGGCAAGTATCATAAATATAACGGTTCTAGTGGTTACAGGATCGCAAAATAAGCGAATGGGAAACAAAGGTGTAAATGCCAGCCTACTTGGTATGAGGAACTGTATCAGCTGTGATACTGAAAGACTAATCGTTCCGAAGTGAATTGAACTGGAAAGTGTGTGAGGGGGATTTAACGAGTTTTGAAGGGATAAGTAATAGCTGCTCGTGTATTTCTTTAAGAGACTTTCGTTGCTCGTGACCAACTAACGACATTCTCCGAATAACATCCTCATGTGATCACTACCATTCTTTGCACGTGATACCGAGATTTCTTTTCATCTTTACTATACCACAAAAGGTATTGAGTGCTATATAATATTGTGGGAAGTGGCAGTTATTGTTTGTCATTATACGATTTAACAGTCTTGTGAGGCCTTACGGTGCATTTACACGTGCCAATAAAGGTTCTGAAAACTTCCTGCATACGCAAATCCACGGCAACCTCACAACATTTGCTGTCTAATATCTAGTAGTGTATAATATACAGTGGGTGGCCACGTATTTAATACCTTTATGGAGAAGGGAGTTTTTAAATCTGCCCTCTGTAGTGGGTCACATAATGATACGTCATGCACACAGTTAGTGCTTGTATGTTGAGTTGCAACATGGAAATTATTTATGACCAGAGGTTACCATGTGATGAGTAAGTCTTTCAATGACTGCCACAGCCATATGGCGTGTGCGGAATGATTTGAACAAGCTCTGATGGTATGCCATTGCTATAGTTTTGAATATAGTGTCCTCTTCTATGACGGTCACAGTTTTCTTTTCTTGGCATGAGTGCTTTCAATGTCTAATAGTGTGCTTTCGGAACCTCGTTTGTTCCTTGTTCTTGCCGCCAATACATACCCTGTTGTATTTGAGCACGTCCGGTTACTATTCTGTGGGAAAAATGGTATAACATTCCGTTGAAAACCAGTGTTAAGAATCTGTGCAGACGTCAAATAGTGCTCGTATGTATCTTGTCAGCATTGATGCTATTGGTAATGGGTGGGGCACTCGTGTGATCCATAAGCCCAACTATGGCTCCACACTTAGGTTGGATCCCACGTTACCTTTCAACATAAAAGATATACACTCACGTCATTCAATATTTGGTTTACTTCAGTATAGGTATAGGTGCGTGCATGAACGACGTTTTATGATAATCCTTTAGAAACATTAGTCCTGCTCGATCTGTTTAGAATCTGTATTTCCTTAAGAACAATTTAAGTCATTTTTCTAGCGATGGTTTTATGCATGTTTCTAGTTGTGTTAATTGACTCTCCTGAGTGACTTGTGTGCTTTAGTTCCGGTAATTAGGAAATGAACCAGCAGGATCGTCAGTAGGGATGAGGTAATAAAAGGATAAGTCGATCAGGAGAACGCAGTGAGTTGAAACGTAGGTTAGTTATTGGATGTGAGCAGATGAACAAATCACTCGCGATCATTTCGTCCCTTCTAAAGCTGCCCAGGTAGCCGGTTGTTGAAGAGACTGTGAAGTGGAAAGGCCAAGGAAAAGCTCTGTTGAACAGAGATACGGCAGACGTTCTGTACTGACGGTATTTAATTCATGTGGGAAATTGTCAGTAAATGTTTAATAACTGGACATACATAAGATATTTACTCACATGCAGTGCAATTATTTAAGGTAAATTGCAGTGAACGGCTGGAAATACGGTAAGAATTTTCATAAAGTTTATGAGGGTGTAATTACATAATGTGAACGCTGAATACAAAGAAATTTTTGGACAATGAAAGTGTTTTAAGAATGAAGATTTTGGATTAAGAATAATTGGAATAGCTTTGATATAACATTTGTCATATAAACATTTATGTCGCTCAGTGATTAATAATTTTTCCTACCAGCCTATGTTTAAAATCAATAGACTTATTAACTACTTTTCTTAGATCCTTAAAACTTCATGCTCGCATTTATGACATTTTTATTTAAAAAGCAGGCTTAACTCAAATGATTTCAGTCTTAGTTATTTATACTATAAATAAATGACTCTGTGAGTCAAAATTAAGGTAATTTTTTAATAACTAATACGGGTATATTTTTCTTCCTAGTGAAAGTAAGCTGGTGCCTGTAGGCTACTTTTCTCCAAATGGTAGCTGAAATACAAAGACTTCACACTTCCAGCTGAAATTGCTTTTTTTATTAAAATAATCAAGTCAAAAAATTAGATTCTTGGGAAATTCAGTTTAAAGGTACATTTCATCGGTTACGCACCTGTGTTGTAGTTCAAACCCTCCAGTTGTATAATATTCTTGGTTTGTGGGTACCTCATCTTCTCTCCTCCTTTTCTTGCTCTTCGTTTCTATTCTGGCCTCTTTAGTTGCCTCAAGAACCCATTTTTTGCCCTCGGCCACTCTCAGGGGATCAATTGGCATCAGTGCTAACTGTCCAATCATTAAAGCAAATTACTGTATCTAACACATCTAATCTCAAGGTACTGAAATCAGCAATCACAGTTTTAGGCAGGCGTTGACATATCACATGGTTTAAACAGTCATTATCAATTTGTGTCTTTCCATGTAAGCATTATGACAATAGTTTCGTGTCACTTAGGTCCCTGTATATGGGCTTAGTTGCTTCCAATACCTCAAATGGCAGGGAGTGATGGTGTACATAAGTCTCCCCATTTGCTATTGCTTTTATGTAACGACACCATGTGTGTACACCACTGTCACAAAGACCAAGCTGTGGATGGTCACCCGTAGAAGCTTTATGGAAACAGGTAGCCCATACTGCTTTCTTAATAGCCTCAATATTCTCTCGTTTCCTTCTTATGGCTAAGATAGAATGGAGCGGCACTTTGTCACGTCTTCCTTAGTAAGACGACCCCACCAACAATTTGTTTGCCATCACTGATGCTTTTCTCCTTCATATCTTTTGTTAGGTTACGTAAACGTGTGCCTATCCTCTTTCCGACATGACCAAAAGACAGTAAGATATCAATTGTGGCAGTTCTTCCTTAAGGCATATTTTCCAACACATTTGCAACCATCTGGGCTCTGCGTCTCCAAGGTACTTCACATACCGGCACACATTTAAATAGGATTTTTAAATTTTTTGCATATCTGAATCGATTCATTTAACTACCATTTTGTGCACAAAATACTAAAAATTCATCGAAGACAAAAAAAAAATTGAATTTTTTAACCAGATTCACTGGAAAGTGAACTTAAATCACATAAGTCATTTGTTTTAAATATACGTAGATTAAATATAAGTTTTTAAAATGGTAAACCTAACTCAACATGTATTTTTTTTTAAATTGTCAATAGGTACTTAAATTTGTGTTCATGGAAACCGAGAACACTTAACACTGAATACCTCTGACTCGCCTCAGTCCAATTGCTGCACGAAATATGTAGATGTTACTGTGGAATTTCACAATAAGATAAATTTAAAAACTATGATTTCTCTCTGGTTTTGAAATAAGTTTCGGTTAAATAAAGTTTGTAATTAAGATACATAACAATTTTTGAAAAATTAATGATTATTTACCAAAGTACAAAATAAACATTATTAAGCACCTTACTACGGCATATAAGCCGAGTTAATGATGCGTATTAACATTTCTAACATCACTTTGTCATGTAAATGTATGTAAATTATGGTAAGTTAAGAAACATGTTAATGCATTGTCGTTTCAAGAAACGTTAATTTTACCAGATCGGCAATAACATTTGAAGCTGATCTGCGTTCCGTAACATATTCAGGGTCATTATCTGTTTCATAGTATTCACATGATCCTCAGATTGTATAGATCATCCCATGAAATTATAAGTCTCGTACAAATACCACAGATTTTGATGTATATAAAGAATCTGCATCGAATGCAAATAGAAACCGGTTGTTGACCTACGTTTCGGCGCTGATAACCAAGCCTTGTTCAGAACACACTATAGCTACAAACTGCCTATGGAGTCTTGGTGCAACATTAATTCAGAACCATGTCTCCGTAGGCAGCTTGTGGTTTTAGTGTGTTCCGAAGAAGGAAGAACATTAACACAGAACCGTACCTCTTTCGGCAGTTTGTAGTTTTAGTGTGTCCCGGAGAAGGCGTGGTTACCCGCGTCGAAACCTAGGTCAACATCCGGTTTCTATTTGCAATCGAGGCAGATTGTTTACAATCATCAAGTTATTCACGAATGCTGATGCATGCAATGTTAAAAGTTCTCACCGCAGATTTTAATACAAATGGCAGCACTGTTTTCGCACTTACATCTATTTACGTGTACACATCTTGACAAAGTTTACATTGACGAGAATCTGATATAAGAGATAGAGCTTCTACATCTAGGTATATAATGGAACAAGGAACTTTAGAAATTTGAGGAATAGATCATATTGTGATGTACATTGGAGTATAAATAAATAGTGAATGGTGTTTAGATGTGTTATCGTTAAAACGAAGACTAAGCAGGTTAAATAAATGTTGGAATATGAATGGGCATTGAAATGGGAAGCAATTTTTGGTGTACTTAAAATGTCTCTGAAAGGAATTGACTTTTTGGAATACGTTAGGGAAGCAAAAGAAAGAAATTGTTTCATTACTTGCGCAAGCCTCTTATATTTAATTATCATGAATGAAATATGCTGCTTAATGCTAAATGTAGTTTTGAATACGATCAGGGGCAAGTATCATAAATATAACGGTTCTAGTGGTTACAGGATCGCAAAATATGCGAATGGGAAACAAAGGTGTAAATGCCAGCCTACTTGGTATGAGGAACTGTATTAGCTGTGATACTGAAAGACTAATCGTTCCGAAGTGAATTGAACTGGAAAGTGTGTGAGGGGGATTTAACGAGTTTTGAAGGGATAAGTAATAGCTGCTCGTGTATTTCTTTAAGAGACTTTCGTTGCTCGTGACCAACTAACGACATTCTCCGAATAACATCCTCATGTGATCACTACCATTCTTTGCACGTGATACCGAGATTTCTTTTCATCTTTACTATACCACAAAAGGTATTGAGTGCTATATAATATTGTGGGAAGTGGCAGTTATTGTTTGTCATTATACGATTTAACAGTCCTGTGAGGCCTTACGGTGCATTTACACGTGCCAATAAAGGTTCTGAAAACTTCCTGCATACGCAAATCCACGGCGACCTCACAACATTTGCTGTCTAATATCTAGTAGTGTATAATATACAGTGGGTGGCCACGTATTTAATACCTTTATGGAGAAGGGAGTTTTTAAATCTGCCCTCTGTAGTGGGTCACATAATGATACGTCATGCACACAGTTAGTGCTTGTATGTTGAGTTGCAACATGGAAATTATTTATGACCAGAGGTTACCATGTGATGAGTAAGTCTTTCAATGACTGCCACAGCCATATGGCGTGTGCGGAATGATTTGAACAAGCTCTGATGGTATGCCATTGCTATAGTTTTGAATATAGTGTCCTCTTCTATGACGGTCACAGTTTTCTTTTCTTGGCATGAGTGCTTTCAATGTCTAATAGTGTGCTTTCGGAACCTCGTTTGTTCCTTGTTCTTGCCGCCAATACATACCCTGTTGTATTTGAGCACGTCCGGTTACTATTCTGTGGGAAAAATGGTATAACATTCCGTTGAAAACCAGTGTTAAGAATCTGTGCAGACGTCAAATAGTGCTCGTATGTATCTTGTCAGCATTGATGCTATTGGTAATGGGTGGGGCACTCGTGTGATCCATAAGCCCAACTATGGCTCCACACTTAGGTGGGATCCCACGTTACCTTTCAACATAAAAGATATACACTCACGTCATTCAATATTTGGTTTACTTCAGTATAGGTATAGGTGCGTGCATGAACGACGTTTTATGATAATCCTTTAGAAACATTAGTCCTGCTCGATCTGTTTAGAATCTGTATTTCCTTAAGAACAATTTAAGTCATTTTTCTAGCGATGGTTTTATGCATGTTTCTAGTTGTGTTAATTGACTCTCCTGAGTGACTTGTGTGCTTTAGTTCCGGTAATTAGGAAATGAACCAGCAGGATCGTCAGTAGGGATGAGGTAATAAAAGGATAAGTCGATCAGGAGAACGCAGTGAGTTGAAACGTAGGTTAGTTATTGGATGTGAGCAGATGAACAAATCACTCGCGATCATTTCGTCCCTTCTAAAGCTGCCCAGGTAGCCGGTTGTTGAAGAGACTGTGAAGTGGAAAGGCCAAGGAAAAGCTCTGTTGAACAGAGATACGGCACACGTTCTGTACTGACGGTATTTAATTCATGTGGGAAATTGTCAGTAAATGTTTAATAACTGGACATACATAAGATATTTACTCACATGCAGTGCAATTATTTAAGGTAAATTGCAGTGAACGGCTGGAAATACGGTAAGAATTTTCATAAAGTTTATGAGGGTGTAATTACATAATGTGAACGCTGAATACAAAGAAATTTTTGGACAATGAAAGTGTTTTAAGAATGAAGATTTTGGATTAAGAATAATTGGAATAGCTTTGATATAACATTTGTCATATAAACATTTATGTCGCTCAGTGATTAATAATTTTTCCTACCAGCCTATGTTTAAAATCAATAGACTTATTAACTACTTTTCTTAGATCCTTAAAACTTCATGCTCGCATTTATGACATTTTTATTTAAAAAGCAGGCTTAACTCAAATGATTTCAGTCTTAGTTATTTATACTATAAATAAATGACTCTGTGAGTCAAAATTAAGGTAATTTTTTAGTAACTAATAAGGGTATATTTTTCTTCCTAGTGAAAGTAAGCTGGTGCCTGTAGGCTACTTTTCTCCAAATGGTAGCTGAAATACAAAGAATAAAATGTCACACTTCCAGCTGAAATTGCTTTTTTTATTAAAATAATCAAGTCAAAAAATTAGATTCTTGGGAAATTCAGTTTAAAGGTACATTTCATCGGTTACGCACCTGTGTTGTAGTTCAAACCCTCCAGTTGTATAATATTCTTGGTTTGTGGGTACCTCATCTTCTCTCCTCCTTTTCTTGCTCTTCGTTTCTATTCTGGCCTCTTTAGTTGCCTCAAGAACCCATTTTTTGCCCTCGGCCACTCTCAGGGGATCAATTGGCATCAGTGCTAACTGTCCAATCATTAAAGCAAATTACTGTATCTAACACATCTAATCTCAAGGTACTGAAATCAGCAATCACAGTTTTAGGCAGGCGTTGACATATCACATGGTTTAAACAGTCATTATCAATTTGTGTCTTTCCATGTAAGCATTATGACAATAGTTTCGTGTCACTTAGGTCCCTGTATATGGGCTTAGTTGCTTCCAATACCTCAAATGGCAGGGAGTGATGGTGTACATAAGTCTCCCCATTTGCTATTGCTTTTATGTAACGACACCATGTGTGTACACCACTGTCACAAAGACCAAGCTGTGGATGGTCACCCGTAGAAGCTTTATGGAAACAGGTAGCCCATACTGCTTTCTTTATAGCCTCAATATTCTCTCGTTTCCTTCTTATGGCTAAGATAGAATGGAGCGGCACTTTGTCACGTCTTCCTTAGTAAGACGACCCCACCAACAATTTGTTTGCCATCACTGATGCTTTTCTCCTTCATATCTTTTGTTAGGTTACGTAAACGTGTGCCTATCCTCTTTCCGACATGACCAAAAGACAGTAAGATATCAATTGTGGCAGTTCTTCCTTAAGGCATATTTTCCAACACATTTGCAACCATCTGGGCTCTGCGTCTCCAAGGTACTTCACATACCGGCACACATTTAAATAGGATTTTTAAATTTTTTGCATATCTGAATCGATTCATTTAACTACCATTTTGTGCACAAAATACTAAAAATTCATCGAAGACAAAAAAAAAAATTGAATTTTTTAACCAGATTCACTGGAAAGTGAACTTAAATCACATAAGTCATTTGTTTTAAATATACGTAGATTAAATATAAGTTTTTAAAATGGTAAACCTAACTCAACATGTATTTTTTTTTAAATTGTCAATAGGTACTTAAATTTGTGTTCATGGAAACCGAGAACACTTAACACTGAATACCTCTGACTCGCCTCAGTCCAATTGCTGCACGAAATATGTAGATGTTACTGTGGAATTTCACAATAAGATAAATTTAAAAACTATGATTTCTCTCTGGTTTTGAAATAAGTTTCGGTTAAATAAAGTTTGTAATTAAGATGCATAACAATTTTTGAAAAATTAATGATTATTTACCAAAGTACAAAATAAACATTATTAAGCACCTTACTACGGCATATAAGCCGAGTTAATGATGCGTATTAACATTTCTAACATCACTTTGTCATGTAAATGTATGTAAATTATGGTAAGTTAAGAAACATGTTAATGCATTGTCGTTTCAAGAAACGTTAATTTTACCAGATCGGCAATAACATTTGAAGCTGATCTGCGTTCCGTAACATATTCAGGGTCATTATCTGTTTCATAGTATTCACATGATCCTCAGATTGTATAGATCATCCCATGAAATTATAAGTCTCGTACAAATACCGCAGATTTTGATGTATATAAAGAATCTGCATCGAATGCAAATAGAAACCGGTTGTTGACCTACGTTTCGGCGCTGATAACCAAGCTTTGTTCAGAACACACTATAGCTACAAACTGCCTATGGAGTCTTGGTGCAACATTAATTCAGAACCATGTCTCCGTAGGCAGCTTGTGGTTTTAGTGTGTTCCGAAGAAGGAAGAACATTAACACAGAACCGTACCTCTTTCGGCAGTTTGTAGTTTTAGTGTGTCCCGGAGAAGGCGTGGTTACCCGCGTCGAAACCTAGGTCAACATCCGGTTTCTATTTGCAATCGAGGCAGATTGTTTACAATCATCAAGTTATTCACGAATGCTGATGCATGCAATGTTAAAAGTTCTCACCGCAGATTTTAATACAAATGGCAGCACTGTTTTCGCACTTACGTCTATTTACGTGTACACATCTTGACAAAGTTTACATTGACGAGAATCTGATATAAGAGATAGAGCTTCTACATCTAGATATATAATGGAACAAGGAACTTTAGAAATTTGAGGAATAGATCATATTGTGATGTACATTGGAGTATAAATAAATAGTGAATGGTGTTTAGAAGTGATATCGTTAAAACGAAGACTAAGCAGGTTAAATAAATGTTGGAATATGAATGGGCATTGAAATGGGAAGCAATTTTTGGTGTACTTAAAATGTCTCTGAAAGGAATTGACTTTTTGGAATACGTTAGGGAAGCAAAAGAAAGAAATTGTTTCATTACTTGCGCAAGCCTCTTATATTTAATTATCATGAATGAAATATGCTGCTTAATGCTAAATGTAGTTTTGAATACGATCAGGGGCAAGTATCATAAATATAACGGTTCTAGTGGTTACAGGATCGCAAAATAAGCGAATGGGAAACAAAGGTGTAAATGCCAGCCTACTTGGTATGAGGAACTGTATTAGCTGTGATACTGAAAGACTAATCGTTCCAAAGTGAATTGAACTGGAAAGTGTGTGAGGGGGATTTAACGAGTTTTGAAGGGATAAGTAATAGCTGCTCGTGTATTTCTTTAAGAGACTTTCGTTGCTCGTGACCAACTAACGACATTCTCCGAATGACATCCTCATGTGATCACTACCATTCTTTGCACGTGATACCGAGATTTCTTTTCATCTTTACTATACCACAAAAGGTATTGAGTGCTATATAATATTGTGGGAAGTGGCAGTTATTGTTTGTCATTATACGATTTAACAGTCCTGTGAGGCCTTACGGTGCATTTACACGTGCCAATAAAGGTTCTGAAAACTTCCTGCATACGCAAATCCACGGCGACCTCACAACATTTGCTGTCTAATATCTAGTAGTGTATAATATACAGTGGGTGGCCACGTATTTAATACCTTTATGGAGAAGGGAGTTTTTAAATCTGCCCTCTGTAGTGGGTCACATAATGATACGTCATGCACACAGTTAGTGCTTGTATGTTGAGTTGCAACATGGAAATTATTTATGACCAGAGGTTACCATGTGATGAGTAAGTCTTTCAATGACTGCCACAGCCATATGGCGTGTGCGGAATGATTTGAACAAGCTCTGATGGTATGCCATTGCTATAGTTTTGAATATAGTGTCCTCTTCTATGACGGTCACAGTTTTCTTTTCTTGGCATGAGTGCTTTCAATGTCTAATAGTGTGCTTTCGGAACCTCGTTTGTTCCTTGTTCTTGCCGCCAATACATACCCTGTTGTATTTGAGCACGTCCGGTTACTATTCTGTGGGAAAAATGGTATAACATTCCGTTGAAAACCAGTGTTAAGAATCTGTGCAGACGTCAAATAGTGCTCGTATGTATCTTGTCAGCATTGATGCTATTGGTAATGGGTGGGGCACTCGTGTGATCCATAAGCCCAACTATGGCTCCACACTTAGGTGGGATCCCACGTTACCTTTCAACATAAAAGATATACACTCACGTCATTCAATATTTGGTTTACTTCAGTATAGGTATAGGTGCGTGCATGCACGACGTTTTATGATAATCCTTTAGAAACATTAGTCCTGCTCGATCTGTTTAGAATCTGTATTTCCTTAAGAACAATTTAAGTCATTTTTCTAGCGATGGTTTTATGCATGTTTCTAGTTGTGTTAATTGACTCTCCTGAGTGACTTGTGTGCTTTAGTTCCGGTAATTAGGAAATGAACCAGCAGGATCGTCAGTAGGGATGAGGTAATAAAAGGATAAGTCGATCAGGAGAACGCAGTGAGTTGAAACGTAGGTTAGTTATTAGATGTGAGCAGATGAACAAATCACTCGCAATCATTTCGTCCCTTCTAAAGCTGCCCAGGTAGCCGGTTGTTGAAGAGACTGTGAAGTGGAAAGGCCAAGGAAAAGCTCTGTTGAACAGAGATACGGCAGACGTTCTGTACTGACGGTATTTAATTCATTTGGGAAATTGTCAGTAAATGTTTAATAACTGGACATACATAAGATATTTACTCACATGCAGTGCAATTATTTAAGGTAAATTGCAGTGAACGGCTGGAAATACGGTAAGAATTTTCATAAAGTTTATGAGGGTGTAACTACATAATGTGAACGCTGAATACAAAGAAATTTTTGGACAATGAAAGTGTTTTAAGAATGAAGATTTTGGATTAAGAATAATTGGAATAGCTTTGATATAACATTTGTCATATAAACATTTATGTCGCTCAGTGATTAATAATTTTTCCTACCAGCCTATGTTTAAAATCAATAGACTTATTAACTACTTTTCTTAGATCCTTAAAACTTCATGCTCGCATTTATGACATTTTTATTTAAAAAGCAGGCTTAACTCAAATGATTTCAGTCTTAGTTATTTATACTATAAATATTTGACTCTGTGAGTCAAAATTAAGGTAATTTTTTAATAACTAATAAGGGTATATTTTTCTTCCTAGTGAAAGTAAGCTGGTGCCTGTAGGCTACTTTTCTCCAAATGGTAGCTGAAATACAAAGAATAAAATGTCACACTTCCAGCTGAAATTGCTTTTTTTATTAAAATAATCAAGTCAAAAAATTAGATTCTTGGGAAATTCAGTTTAAAGGTACATTTCATCGGTTACGCACCTGTGTTGTAGTTCAAACCCTCCAGTTGTATAATATTCTTGGTTTGTGGGTACCTCATCTTCTCTCCTCCTTTTCTTGCTCTTCGTTTCTATTCTGGCCTCTTTAGTTGCCTCAAGAACCCATTTTTTGCCCTCGGCCACTCTCAGGGGATCAATTGGCATCAGTGCTAACTGTCCAATCATTAAAGCAAATTACTGTATCTAACACATCTAATCTCAAGGTACTGAAATCAGCAATCACAGTTTTAGGCAGGCGTTGACATATCACATGGTTTAAACAGTCATTATCAATTTGTGTCTTTCCATGTAAGCATTATGACAATAGTTTCGTGTCACTTAGGTCCCTGTATATGGGCTTAGTTGCTTCCAATACCTCAAATGGCAGGGAGTGATGGTGTACATAAGTCTCCCCATTTGCTATTGCTTTTATGTAACGACACCATGTGTGTACACCACTGTCACAAAGACCAAGCTGTGGATGGTCACCCGTAGAAGCTTTATGGAAACAGGTAGCCCATACTGCTTTCTTTATAGCCTCAATATTCTCTCGTTTCCTTCTTATGGCTAAGATAGAATGGAGCGGCACTTTGTCACGTCTTCCTTAGTAAGACGACCCCACCAACAATTTGTTTGCCATCACTGATGCTTTTCTCCTTCATATCTTTTGTTAGGTTACGTAAACGTGTGCCTATCCTCTTTCCGACATGACCAAAAGACAGTAAGATATCAATTGTGGCAGTTCTTCCTTAAGGCATATTTTCCAACACATTTGCAACCATCTGGGCTCTGCGTCTCCAAGGTACTTCACATACCGGCACACATTTAAATAGGATTTTTAAAATTTTAGCATATCTGAATCGATTCATTTAACTACCATTTTGTGCACAAAATACTAAAAATTCATCGAAGACAAAAAAAAATTGAATTTTTTAACCAGATTCACTGGAAAGTGAACTTAAATCACATAAGTCATTTGTTTTAAATATACGTAGATTAAATATAAGTTTTTAAAATGGTAAACCAAACTCAACATGTATTTTTTTTTAAATTGTCAATAGGTACTTAAATTTGTGTTCATGGAAACCGAGAAAACTTAACACTGAATACCTCTGACTCGCCTCAGTCCAATTGCTGCACGAAATATGTAGATGTTACTGTGGAATTTCACAATAAGATAAATTTAAAAACTATGATTTCTCTCTGGTTTTGAAATAAGTTTCGGTTAAATAAAGTTTGTAATTAAGATGCATAACAATTTTTGAAAAATTAATGATTATTTACCAAAGTACAAAATAAACATTATTAAGCACCTTACTACGGCATATAAGCCGTGTTAATGATGCCTATTAACATTTCTAACATCACTTTGTCATGTAAATGTATGTAAATCATGGTAAGTTAAGAAACATGTTAATGCGTTGTCGTTTCAAGAAACGTTAATTTTACCAGATCGGCAACAACATTTGAAGCTGATCTGCATTCCGTAACATATTCAGGGTCATTATCTGTTTCATAGTATTCACATGATCCTCAGATTGTATAGATCATCCCATGAAATTATAAGTCTCGTACAAATACCGCAGATTTTGATGTATATAAAGAATCTGCATCGAATGCAAATAGAAACCGGTTGTTGACCTACGTTTCGGCGCTGATAACCAAGCCTTGTTCAGAACACACTATAGCTACAAACTGCCTATGGAGTCTTGGTGCAACATTCATTCAGAACTATGCCTCCGTAGGCAGCTTGTGGTTTTAGTGTGTTCCGAAGAAGGAAGAACATTAACACAGAACCGTACCTCTTTCGGCAGTTTGTAGTTTTAGTGTGTTCCGGAGAAGGCGTGGTTACCCGCGTCGAAACCTAGGTCAACATCCGGTTTCTATTTGCAATCGAGGCAGATTGTTTACAATCATCAAGTTATTCACGAATGCTGATGCATGCAATGTTAAACGTTCTCACCGCAGATTTTAATACAAATGGCAGCACTGTTTTCGCACTTACCTCTATTTACGTGTACACATCTTGACAAAGTTTACATTGACGAGAATCTGATATAAGAGATAGAGCTTCTGCATCTAGATATATAATGGAACAAGGAACTTTAGAAATTTGAGGAATAGATCATATTGTGATGTACATTGGAGTATAAATAAATAGTGAATGGTGTTTAGATGTGTTATCGTTAAAACGAAGACTAAGCAGGTTAAATAAATGTTGGAATATGAATGGGCATTGAATTGGGAAGCAATTTTTGGTGTACTTAAAATGTCTCTGAAAGGAATTGACTTTTTGGAATACGTTAGGGAAGCAAAAGAAAGAAATTGTTTCATTACTTGCACAAGCCACTTAAATTTAATTATCATGAACGAAATATGCTGCTTAATGCAAAATGTAGTTTTAAATACGATCAGGGGCAAGTATCATAAATATAACGGTTCTAGTGGTTACAGGATCGCAAAATATGCGAATGGGAAACAAAGGTGTAAATGCGAGCCTACTTGGTATGAGGAACTGTATCAGCTGTGATACTGAAAGACTAATCGTTCCGAAGTGAATTGAACTGGAAAGTGTGTGAGGGGGATTTAACGAGTTTTGAAGGGATAAGTAATAGCTGCTCGTGTATTTCTTTAAGAGACTTTCGTTGCTCGTGACCAACTAATGTCATTTTCCGAATAACATCCTCATGTGATCACTACCATTCTTTGCACGTGATACCGAGATTTCTTTTCATCTTTACTATACCACAAAAGGTATTGAGTGCTATATAATATTGTGGGAAGTGGCAGTTATTGTTTGTCATTGTACGATTTAACAGTCTTGTGAGGCTTTACGGTGCATTTACACATGCCAATAAAGGTTCTGAAAACTTCCTGTATGCGCAAATCCACGGCGACCTCACAACATTTGCTGTCTAATATCTAGTAGTGTATAATATACAGTGGGTGGCCACGTATTTAATACCTTTATGGAGAAGGGAGTTTTTAAATCTGCCCTCTGTAGTGGGTCACATAATGATACGTCATGCACACAGTTAGTGCTTGTATGTTGAGTTGCAACATGGAAATTATTTATGACCAGAGGTTACCATGTGATGAGTAAGTCTTTCAATGACTGCCGCAGCCATATGGCGTGTGCAGAATGATTTGAACAAACTCTGATGGTATGCCATTGCTATAGTTTTGAATATAGTGTCCTCTTCTATGACGGTCACAGTTTTCTTTGCTTGGCATGAGTGCTTTCAATGTCTAATAGTGTGCAGTCGGAACCTCGTTTGTTCCTTGTTCTTGCCGCCAATACATACCCTGTTGTATTTGAGCACGTCCGGTTACTATTCTGTGGGGAAAATGGTATAACATTCCGTTGAAAACCAGTGTTAAGTATCTGTGCAGACGTCAAATAGTGCTCGTATGTATCTTGTCAGCATTGATGCTATTGATAATGGGTAGGGCACTCGTGTGATCCATAACCCCTACACTGGCCCCACACTTCGGTGGTATCGCACATTACCTTGCAACATAACAGATATGCATTTACGTCATTCAAAATTTGGGAAGCTTCAGTATAGGTTTAGGTCCGTACACGAACGAAGTTTTATTACAACTTTTTAGAATCATTAGTCGTGTCCAATCAAATTTACTTCGTGTATTCCGTTAAGAACCATTAATGTCATTTTCCTAGAATATTTCTAGCGATGGTTGTATGCAAGCTTCTGAGTTTGTTAATGTTATCGGTGATTCCAAGGGTCAAATCGCCTTTTAACGTATATTAACTTTTCCTGTTCTGAGTGATTTATGTGCCTTAGTCTCGCGAGCCAGCAAATGAACCAGCAGGATCGTCAGTAGGGATGAGGTAATAGAAGGATAAGTCGATCAGGAGAGCGCAGTGAGTGCGGTGTAGCTCGCTGTCCAGATTTTCAGAGCGTGCGCTTCTGGATGAGTCATCGAATATATTGCTTATCCCTACTTATACGGCCCGAGGAGATAGCGAATGTAAAATTAGAGAGATTCGAGCGGTCACGGACGCTTTCCGGCTGTCATTTGTCCCGCGAACCATACGCGACGGGAACAGGAAAGGGAGATAATGACAGCGGCACGTGAAGTGCCCTCTGGCTCACACCTTTGGGTGTCTTGCGGAGTATAAAAGTAGATGTAGATGTAGATGTTGTGTTGCAACATAGAAATTATTTATGAACAGCGGTCACCAAGTGATGAGTAAATAGCGCAATGAATGTCATATACATAAGGTGTGTGCAGAATGAATTGAACTAACTCTGATGGTATGCCATTGCTACAGTTTTGCATATAGTGAACGCTTCTGTGTGGTGAAGGATGCCTTTGCTCGGAATGAGCGCTTTCAATATCTGATAGCGTGTTGTCGGAACCTCGTCTGTCCCTTGCACTTGCTGTCAATAGTTATCCTGTTTTATTTGAGGACGAAAAGCCACTATACTGCGGGTAGAATGGTACTACATTCCGTTGATAATCAGCGATAAGCATCTGTGCAGACGTCAAATAGTGCTCGTATGTATCTTGTCAGCATTGATGTTATTGGTAATGGGTGGGGCACTCGTCTGATCCATAAGCCCAACTATGGCTCCACACTCAGGTGGGATCCCACGTTACCTTTCAACATAAAAGATATACACTCACGTCATTCAATATTTGGTTTACTTTAGTATAGATATAGGTGCGTGCATGAACGACGTTTTATTATTATCCTTTAGAAACATTAGTCCTGCTCGATCTGATTAGAATCGGTATTTCCTTAAGAACAATTAAAGTCATTTTTCTAGCGATGGTTTTATGCATGTTTCTAGTTGTGTTAATTGTCTCTCCTGAGTGACTTGTGTGCTTTAGTCCCGATAATTAGGAAATGAACCAGCAGGATCGTCCGTAGGGATGAGGTAATAGAAGGATAAGTCGATCAGGAGAACGCAGTGAGCTGGAACATAGGTTAGTTATTGGATATGAGCAGATTAACAAATCACTCGCGATGATTTCGTCCCTTCTAAAGCTGCCCAGGTAGCCCGCTGTTGAAGAGACTGTGAAGTGGAAAGGCCAAGGAAAAGCTCTGTTGAACAGAGATACTGCAGACGTCCTGTACTGACGGTATTTGATTCTTTTGGGAAATTGTCAGTAATTGTTTAATAACTGAACATACATAAAATATTTACTCACATGCAGTGCAATTATTTAAGGTAACTTGCAGTGAACGGCTGGAAAACAGTAAGAATTTTCATAAAGTTTATGAGCGTCTAACTACATTATGTGAACTCTGAATACAAAGAAAGTTTTGGACAATGAAAGTGTTTTAAGAATGAAGATTTTGGATTAAGAGTAATTGGAATAGCTTTGATATAACATTTGTCGTATAAACAATTATGTCGCTCAGTGATTAATAATTTTTCCTACCAGTCTATGTTTAAAATCAATAGACTTATTAACTACTTTTCTTAGATGCCTAAAACTTTATGCTCGCATTTATGACATTTTTATTTAAAAAGCAGACTTAACTCAAATGATTTCAGTCGATAGTTATTTATACTATAAATAAATGACTCTGTGAGTAAAAATTAAGGTAATTTTTTAATAACTAATAAGGGTATATTTTTCTTCCTAGTTAAAGTAAGCTGGTGCCTGTAGGCTACTTTTCTTCAAATGGTAGCTGAAATGCAAAAAATAAAATGACACACCTAGAGCTGAAATAGCTTTTTTTATTAAAATAATCAAGTCAAAAAATTAGATTCTTGGGAAATTCAGTTTAAAGATACATTTCATCGGTTACGCACCTATGTTGTAGTTCAAACCCTCCAGTTGCATAATATTCTTGGTTTGTGGGTACCTCATCTTCTCTCCTCCTTTTCTTGCTCCTCGTTTCCATTCTGGCCTCCTTAGTAGCCTCAAGAACCCATTTTTCGCCCTCGGCCACTCTCAAGGGATCAATTGGCATCAGTGCTAGCTGCCCAAACATTAAAGCAAATTACTGCATCTAACACATCTAATCTGAAGGTACTGAAATCAACAATTACAGTTTTAGGCAGGCGTTCCCATATCACATGGTTTAAACAGTGATTAACATTATGTGTCTTTCCATGTAAGCACTATGACAATAGTTTCGTGTCACTTAGGTCCCTGTATATGGGCTTAGTTGCTTCCAGTACCTCAAATGGCAGGGAGTGATGGTGTGCATAAGTCTCCCCATTTGCTATTGCTTTTATGTAACGACACCATGTGTGTACACCACTGTCACAAAGACCAAGCTGTGGATGGTCACCCGTAGAAGCTTTATGGAAACAGGTAGCCCATACTGCTTTCTTAATAGCCTCAATATTCTCTCGTTTCCTTCTTATGGCTAAGATAGAATGGAGCGGCACTTTGTCACGTCTTCCTTAGTAAGACGACCCCACCAACAATTTGTTTGCCATCACTGATGCTTTTCTCCTTCATATCTTTTGTTAGGTTACGTAAACGTGTGCCTATCCTCTTTCCGACATGACCAAAAGACAGTAAGATATCAATTGTGGCAGTTCTTCCTTAAGGCATATTTTCCAACACATTTGCAACCATCTGGGCTCTGCGTCTCCAAGGTACTTCACATACCGGCACACATTTAAATAGGATTTTTAAATTTTTTGCATATCTGAATCGATTCATTTAACTACCATTTTGTGCACAAAATACTAAAACTTCATCGAAGACAAAAAAAAATTGAATTTTTTAACCAGATTCACTGGAAAGTGAACTTAAATCACATAAGTCATTTGTTTTAAATATACGTAGATTAAATATAAGTTTTTAAAATGGTAAACCTAACTCAACATGTATTTTTTTTTAAATTGTCAATAGGTACTTAAATTTGTGTTCATGGAAACCGAGAACACTTAACACTGAATACCTCTGACTCGCCTCAGTCCAATTGCTGCACGAAATATGTAGATGTTACTGTGGAATTTCACAATAAGATAAATTTAAAAACTATGATTTCTCTCTGGTTTTGAAATAAGTTTCGGTTAAATAAAGTTTGTAATTAAGATACATAACAATTTTTGAAAAATTAATGATTATTTACCAAAGTACAAAATAAACATTATTAAGCACCTTACTACGGCATATAAGCCGAGTTAATGATGCCTATTAACATTTCTAACATCACTTTGTCATGTAAATGTATGTAAATTATGGTAAGTTAAGAAACATGTTAATGCATTGTCGTTTCAAGAAACGTTAATTTTACCAGATCGGCAATAACATTTGAAGCTGATCAGCGTTCCGTAACATATTCAGGGTCATTATCTGTTTCATAGTATTCACATGATCCTCAGATTGTATAGATCATCCCATGAAATTATAAGTCTCGTACAAATACCGCAGATTTTGATGTATATAAAGAATCTGCATCGAATGCAAATAGAAACCGGTTGTTGACCTACGTTTCGGCGCTGATAACCAAGCCTTGTTCAGAACACACTATAGCTACAAACTGCCTATGGAGTCTTGGTGCAACATTAATTCAGAACCATGTCTCCGTAGGCAGCTTGTGGTTTTAGCGTGTTCCGAAGAAGGAAGAACATTAACACAGAACCGTACCTCTTTCGGCAGTTTGTAGTTTTAGTGTGTCCCGGAGAAGGCGTGGTTACCCGCGTCGAAACCTAGGTCAACATCCGGTTTCTATTTGCAATCGAGGCAGATTGTTTACAATCAACAAGTTATTCACGAATGCTGATGCATGCAATGTTAAAAGTTCTCACCGCAGATTTTAATACAAATGGCAGCACTGTTTTCGCACTTACATCTATTTACGTGTACACATCTTGACAAAGTTTACATTGACGAGAATCTGATATAAGAGATAGAGCTTCTACATCTAGATATATAATGGAACAGGGAACTTTAGAAATTTGAGGAATAGATCATATTGTGATGTACATTGGAGTATAAATAAATAGTGAATGGTGTTTAGATGTGTTATCGTTAAAACGAAGACTAAGCAGGTTAAATAAATGTTGGAATATGAATGGGCATTGAAATGGGAAGCAATTTTTGGTGTACTTAAAATGTCTCTGAAAGGAATTGACTTTTTGGAATACGTTAGGGAAGCAAAAGAAAGAATTGTTTCATTACTTGCGCAAGCCTCTTATATTTAATTATCATGAATGAAATATGCTGCTTAATGCTAAATGTAGTTTTGAATACGATCAGGGGCAAGTATCATAAATATAACGGTTCTAGTGGTTACAGGATCGCAAAATAAGCGAATGGGAAACAAAGGTGTAAATGCCAGCCTACTTGGTATGAGGAACTGTATTAGCTGTGATACTGAAAGACTAATCGTTCCGAAGTGAATTGAACTGGAAAGTGTGTGAGGGGGATTTAACGAGTTTTGAAGGTATAAGTAATAGCTGCTTGTGTATTTCTTTAAGAGACTTTCGTTGCTCGTGACCAACTAACGACATTCTCCGAATAACATCCTCATGTGATCACTACCATTCTTTGCACGTGATACCGAGATTTCTTTTCATCTTTACTATACCACAAAAGGTATTGAGTGCTATATAATATTGTGGGAAGTGGCAGTTATTGTTTGTCATTATACGATTTAACAGTCCTGTGAGGCCTTACGGTGCATTTACACGTGCCAATAAAGGTTCTGAAAACTTCCTGCATACGCAAATCCACGGCGACCTCACAACATTTGCTGTCTAATATCTAGTAGTGTATAATATACAGTGGGTGGCCACGTATTTAATACCTTTATGGAGAAGGGAGTTTTTAAATCTGCCCTCTGTAGTGGGTCACATAATGATACGTCATGCACACAGTTAGTGCTTGTATGTTGAGTTGCAACATGGAAATTATTTATGACCAGAGGTTACCATGTGATGAGTAAGTCTTTCAATGACTGCCACAGCCATATGGCGTGTGCGGAATGATTTGAACAAGCTCTGATGGTATGCCATTGCTATAGTTTTGAATATAGTGTCCTCTTCTATGACGGTCACAGTTTTCTTTTCTTGGCATGAGTGCTTTCAATGTCTAATAGTGTGCTTTCGGAACCTCGTTTGTTCCTTGTTCTTGCCGCCAATACATACCCTGTTGTATTTGAGCACGTCCGGTTACTATTCTGTGGGAAAAATGGTATAACATTCCGTTGAAAACCAGTGTTAAGAATCTGTGCAGACGTCAAATAGTGCTCGTATGTATCTTGTCAGCATTGATGCTATTGGTAATGGGTGGGGCAATCGTGTGATCCATAAGCCCAACTATGGCTCCACACTTAGGTGGGATCCCACGTTACCTTTCAACATAAATGATATACACTCACGTCATTCAATATTTGGTTTACTTCAGTATAGGTATAGGTGCGTGCATGAACGACGTTTTATGATAATCCTTTAGAAACATTAGTCCTGCTCGATCTGTTTAGAATCTGTATTTCCTTAAGAACAATTTAAGTCATTTTTCTAGCGATGGTTTTATGCATGTTTCTAGTTGTGTTAATTGACTCTCCTGAGTGACTTGTGTGCTTTAGTTCCGGTAATTAGGAAGTGAACCAGCAGGATCGTCAGTAGGGATGAGGTAATAAAAGGATAAGTCGATCAGGAGAACGCAGTGAGTTGAAACGTAGGTTAGTTATTGGATGTGAGCAGATGAACAAATCACTCGCGATCATTTCGTCCCTTCTAAAGCTGCCCAGGTAGCCGGTTGTTGAAGAGACTGTGAAGTGGAAAGGCCAAGGAAAAGCTCTGTTGAACAGAGATACGGCAGACGTTCTGTACTGACGGTATTTAATTCATTTGGGAAATTGTCAGTAAATGTTTAATAACTGGACATACATAAGATATTTACTCACATGCAGTGCAATTATTTAAGGTAAATTGCAGTGAACGGCTGGAAATACGGTAAGAATTTTCATAAAGTTTATGAGGGTGTAACTACATAATGTGAACGCTGAATACAAAGAAATTTTTGGACAATGAAAGTGTTTTAAGAATGAAGATTTTGGATTAAGAATAATTGGAATAGCTTTGATATAACATTTGTCATATAAACATTTATGTCGCTCAGTGATTAATAATTTTTCCTCCCAGCCTATGTTTAAAATCAATAGACTTATTAACTACTTTTCTTAGATCCTTAAAACTTCATGCTCGCATTTATGACATTTTTATTTAAAAAGCAGGCTTAACTCAAATGATTTCAGTCTTAGTTATTTATACTATAAATAAATGACTCTGTGAGTCAAAATTAAGGTAATTTTTTAATAACTAATAAGGGTATATTTTTCTTCCTAGTGAAAGTAAGCTGGTGCCTGTAGGCTACTTTTCTCCAAATGGTAGCTGAAATACAAAGAATAAAATGTCACACTTCCAGCTGAAATTGCTTTTTTTATTAAAATAATCAAGTCAAAAAATTAGATTCTTGGGAAATTCAGTTTAAAGGTACATTTCATCGGTTACGCACCTGTGTTGTAGTTCAAACCCTCCAGTTGTATAATATTCTTGGTTTGTGGGTACCTCATCTTCTCTCCTCCTTTTCTTGCTCTTCGTTTCTATTCTGGCCTCTTTAGTTGCCTCAAGAACCCATTTTTTGCCCTCGGCCACTCTCAGGGGATCAATTGGCATCAGTGCTAACTGTCCAATCATTAAAGCAAATTACTGTATCTAACACATCTAATCTCAAGGTACTGAAATCAGCAATCACAGTTTTAGGCAGGCGTTGACATATCACATGGTTTAAACAGTCATTATCAATTTGTGTCTTTCCATGTAAGCATTATGACAATAGTTTCGTGTCACTTAGGTCCCTGTATATGGGCTTAGTTGCTTCCAATACCTCAAATGGCAGGGAGTGATGGTGTACATAAGTCTCCCCATTTGCTATTGCTTTTATGTAATGACACCATGTGTGTACACCACTGTCACAAAGACCAAGCTGTGGATGGTCACCCGTAGAAGCTTTATGGAAACAGGTAGCCCATACTGCTTTCTTTATAGCCTCAATATTCTCTCGTTTCCTTCTTATGGCTAAGATAGAATGGAGCGGCACTTTGTCACGTCTTCCTTAGTAAGACGACCCCACCAACAATTTGTTTGCCATCACTGATGCTTTTCTCCTTCATATCTTTTGTTAGGTTACGTAAACGTGTGCCTATCCTCTTTCCGACATGACCAAAAGACAGTAAGATATCAATTGTGGCAGATCTTCCTTAAGGCATATTTTCCAACACATTTGCAACCATCTGGGCTCTGCGTCTCCAAGGTACTTCACATACCGGCACACATTTAAATAGGATTTTTAAATTTTTTGCATATCTGAATCGATTCATTTAACTACCATTTTGTGCACAAAATACTAAAACTTCATCGAAGACAAAAAAAAATTGAATTTTTTAACCAGATTCACTGGAAAGTGAACTTAAATCACATAAGTCATTTGTTTTAAATATACGTAGATTAAATATAAGTTTTTAAAATGGTAAACCTAACTCAACATGTATTTTTTTTTAAATTGTCAATAGGTACTTAAATTTGTGTTCATGGAAACCGAGAACACTTAACACTGAATACCTCTGACTCGCCTCAGTCCAATTGCTGCACGAAATATGTAGATGTTACTGTGGAATTTCACAATAAGATAAATTTAAAAACTATGATTTCTCTCTGGTTTTGAAATAAGTTTCGGTTAAATAAAGTTTGTAATTAAGATACATAACAATTTTTGAAAAATTAATGATTATTTACCAAAGTACAAAATAAACATTATTAAGCACCTTACTACGGCATATAAGCCGAGTTAATGATGCGTATTAACATTTCTAACATCACTTTGTCATGTAAATGTATGTAAATTATGGTAAGTTAAGAAACATGTTAATGCATTGTCGTTTCAAGAAACGTTAATTTTACCAGATCGGCAATAACATTTGAAGCTGATCAGCGTTCCGTAACATATTCAGGGTCATTATCTGTTTCATAGTATTCACATGATCCTCAGATTGTATAGATCATCCCATGAAATTATAAGTCTCGTACAAATACCGCAGATTTTGATGTATATAAAGAATCTGCATCGAATGCAAATAGAAACCGGTTGTTGACCTACGTTTCGGCGCTGATAACCAAGCCTTGTTCAGAACACACTATAGCTACAAACTGCCTATGGAGTCTTGGTGCAACATTAATTCAGAACCATGTCTCCGTAGGCAGCTTGTGGTTTTAGTGTGTTCCGAAGAAGGAAGAACATTAACACAGAACCGTACCTCTTTCGGCAGTTTGTAGTTTTAGTGTGTCCCGGAGAAGGCGTGGTTACCCGCGTCGAAACCTAGGTCAACATCCGGTTTCTATTTGCAATCGAGGCAGATTGTTTACAATCATCAAGTTATTCACGAATGCTGATGCATGCAATGTTAAAAGTTCTCACCGCAGATTTTAATACAAATGGCAGCACTGTTTTCGCACTTACATCTATTTACGTGTACACATCTTGACAAAGTTTACATTGACGAGAATCTGATATAAGAGATAGAGCTTCTACATCTAGATATATAATGGAACAAGGAACTTTAGAAATTTGAGGAATAGATCATATTGTGATGTACATTGGAGTATAAATAAATAGTGAATGGTGTTTAGATGTGTTATCGTTAAAACGAAGACTAAGCAGGTTAAATAAATGTTGGAATATGAATGGGCATTGAAATGGGAAGCAATTTTTGGTGTACTTAAAATGTCTCTGAAAGGAATTGACTTTTTGGAATACGTTAGGGAAGCAAAAGAAAGAAATTGTTTCATTACTTGCGCAAGCCTCTTATATTTAATTATCATGAATGAAATATGCTGCTTAATGCTAAATGTAGTTTTGAATACGATCAGGGGCAAGTATCATAAATATAACGGTTCTAGTGGTTACAGGATCGCAAAATATGCGAATGGGAAACAAAGGTGTAAATGCCAGCCTACTTGGTATGAGGAACTGTATTAGCTGTGATACTGAAAGACTAATCGTTCCGAAGTGAATTGAACTGGAAAGTGTGTGAGGGGGATTTAACGAGTTTTGAAGGGATAAGTAATAGCTGCTCGTGTATTTCTTTAAGAGACTTTCGTTGCTCGTGACCAACTAACGACATTCTCCGAATAACATCCTCATGTGATCACTACCATTCTTTGCACGTGATACCGAGATTTCTTTTCATCTTTACTATACCACAAAAGGTATTGAGTGCTATATAATATTGTGGGAAGTGGCAGTTATTGTTTGTCATTATACGATTTAACAGTCCTGTGAGGCCTTACGGTGCATTTACACGTGCCAATAAAGGTTCTGAAAACTTCCTGCATACGCAAATCCACGGCGACCTCACAACATTTGCTGTCTAATATCTAGTAGTGTATAATATACAGTGGGTGGCCACGTATTTAATACCTTTATGGAGAAGGGAGTTTTTAAATCTGCCCTCTGTAGTGGGTCACATAATGATACGTCATGCACACAGTTAGTGCTTGTATGTTGAGTTGCAACATGGAAATTATTTATGACCAGAGGTTACCATGTGATGAGTAAGTCTTTCAATGACTGCCACAGCCATATGGCGTGTGCGGAATGATTTGAACAAGCTCTGATGGTATGCCATTGCTATAGTTTTGAATATAGTGTCCTCTTCTATGACGGTCACAGTTTTCTTTTCTTGGCATGAGTGCTTTCAATGTCTAATAGTGTGCTTTCGGAACCTCGTTTGTTCCTTGTTCTTGCCGCCAATACATACCCTGTTGTATTTGAGCACGTCCGGTTACTATTCTGTGGGAAAAATGGTATAACATTCCGTTGAAAACCAGTGTTAAGAATCTGTGCAGACGTCAAATAGTGCTCGTATGTATCTTGTCAGCATTGATGCTATTGGTAATGGGTGGGGCACTCGTGTGATCCATAAGCCCAACTATGGCTCCACACTTAGGTTGGATCCCACGTTACCTTTCAACATAAAAGATATACACTCACGTCATTCAATATTTGGTTTACTTCAGTATAGGTATAGGTGCGTGCATGAACGACGTTTTATGATAATCCTTTAGAAACATTAGTCCTGCTCGATCTGTTTAGAATCTGTATTTCCTTAAGAACAATTTAAGTCATTTTTCTAGCGATGGTTTTATGCATGTTTCTAGTTGTGTTAATTGACTCTCCTGAGTGACTTGTGTGCTTTAGTTCCGGTAATTAGGAAATGAACCAGCAGGATCGTCAGTAGGGATGAGGTAATAAAAGGATAAGTCGATCAGGAGAACGCAGTGAGTTGAAACGTAGGTTAGTTATTGGATGTGAGCAGATGAACAAATCACTCGCGATCATTTCGTCCCTTCTAAAGCTGCCCAGGTAGCCGGTTGTTGAAGAGACTGTGAAGTGGAAAGGCCAAGGAAAAGCTCTGTTGAACAGAGATACGGCAGACGTTCTGTACTGACGGTATTTAATTCATTTGGGAAATTGTCAGTAAATGTTTAATAACTGGACATACATAAGATATTTACTCACATGCAGTGCAATTATTTAAGGTAAATTGCAGTGAACGGCTGGAAATACGGTAAGAATTTTCATAAAGTTTATGAGGGTGTAACTACATAATGTGAACGCTGAATACAAAGAAATTTTTGGACAATGAAAGTGTTTTAAGAATGAAGATTTTGGATTAAGAATAATTGGAATAGCTTTGATATAACATTTGTCAAATAAACATTTATGTCGCTCAGTGATTAATAATTTTTCCTACCAGCCTATGTTTAAAATCAATAGACTTATTAACTACTTTTCTTAGATCCTTAAAACTTCATGCTCGCATTTATGACATTTTTATTTAAAAAGCAGGCTTAACTCAAATGATTTCAGTCTTAGTTATTTATACTATAAATAAATGACTCTGTGAGTCAAAATTAAGGTAATTTTTTAATAACTAATACGGGTATATTTTTCTTCCTAGTGAAAGTAAGCTGGTGCCTGTAGGCTACTTTTCTCCAAATGGTAGCTGAAATACAAAGACTTCACACTTCCAGCTGAAATTGCTTTTTTTATTAAAATAATCAAGTCAAAAAATTAGATTCTTGGGAAATTCAGTTTAAAGGTACATTTCATCGGTTACGCACCTGTGTTGTAGTTCAAACCCTCCAGTTGTATAATATTCTTGGTTTGTGGGTACCTCATCTTCTCTCCTCCTTTTCTTGCTCTTCGTTTCTATTCTGGCCTCTTTAGTTGCCTCAAGAACCCATTTTTTGCCCTCGGCCACTCTCAGGGGATCAATTGGCATCAGTGCTAACTGTCCAATCATTAAAGCAAATTACTGTATCTAACACATCTAATCTCAAGGTACTGAAATCAGCAATCACAGTTTTAGGCAGGCGTTGACATATCACATGGTTTAAACAGTCATTATCAATTTGTGTCTTTCCATGTAAGCATTATGACAATAGTTTCGTGTCACTTAGGTCCCTGTATATGGGCTTAGTTGCTTCCAATACCTCAAATGGCAGGGAGTGATGGTGTACATAAGTCTCCCCATTTGCTATTGCTTTTATGTAACGACACCATGTGTGTACACCACTGTCACAAAGACCAAGCTGTGGATGGTCACCCGTAGAAGCTTTATGGAAACAGGTAGCCCATACTGCTTTCTTTATAGCCTCAATATTCTCTCGTTTCCTTCTTATGGCTAAGATAGAATGGAGCGGCACTTTGTCACGTCTTCCTTAGTAAGACGACCCCACCAACAATTTGTTTGCCATCACTGATGCTTTTCTCCTTCATATCTTTTGTTAGGTTACGTAAACGTGTGCCTATCCTCTTTCCGACATGACCAAAAGACAGTAAGATATCAATTGTGGCAGTTCTTCCTTAAGGCATATTTTCCAACACATTTGCAACCATCTGGGCTCTGCGTCTCCAAGGTACTTCACATACCGGCACACATTTAAATAGGATTTTTAAAATTTTAGCATATCTGAATCGATTCATTTAACTACCATTTTGTGCACAAAATACTAAAACTTCATCGAAGACAAAAAAAAATTGAATTTTTTAACCAGATTCACTGGAAAGTGAACTTAAATCACATAAGTCATTTGTTTTAAATATACGTAGATTAAATATAAGTTTTTAAAATGGTAAACCTAACTCAACATGTATTTTTTTTTAAATTGTCAATAGGTACTTAAATTTGTGTTCATGGAAACCGAGAACACTTAACACTGAATACCTCTGACTCGCCTCAGTCCAATTGCTGCACGAAATATGTAGATGTTACTGTGGAATTTCACAATAAGATAAATTTAAAAACTATGATTTCTCTCTGGTTTTGAAATAAGTTTCGGTTAAATAAAGTTTGTAATTAAGATACATAACAATTTTTGAAAAATTAATGATTATTTACCAAAGTACAAAATAAACATTATTAAGCACCTTACTACGGCATATAAGCCGAGTTAATGATGCCTATTAACATTTCTAACATCACTTTGTCATGTAAATGTATGTAAATTATGGTAAGTTAAGAAACATGTTAATGCATTGTCGTTTCAAGAAACGTTAATTTTACCAGATCGGCAATAACATTTGAAGCTGATCTGCGTTCCGTAACATATTCAGGGTCATTATCTGTTTCATAGTATTCACATGATCCTCAGATTGTATAGATCATCCCATGAAATTATAAGTCTCGTACAAATACCGCAGATTTTGATGTATATAAAGAATCTGCATCGAATGCAAATAGAAACCGGTTGTTGACCTACGTTTCGGCGCTGATAACCAAGCCTTGTTCAGAACACACTATAGCTACAAACTGCCTATGGAGTCTTGGTGCAACATTAATTCAGAACCATGTCTCCGTAGGCAGCTTGTGGTTTTAGTGTGTTCCGAAGAAGGAAGAACATTAACACAGAACCGTACCTCTTTCGGCAGTTTGTAGTTTTAGTGTGTCCCGGAGAAGGCGTGGTTACCCGCGTCGAAACCTAGGTCAACATCCGGTTTCTATTTGCAATCGAGGCAGATTGTTTACAATCATCAAGTTATTCACGAATGCTGATGCATGCAATGTTAAAAGTTCTCACCGCAGATTTTAATACAAATGGCAGCACTGTTTTCGCACTTACATCTATTTACGTGTACACATCTTGACAAAGTTTACATTGACGAGAATCTGATATAAGAGATAGAGCTTCTACATCTAGATATATAATGGAACAAGGAACTTTAGAAATTTGAGGAATAGATCATATTGTGATGTACATTGGAGTATAAATAAATAGTGAATGGTGTTTAGATGTGTTATCGTTAAAACGAAGACTAAGCAGGTTAAATAAATGTTGGAATATGAATGGGCATTGAAATGGGAAGCAATTTTTGGTGTACTTAAAATGTCTCTGAAAGGAATTGACTTTTTGGAATACGTTAGGGAAGCAAAAGAAAGAAATTGTTTCATTACTTGCGCAAGCCTCTTATATTTAATTATCATGAATGAAATATGCTGCTTAATGCTAAATGTAGTTTTGAATACGATCAGGGGCAAGTATCATAAATATAACGGTTCTAGTGGTTACAGGATCGCAAAATATGCGAATGGGAAACAAAGGTGTAAATGCCAGCCTACTTGGTATGAGGAACTGTATTAGCTGTGATACTGAAAGACTAATCGTTCCGAAGTGAATTGAACTGGAAAGTGTGTGAGGGGGATTTAACGAGTTTTGAAGGGATAAGTAATAGCTGCTCGTGTATTTCTTTAAGAGACTTTCGTTGCTCGTGACCAACTAACGACATTCTCCGAATAACATCCTCATGTGATCACTACCATTCTTTGCACGTGATACCGAGATTTCTTTTCATCTTTACTATACCACAAAAGGTATTGAGTGCTATATAATATTGTGGGAAGTGGCAGTTATTGTTTGTCATTATACGATTTAACAGTCCTGTGAGGCCTTACGGTGCATTTACACGTGCCAATAAAGGTTCTGAAAACTTCCTGCATACGCAAATCCACGGCGACCTCACAACATTTGCTGTCTAATATCTAGTAGTGTATAATATACAGTGGGTGGCCACGTATTTAATACCTTTATGGAGAAGGGAGTTTTTAAATCTGCCCTCTGTAGTGGGTCACATAATGATACGTCATGCACACAGTTAGTGCTTGTATGTTGAGTTGCAACATGGAAATTATTTATGACCAGAGGTTACCATGTGATGAGTAAGTCTTTCAATGACTGCCACAGCCATATGGCGTGTGCGGAATGATTTGAACAAGCTCTGATGGTATGCCATTGCTATAGTTTTGAATATAGTGTCCTCTTCTATGACGGTCACAGTTTTCTTTTCTTGGCATGAGTGCTTTCAATGTCTAATAGTGTGCTTTCGGAACCTCGTTTGTTCCTTGTTCTTGCCGCCAATACATACCCTGTTGTATTTGAGCACGTCCGGTTACTATTCTGTGGGAAAAATGGTATAACATTCCGTTGAAAACCAGTGTTAAGAATCTGTGCAGACGTCAAATAGTGCTCGTATGTATCTTGTCAGCATTGATGCTATTGGTAATGGGTGGGGCACTCGTGTGATCCATAAGCCCAACTATGGCTCCACACTTAGGTTGGATCCCACGTTACCTTTCAACATAAAAGATATACACTCACGTCATTCAATATTTGGTTTACTTCAGTATAGGTATAGGTGCGTGCATGAACGACGTTTTATGATAATCCTTTAGAAACATTAGTCCTGCTCGATCTGTTTAGAATCTGTATTTCCTTAAGAACAATTTAAGTCATTTTTCTAGCGATGGTTTTATGCATGTTTCTAGTTGTGTTAATTGACTCTCCTGAGTGACTTGTGTGCTTTAGTTCCGGTAATTAGGAAATGAACCAGCAGGATCGTCAGTAGGGATGAGGTAATAAAAGGATAAGTCGATCAGGAGAACGCAGTGAGTTGAAACGTAGGTTAGTTATTGGATGTGAGCAGATGAACAAATCACTCGCGATCATTTCGTCCCTTCTAAAGCTGCCCAGGTAGCCGGTTGTTGAAGAGACTGTGAAGTGGAAAGGCCAAGGAAAAGCTCTGTTGAACAGAGATACGGCAGACGTTCTGTACTGACGGTATTTAATTCATTTGGGAAATTGTCAGTAAATGTTTAATAACTGGACATACATAAGATATTTACTCACATGCAGTGCAATTATTTAAGGTAAATTGCAGTGAACGGCTGGAAATACGGTAAGAATTTTCATAAAGTTTATGAGGGTGTAACTACATAATGTGAACGCTGAATACAAAGAAATTTTTGGACAATGAAAGTGTTTTAAGAATGAAGATTTTGGATTAAGAATAATTGGAATAGCTTTGATATAACATTTGTCAAATAAACATTTATGTCGCTCAGTGATTAATAATTTTTCCTACCAGCCTATGTTTAAAATCAATAGACTTATTAACTACTTTTCTTAGATCCTTAAAACTTCATGCTCGCATTTATGACATTTTTATTTAAAAAGCAGGCTTAACTCAAATGATTTCAGTCTTAGTTATTTATACTATAAATAAATGACTCTGTGAGTCAAAATTAAGGTAATTTTTTAATAACTAATACGGGTATATTTTTCTTCCTAGTGAAAGTAAGCTGGTGCCTGTAGGCTACTTTTCTCCAAATGGTAGCTGAAATACAAAGACTTCACACTTCCAGCTGAAATTGCTTTTTTTATTAAAATAATCAAGTCAAAAAATTAGATTCTTGGGAAATTCAGTTTAAAGGTACATTTCATCGGTTACGCACCTGTGTTGTAGTTCAAACCCTCCAGTTGTATAATATTCTTGGTTTGTGGGTACCTCATCTTCTCTCCTCCTTTTCTTGCTCTTCGTTTCTATTCTGGCCTCTTTAGTTGCCTCAAGAACCCATTTTTTGCCCTCGGCCACTCTCAGGGGATCAATTGGCATCAGTGCTAACTGTCCAATCATTAAAGCAAATTACTGTATCTAACACATCTAATCTCAAGGTACTGAAATCAGCAATCACAGTTTTAGGCAGGCGTTGACATATCACATGGTTTAAACAGTCATTATCAATTTGTGTCTTTCCATGTAAGCATTATGACAATAGTTTCGTGTCACTTAGGTCCCTGTATATGGGCTTAGTTGCTTCCAATACCTCAAATGGCAGGGAGTGATGGTGTACATAAGTCTCCCCATTTGCTATTGCTTTTATGTAACGACACCATGTGTGTACACCACTGTCACAAAGACCAAGCTGTGGATGGTCACCCGTAGAAGCTTTATGGAAACAGGTAGCCCATACTGCTTTCTTTATAGCCTCAATATTCTCTCGTTTCCTTCTTATGGCTAAGATAGAATGGAGCGGCACTTTGTCACGTCTTCCTTAGTAAGACGACCCCACCAACAATTTGTTTGCCATCACTGATGCTTTTCTCCTTCATATCTTTTGTTAGGTTACGTAAACGTGTGCCTATCCTCTTTCCGACATGACCAAAAGACAGTAAGATATCAATTGTGGCAGTTCTTCCTTAAGGCATATTTTCCAACACATTTGCAACCATCTGGGCTCTGCGTCTCCAAGGTACTTCACATACCGGCACACATTTAAATAGGATTTTTAAAATTTTAGCATATCTGAATCGATTCATTTAACTACCATTTTGTGCACAAAATACTAAAAATTCATCGAAGACAAAAAAAAATTGAATTTTTTAACCAGATTCACTGGAAAGTGAACTTAAATCACATAAGTCATTTGTTTTAAATATACGTAGATTAAATATAAGTTTTTAAAATGGTAAACCAAACTCAACATGTATTTTTTTTTAAATTGTCAATAGGTACTTAAATTTGTGTTCATGGAAACCGAGAAAACTTAACACTGAATACCTCTGACTCGCCTCAGTCCAATTGCTGCACGAAATATGTAGATGTTACTGTGGAATTTCACAATAAGATAAATTTAAAAACTATGATTTCTCTCTGGTTTTGAAATAAGTTTCGGTTAAATAAAGTTTGTAATTAAGATGCATAACAATTTTTGAAAAATTAATGATTATTTACCAAAGTACAAAATAAACATTATTAAGCACCTTACTACGGCATATAAGCCGTGTTAATGATGCCTATTAACATTTCTAACATCACTTTGTCATGTAAATGTATGTAAATCATGGTAAGTTAAGAAACATGTTAATGCGTTGTCGTTTCAAGAAACGTTAATTTTACCAGATCGGCAACAACATTTGAAGCTGATCTGCATTCCGTAACATATTCAGGGTCATTATCTGTTTCATAGTATTCACATGATCCTCAGATCGTCCCATGAAATTATAAGTCTCGTAGAAATACCGCAGATTTTGATGTATATAAAGAATCTGCATCGAATGCAAATAGAAACCGGTTGTTGACCTACGTTTCGGCGCTGATAACCAAGCCTTGTTCAGAACACACTATAGCTACAAACTGCCTATGGAGTCTTGGTGCAACATTCATTCAGAACCATGCCTCCGTAGGCAGCTTGTGGTTTTAGTGTGTTCCGAAGAAGGAAGAACATTAACACAGAACCGTACCTCTTTGGGCAGTTTGTAGTTTTAGTGTGTTCCGGAGAAGGCGTGGTTACCCGCGTCGAAACCTAGGTCAACATCCGGTTTCTATTTGCAATCGAGGCAGATTGTTTACAATCATCAAGTTATTCACGAATGCTGATGCATGCAATGTTAAACGTTCTCACCGCAGATTTTAATACAAATGGCAGCACTGTTTTCGCACTTACCTCTATTTACGTGTACACATCTTGACAAAGTTTACATTGACGAGAATCTGATATAAGAGATAGAGCTTCTACATCTAGATATATAATGGAACAAGGAACTTTAGAAATTTGAGGAATAGATCATATTGTGATGTACATTGGAGTATAAATAAATAGTGAATGGTGTTTAGATGTGTTATCGTTAAAACGAAGACTAAGCAGGTTAAATAAATGTTGGAATATGAATGGGCATTGAATTGGGAAGCAATTTTTGGTGTACTTAAAATGTCTCTGAAAGGAATTGACTTTTTGGAATACGTTAGGGAAGCAAAAGAAAGAAATTGTTTCATTACTTGCACAAGCCACTTAAATTTAATTATCATGAACGAAATATGCTGCTTAATGCTAAATGTAGTTTTAAATACGATCAGGGGCAAGTATCATAAATATAACGGTTCTAGTGGTTACAGGATCGCAAAATATGCGAATGGGAAACAAAGGTGTAAATGCGAGCCTACTTGGTATGAGGAACTGTATCAGCTGTGATACTGAAAGACTAATCGTTCCGAAGTGAATTGAACTGGAAAGTGTGTGAGGGGGATTTAACGAGTTTTGAAGGGATAAGTAATAGTTGCTCGTGTATTTCTTTAAGAGACTTTCGTTGCTCGTGACCAACTAACGACATTCTCCGAATAACATCCTCATGTGATCACTACCATTCTTTGCACGTGATACCGAGATTTCTTTTCATCTTTACTATACCACAAAAGGTATTGAGTGCTATATAATATTGTGGGAAGTGGCAGTTATTGTTTGTCATTATACGATTTAACAGTCCTGTGAGGCCTTACGGTGCATTTACACGTGCCAATAAAGGTTCTGAAAACTTCCTGCATACGCAAATCCACGGCGACCTCACAACATTTGCTGTCTAATATCTAGTAGTGTATAATATACAGTGGGTGGCCACGTATTTAATACCTTTATGGAGAAGGGAGTTTTTAAATCTGCCCTCTGTAGTGGGTCACATAATGATACGTCATGCACACAGTTAGTGCTTGTATGTTGAGTTGCAACATGGAAATTATTTATGACCAGAGGTTACCATGTGATGAGTAAGTCTTTCAATGACTGCCACAGCCATATGGCGTGTGCGGAATGATTTGAACAAGCTCTGATGGTATGCCATTGCTATAGTTTTGAATATAGTGTCCTCTTCTATGACGGTCACAGTTTTCTTTTCTTGGCATGAGTGCTTTCAATGTCTAATAGTGTGCTTTCGGAACCTCGTTTGTTCCTTGTTCTTGCCGCCAATACATACCCTGTTGTATTTGAGCACGTCTGGTTACTATTCTGTGGGAAAAATGGTATAACATTCCGTTGAAAACCAGTGTTAAGAATCTGTGCAGACGTCAAATAGTGCTCGTATGTATCTTGTCAGCATTGATGCTATTGGTAATGGGTGGGGCACTCGTGTGATCCATAAGCCCAACTATGGCTCCACACTTAGGTTGGATCCCACGTTACCTTTCAACATAAAAGATATACACTCACGTCATTCAATATTTGGTTTACTTCAGTATAGGTATAGGTGCGTGCATGAACGACGTTTTATGATAATCCTTTAGAAACATTAGTCCTGCTCGATCTGTTTAGAATCTGTATTTCCTTAAGAACAATTTAAGTCATTTTTCTAGCGATGGTTTTATGCATGTTTCTAGTTGTGTTAATTGACTCTCCTGAGTGACTTGTGTGCTTTAGTTCCGGTAATTAGGAAATGAACCAGCAGGATCGTCAGTAGGGATGAGGTAATAAAAGGATAAGTCGATCAGGAGAACGCAGTGAGTTGAAACGTAGGTTAGTTATTGGATGTGAGCAGATGAACAAATCACTCGCGATCATTTCGTCCCTTCTAAAGCTGCCCAGGTAGCCGGTTGTTGAAGAGACTGTGAAGTGGAAAGGCCAAGGAAAAGCTCTGTTGAACAGAGATACGGCAGACGTTCTGTACTGACGGTATTTAATTCATTTGGGAAATTGTCAGTAAATGTTTAATAACTGGACATACATAAGATATTTACTCACATGCAGTGCAATTATTTAAGGTAAATTGCAGTGAACGGCTGGAAATACGGTAAGAATTTTCATAAAGTTTATGAGGGTGTAACTACATAATGTGAACGCTGAATACAAAGAAATTTTTGGACAATGAAAGTGTTTTAAGAATGAAGATTTTGGATTAAGAATAATTGGAATAGCTTTGATATAACATTTGTCATATAAACATTTATGTCGCTCAGTGATTAATAATTTTTCCTACCAGCCTATGTTTAAAATCAATAGACTTATTAACTACTTTTCTTAGATCCTTAAAACTTCATGCTCGCATTTATGACATTTTTATTTAAAAAGCAGGCTTAACTCAAATGATTTCAGTCTTAGTTATTTATACTATAAATAAATGACTCTGTGAGTCAAAATTAAGGTAATTTTTTAATAACTAATACGGGTATATTTTTCTTCCTAGTGAAAGTAAGCTGGTGCCTGTAGGCTACTTTTCTCCAAATGGTAGCTGAAATACAAAGACTTCACACTTCCAGCTGAAATTGCTTTTTTTATTAAAATAATCAAGTCAAAAAATTAGATTCTTGGGAAATTCAGTTTAAAGGTACATTTCATCGGTTACGCACCTGTGTTGTAGTTCAAACCCTCCAGTTGTATAATATTCTTGGTTTGTGGGTACCTCATCTTCTCTCCTCCTTTTCTTGCTCTTCGTTTCTATTCTGGCCTCTTTAGTTGCCTCAAGAACCCATTTTTTGCCCTCGGCCACTCTCAGGGGATCAATTGGCATCAGTGCTAACTGTCCAATCATTAAAGCAAATTACTGTATCTAACACATCTAATCTCAAGGTACTGAAATCAGCAATCACAGTTTTAGGCAGGCGTTGACATATCACATGGTTTAAACAGTCATTATCAATTTGTGTCTTTCCATGTAAGCATTATGACAATAGTTTCGTGTCACTTAGGTCCCTGTATATGGGCTTAGTTGCTTCCAATACCTCAAATGGCAGGGAGTGATGGTGTACATAAGTCTCCCCATTTGCTATTGCTTTTATGTAACGACACCATGTGTGTACACCACTGTCACAAAGACCAAGCTGTGGATGGTCACCCGTAGAAGCTTTATGGAAACAGGTAGCCCATACTGCTTTCTTTATAGCCTCAATATTCTCTCGTTTCCTTCTTATGGCTAAGATAGAATGGAGCGGCACTTTGTCACGTCTTCCTTAGTAAGACGACCCCACCAACAATTTGTTTGCCATCACTGATGCTTTTCTCCTTCATATCTTTTGTTAGGTTACGTAAACGTGTGCCAATCCTCTTTCCGACATGACCAAAAGACAGTAAGATATCAATTGTGGCAGTTCTTCCTTAAGGCATATTTTCCAACACATTTGCAACCATCTGGGCTCTGCGTCTCCAAGGTACTTCACATACCGGCACACATTTAAATAGGATTTTTAAAATTTTAGCATATCTGAATCGATTCATTTAACTACCATTTTGTGCACAAAATACTAAAAATTCATCGAAGACAAAAAAAAATTGAATTTTTTAACCAGATTCACTGGAAAGTGAACTTAAATCACATAAGTCATTTGTTTTAAATATACGTAGATTAAATATAAGTTTTTAAAATGGTAAACCAAACTCAACATGTATTTTTTTTTAAATTGTCAATAGGTACTTAAATTTGTGTTCATGGAAACCGAGAAAACTTAACACTGAATACCTCTGACTCGCCTCAGTCCAATTGCTGCACGAAATATGTAGATGTTACTGTGGAATTTCACAATAAGATAAATTTAAAAACTATGATTTCTCTCTGGTTTTGAAATAAGTTTCGGTTAAATAAAGTTTGTAATTAAGATGCATAACAATTTTTGAAAAATTAATGATTATTTAACAAAGTACAAAATAAACATTATTAAGCACCTTACTACGGCATATAAGCCGTGTTAATGATGCCTATTAACATTTCTAACATCACTTTGTCATGTAAATGTATGTAAATCATGGTAAGTTAAGAAACATGTTAATGCGTTGTCGTTTCAAGAAACGTTAATTTTACCAGATCGGCAACAACATTTGAAGCTGATCTGCATTCCGTAACATATTCAGGGTCATTATCTGTTTCATAGTATTCACATGATCCTCAGATCGTCCCATGAAATTATAAGTCTCGTAGAAATACCGCAGATTTTGATGTATATAAAGAATCTGCATCGAATGCAAATAGAAACCGGTTGTTGACCTACGTTTCGGCGCTGATAACCAAGCCTTGTTCAGAACACACTATAGCTACAAACTGCCTATGGAGTCTTGGTGCAACATTCATTCAGAACCATGCCTCCGTAGGCAGCTTGTGGTTTTAGTGTGTTCCGAAGAAGGAAGAACATTAACACAGAACCGTACCTCTTTGGGCAGTTTGTAGTTTCAGTGTGTTCCGGAGAAGGCGTGGTTACCCGCGTCGAAACCTAGGTCAACATCCGGTTTCTATTTGCAATCGAGGCAGATTGTTTACAATCATCAAGTTATTCACGAATGCTGATGCATGCAATGTTAAACGTTCTCACCGCAGATTTTAATACAAATGGCAGCACTGTTTTCGCACTTACCTCTATTTACGTGTACACATCTTGACAAAGTTTACATTGACGAGAATCTGATATAAGAGATAGAGCTTCTACATCTAGATATATAATGGAACAAGGAACTTTAGAAATTTGAGGAATAGATCATATTGTGATGTACATTGGAGTATAAATAAATAGTGAATGGTGTTTAGATGTGTTATCGTTAAAACGAAGACTAAGCAGGTTAAATAAATGTTGGAATATGAATGGGCATTGAATTGGGAAGCAATTTTTGGTGTACTTAAAATGTCTCTGAAAGGAATTGACTTTTTGGAATACGTTAGGGAAGCAAAAGAAAGAAATTGTTTCATTACTTGCACAAGCCACTTAAATTTAATTATCATGAACGAAATATGCTGCTTAATGCTAAATGTAGTTTTAAATACGATCAGGGGCAAGTATCATAAATATAACGGTTCTAGTGGTTACAGGATCGCAAAATATGCGAATGGGAAACAAAGGTGTAAATGCGAGCCTACTTGGTATGAGGAACTGTATCAGCTGTGATACTGAAAGACTAATCGTTCCGAAGTGAATTGAACTGGAAAGTGTGTGAGGGGGATTTAACGAGTTTTGAAGGGATAAGTAATAGCTGCTCGTGTATTTCTTTAAGAGACTTTCGTTGCTCGTGACCAACTAATGTCATTTTCCGAATAACATCCTCATGTGATCACTACCATTCTTTGCACGTGATACCGAGATTTCTTTTCATCTTTACTATACCACAAAAGGTATTGAGTGCTATATAATATTGTGGGAAGTGGCAGTTATTGTTTGTCATTGTACGATTTAACAGTCTTGTGAGGCTTTACGGTGCATTTACACATGCCAATAAAGGTTCTGAAAACTTCCTGTATGCGCAAATCCACGGCGACCTCACAACATTTGCTGTCTAATATCTAGTAGTGTATAATATACAGTGGGTGGCCACGTATTTAATACCTTTATGGAGAAGGGAGTTTTTAAATCTGCCCTCTGTAGTGGGTCACATAATGATACGTCATGCACACAGTTAGTGCTTGTATGTTGAGTTGCAACATGGAAATTATTTATGACCAGAGGTTACCATGTGATGAGTAAGTCTTTCAATGACTGCCACAGCCATATGGCGTGTGCAGAATGATTTGAACAAACTCTGATGGTATGCCATTGCTATAGTTTTGAATATAGTGTCCTCTTCTATGACGGTCACAGTTTTCTTTGCTTGGCATGAGTGCTTTCAATGTCTAATAGTGTGCAGTCGGAACCTCGTTTGTTCCTTGTTCTTGCCGCCAATACATACCCTGTTGTATTTGAGCACGTCCGGTTACTATTCTGTGGGGAAAATGGTATAACATTCCGTTGAAAACCAGTGTTAAGTATCTGTGCAGACGTCAAATAGTGCTCGTATGTATCTTGTCAGCATTGATGCTATTGATAATGGGTAGGGCACTCGTGTGATCCATAACCCCTACACTGGCCCCACACTTCGGTGGTATCGCACATTACCTTGCAACATAACAGATATGCATTTACGTCATTCAAAATTTGGGAAGCTTCAGTATAGGTTTAGGTCCGTACACGAACGAAGTTTTATTACAACTTTTTAGAATCATTAGTCGTGTCCAATCAAATTTACTTCGTGTATTCCGTTAAGAACCATTAATGTCATTTTCCTAGAATATTTCTAGCGATGGTTGTATGCAAGCTTCTGAGTTTGTTAATGTTATCGGTGATTCCAAGGGTCAAATCGCCTTTTAACGTATATTAACTTTTCCTGTTCTGAGTGATTTATGTGCCTTAGTCTCGCGAGCCAGCAAATGAACCAGCAGGATCGTCAGTAGGGATGAGGTAATAGAAGGATAAGTCGATCAGGAGAGCGCAGTGAGTGCGGTGTAGCTCGCTGTCCAGATTTTCAGAGCGTGCGCTTCTGGATGAGTCATCGAATATATTGCTTATCCCTACTTATACGGCCCGAGGAGATAGCGAATGTAAAATTAGAGAGATTCGAGCGGTCACGGACGCTTTCCGGCTGTCATTTGTCCCGCGAACCATACGCGACGGGAACAGGAAAGGGAGATAATGACAGCGGCACGTGAAGTGCCCTCCGGCTCACACCTTTGGGTGTCTTGCGGAGTATAAAAGTAGATGTAGATGTAGATGTTGTGTTGCAACATAGAAATTATTTATGAACAGCGGTCACCAAGTGATGAGTAAATAGCGCAATGAATGTCATATACATAAGGTGTGTGCAGAATGAATTGAACTAACTCTGATGGTACGCCATTGCTACAGTTTTGCATATAGTGAACGCTTCTGTGTGGTGAAGGATGCCTTTGCTCGGAATGAGCGCTTTCAATATCTGATAGCGTGTTGTCGGAACCTCGTCTGTCCCTTGCACTTGCTGTCAATAGTTATCCTGTTTTATTTGAGGACGAAAAGCCACTATACTGCGGGTAGAATGGTACTACATTCCGTTGATAATCAGCGATAAGCATCTGTGCAGACGTCAAATAGTGCTCGTATGTATCTTGTCAGCATTGATGTTATTGGTAATGGGTGGGGCACTCGTCTGATCCATAAGCCCAACTATGGCTCCACACTCAGGTGGGATCCCACGTTACCTTTCAACATAATAGATATACACTCACGTCATTCAATATTTGTTTTACTTTAGTATAGATATAGGTGCGTGCATGAACGACGTTTTATTATTATCCTTTAGAAACATTAGTCCTGCTCGATCTGATTAGAATCGGTATTTCCTTAAGAACAATTAAAGTCATTTTTCTAGCGATGGTTTTATGCATGTTTCTAGTTGTGTTAATTGTCTCTCCTGAGTGACTTGTGTGCTTTAGTCCCGATAATTAGGAAATGAACCAGCAGGATCGTCCGTAGGGATGAGGTAATAGAAGGATAAGTCGATCAGGAGAACGCAGTGAGCTGGAACATAGGTTAGTTATTGGATATGAGCAGATTAACAAATCACTCGCGATGATTTTGTCCCTTCTAAAGCTGCCCAGGTAGCCCGCTGTTGAAGAGACTGTGAAGTGGAAAGGCCAAGGAAAAGCTCTGTTGAACAGAGATACTGCAGACGTCCTGTACTGACGGTATTTGATTCTTTTGGGAAATTGTCAGTAATTGTTTAATAACTGAACATACATAAAATATTTACTCACATGCAGTGCAATTATTTAAGGTAACTTGCAGTGAACGGCTGGAAAACAGTAAGAATTTTCATAAAGTTTATGAGCGTCTAACTACATTATGTGAACTCTGAATACAAAGAAAGTTTTGGACAATGAAAGTGTTTTAAGAATGAAGATTTTGGATTAAGAGTAATTGGAATAGCTTTGATATAACATTTGTCGTATAAACAATTATGTCGCTCAGTGATTAATAATTTTTCCTACCAGTCTATGTTTAAAATCAATAGACTTATTAACTACTTTTCTTAGATGCCTAAAACTTTATGCTCGCATTTATGACATTTTTATTTAAAAAGCAGACTTAACTCAAATGATTTCAGTCGATAGTTATTTATACTATAAATAAATGACTCTGTGAGTAAAAATTAAGGTAATTTTTTAATAACTAATAAGGGTATATTTTTCTTCCTAGTTAAAGTAAGCTGGTGCCTGTAGGCTACTTTTCTTCAAATGGTAGCTGAAATGCAAAAAATAAAATGACACACCTCGAGCTGAAATAGCTTTTTTTATTAAAATAATCAAGTCAAAAAATTAGATTCTTGGGAAATTCAGTTTAAAGATACATTTCATCGGTTACGCACCTATGTTGTAGTTCAAACCCTCCAGTTGCATAATATTCTTGGTTTGTGGGTACCTCATCTTCTCTCCTCCTTTTCTTGCTCCTCGTTTCTATTCTGGCCTCCTTAGTAGCCTCAAGAACCCATTTTTCGCCCTCGGCCACTCTCAAGGGATCAATTGGCATCAGTGCTAGCTGCCCAAACATTAAAGCAAATTACTGCATCTAACACATCTAATCTGAAGGTACTGAAATCAACAATTACAGTTTTAGGCAGGCGTTCCCATATCACATGGTTTAAACAGTCATTAACATTATGTGTCTTTCCATGTAAGCACTATGACAATAGTTTCGTGTCACTTAGGTCCCTGTATATGGGCTTAGTTGCTTCCAGTACCTCAAATGGCAGGGAGTGATGGTGTGCATAAGTCTCCCCATTTGCTATTGCTTTTATGTAACGACACCATGTGTGTACACCACTGTCACAAAGACCAAGCTGTGGATGGTCACCCGTAGAAGCTTTATGGAAACAGGTAGCCCATACTGCTTTCTTAATAGCCTCAATATTCTCTCGTTTCCTTCTTATGGCTAAGATAGAATGGAGCGGCACTTTGTCACGTCTTCCTTAGTAAGACGACCCCACCAACAATTTGTTTGCCATCACTGATGCTTTTCTCCTTCATATCTTTTGTTAGGTTACGTAAACGTGTGCCTATCCTCTTTCCGACATGACCAAAAGACAGTAAGATATCAATTGTGGCAGTTCTTCCTTAAGGCATATTTTCCAACACATTTGCAACCATCTGGGCTCTGCGTCTCCAAGGTACTTCACATACCGGCACACATTTAAATAGGATTTTTAAATTTTTTGCATATCTGAATCGATTCATTTAACTACCATTTTGTGCACAAAATACTAAAACTTCATCGAAGACAAAAAAAAATTGAATTTTTTAACCAGATTCACTGGAAAGTGAACTTAAATCACATAAGTCATTTGTTTTAAATATACGTAGATTAAATATAAGTTTTTAAAATGGTAAACCTAACTCAACATGTATTTTTTTTTAAATTGTCAATAGGTACTTAAATTTGTGTTCATGGAAACCGAGAACACTTAACACTGAATACCTCTGACTCGCCTCAGTCCAATTGCTGCACGAAATATGTAGATGTTACTGTGGAATTTCACAATAAGATAAATTTAAAAACTATGATTTCTCTCTGGTTTTGAAATAAGTTTCGGTTAAATAAAGTTTGTAATTAAGATACATAACAATTTTTGAAAAATTAATGATTATTTACCAAAGTACAAAATAAACATTATTAAGCACCTTACTACGGCATATAAGCCGAGTTAATGATGCGTATTAACATTTCTAACATCACTTTGTCATGTAAATGTATGTAAATTATGGTAAGTTAAGAAACATGTTAATGCATTGTCGTTTCAAGAAACGTTAATTTTACCAGATCGGCAATAACATTTGAAGCTGATCTGCGTTCCGTAACATATTCAGGGTCATTATCTGTTTCATAGTATTCACATGATCCTCAGATTGTATAGATCATCCCATGAAATTATAAGTCTCGTACAAATACCGCAGATTTTGATGTATATAAAGAATCTGCATCGAATGCAAATAGAAACCGGTTGTTGACCTACGTTTCGGCGCTGATAACCAAGCCTTGTTCAGAACACACTATAGCTACAAACTGCCTATGGAGTCTTGGTGCAACATTAATTCAGAACCATGTCTCCGTAGGCAGCTTGTGGTTTTAGTGTGTTCCGAAGAAGGAAGAACATTAACACAGAACCGTACCTCTTTCGGCAGTTTGTAGTTTTAGTGTGTCCCGGAGAAGGCGTGGTTACCCGCGTCGAAACCTAGGTCAACATCCGGTTTCTATTTGCAATCGAGGCAGATTGTTTACAATCAACAAGTTATTCACGAATGCTGATGCATGCAATGTTAAAAGTTCTCACCGCAGATTTTAATACAAATGGCAGCACTGTTTTCGCACTTACATCTATTTACGTGTACACATCTTGACAAAGTTTACATTGACGAGAATCTGATATAAGAGATAGAGCTTCTACATCTAGATGTATAATGGAACAAGGAACTTTAGAAATTTGAGGAATAGATCATATTGTGATGTACATTGGAGTATAAATAAATAGTGAATGGTGTTTAGATGTGTTATCGTTAAAACGAAGACTAAGCAGGTTAAATAAATGTTGGAATATGAATGGGCATTGAAATGGGAAGCAATTTTTGGTGTACTTAAAATGTCTCTGAAAGGAATTGACTTTTTGGAATACGTTAGGGAAGCAAAAGAAAGAAATTGTTTCATTACTTGCGCAAGCCTCTTATATTTAATTATCATGAATGAAATATGCTGCTTAATGCTAAATGTAGTTTTAAATACGATCAGGGGCAAGTATCATAAATATAACGGTTCTAGTGGTTACAGGATCGCTAAATAAGCGAATGGGAAACAAAGGTGTAAATGCCAGCCTACTTGGTATGAGGAACTGTATTAGCTGTGATACTGAAAGACTAATCGTTCCGAAGTGAATTGAACTGGAAAGTGTGTGAGGGGGATTTAACGAGTTTTGAAGGTATAAGTAATAGCTGCTCGTGTATTTCTTTAAGAGACTTTCGTTGCTCGTGACCAACTAACGACATTCTCCGAATAACATCCTCATGTGATCACTACCATTCTTTGCACGTGATACCGAGATTTCTTTTCATCTTTACTATACCACAAAAGGTATTGAGTGCTATATAATATTGTGGGAAGTGGCAGTTATTGTTTGTCATTATACGATTTAACAGTCCTGTGAGGCCTTACGGTGCATTTACACGTGCCAATAAAGGTTCTGAAAACTTCCTGCATACGCAAATCCACGGCGACCTCACAACATTTGCTGTCTAATATCTAGTAGTGTATAATATACAGTGGGTGGCCACGTATTTAATACCTTTATGGAGAAGGGAGTTTTTAAATCTGCCCTCTGTAGTGGGTCACATAATGATACGTCATGCACACAGTTAGTGCTTGTATGTTGAGTTGCAACATGGAAATTATTTATGACCAGAGGTTACCATGTGATGAGTAAGTCTTTCAATGACTGCCACAGCCATATGGCGTGTGCGGAATGATTTGAACAAGCTCTGATGGTATGCCATTGCTATAGTTTTGAATATAGTGTCCTCTTCTATGACGGTCACAGTTTTCTTTTCTTGGCATGAGTGCTTTCAATGTCTAATAGTGTGCTTTCGGAACCTCGTTTGTTCCTTGTTCTTGCCGCCAATACATACCCTGTTGTATTTGAGCACGTCCGGTTGCTATTCTGTGGGAAAAATGGTATAACATTCCGTTGAAAACCAGTGTTAAGAATCTGTGCAGACGTCAAATAGTGCTCGTATGTATCTTGTCAGCATTGATGCTATTGGTAATGGGTGGGGCAATCGTGTGATCCATAAGCCCAACTATGGCTCCACACTTAGGTGGGATCCCACGTTACCTTTCAACATAAATGATATACACTCACGTCATTCAATATTTGGTTTACTTCAGTATAGGTATAGGTGCGTGCATGAACGACGTTTTATGATAATCCTTTAGAAACATTAGTCCTGCTCGATCTGTTTAGAATCTGTATTTCCTTAAGAACAATTTAAGTCATTTTTCTAGCGATGGTTTTATGCATGTTTCTAGTTGTGTTAATTGACTCTCCTGAGTGACTTGTGTGCTTTAGTTCCGGTAATTAGGAGATGAACCAGCAGGATCGTCAGTAGGGATGAGGTAATAAAAGGATAAGTCGATCAGGAGAACGCAGTGAGTTGAAACGTAGGTTAGTTATTGGATGTGAGCAGATGAACAAATCACTCGCGATCATTTCGTCCCTTCTAAAGCTGCCCAGGTAGCCGGTTGTTGAAGAGACTGTGAAGTGGAAAGGCCAAGGAAAAGCTCTGTTGAACAGAGATACGGCAGACGTTCTGTACTGACGGTATTTAATTCATTTGGGAAATTGTCAGTAAATGTTTAATAACTGGACATACATAAGATATTTACTCACATGCAGTGCAATTATTTAAGGTAAATTGCAGTGAACGGCTGGAAATACGGTAAGAATTTTCATAAAGTTTATGAGGGTGTAACTACATAATGTGAACGCTGAATACAAAGAAATTTTTGGACAATGAAAGTGTTTTAAGAATGAAGATTTTGGATTAAGAATAATTGGAATAGCTTTGATATAACATTTGTCATATAAACATTTATGTCGCTCAGTGATTAATAATTTTTCCTACCAGCCTATGTTTAAAATCAATAGACTTATTAACTACTTTTCTTAGATCCTTAAAACTTCATGCTCGCATTTATGACATTTTTATTTAAAAAGCAGGCTTAACTCAAATGATTTCAGTCTTAGTTATTTATACTATAAATAAATGACTCTGTGAGTCAAAATTAAGGTAATTTTTTAATAACTAATAAGGGTATATTTTTCTTCCTAGTGAAAGTAAGCTGGTGCCTGTAGGCTACTTTTCTCCAAATGGTAGCTGAAATACAAAGAATAAAATGTCACACTTCCAGCTGAAATTGCTTTTTTTATTAAAATAATCAAGTCAAAAAACTAGATTCTTGGGAAATTCAGTTTAAAGGTACATTTCATCGGTTACGCACCTGTGTTGTAGTTCAAACCCTCCAGTTGTATAATATTCTTGGTTTGTGGGTACCTCATCTTCTCTCCTCCTTTTCTTGCTCTTCGTTTCTATTCTGGCCTCTTTAGTTGCCTCAAGAACCCATTTTTTGCCCTCGGCCACTCTCAGGGGATCAATTGGCATCAGTGCTAACTGTCCAATCATTAAAGCAAATTACTGTATCTAACACATCTAATCTCAAGGTACTGAAATCAGCAATCACAGTTTTAGGCAGGCGTTGACATATCACATGGTTTAAACAGTCATTATCAATTTGTGTCTTTCCATGTAAGCATTATGACAATAGTTTCGTGTCACTTAGGTCCCTGTATTTGGGCTTAGTTGCTTCCAATACCTCAAATGGCAGGGAGTGATGGTGTACATAAGTCTCCCCATTTGCTATTGCTTTTATGTAACGACACCATGTGTGTACACCACTGTCACAAAGACCAAGCTGTGGATGGTCACCCGTAGAAGCTTTATGGAAACAGGTAGCCCATACTGCTTTCTATATAGCCTCAATATTCTCTCGTTTCCTTCTTATGGCTAAGATAGAATGGAGCGGCACTTTGTCACGTCTTCCTTAGTAAGACGACCCCACCAACAATTTGTTTGCCATCACTGATGCTTTTCTCCTTCATATCTTTTGTTAGGTTACGTAAACGTGTGCCTATCCTCTTTCCGACATGACCAAAAGACAGTAAGATATCAATTGTGGCAGTTCTTCCTTAAGGCATATTTTCCAACACATTTGCAACCATCTGGGCTCTGCGTCTCCAAGGTACTTCACATACCGGCACACATTTAAATAGGATTTTTAAATTTTTTGCATATCTGAATCGATTCATTTAACTACCATTTTGTGCACAAAATACTAAAACTTCATCGAAGACAAAAAAAAATTGAATTTTTTAACCAGATTCACTGGAAAGTGAACTTAAATCACATAAGTCATTTGTTTTAAATATACGTAGATTAAATATAAGTTTTTAAAATGGTAAACCAAACTCAACATGTATTTTTTTTTTAAATTGTCAATAGGTACTTAAATTTGTGTTCATGGAAACCGAGAAAACTTAACACTGAATACCTCTGACTCGCCTCAGTCCAATTGCTGCACGAAATATGTAGATGTTACTGTGGAATTTCACAATAAGATAAATTTAAAAACTATGATTTCTCTCTGGTTTTGAAATAAGTTTCGGTTAAATAAAGTTTGTAATTAAGATGCATAACAATTTTTGAAAAATTAATGATTATTTAACAAAGTACAAAATAAACATTATTAAGCACCTTACTACGGCATATAAGCCGTGTTAATGATGCCTATTAACATTTCTAACATCACTTTGTCATGTAAATGTATGTAAATCATGGTAAGTTAAGAAACATGTTAATGCATTGTCGTTTCAAGAAACGTTAATTTTACCAGATCGGCAACAACATTTGAAGCTGATCTGCATTCCGTAACATATTCAGGGTCATTATCTGTTTCATAGTATTCACATGATCCTCAGATTGTATAGATCGTCCCATGAAATTATAAGTCTCGTACAAATACCGCAGATTTTGATGTATATAAAGAATCTGCATCGAATGCAAATAGAAACCGGTTGTTGACCTACGTTTCGGCGCTGATAACCAAGCCTTGTTCAGAACACACTATAGCTACAAACTGCCTATGGAGTCTTGGTGCAACATTCATTCAGAACCATGCCTCCGTAGGCAGCTTGTGGTTTTAGTGTGTTCCGAAGAAGGAAGAACATTAACACAGAACCGTACCTCTTTGGGCAGTTTGTAGTTTTAGTGTGTTCCGGAGAAGGCGTGGTTACCCGCGTCGAAACCTAGGTCAACATCCGGTTTCTATTTGCAATCGAGGCAGATTGTTTACAATCATCAAGTTATTCACGAATGCTGATGCATGCAATGTTAAACGTTCTCACCGCAGATTTTAATACAAATGGCAGCACTGTTTTCGCACTTACCTCTATTTACGTGTACACATCTTGACAAAGTTTACATTGACGAGAATCTGATATAAGAGATAGAGCTTCTACATCTAGATATATAATGGAACAAGGAACTTTAGAAATTTGAGGAATAGATCATATTGTGATGTACATTGGAGTATAAATAAATAGTGAATGGTGTTTAGATGTGTTATCGTTAAAACGAAGACTAAGCAGGTTAAATAAATGTTGGAATATGAATGGGCATTGAAATGGGAAGCAATTTTTGGTGTACTTAAAATGTCTCTGAAAGGAATTGACTTTTTGGAATACGTTAGGGAAGCAAAAGAAAGAAATTGTTTCATTACTTGCACAAGCCACTTAAATTTAATTATCATGAACGAAATATGCTGCTTAATGCTAAATGTAGTTTTAAATACGATCAGGGGCAAGTATCATAAATATAACGGTTCTAGTGGTTACAGGATCGCAAAATAAGCGAATGGGAAACAAAGGTGTAAATGCGAGCCTACTTGGTATGAGGAACTGTATCAGCTGTGATACTGAAAGACTAATCGTTCCGAAGTGAATTGAACTGGAAAGTGTGTGAGGGGGATTTAACGAGTTTTGAAGGGATAAGTAATAGCTGCTCGTGTATTTCTTTAAGAGACTTTCGTTGCTCGTGACCAACTAATGTCATTTTCCGAATAACATCCTCATGTGATCACTACCATTCTTTGCACGTGATACCGAGATTTCTTTTCATCTTTACTATACCACAAAAGGTATTGAGTGCTATATAATATTGTGGGAAGTGGCAGTTATTGTTTGTCATTGTACGATTTAACAGTCTTGTGAGGCTTTACGGTGCATTTACACATGCCAATAAAGGTTCTGAAAACTTCCTGTATGCGCAAATCCACGGCGACCTCACAACATTTGCTGTCTAATATCTAGTAGTGTATAATATACAGTGGGTGGCCACGTATTTAATACCTTTATGGAGAAGGGAGTTTTTAAATCTGCCCTCTGTAGTGGGTCACATAATGATACGTCATGCACACAGTTAGTGCGTGTATGTTGAGTTGCAACATGGAAATTATTTATGACCAGAGGTTACCATGTGATGAGTAAGTCTTTCAATGACTGCCACAGCCATATGGCGTGTGCAGAATGATTTGAACAAACTCTGATGGTATGCCATTGCTATAGTTTTGAATATAGTGTCCTCTTCTATGACGGTCACAGTTTTCTTTGCTTGGCATGAGTGCTTTCAATGTCTAATAGTGTGCAGTCGGAACCTCGTTTGTTCCTTGTTCTTGCCGCCAATACATACCCTGTTGTATTTGAGCACGTCCGGTTACTATTCTGTGGGGAAAATGGTATAACATTCCGTTGAAAACCAGTGTTAAGTATCTGTGCAGACGTCAAATAGTGCTCGTATGTATCTTGTCAGCATTGATGCTATTGGTAATGGGTGGGGCACTCGTCTGATCCATAAGCCCAACTATGGCTCCACACTCAGGTGGGATCCCACGTTACCTTTCAACATAATAGATATACACTCACGTCATTCAATATTTGTTTTACTTTAGTATAGATATAGGTGCGTGCATGAACGACGTTTTATTATTTTCCTTTAGAAACATTAGTCCTGCTCGATCTGATTAGAATCGGTATTTCCTTAAGAACAATTAAAGTCTTTTTTCTAGCGATGGTTTTATGCATGTTTCTAGTTGTGTTAATTGTCTCTCCTGAGTGACTTGTGTGCTTTAGTCCCGATAATTAGGAAATGAACCAGCAGGATCGTCCGTAGGGATGAGGTAATAGAAGGATAAGTCGATCAGGAGAACGCAGTGAGCTGGAACATAGGTTAGTTATTGGATATGAGCAGATTAACAAATCACTCGCGATGATTTCGTCCCTTCTAAAGCTGCCCAGGTAGCCCGCTGTTGAAGAGACTGTGAAGTGGAAAGGCCAAGGAAAAGCTCTGTTGAACAGAGATACTGCAGACGTCCTGTACTGACGGTATTTGATTCTTTTGGGAAATTGTCAGTAATTGTTTAATAACTGAACATACATAAAATATTTACTCACATGCAGTGCAATTATTTAAGGTAACTTGCAGTGAACGGCTGGAAAACAGTAAGAATTTTCATAAAGTTTATGAGCGTCTAACTACATTATGTGAACTCTGAATACAAAGAAAGTTTTGGACAATGAAAGTGTTTTAAGAATGAAGATTTTGGATTAAGAGTAATTGGAATAGCTTTGATATAACATTTGTCGTATAAACAATTATGTCGCTCAGTGATTAATAATTTTTCCTACCAGTCTATGTTTAAAATCAATAGACTTATTAACTACTTTTCTTAGATGCCTAAAACTTTATGCTCGCATTTATGACATTTTTATTTAAAAAGCAGACTTAACTCAAATGATTTCAGTCGATAGTTATTTATACTATAAATAAATGACTCTGTGAGTAAAAATTAAGGTAATTTTTTAATAACTAATAAGGGTATATTTTTCTTCCTAGTTAAAGTAAGCTGGTGCCTGTAGGCTACTTTTCTTCAAATGGTAGCTGAAATGCAAAAAATAAAATGACACACCTCGAGCTGAAATAGCTTTTTTTATTAAAATAATCAAGTCAAAAAATTAGATTCTTGGGAAATTCAGTTTAAAGATACATTTCATCGGTTACGCACCTATGTTGTAGTTCAAACCCTCCAGTTGCATAATATTCTTGGTTTGTGGGTACCTCATCTTCTCTCCTCCTTTTCTTGCTCCTCGTTTCTATTCTGGCCTCCTTAGTAGCCTCAAGAACCCATTTTTCGCCCTCGGCCACTCTCAAGGGATCAATTGGCATCAGTGCTAGCTGCCCAAACATTAAAGCAAATTACTGCATCTAACACATCTAATCTGAAGGTACTGAAATCAACAATTACAGTTTTAGGCAGGCGTTCCCATATCACATGGTTTAAACAGTCATTAACATTATGTGTCTTTCCATGTAAGCACTATGACAATAGTTTCGTGTCACTTAGGTCCCTGTATATGGGCTTAGTTGCTTCCAGTACCTCAAATGGCAGGGAGTGATGGTGTGCATAAGTCTCCCCATTTGCTATTGCTTTTATGTAACGACACCATGTGTGTACACCACTGTCACAAAGACCAAGCTGTGGATGGTCACCCGTAGAAGCTTTATGGAAACAGGTAGCCCATACTGCTTTCTTAATAGCCTCAATATTCTCTCGTTTCCTTCTTATGGCTAAGATAGAATGGAGCGGCACTTTGTCACGTCTTCCTTAGTAAGACGACCCCACCAACAATTTGTTTGCCATCACTGATGCTTTTCTCCTTCATATCTTTTGTTAGGTTACGTAAACGTGTGCCTATCCTCTTTCCGACATGACCAAAAGACAGTAAGATATCAATTGTGGCAGTTCTTCCTTAAGGCATATTTTCCAACACATTTGCAACCATCTGGGCTCTGCGTCTCCAAGGTACTTCACATACCGGCACACATTTAAATAGGATTTTTAAATTTTTTGCATATCTGAATCGATTCATTTAACTACCATTTTGTGCACAAAATACTAAAACTTCATCGAAGACAAAAAAAAATTGAATTTTTTAACCAGATTCACTGGAAAGTGAACTTAAATCACATAAGTCATTTGTTTTAAATATACGTAGATTAAATATAAGTTTTTAAAATGGTAAACCTAACTCAACATGTATTTTTTTTTAAATTGTCAATAGGTACTTAAATTTGTGTTCATGGAAACCGAGAACACTTAACACTGAATACCTCTGACTCGCCTCAGTCCAATTGCTGCACGAAATATGTAGATGTTACTGTGGAATTTCACAATAAGATAAATTTAAAAACTATGATTTCTCTCTGGTTTTGAAATAAGTTTCGGTTAAATAAAGTTTGTAATTAAGATACATAACAATTTTTGAAAAATTAATGATTATTTACCAAAGTACAAAATAAACATTATTAAGCACCTTACTACGGCATATAAGCTGAGTTAATGATGCCTATTAACATTTCTAACATCACTTTGTCATGTAAATGTATGTAAATTATGGTAAGTTAAGAAACATGTTAATGCATTGTCGTTTCAAGAAACGTTAATTTTACCAGATCGGCAATAACATTTGAAGCTGATCTGCGTTCCGTAACATATTCAGGGTCATTATCTGTTTCATAGTATTCACATGATCCTCAGATTGTATAGATCATCCCATGAAATTATAAGTCTCGTACAAATACCGCAGATTTTGATGTATATAAAGAATCTGCATCGAATGCAAATAGAAACCGGTTGTTGACCTACGTTTCGGCGCTGATAACCAAGCCTTGTTCAGAACACACTATAGCTACAAACTGCCTATGGAGTCTTGGTGCAACATTCATTCAGAACCATGCCTCCGTAGGCAGCTTGTGGTTTTAGTGTGTTCCGAAGAAGGAAGAACATTAACACAGAACTGTACCTCTTTCGGCAGTTTGTAGTTTTAGTGTGTTCCGGAGAAGGCGTGGTTACCCGCGTCGAAACCTAGGTCAACATCCGGTTTCTATTTGCAATCGAGGCAGATTGTTTACAATCATCAAGTTATTCACGAATGCTGATGCATGCAATGTTAAACGTTCTCACCGCAGATTTTAATACAAATGGCAGCACTGTTTTCGCACTTACCTCTATTTACGTGTACACATCTTGACAAAGTTTACATTGACGAGAATCTGATATAAGAGATAGAGCTTCTACATCTAGATATATAATGGAACAAGGAACTTTAGAAATTTGAGGAATAGATCATATTGTGATGTACATTGGAGTATAAATAAATAGTGAATGGTGTTTAGATGTGTTATCGTTAAAACGAAGACTAAGCAGGTTAAATAAATGTTGGAATATGAATGGGCATTGAATTGGGAAGCAATTTTTGGTGTACTTAAAATGTCTCTGAAAGGAATTGACTTTTTGGAATACGTTAGGGAAGCAAAAGAAAGAAATTGTTTCATTACTTGCACAAGCCACTTAAATTTAATTATCATGAACGAAATATGCTGCTTAATGCTAAATGTAGTTTTAAATACGATCAGGGGCAAGTATCATAAATATAACGGTTCTAGTGGTTACAGGATCGCAAAATATGCGAATGGGAAACAAAGGTGTAAATGCGAGCCTACTTGGTATGAGGAACTGTATCAGCTGTGATACTAAAAGACTAATCGTTCCGAAGTGAATTGAACTGGAAAGTGTGTGAGGGGGATTTAACGAGTTTTGAAGGGATAAGTAATAGCTGCTCGTGTATTTCTTTAAGAGACTTTCGTTGCTCGTGACCAACTAATGTCATTTTCCGAATAACATCCTCATGTGATCACTACCATTCTTTGCACGTGATACCGAGATTTCTTTTCATCTTTACTATACCACAAAAGGTATTGAGTGCTATATAATATTGTGGGAAGTGGCAGTTATTGTTTGTCATTGTACCATTTAACAGTCTTGTGAGGCTTTAGGGTGCATTTACACATGCCAATAAAGGTTCTGAAAACTTCCTGTATGCGCAAATCCACGGCGACCTCACAACATTTGCTGTCTAATATCTAGTAGTGTATAATATACAGTGGGTGGCCACGTATTTAATACCTTTATGGAGAAGGGAGTTTTTAAATCTGCCCTCTGTAGTGGGTCACATAATGATACGTCATGCACACAGTTAGTGCGTGTATGTTGAGTTGCAACATGGAAATTATTTATGACCAGAGGTTACCATGTGATGAGTAAGTCTTTCAATGACTGCCACAGCCATATGGCGTGTGCAGAATGATTTGAACAAACTCTGATGGTATGCCATTGCTATAGTTTTGAATATAGTGTCCTCTTCTATGACGGTCACAGTTTTCTTTGCTTGGCATGAGTGCTTTCAATGTCTAATAGTGTGCAGTCGGAACCTCGTTTGTTCCTTGTTCTTGCCGCCAATACATACCCTGTTGTATTTGAGCACGTCCGGTTACTATTCTGTGGGGAAAATGGTATAACATTCCGTTGAAAACCAGTGTTAAGTATCTGTGCAGACGTCAAATAGTGCTCGTATGTATCTTGTCAGCATTGATGCTATTGATAATGGGTAGGGCACTCGTGTGATCCATAACCCCTACACTGGCCCCACACTTCGGTGGTATCGCACATTACCTTGCAACATAACAGATATGCATTTACGTCATTCAAAATTTGGGAAGCTTCAGTATAGGTTTAGGTCCGTACACGAACGAAGTTTTATTACAACTTTTTAGAATCATTAGTCGTGTCCAATCAAATTTACTTCGTGTATTCCGTTAAGAACCATTAATGTCATTTTCCTAGAATATTTCTAGCGATGGTTGTATGCAAGCTTCTGAGTTTGTTAATGTTATCGGTGATTCCAAGGGTCAAATCGCCTTTTAACGTATATTAACTTTTCCTGTTCTGAGTGATTTATGTGCCTTAGTCTCGCGAGCCAGCAAATGAACCAGCAGGATCGTCAGTAGGGATGAGGTAATAGAAGGATAAGTCGATCAGGAGAGCGCAGTGAGTGCGGTGTAGCTCGCTGTCCAGATTTTCAGAGCGTGCGCTTCTGGATGAGTCATCGAATATATTGCTTATCCCTACTTATACGGCCCGAGGAGATAGCGAATGTAAAATTAGAGAGATTCGAGCGGTCACGGACGCTTTCCGGCTGTCATTTGTCCCGCGAACCATACGCGACGGGAACAGGAAAGGGAGGTAATGACAGCGGCACGTGAAGTGCCCTCCGGCTCACACCTTTGGGTGTCTTGCGGAGTATAAAAGTAGATGTAGATGTAGATGTTGTGTTGCAACATAGAAATTATTTATGAACAGCGGTCACCAAGTGATGAGTAAATAGCGCAATGAATGTCATATACATAAGGTGTGTGCAGAATGAATTGAACTAACTCTGATGGTATGCCATTGCTACAGTTTTGCATATAGTGAACGCTTCTGTGTGGTGAAGGATGCCTTTGCTCGGAATGAGCGCTTTCAATATCTGATAGCGTGTTGTCGGAACCTCGTCTGTCCCTTGCACTTGCTGTCAATAGTTATCCTGTTTTATTTGAGGACGAAAAGCCACTATACTGCGGGTAGAATGGTACTACATTCCGTTGATAATCAGCGATAAGCATCTGTGCAGACGTCAAATAGTGCTCGTATGTATCTTGTCAGCATTGATGTTATTGGTAATGGGTGGGGCACTCGTCTGATCCATAAGCCCAACTATGGCTCCACACTCAGGTGGGATCCCACGTTACCTTTCAACATAATAGATATACACTCACGTCATTCAATATTTGTTTTACTTTAGTATAGATATAGGTGCGTGCATGAACGACGTTTTATTATTATCCTTTAGAAACATTAGTCCTGCTCGATCTGATTAGAATCGGTATTTCCTTAAGAACAATTAAAGTCATTTTTCTAGCGATGGTTTTATGCATGTTTCTAGTTGTGTTAATTGTCTCTCCTGAGTGACTTGTGTGCTTTAGTCCCGATAATTAGGAAATGAACCAGCAGGATCGTCCGTAGGGATGAGGTAATAGAAGGATAAGTCGATCAGGAGAACGCAGTGAGCTGGAACATAGGTTAGTTATTGGATATGAGCAGATTAACAAATCACTCGCGATGATTTCGTCCCTTCTAAAGCTGCCCAGGTAGCCCGCTGTTGAAGAGACTGTGAAGTGGAAAGGCCAAGGAAAAGCTCTGTTGAACAGAGATACTGCAGACGTCCTGTACTGACGGTATTTGATTCTTTTGGGAAATTGTCAGTAATTGTTTAATAACTGAACATACATAAAATATTTACTCACATGCAGTGCAATTATTTAAGGTAACTTGCAGTGAACGGCTGGAAAACAGTAAGAATTTTCATAAAGTTTATGAGCGTCTAACTACATTATGTGAACTCTGAATACAAAGAAAGTTTTGGACAATGAAAGTGTTTTAAGAATGAAGATTTTGGATTAAGAGTAATTGGAATAGCTTTGATATAACATTTGTCGTATAAACAATTATGTCGCTCAGTGATTAATAATTTTTCCTACCAGTCTATGTTTAAAATCAATAGACTTATTTACTACTTTTCTTAGATGCCTAAAACTTTATGCTCGCATTTATGACATTTTTATTTAAAAAGCAGACTTAACTCAAATGATTTCAGTCGATAGTTATTTATACTATAAATAAATGACTCTGTGAGTAAAAATTAAGGTAATTTTTTAATAACTAATAAGGGTATATTTTTCTTCCTAGTTAAAGTAAGCTGGTGCCTGTAGGCTACTTTTCTTCAAATGGTAGCTGAAATGCAAAAAATAAAATGACACACCTCGAGCTGAAATAGCTTTTTTTATTAAAATAATCAAGTCAAAAAATTAGATTCTTGGGAAATTCAGTTTAAAGATACATTTCATTCGTTACGCACCTATGTTGTAGTTCAAACCCTCCAGTTGCATAATATTCTTGGTTTGTGGGTACCTCATCTTCTCTCCTCCTTTTCTTGCTCCTCGTTTCTATTCTGGCCTCCTTAGTAGCCTCAAGAACCCATTTTTCGCCCTCGGCCACTCTCAGGGGATCAATTGGCATCAGTGCTAGCTGCCCAAACATTAAAGCAAATTACTGCATCTAACACATCTAATCTGAAGGTACTGAAATCAACAATTACAGTTTTAGGCAGGCGTTCCCATATCACATGGTTTAAACAGTCATTAACATTATGTGTCTTTCCATGTAAGCACTATGACAATAGTTTCGTGTCACTTAGGTCCCTGTATATGGGCTTAGTTGCTTCCAGTACCTCAAATGGCAGGGAGTGATGGTGTGCATAAGTCTCCCCATTTGCTATTGCTTTTATGTAACGACACCATGCATGTACACCACTGTCACAGATAGCATGCTGTGAATGGTCACCCATAGAAGCTTTATGGAAACAGGTAGCCCATACTGCTTTCTTTATGGACTCAATATTGTCTCGCTTCCTTCTTATGGCTAAGATAGAATAGAGCGGCACTTTGTCACGTCCTCCTTAGTAAGACGACCCCGACCAACAATTTGTTTGCCATCACTGAGGTTTTTCTCCTTCATATGTTTTTTTAGCTTACTTAAACGTGTGCCTATCCTCTTTTCGACATGACCAAAAGACAGTAATATTTCAATTGTGTCAGTTCTTCCTTAAGGCATATTTTCAACACATTTGCAACCATCTGTACTCTGCATCTCCAGGGTACTTCAAATACCGGCACACATTTATATTGGATTTTTAAAGTGTTTCGGATGTCTGAATCGATTCATTTAACTACCATTTTGTGCACAAAATTCTAAATATTCATTGAAGACCAAAAAAAAATTGAATTTTTTAACCAGATTCACTGGAAAGTGATCTTAAATCACATAAGTCATTTGTTTTAAATATACGTAGATTAAATATAAGTTTGTAAAATGGTAAACCAAACTCAACATGTATTTTTTTTAAATGGTCAATAGGTACTTAAATTTGTTTAGATGGAAACCGAGAACACTTAACAATGAATACCTCTGACTCGCCTCAGTCGAATTGCTGCTCGTAATATGTAGATGTTACTGTGGAATTTCACAATAAGATAAATTTAAAAACTATAATTTCTCTCTGGTTTTGAAATAAGTTTCGGTTAAATAAAGTTTGTAATTAAGATGCACAACAATTTAAAAAATTAATGATTATTTACCAAAGTACAAGATATACATTATTAAGCACCTTACTAGGGCATATAAGCCGTGTTAAGGATGCCTATTAACATCTCTGACATCACTTTGTCATATAAATGTATGTAAATTACGGTAAGTTAAGAAGCACGTTATTGCGTTGTAGTTTCAAGAAACGTTAATTTTACCGGATCGGCAATAACATTTGAAGCTGATCTGCGTTCCGTAACATATTCAGGGTCATTATCTGTTTCATAGTATTCACATGATCCTCAGATTGTATAGATCATCCCATGAAATTATAAGTCTCGTACAAATACCGCAGATTTTGATGTATATAAAGAATCTGCATCGAATGCAAATAGAAACCGGTTGTTGACCTACGTTTCGGCACTGATAACCAAGCCTTGTTCAGAACACACTATAGCTACAAACTGCCTATGGAGTCTTGGTGCAACATTCATTCAGAACCATGCCTCCATAGGCAGCTTGTGGTTTTAGTGTGTTCCGAAGAAGGAAGAACATTAACACAGAACCGTACCTCTTTGGCAGTTTGTAGTTTTAGTATTTTCCGAAGAAGGCGTGATTACCCGCGTCGAAACCTAGGTCAACATCTGGTTTCTATTTGCAATCGAGGCAGATTGTTTATAATCATCAAATTATTCACGACTGCTGACGCCAGCAATGTTAAAAGTTCTCACCGCAGATATTAATACAAATGGCAGCACAGTTTCCGCACTTACCTTTATTTACGTGTACACATCTTGACAAAGTTTACATGGACGAGAATCTGATCTAAGAGATAGAGCTTCTACATCTAGATATGTAATGGAACAAGGAACTTTAGAAATTTGAGGAATAGATCACATTGTGATGTACATTCGAGTATAAATAAATAGTGAATGGTGTTTAAATGTGTTATCGTTAATATGAACACTAAGCAGGTTAAAGAAATGTTGGAATATGAATGGGCATTGAAATGGGAAGCAATTCTTGGTGTTCTTAAAATGTCTCTGAAACGAATTGACTTTTGGGAACACGTTAGGGAAGCAAAAGAAAGAAATTGTTTCATTACTTGCGCAAGTCACTTAAATTTAATATTCATGAACGAAATTTGCTGCTTAATGCTAAATGTAGTTTTAAATACGATCAGGGGCAAGTATCATAAATATAACGTTTCGATTGGTTACAGGATCGCAAAATATGCGAATGGGAAACAAAGCTGCAAATGTGAGCCTACTTGATATGAGGAACTGTATCAGCTGTGATACTGAAAGACTAATCGTTCCGAAGTAATGGCTGCTCGTGTATTTCTTTAAGAGACTTTCGTTGCTCGTGACGAACTAACGTCATTCTCCGAATAACATCCTCATGTGATCACTACCATTCGTTGCAGATGATACCGAGATTTCTTTTCATCTTTACTATACCACAAGAGGTATTGAGTGCTATATACTATTGTGGGAAGTGGCACTTATTCTTTGTCATTATACGATTTAACAGTCCTGTGAGGCTTTACGGTGCATTTACACGTGCGAATAAAGGTTCTGAAAACTTCCTGCATACGCAAATCCACGGCGACCTCACAACATTAGCTGTCTATGATCTAGTAGTGTATAATATACAGTCTGCGGCCACATATTTAATACCTTTATGGAGAAGGGAGTTTTTAAATCTGCCCTCTGTAGTGGGTCACATAATGATACGTCATGCACACAATTAGTGCTTGTATGTTTAGTTGCAACATGGAAATTATTTATGACCAGAGGTTACCATGTGATGAGTAAGTCTTTTAATGACTGCCATAGCAATATGGAGTGTGCAGAATGATTTGAACAAACTCTGATGGTATGCCATTGCTATAGTTTTGAATATAGTGTCCTCTTCTATGACGGTCACAGTTTTCTTTGCTTGGCACGAGCGCTTTCAATGTCTGATAGTGTGTTGTCGGAACCTCGTTTGTTCCTTGCTCTTACCGCCAATACATACGCTGTTGTATTTGAGCACGTCCGGTTACTATTCTGTGGGGAAAATGGTATAACATTCCGTTGAAAACCAGTATTAAGTATCTGTGCAGACGTCAAATAGTGCTCGTATGTATCTTGTCGGCATTGATGCTATTGATAATGGGTAGGGCACTCATGTGATCCATAACCCCTACAATGGCCCCACGCTTCGGTGGTATCCCACGTTACCTTGCAACATAACAGATATGCATTTACGTCATTCAAAATTTGGGAAGCTTCAGTATAGGTTTAGGTCCGTACACGAACGACGTTTTATTACAACTTTTTAGAATCATTAGTCGTGTCCAATGTAATTTACTCCGTGTATTGCGTTGAGAACCATTAATGTCATTTTCCTAGAATATTTCTAGCGATGGTTGTATGCAAGCTTCTAAGTTTGTTAATGTTATCAGGGAATCCAAGGGTCAAATCGCCTTTTACTGTATATTAACTTTTTCTGTTCTGAGTGATTTATGTGCCTTAGTCTCGCGAGCCAGCAAATGAACCAGCAGGATCGTCAGTAGGGATGAGTTAATAGAAGGATAAGTCGATCAGGAGAGCGCAGTGAGTGCGGTGTAGCTTGCTGTCCAGATTTCGAGAGCGTGCGCTTGTGGATGAGTCATCGAATATATTGCTTCCCCCTACTTATACGGCCCGAGGAGATAGCGAATGTAAAATTAGAGAGATTCGAGCGGTCACGGACGCTTTCCGGCTGTCGTTTTTCCCGCGAACCATACGCGACTGGAACAGGAAAGGGAGGTAATGACAGTGGCACGTGAAGTGCCACACACCTTTGGGTGACTTGCTGAGTATAAATGTAGATGTAGATGTAGATGTTGTGTTGCAACATAGAAATTATTTATGAACAGCGGTTACCAAGTGATGAGTAAGTAGCGCAATGACTGTCATATCCATATGGTGTGTGCAGAATGAATTGAACTAACTCTGATGGTATGCCATTGCTACAATTTTGCATATAGTGTTGTGTTTGCTCGGAATGAGCGCTTTCAATGTCTGACAGTGTGTTGTCGGAACCTCGTCTGTCCCTTGCACTTGCTGTCAATAGTTATCCTGTTTTATTTGAGGACAAAAAGCCACTATACTGCGGGAAGAATGGTACGACATTCCGTTGATAATCAGCGACAAGCATCTGTGCAGACGTCAATTAGTGCTCATATGTATCTTGTCAGCATTGATGCTATTGGTAATGGGTGGGGCACTCGTGTGATCCATAAGCCCAACTATGGCTCCACACTTAGGTGGGATCCCACGTTACCTTTCAACATAATAGATATACACTCACGTCATTCAATATTTGTTTTACTTCAGTATAGGTATAAGTGCGTGCATGAACGACGTTTTATGATAATCCTTTAGAAACATTAGTCCTGCTCGATCTGATTAGTAGCTGTATTTCCTTAAGAACAATTAAAGTCATTTTTCTAGCGATGGTTTTATGCATGATTCTAGTTGTGGTAATAGTCTCTCCTGAGTGACTTTTGTGCTTTAGTCCCGGTAATTAGGAAATGAACCAGCAGGATCGTCAGTACGGATGAGGTAATAGAAGGATAAGTCGATCAGGAGAATGCCGTGATATTTAACGTATGCTAGTTATTGGATATCTGCAGATTAACAAATCAGTCACGATCATTTCTTCCATTCTAAAGCTGCCCAGGTAGCCCGTTGTTGAAGAGACTGTGAAGTGGAAAGGCCAAGGAAAAGCTCTGTTGAACAGAGATATGGCAGACGTCCTGTACTGACGGTATTTGATTCTTTTGGGTAATTGACAGTAAATCTTTAATAACTGAGCATACATAAAATATTTACTCACATGCAGTGCAATTATTTAAGGTAACTTTCAGTGAACGGCTGGAAAAACAGTAAGAATTATCGTAAAGTTTATGAGGGTCTAACTACATCATGTGAACTCTTAATACAAAGAAATTTTTGGACAATGAAAGTGTTTTAAGAATGAAGATTTTGGATTAAGAATAATTGGAATAGCTTTGATATAACATTTGTGGTATAAACATTTATGTAGCTCATTGATTTATAATTTTTCCTACCAGCCTACGTTTAAAATCAATAGACTTATTAACTACTTTTCTTAGATGCTTAAAACTTTTTGAAAACGTCAGTGCAATTGGCCGCTGTCCGTCACCGTCGATCGCCGTTGCCATCACCCAGTAGTGGACGAGAGGTACACATCTTCTTTAACACCGGCATCCATATACCGTTTAATTTGACGCCCTTCTACTTTCGGTTGAAATTATTTGGGTGTTTAGCGATTTCGATTGCCTCCCTGTAGAGCCTTTCGTAATATCCGCTCGTGGCCGCTAGTACTTGCGTCTCCTCGAAACGAATATTGTGGTTCCCTGGCTGGAAAGCATGCTCCGCAACAGCTGATCGTTCCGTTTCTCCTCTTCAACAATTTCCCTTGTGCTCTTCCAAACGTTTAGAAACAGTTCTTTTTGTGGTACCCACATAAACATCACCACAGCTGCATGGGATCCTATACACTCCAGATTTTTCCAATGGTTTGCGAGCGTCCTTGGCAGGCATAAGGTACTCCTGTATCTTCCTGGTGGGCTTGTAAATTACGGTAATATTCCGCTTCGTCAAGATCATCCCTATTCTTTCCGTTACATTTTTAACAAACGGCAGGGAAACCTTAGATTTTGCAGTAGCCAGTACGTCAGTATGATTTCTGCGTGGCTGCCCAACGCACGTTTTATTTCGGCGGACGAATATCCGTTCTTCGTTAGTGCATTGTGGAGATGTTCCATCTCAGCGTCGAGCAACTCAGGTTCACAAATATTTCTAGCTCTGTCCGCTAACGTCTTGATAACACCCCGCCTCTGTTGTGGGTGGTGGTTCGAATCCCGGTGCAAATAACGGTCCGTGTGCGTGGGTTTGCGGTACACTGAGTGGCCCAAACTACCATTTTCGTTTCTAAACACAAGCACATCGAGGAAATGTAGTTTGCCGTCTACCTCCTCCTCCATTGTAAACTGAATTCTTGAGTTTATACTGTTCAGATGTTCGTGGAACCGGCTTAGTTCCCTCCCTACCATGTCTCCACAACACAAACGTGTCATCCATGTATCGGAACCATACATTTGGTTTCTTGCTGGCAGTACCTAAGGCCTGATCTTCGAATTTCTCCATAAAGAAGTTTGCAATTACGGGACTTAGGGGGCTTCCCATAGCCACGCCATCCGTTTGCTCATGAAACTGTTCATTCCACTTGAAGTATGTGGTCGTCAAACAACACTTAAACAGCTCTAAAATATCGGCAGGAAAAATTCGATCCAGCTGTTCCAATACATCATTAAGTGGAACCATGGTAAACAGTGATACCACATCGAAGCTGACCAAAATGTCCTCCGGCTGGACCACTACGCCATTCAATCTGCTGATGAAATGTGTCAAATTTTTTATATAAGAGACCGAACGGCCCACATGTGGTTTTAACAGCGTAGTCAAAAACTTGGCTAACGAGTAGGTGGGCGAACCAATGGCACTTAGTATCGGTCTTAACGGAACATTTTCTTTATGAATTTTGGGCAATCCATAAAGCCTCGGTGGTAGCGCAACCGAATTGCAGAGACCTTTCTGTACACTCTCTTCACTGGAGGACTTCTTTATTAACCGCGACACAGTTCTGAGTACGTTGTTAGTGGGGTCCTTATTCAGCTTCCTATATGCTTGCGGATCCAGTAGATCCGTAATTCTTCTCTGATAGTCGGCCACATCCATAACCACCGTTGCGCTTCCTTTGTCAGCTGGGAGAACCAAAATGCTATCGTCGTCATTCAGGAGTTTTAAAGCTCTTCTCTCACCCACAGTTATATTACTTTTCGGCGGTTTTGCATTGGCTAATATTCTCACTGTTTCTATACGGATTTCTTCAGCTGTTACAGAATCTACACTGCGAATTCCTGCTTCTACATTGGCTATAATTTCTTCCGTGGGCACAAAACGCGGACTAACAGCAAAATATCCTCCCTTGGCAAGCACAGATGTCTCATCGTCAGATAACAAACGTTTGGACAAATTGATAACGGTCCGGGAAACGTCTAAACGCCGAACAGTCTGATTAGGTAGCAAATTATCAAACTTCTTCTTCTGTCTACTAGACGTCGTCAACATACGCTTCCCCATGGTATCATGCAGTAGTCTATCAATTTTATCCCAGTCACCGCTGCACAGTTTATTACTGATCGTAATATGGAGAGACATTAACTTACAGTTTGTGCTTGCCATGTCCCGTCAGGTCTGCTGAATGCGCTCTCGTAGTAAGGCCTCCTCAGTCCGTTTGAAAATGCGTTGTGCCTTTCCCGAATAGAACAGTCGCTTTATCTTCAGAAACTTCGGTATAACGCCGACGGCTCTGCAACGAGACAGGAATGTGAGGGAACACAAAAGCTGCACTCTCTTCTTCTGGAGTCCTTCCAGGCGTCGCACTTCTCTTGACATCTCCTCCCCGTAGAGGCGTCTGACACTCAAATGAAAACTTTCACGGCCGGAAATATCATGTCCATTATAATTATCCGGGCTGTTATGCCGTGGTCGGTTGATGAATTCTGTGGTGATTCCCAACGTTTCGTCTCCGACTGCGGGAGTCATCTTCAAGGGGGTCCGTAGCTTGATGGAAGGTCCAACACACACACTGGCTCGCTACTTTGGGTACCACAAAAAGAACTGTTTCTAAACGTTTGGAAGAGCACAAGGGAAATTGTTGAAGAGGAGAAACGGAACGATCAGCTGTTGCGGAGCATGCTTTCCAGCCAGGGAACCACAATATTCGTTTCGAGGAGACGCAAGTACTAGCGGCCACGAACGGATATTACGAAAGGCTCTACAGGGAGGCAATCGAAATCGCTAAACACCCAAATAATTTCAACCGAAAGGAGGAGGGCGTCAAATTAAACGGTATATGGATGCCGGTGTTAAAGAAGATGTGTACCACTCGTCCACTACTGGGTGATGGCAACGGCGATCGACGGTGACGGACAGCGGCCAATGGCACTGACGTTTTCAAAACACATTACGTCACGCCGCGGCGCGGGGGCGCGCGGACACGGAATTTAGCGGCAGTCAGTAGCGAGCCAGTGTGTGTGTTGGACCTTCCATCAAGCTACGGACTCCTTTGAAGATGTCTCCCGCAGTCGGAGACGAAACGTTGGGAATCACCACAGAATTCATCAACCGACCACGGCATAACAGCCCGGATAATTATAATGGACAGTCTATTTTTCTCCAAATAGCAGCTGAAATATAAAAAAAAAGACAGACCTCTAGCTGAAATAGCTTTTTTTTATTAAAATAAACAAGTCGGAAATTTAGATTCTTGGGAAATTCAGTTAAAAAGGTGCATTTCATCGGTTACTCACCTGTGTTGTAATGCAAACCCTTCGGTTGCATAATATTCTTGGTTTGTGGGTACCTCATCTTCTCTCCTCCTTTTCTTGCTCCTCATGGCTATTCTGGCCTCTTTAGTGGCCTGAAGAACCCATTTTTCGCCTTCGGCCACTCTCAAGGAATCAATTGGTATCAGTGCTAACTGCCCCATCATTAAAGCAAATAACTGCATCTAACACACCTAATCTCAAGGTACTTAAATCTACAATCACAATTTTAGGCAGGCGTTCCCATATCACATAGTTTAAACAGTCATTAATATTTTGTGTCTTTCCATGTAAGCACTATGACAATAGTTTAGTGTCCTTTGGTCCCTGAATATGAGCTTAGTTGCTTCCAGTACGTCAAATGGCAGGTAGTGATGGTGTGCATAAGTCTCGCCATTTGCCATTGCTTTTTTGTAACGACGCCATGTGTCTACAGTACTGTCATAGAGAGCATGCTGTGGATGGTCATCCGTAGAAGCTTTTTGGCCTGAATATTGTCTCGCTTCCTTCTTATGGCTAAAATATAATAGAGCTCCTCTTTGTCACGTCTTCTTTAGTAAGACGATCCCGACCACCAATTTGTTTGCCATCACTGAGGTTTTTCTCATTCATATCTTTTATTAGCTTACGTAAACATGTGCCTATCCTCTTTTGGACATGACCAACAGACAGTAACTTTTCAATTTTTGCAGTTCTTCCTTAAGGCATATTTTCCAACACATTTTGCAACCATCTGGAGTCTCCGTCCCCAAGGTACTTCACATACTGGCACATATTTAAATTGGCATTTTAAGGTGTTCCGTATGTCCGAATCGATTTATTTAACTACAATTTTGTGCACAAAACTCTAATAAATATTTATTGGAGTATAAAAAAAAAGAAAATAGAATTTTTAACCAGGTTCACTGGAAAGTTGTCTTAATTCAGAGAAGTAATTTGTTTTAAATATACGTGGATTAATTATATGTTTTTAAAATGGTAAACCCATACTCAACATTTAATAATGGTTATTAGGTACTGATATTTGTGTACATGGAAACCGAGAGTACTTAACACTGAATACCTGTTACTCACTACAGTCCTATTGCTGCATGAGATAAGTAATTGTTACTGTGAAACTTCTCAATAACCAAAATTTAAAATTTATGATTTCTTAGAGGTTTTGAATTAAGTTAGGGATTAATAAAGTTAGTAATTAAGATTTATAAAAAGTTCAATAATCAGTTGTTTCTATCACAGAAAAAAATAAATATTAGAAAGCAGATTATTCCGACATGTAATAATGTTAAGGATGCCTATTAACATTTCTAACTTTGTCATGTAAATGTATGTAAATTAAGATAAGTTAGTTTCCAGAAACGTTAATTTTACTGGATCAGCAATAAAATTTGAAGCGGATTTTCTTTCCGGAACATATTCAGGGTCTTTATCTGTTTCATACTATCCACATGATCCTCAGATTGTACAGATCATGCCAAAAATTCTTAGTCTCGTATGAAACCTGCAGATTTTAATACAAACGACTACACTGTTTTCGCACTTACCTCTGTTTACGTGTACTCATCCTGACAAAAGTTTCCACTAACGAGAATCTGAAATAAGAGATAGAGTTTCTACATCTAGATTGGTAATGGAACAAAGAACTTTAGGAATTTGAGTTTTGTATCATATTGTGGTATACGTTAGAGTGGAAATAAATAGTGAATAGTGTTTAAATGTGTTATGAACACTAATCAGGTTAATGAAATGTTGCAAAATGTATGGGCACTTAAATGCGAAGTAATTTTTATTTTTCTTAAACTTTCGCTGAAAGGCATTGCCTTCAGGAAGTACGTTAGAGAAGCAAAGAAAGAAATGGTTTCATTACTTGCACAAGCCACTTAAATTTAGTTTTCGTGGATGAAATTTGCTGATTAATGCTAAATGTAGTTTTAAATGCGATCAAGGACAAATATCATAAACATAGAGGTTCGAGTGCTTACAGGATCGCAACATATGCGAAGTGGAAAAGAAGCTATAAATGTGAGCCTCCTTGCTGCGAAAACTGTATCAATTTGGTTACAGAAGGACTGATCGTTCCCAGATGAAGTGAACTAAACACTGTGTGCAAGGGATTTTACGATTTTATAAGGGATAAGTAATGGTTGCTGTTGTCTCTCTTTAAGAGACTTTCGTTGCTCGTCATTCTCCTAATAACATCCTCAAACTGATCACTACCATTCTTTGCAGGTGATACCGAGATTTCTTTTTATCTTTACTATACCACTTATGGTATTGAATAATATCTAATATTGTGGGATGTGCCAGTTATTCTTTGTCATCATCCGATTTAACAGTCCTGTGAGGCTTTACGGTGTATTTACACGTGCTAATAATGGTTCCTGCATACGCAAATCCACGGCGACCTCACAACATTAGCTGTCTATGATCTAGTAGTGTATAATATACAGTGGGCGGCCACATATTTAATACCTTTATGGAGAAGGGAGTTTTTAAATCTGCTCTCTGTAGTGGGTCACATAATGATAGATCATGCACATATATATTGCTTGTATGTTGAGTTGCAACATGCAAATAATTTATCACCAGAGGTTACCATGTGATGAGTAAGAATGATTTGAACAAACTCTGATGGTATGCCATTGTTACAGTTTTGCATATAGTATCCTCTTCTATCCGGTCACAGTTTTCTTTGCTTGGCATGAGCGCTTTCAATGTCTGATAGTGTGTTGTCGCAACCTCGTCTGTCCCTTGCACTTGCCGCCAGTAGATACCCTGTTTCATTTGCGCATGTCCGGGTACTATTCTGTGGAAATAATGATATAACAATCCGTTGAAAACCAGTGATAAGTATCTGTTCAGACGTCAAATAGTGCCCGGATGTATCTTGTCAGCATTGATGCTATTGGTAGCGGGTGGGGCACTGGTGTGATCCATAATCCTTACTATGGCCCCACACTTCGGTGGTACCCCACCTTACTTCCGACATAACAGATATGCATTTACGTCATTCAATATTTGGGTAGCTTCAGTATAGATTTAGGTCCGTGCACGAACGACGTTTTATTACAATCTTTGAGAAGCATTAGTCCTGTCGAATCTCATTTATTCCGTGTATTCCCTTAAGAACAATTAAAGTCATTTTTGTAGCGATGGTTTTATGCAGGCTTCTATGTTTGTTAATGTTATCAGTGATTGCAAGGGTCAAATTGCCTTTTACTGTATATTAACTTTTTCTGTTCTCAGTGATTTATGTGCCTTAGTCTCGGGAGCAAGCAAATGAACGAGAAGGATCGTCGGTAGGGATGAGGTAACAGAAGGATAAGTCGATCAGGAGAGCGCAGTGAGTTGGAACGTAGGCTAGTCATTGGACATGAGTAAATTAGCAAATCAGTTGAGAACATTTCGTCCCTTCTAAAGCTGCCCAAGTGGCCCGCTGATGAAGGGATTGGGTAGTGGGAAGGTGGAGAAAAACCTCTGTTAAACGAAGATACGGCGGACGTCCTGTACTGACGTTCAGGTTGGTACTGTCGGGCATGCCAGAGCGTGGTTGTAAAGTTTCAGATTCAGTCTTTCGAAGATCCAGATGTAATTTTAAAAGTGCTACTACCAGTACTAGAAAGACAATAGCGTTGCATCGGATAGTAAACGGAATGAAATACAACGGGGGAGCAACTCCTCGTTAGTTTCTCACTTCTGTTGTCAGTACAAAGTGACACTAGACACTAGACGTTGTGTAAAGAGTGACACCACTATGCACTGGAGGATTGGGACGAGTGATTTGTTGTGATGAATCGTGCTGTACACTATGTCAATCTGATGGATGAAGTTTGGGTTTGGCGTATGCTTGGAGAACGTTAACTGTTATCGTGTGGATTGCCAACAGTGAGTTACAGAGGACGTGTTGTTGTTATGGCATGGGGTAGTTTTGGTGGTAAGGCGATTGTTCCCCGATTTCAGTTAAGAAAACGTCAAAAGCTCATGTTTATGAATACATTTGGCAGTAGTGTGTAGTACATACAGCGGAAGGAGAGTTTGTGGACAGTGATTGTTTGTATCAGCTTGACAGTCCACCCTCTAATAATGCAGCATCTGTGTCGTAATTGTTTGTGTATAATAACATTCTTGAAATGGCCTGGCCTACCCAAGGTCTCGAGTCGATGTGCATATAAAGGCGAAGGGTGGACACACCTCGTGTATATGTCTAGTACCAGGTGCCTGGATACCTCTCATCAGATTTTGTAGATGGAGGTAGCACATTAGTAACATGTATTTTCTGATGTCATATAATTCGAGTTTTATTTCACGTTATTCACATTGTACTTAGTTCTTTTCCTATTTAATGTGCAACACACTACGGTAAGGGAAACAATATAACTTTGTTTAATTCTTTCGAGAAACGTTAACATGTATCTGAACAGCAACAGCATAAAAGCGAATTTACGTATAGGAAGACATATTTTATCGTTATTTGTTTCATAGTTATCAACAGTATCCTCAGATTTGTGTGAATGATCCGTGAGAAGTATTCTTCTGGTACAAACACCGCAGACTTTAATACTACAGGCAGCCATGCTTTCCGCATTTACATGCACACATCCTGACAAAGTTGCCATTAGCGACAATCTGGAGTTATAGGTGGAACTCTACTATTTATCTTTACCCAGGGGAAAAACTAATGCGATTAAAGCGTTGTTTGCCTTATTTACTATCCAGTTCATTAACCCCGTCTCAACCTTTCATTACAAACAAGGTTTCACTTACTATTGCAAAAGCAATGCTTCACGTTGTAGCAAATTTTCTAAATTCATAGAATTATGGTATTTTACTTTACAATGTTTTGTAGAGGTAAATTGTTTACTTGTTGTTCCTGTACTGGTTTTTACTTTTAATGCAACTTACGCTAATAATATTAACTGTGCTGTTACTGTCGAAAATGCAGAAATTAGCTGTGAAACAAACTTGAAACTGATACCGGAGTAGTAGACATAATTCCAATAGAGTTGCATTCTTGATTACTTTGACTCAATTGATCATTTCAATGCAGTAACAGTTAACCCTTGTATCTTTTTGTGGAGTCTGGAAAACAGCAGCGCAATGTTGTAGCTCTCAACAAATTTTTACCTACTCCTATCTCTCCCGCTTCTATCGCTTGAACATCAGATGTTCTTGTTTTTGTTGGGTTGGTTTCTTTGTTACGAAGGTCATATCTATCGATTTTAATGTCAGAGAAATGCGATTTTCACACACATTGATTAAATCAATGCTGAAATTAGTACGATGGTTAGGATACACATTCGATTCGAATCTACAGGTGGCTTTCCTGTTGGCGTATGGTAGATTACGTGTCTCTGCGCATCGGCTTTACCTATTGATACGATAGAGGATCTTGGCGTACCTAACTGCCACATTAAAATAATCATAGCTAACCAAATACTGCTTTGAAAGCAATTGTTATTTTGCCTAGTTAACAAAACATTGGAAATAATTAGGCCAAATTAAATTTTTCCAGCTGACAACATAGTCTCTTTAGGGCCAGTGGACAGTGGTTGAGCTCGAGACCTTAAACACTTATAGAAAGCAAGTGATCGAAACTTTTAAAAAGGTATGTAAAACTTAAATAAGAAGGAATGTTTTTTCTAGAGGTGTCTTAGAAAGCAACAGAATCCAGAAAATGCGTTACAGAAGCCGAAAGAAAAGAAATTGGTTCGTTACTTTAAATAAGATCAAGCACGTATATTATAACCATAAATAATGGTGTGCTCGCAGGACTGAAATTTAAGCGAAGTGCAAATGGACCTATGAAAGCGACCCTCCTGGCTGGTGTAAGAACTGCACAGCTGGGTTACAGAGAGGCTGATCGCTCGCAAATGGACTCATATGCTGAATTGGAAACGGTTTGCAACGGATTTAACACTGCGACGCCAGAAGAACACAGTGAGTGACCATTACAAAATATTTTCGTGCAAACATCAGACCAGCTTCCAAAGTGACATCGCCTCTTACTAAGTTTTCTATTCTCCCACAGGATGACCACAACATTTACGAAAACACTATGTAACATCAGTATGACCTTATTGCAAAGTTGTTTTTGTAATGCCATTTAGCCTGAAGATGAGGTTTAACCGTCGAAACATGTCGCTTAATAAATAAGTAATACAATAGTTGACAAAGTTTGTGACTGGTAGCGGTAATTTGGAAGAAGAAGAAGAACAAGAAGAAAACCTTTACATATTTCTTGAGACAGTCACTGGCGAAAAATAGTACAAATGGCTTCAAACGGATTTAACGATGTTGAAAGCGGAAAGTAATGACTGTTGAAGTCTCTCATCAGGAGATTTTCACTTCTCGTGAGCGCCATACGTCACTGTCGGTAAAAAAAAAAAAAACCTTTCGTGATTACTCCTATTGGTTGCAGCTATCAGAGAGATGTCGTTTTGTCTTTAATACATCGCAGGTCGCAATGAGTTTCTATCTGTTATCTGTATTACGTGCCAGTTATTCTTTGTCATCGTCCGATTTAACAGTCCTGTGAGGCTTTACGCTGCATTTACACTGGCTAATAAAGGTTCTGAAACCACCCTGCGTTCGTAAAGCACTGACGACCTCGCAACATTAGCTGTCAAAAATTCAGTGAGTGCATAATACATAGAGGCGGCGTCCACATATTTAATACGATTATGGAAATGGGAATATTTGAATGTAATGTCTGTAGTATGTCACAGAATGAAGCATAACGCTTACAGGATGTGCAGTTGTAACATGGAAATTATTGATGACTAGAGATTACCAGATGATGAATTAATTGTGATATGACTGCTGCATCCATATACGATATACAGTGTGAGTTAGAAAAAGTCTGATGGTATGCTATTTCTCTTATTTTGCCCATACTGAGTACCTATATACCGGCGATGCTACAGTATAGCTTCCGGCCGTATAACTTTTCATCAGACATTGTATATATAGGCAGCAGACTCATAACGTGTTTATTGTGATGTCGTGTATGTGGTCTTTTATTTCACGTTGTTCTATTATATTTGCCTCTTCTCCTATTTTAGATGTAACTTTTACTCATTTCTGTAGTCATTGCAAAGCGACTCTTGAGTTTGTGTAACGAATGACGCCACTCGGAACGGGCTGACTGGAAACAAGCGATTAGTTCTCATTAATCGTGTCTTGTGGCAATGCGATGGGTGGGTTTGGGTTTGCTGAGCCCTTCGACAACGTTAACTGTCATCATGTGAAGTGTCAACAGTGAAGTACAGAGTATTTGCGGGTTTTCTTTCTGGGTCATGGTGTAATTCCCCGATTTCGCTTAAGAAAACGTTACATGCAAAAGCGTATGATAACGTTTGACACTATTGCATGCAATGGCAGGACCGTTTGTAGACAATGATTAATTCCATCGGCATGCCAGTCCACCCTCTCACAGTGCAGCATGTGTGTAGCAGTTGTTTGTGTACTCATGTATAGTAGTAGGTGTCCGGATACCTCTTATCACACATAATTTATGTAAGTAGCAGACTAACGACATATATATTCCGGTGTCACGTAATTCGTGTTTTGTTTCGCGTTATTCACATTGTTTTTACGTACTTTACTATCTAAGCCGTAACGTACTTTTGCATGTCCCTAATAGTCATCGAAATCCAGAGATTTCCTTTGCAGAAAAAAAAAAATTCTTACTTGTATCCAATGTTCACAGGACACTCATAGTTTTAAAAGATAACAAGGTTGAGGAAAATAATTTTTGTGATGGAGACAGAACTCATTATAAATACATCAAAACGGCTGAAGTTTAAATATATCGGTGTGATACTGATTACCACATGAATAAGCAAGGGTGTCTGCCACACATGTAAACGTTTCCTTTTGTGGAGCGTTCCGAGTGACTTGAAATATGTTCAAGTGGTAGTCTATACATATTTAGTTTCAATCAATGAAGGTCGCTTTCTGTAAAGAATGGAAAGGGAAAAGTTGATTGTTTCGGGAAATTGAGCATTGCAGTTTCAATAAAATCTCACAGATTGATTATTTCCGGCACAAGCAAAGCTATTTGTTAAGTCAGGTAAAACTTTGCTTTCAAATATATCTAGACTAACGCCATATTATTAAAATGGTAAACTACATGCAACCTGTAATTTTTAAGTCTTGTCAATACTTACTAAAATTTGTTTACGTGAAACAGCACACGTACATGGATTACCACTGACTTACCAATGTGTACTTTCTACACGAATTATAGAAATATTAGTGTGAAACCTCTCAATAAAACAAATTTAATAGGTCGGAATTGTTTCAGTTATTGATAATAAGATTGGCATAAATAAATATCGTAGTAATAAAGTATATAAATTTCAAACATCAATATGACCATAGTATAAAATAAATTTCAGCATGCACCTTACTGCAGCTCGAAAGCAATGTTAAGGATGTCTGTTAACGTTTCTAACATCACCTTGTCATGTAAACGTATGTAAAATACGGTAATGGAATCAAAATAACATTGTTTAATTGCTTCAACAAACTTAAACATTTAGCTGACCACCAACAACATTTGAAGCTGATTTGCAATCAGGATCATATTCAGGGTTTTTATCTGTTTCATAATATCCACATTAATATCAGGTTCGTAGAAATCGTCCCTGAAAGTATTTTCCTGGTACAAACACTGGCAGCAATGCATTTTGCACTTACCCCTATTTCTGTGTACACATCTTGACAAAGTTACCATTAACCAGAGTCTGGAATTAGAGATAGAGCTTATATATCTTTCGTAATTAGATGATTATATCAAATTGTGACATATATTACAGTAGACATCAGATGTGCATAGTGCTTAAGTGTGGTATCTTAAATATATACACTAAGCAGGTTAATGAAATGTTTCAAGTTGTATAGAAATCTTAAATGGGAAGAGATAGTAGTTTTGCTAAAACTTTCGCAGGGAGGAATAAAGTTCAGGAAGTACGTTAGAGAAGCAAAGAGCGAAACGTTGTTACATTACTTGTACCAGCTAATTTGATTTAGTTTTCGTGAATGTATTTTGCTGCTTAATGCTCAATTTAGTTTTAAATGTGATCAGGGCAAATATAAAAAACATGAAAGGTCAATTGCCCGCAGGATCGCCATTTATGCGAAGTGCCAACAAAGCTATAAAGGAGAGCCTTCTTGCTACGAAGAGCTGTATCAGCTGCAAATGAAGTCAGTTACTGACCTGGGAACTGTGTGCAGCGGATTTAACGATTTTAGAATGGATAAGTAATGGCTGCTGTTGTCTCTCTTTAAGAGACTATCAATGCTCTTGACCATCAAACTTCACTCTCGGAAAAACCACCTCATGTGATCACTCGTATTCGTTGCAGCTGATACCCAGATTTTGTTTCGTCTTTACTATCCCTCCAATGGTATTGCATAATATCTCATGTTGCATTAAGTGCCAGTTATTCTTTCTCAACGTCCGATTTAATCGTCCTGTGAGGCTTTACGGTGCATTTACACTTGCTAATAAAGGTTCTGAATGATCAGATAGTGTACAGTATACAATAGCCGGCCACATATTCCATACCTATACGGCGAAGGGAATTTTTTAAATCCACTGTCTGTAGTAGGTCTCATAAAGACACATCTTGCACACAGTTAGTGCTTGAAGTGGTGTTGTAACATGTAATTTATTTATGACCAGAGGTTACCATGTGATGCGATAGTTCTGCAGTGTCTGCCATATCCATATGGAATGTGTAGAATGACTTGAAAAAAATTCTAATGGTATGCCTTTCCTGTTGTTTTGCGTTTACTGAGTGCTTCCATGCTATGGCAGCTTGTCTGTGCTTGCCGTGAGTGCTTCACTACTGCACCTCACACCCTCTCCCGGTGAGCATTCCCTCCTCTTTCAGTCTTTCTTAGTAAGTTGTCGGAAACTTTTCTGTCCCTTGCACTTGCCGTCAATAGTTACCCGTTCTTGAAGTAACCCTTATATAGGATTCTGTGTGTATCAGATACAGGTAGTCACTGCAGTTTATACGATCGTCTGATTTAACTGGGTCTGAGAACGAAAACTGTGTCTGTGTGTGGTGAATTTACTGGGGTTAGAAATGGGTGCTCGAACATAAATAAGGGTGCTAGTGAAGGGTGCCTGTTGTGCTGTTTAACTAAAACACAACCGGACGTTATTTTGCAGGGAGGATGGCATGATATTACGTTGAAAAGTAGGGCTGAGTATCTGAGCAGGCGTCAAATAGTGCTCGGATGTATTTTGTCAGCATTGATACTATTGGTAATGGGTAGGGCAGACGTGTGATCCATAAGACAAACTATGGTTCCACACTTTGGAGGACTCCCATGTATCCTTTCAACGTAATAGATGTGCATTCACGTCATTCAATATTTGTGATTCTTCACTGTAGGTTTAGCTCTGTGCGTGAGCGAAGTTTTATGATAACCTTTTCGAAACGATAGTCCGTACCGATTAAAATTTTGTTCCATGTATCACCTTAAGTACAATTACAATCATTTATCTAGCGACTGTTTTATGTTCTTTCCTAGTTGTGGTAATGAGAACAGTGATTGTACGGGTCATATCGTCGTATACTATATATTAGCCTTGTCTGTTCTGAGTGGCTTATGAGCCTTACCCTCTGGAGCCACAAGATGAAACAGGAGGTGTGCAAGTAGCGATGTGGTAATAGGATGTTGGGTCGGTCAGGAGAGCTCAGTGGGTTTCAAAGTACCCTAGATAATGGACATCAGCAGATTAATAAATCGGTCAGTTACATTTCGTCCCGTGTAAAACTGCCAAAGTGGCCTGTTGTTGATTTGATTGTGGAAAGGCGAAGAAAAAAGCTCTGTTAGACGAGGCAGACGTCATGTACTGTAAGTGTGAAAAACATGGCTACCAGTAGTATTGAATTCTGCTTTTGAGGGACGATTTCTAAAAATCTGAGCATCCCGTGGATAATTGAGACCCTGAATATGTTCCTAAACGCAAACGCCCTTCGAATGTAGTTGCTGATCCGATAAATGTTAAGATTTCTTGAAACAAATATACAGTGTTATCTTGTTTCCTTTAGCACGGCTTACATACATTTACACGACAAGGTGATGTTAGAAATATTAAGAGACATCCTTAACATTGCTTACATGCTGCCAAAAGCTGATTGCTAAAACTTATTTTACACTTCGGTCCATTATCATTAATTTTTGAAATTAATATACTTTACTATGGCAAAAATTATTAATGACAATCTATCAAGAACTGAAAGAATTCAAACCTATAATATTTGCGTTATTAAGAGATATCACAGTAACATTGCGTTAATTCGTGCAAGAAGTAGACAGTGGTAGGTTAAATGGCAACCCATGTTAAGTGTTCTCAGTTTCTATGCAAACTAATTTAAGTATCTATGGACGAGTGTTTATAAATTACACTTTCGGTACAGTTTGCTGTTTTGGAAATATTTCATAAGTCTAGATATAGTTGAAACCATAGATTTATACGAATTAACAAATTGCTGTGCTTGTGCCTGAAATATTCTGTTTACGAGATTTTATTGAACCTGAAATGCGCAATTTCCCAAAACAAACACCTTTTCCCTTTCCATTCCTTACAGAAGGCGACCTTCATTGTTTGAAACTAAATAGGAATGAATTACGACCAGAATATATTTCAAGTCACTCTGAATGCTGCATAAACGGAAAAATTCACATTCACTAATTCATCCTGTGGTAATCCCTATTACGCAGATAGATGTAACTTTCAGCTGTTTCGAAGTGTATTTACGAGTTCTGTCTTCATCATAAACATGATTTTACTCAACCTTCTCTTCTTTTGAAATCATGGGTGTCCTGCGGACATCAGATACAAGTAAGAATTTTATTTTCTACAACCCAAAGTTCTGGGTCTCGATGACTGTTTTGTAGATGTATTAGTATAAGGGGCGACCAAAAAGAAACGAACAGGAGGCATAATTACAGAAACCAGTACCTTTATTTTATAAGTATTGACCCCGCCTGTCGAGACACATATCCCACTGTGACACAAGTCGGTTAATTGTTGTCTCATAAAATTCCCTGGGCTGGGATATGAACCAGTTCTGCATGTAGAGCCGGACGTCGTCGTGCAGGTAAGGTTGTGCTGACGTTCTTCTTTGACGAAGATGGCTCCATTCTGATACACTTCCTGCAGCACGGAACAACAGTGAATGACCAGCGTTACTCGCAAGCCTTGACCAACTTTCGCCAAGCCATGGAATCAAAAAGGCCAAACAGTCTCACCCGTGGGGTCCTTCTGCTCCACGACAATGCAAAGCCTCATACGGCCAATACGGTGGCGGCACTACTGCAGAAATTCAAATTGGTTCTCGGCCGCCCTCCATAGAGTCCGGACCACTCTCCCTGTGATTACGCCATTTTTGGTCCACTTACAAAGGCTCTGAGTGGCAAACGATTCACGTCGGACGACGACTTGCAGCTGTACGTGTTGCACCGGTTCACATCGCAGCCCCGGGAGTTTTATGAGACAGCCATTCACCGCCTTGTGTCACAGAGGGACAAGAGTCGCTCAACAGCCAGGGGCAATACTACTAACATACAGGTACTGGTTTCTGGAATTATGTCCCCGTCTCGTTTCTTTTTGAACGCCCTTAGACCTTACACCTTAAATAAAAGAGGAAGAACGTACAGTGTGAATAACGTCAAATAAAACACGAATTACGTGACATCAGATGTACATATTATTAGTCTGCTACCTCCATATACAGTATCTGATGAGCGGTATCCGGACCCCCAGTACGAGACATATATATCAGGTTTGTCCACTCTCGACTTTATAACCGCATTGACTCGAGGACTTGTATAGCTCAGTCCATTTCAAGAGCGTTATTGTACACAAATATTATTGTACACAAATAATTGCGACACAGATGCTGCACTGCGAGAGGGTGCACTCTCATGGCGACAGAAATAATAATTGTCTACAATCTTGCCTCGCAGTATATGCAGTGCATAGTACTGTCAAATGCCGGCCGGTGTTGCCGAGGGGTTCTAGGCGCTTCAGTCTGAAACCGCGCGACCGCTACGGTCGCAGGTTCGAATCCTGCCTCGGGCATGGATGTGTGTGATGCCCTTAGGTTAGTTAGGTTTCAATAGTTCTAAGTTCTAGGGGACTGATGACCTCAGATGTTAAGTCCCATAGTGCTCAGAGCCATTTGAACCAATTTTTTACTGTCAAATGTTATCATATCATTTTGCATTTAACATTTTCTTGAGCGAAATCGGGGAACCACTCCTTGACTCCGAAAAATAATCACATACCGTAACAGCAACAACTCTGTACATCACTGTTGGCACTTCACGTGATGATAGTTAACGTTCTCCACGTCCTCGCCAACCCCAAACTCATGCGTCGGGCTGCAACTAGGAATAGCGCGATTCATCAGAATAAATCGCTCGTTTCCATTCAACCAGTGCCCGGTGGCGTCGTTCTGTACACATCCTCAATTGTCGAGTTGCACTGACAACAAAAATGACTGGCTTACGAGAAGCTCCTCGACCGTTGTATTCCATTCTGTTTAACACCCTATGCACCGTTATTCCCTTCGTAGTCTGTAACAGCACTTTAAAATTTACAAGTGAATCCTTATAATGATTTAATCGACTTTTTACTACCACGCTCCGCAATGCCCCACAGTTCCTGACCGTCAGTGTAGGACGTCTGCCGCATCCTCGTTCACTAGAGGTTTTACTTCGCTTCTCCACTTCACAACCAAATCACCAACAGGCCACTTCGGCAACTTCACAAGGGATGAGACGTAAGTGATTTGTTAATCTGCTGGCATCCATTGACTAGCCTACGATCCAACCCATTGAGCTCTCCTGGCCGACCCATCTTCCTATTACCCCATCACTACTGGCGACACTGCTCTGTCATCGGCTGGGTCCCGAGACTAAAGCTCATAAGCCACTCAGACGAGACAAGTTTAATATACAGCAGAAGACGATTTGACCCTTAAAATCACTGGTATCATTGCCGGAATTAGATACAAGCATAAAACCATCGCTGGATAAATGACTCGGGAATACACGGAATAAAACGAGGTCGGTAAAGACTAATGTTTTTAAAAGGTTATAGTAACACTTCGTTGATGCCAAGACCTAAACCTGTACTGAAGAATCGCAAATATTGAATGACGTGAACATCCTAGCACTATTTGACGCCTGCACTAATACTTATATCTGGTTTGAACGGAATATCATACCATTCTTCCTGCAAAATATTTGCCGGTTGTGCTCAAATAATACAGCGCAACCTACACGCTTCACTAGCATCTGCCTTTATGTTCAGCATGCATTTCTCGTGGTGTTTATGTTCAGCATGCATTTCTCGTGGTGTTTACATATTTTTGTACAACCCCTGTATACTGAGCGTATCAAGAGCCTTGGCGAAAGGAAAAGGTTCTTCGGCATTCACAGAGACAGTTTAGGTTCTCAAATGTTCAAATGTGTGTGAAATCGTATGGGACTTAACTGCTAAGGTCATCAGTCCCTAAGCTTACACACTACTAAACCTAAATTATCCTAAGGACAAACACACACACACCCATCCCCGAGGGAGGACTCGAACCTCCGCCGCGACCAGCCGCACAATCCATGATTGCAGCGCCCAAGACCGCTCGGCTAATCCCGCGCGGCTTTAGGTTCTCAGAGGCCAGTTAAAATAGACGATTATATAAACTGCTGTGACTACCTGATTCTGATACACACAGAATCCTATATAAGTGCCTCTACAAGAACGGGTAACTATTGACCGAAAGTGCAAGGGATAGAAGTGATTCCGTCAACAATGATTTATGATTATTTGACGTACTACAGACAGTAGATTTAGAGATTGTCCTCTCCTCAAAGGTATTAAATATGTGGACGCCCATTGTATATTATATACAACTAGATCTTAGGCAGCTAATTATCCGAGTTCGCCAGGGATTTCCGTATGCAGGATGGATTGATAACGTTTCTTAGCAAGTGTAAATGAAGCGTAAAGCCTCAGAGGACGGTTAGATTGGACAATGACAAAGAATAAATGGCACTTCATACAATTTTAAACATTATTCAGTCCCATTTGTGGTATAGTAAAGATGAAAAAAAGTATCGGTATCACCTGCAACGAATGGGGGTGATCACATGAGGCTGTTATTCGGAGAGTGACGTTAGGTTGCCACGCCCAGTGAAAGTCTCTTAAAGAGAGACAACAGCAGCCATTACTTATCCCTTCTAAAATCGTTAAATCCGTTGCACACAGTTCCCAGGTCATTTGCTGCTGATACAGATCTTCGTAGGAAGAAGGCTCGTATTTATAGCTTTGTTGGGGACTTCGCAAGAATAGCGATCCTGCGAGGACTCCATCTTTTATGTTTCTGACATTTGTCCTTGATCGCAATTAAAAATACATTTAGCAGTAAGCTGCAGAATTCCACCCCGAAAACTAAATTTAAGTGACTGGTGCAAGTAATGAAACAATGTTTTTATTTTTTCTCCTGTAACGTATTTACTGAAGTCTGTTCCTCCCTGCGAAACTTTTGGAAAAACTAAAGTCTCTTCCCATTTAAGTTGTCCATACATTTGTAACAATTCATTAACATGCTAAGAGCGGATATTTGAGATATCACACTTAAACACTGTGCAGCTTTCATTTCTAGTTCCAAACCGAGATATAGAAGTTCTATCTCTTACTCAAGAGTCCGCAGCTCGTGGTCGTGCGGTAGCGTTCTCGCTTCCCGCGCCCGGGATCCCGGGTTCGTTTCCCGGCGGGGTCTGGGATTTTCTCTGCCTCGTGATGACTGGGTGTTGTGTGATGTCCTTAGGTTAGGTAGGTTTAAGTAGTTCTAAGTTCTAGTGGACTGATGGCCATAGATGTTGAGTCCCATAGTGCTGCGAGCAATTTGAACCATTTTTGTCTTACTCGAGATTCTCGTTAATGGTAACTTTAGCGACTGTCTGGAATTACAGCTGGAACTTCAATATTTAGCTTTATCATGGAACTAAAAGCTAATGCGATTAAAGCGTTGTTTGCCATATTTCACATGCAATTAGTTTTCCATTATTAAACTGTTCGTTATAAACGAGATTAATATCCCAAAATAAATGCTACACGTAGTAACAAATTATCCAAATGTATAGAATTATTGTATTTTACATAACAATGTCATGTAGTGTCAAATTATTTGCACATTGTTTCTATTCGGTTTTTTACCTTGAATGCAACTGTCTCTAATAATATTAATTATGCTGTTGCTGCCCAATGTGCAGAAATCAGCTGTGAAACCCGTAGACTAGAAACTGATCCTAGAGTAGTAGACATAATTGTAATATAGTCGCATTCTTGATTAGTTTGACACAACTGATCATTCTAATGCAGTAACAGTTCACTATTTTATCTTTTTGAGGACACTGGAAGATTGCAACGCAATGTTGGAGCTCTTTAACAAATTTTCACCTGCTTCCATCTCCCCTGCTTCTATCGCTTGTACATCAGGTGTTCTTGTTTCTGTTGGGTTGTTTCTTTTGTTATGAGGGTGAGATCTATCGGCTTTTATCTCAGAGAAATGTAATTTTCACACAAATATATTCACTGCTGAAACTGATACAATGACAAGTGTACACATCCAATTCAAATCTACGTGTGGCTGTGCTATTGGCTTATGACAGGTTAATTGCTTCTGCGCACCGGCTTTACATATCGATACGATGGACGCACTTGGCATACCTCAATGCCAGATTAAAATAATCGTACCTAACCAAATACAGTTTTGAAAGCTATTGTTCTATTTCTGCCCAGATTACAGATCTTTGGAAATGAACAGGCCAGTTATTGTTTTTCCAATTGTTAACATAACCGTTTTAGGAATTGTGAATTTTGTCTCATTGTAATACGTATTATAGCAGAAATTTATAGTGAATAGTGGTTGAGTGTGAGACCTCACATTAAGCAAGGGACCGATGTTTTTTTGAAAAAAAAACGTAAAAGTTAAAAGCGAAGGGATTTCTGTTTTTCTTGAGCTTTCACAGGAAGCAACTGAATCCAGGAAATACGTTGCAGAAGCCTAAAGAAAAAATTGGTTCTTAACTTGCACCAGCCGCATAAATTAATTTTCCATTTATGAATTTTACTCATTAATGCTTAATTCAATTTTATAAGCGATCAAGCACAAATATCATAACCATAAGGGATGGAGTGCTCGCAGGATCGCCATTTAACCGAAGTGCCAAAAAAGCTGTGAAAGCGACTCTTCTGGCTGCTATGAGGAACTGCATCAGTTGGGTCACAAAGAGGCGGATCGTTCCCAAGTGAACTCATACACTGTACTGGATACGATCTGCAACAGATTTAACGATGTTGAAAGGGCGAAATAGTGGCTGCTGTTATCTCTCTTCAAGAGATTTTCACTTCTCGTGACCGCCAAACGTCACTGTCGGTAAAACAGTCATATGTGATCACTGCTATTCGTTTCAGCTAATAGAGAGATGTCATTTCGTCTTTAATACATCACATGTCGTATTGAGTTCCTATCTGATTCCTGTATTAAGTGCCAATTATTCTTTGTCATCGTCCGATTTAATAGTCCTGTGAGACTTTACGCTCCATTTATACTTGCTAATAGAGGTTCTGAAACCACCCTGCATTCATAAAGCCATGGCGACCTCGCAACATTAGCTGTCTAAAATCTAATAGTGTATAATATACAAGGGCGGCCACATATTTAATGCCTTTATGGAGACGAGAATTTTTGAACCTAATGTCTGTTGTAAGTCACTGAATGATACATCACGCTCACAGTATGTGCTGTGTAACATGGAAATTATTGACGACTAGAGATAACCAGGTGATGAATAAATTCTGCTATGACTGCCGTATCCATGTGGGATATGCAGTGTGAATTTAAAAAAGTCTGATGGTATGCTTTTCCTGTTATTTTGCACATACAGAGCACTTCTATGCGATATCAGTTCTTCTGTGCTTGGCAAGAGTGCCTCACCAGCCCATCTCATATCCTACCCCGGTGAGAACTACTCCCCCCCCCCCCCCCACCCCCCTTCAATCTCTGATACTGTGCTGTTGGAATATCTTTTATCCCCTGTAGTTTCCACGGATAGTTACCCTTTTTTTATGGGCCCGTATTAAAATTAAGTTTGTGTGTGAGACAGGTATTCACCGCAGTATATATAATTGTCTATTTTAACTGCCCTGTGGGTACTAAAACTGTGTCTGTTTGTGTGAATCTAAATTATGCTTTCACTTCGTCATAGCACTTGATACGTTGCAATATGTAGGAGTTGTACAAAAATATGGAAGCACGACGACAAATGTGTGTTTGAATATGACTACAGATGCTACTCGAACCTGCAGATTACGCTGTTTCATTTGACCACAAACAGCCACCAGAACGCAGGAAGAATGGTTCAAATGGTTCAAATGGCTCTGAGCACTATGGGACTCAACTGCTGCGGTCATTAGTCCCCTAGAACTTAGAACTAGTTAAACCTAACTAACCTAAGGACATCACAAACATCCATGCCCGAGGCAGGATTCGAACCTGCGACCGTAGCGGTCTTGCGGTTCCAGACTGCAGCGCCTTTAACCGCACGGCCACTTCGGCCGGCAGGAAGAATGGTACGGCATTCCTTTTGGAACCATCGATAATTATCATTCCAGGCGTCAAATAGTGCTCATATCTGCTCGTGGTAGCAGTGAAACTATTGTTAAGGGGTAGAGACTGTCGTTTGATCCATAATCCCAACCACGTCTCCTAACATTGGTTGAGTGTCACATAATCTTTCAACACTAGAGATCTTTGTTCATGTTATTCGACATCGGCAGTGCTGCAGTATAGTTTCAGTTCGGCGCGTGAACTTACGCGTAAATATAACTATTGAGAATCGTTAGTCGTGGTCGATCTCATTTTGATCTGTGTTTACCCTTAAGCATAATTACAAACATAATTACAGTCATTTTTCTACTGACATACTTTTGCTTGTTTGTAATTTAGGTAATGAAATCATTGATTGTAGGGGTCAAATAGTCCTTTAGTATATATTTACTGTCTCCACTGAATGGCTTGTGGGCCTTGCTCTTGGGAGCCAGCACATGAAACAGCAGTGTTGCAAGTTGAGAAGCGGTAATAGGATGATGGATCGGTCAGGAGAGTCCTGTGACTCCGAATGTAGGCTCCTCATTGAATGTCAGGAGGTTAGCAATTCTATCAGGGGCAATACTTGAGGAGCATGTTTGGGAAAAGGCGGATTAAATCACTGGAAGGATTCCCTCGTAAGTTTCAAAGTGCTTTTACCAGTGCTACCAAGACAATAACGGTGCATAGGATGTTAAACAGAATCGAGTACATTGATCGAGCAGCTCCTCATAAGAAACTCATTGCGTTGTCAATCGAAAGCGATACTTGAGGTTGAGTAAAGAGTGACGGTATTCTGCAGTGGATGACTGGAAACGAGCGGTTTGTTCTGATAATCACGCTATTCCCATGGCAATCTGATGGATGAGATTGGATTTGGCGGATGCCTGGAGAACGTTAACTGCCATCATGAAGAGTGCCGACAATGAAGTACAGAGGAGATGGCAGTTTTATGGCAAGGGAGTGTTTTTCGTGATTGAGGGTGTGGTTCGCTTACTGAGCTTAAGAAAACATTACATGAAGAGGATGAATACATTTGCCAGTATTGTGTAGCGTACACACTGGAGATAAAGTTCGTAGACAATGATTGTTTGTGTCAGCATGAGTGCGCACCATCTCACAATGCAGTACTGTGTAGCAACTATTTGTGTACAGTAGCATTCTTGAAGTCTAGTGGTCTATCCAAGGTCTCGAGGTAAAGCCGTTCTGTAGGTGAAGTGGGAAACACATTCTATATATGTCCAGTAGTAGGTGTCCGAATACCTCACATCGGTCATTGTGTATATAGGCAGCTGACTAATAGCGTCTTTTATTTGACTTTATTCACATTACGTTTGTTTCACTTCATATCTTAGGTGTAAAATACTTTTGCGTGTCCCAAATAGTCATCGAGATGCCGAGGTTACACCTGCAGAAATTAAAATTCTTAATTGTATCTGATGTTCACAGCAACCACCATAAATTCTCATGGGATATTTGTTATACCCCTTAAATCCGCAGTTCACCTGTTGGGTATATGACACCTTCGTAAGTTACAACGAAGAGCTAGAGTCGTTGTGAAAAGGATGTGAAAATTTTGTCGAGAGGATGAAGGCAGAACTTATTATTAGGCATGGAAGCTGTTGAGGTAAGAATTATCTGTGAAATAATGAATAGCATATGATGATTTAGCATGGCTGACTGCCACACATGCGAAAGTTTCCATTTATGGAGCGTTCACAGTGCCATGATAATCACACATCAAAAAAAGTTTTGCATCACCTCGGTTCCGAGAGTTCCGGAACCTGTACAGAAAATTGGAATAGAGATCAACATAAACATGATTCCCGTCCTTTTTATTACTCATTAAAACCACAGATTGCATGTTGTACCACCATACAGCGAGATCTTCAGAGGTAGTGGTCCAGATTGCTGTACACACCGGTACCTTTAATACACAGTAGCACGTCCTTTGGCATTGATGCGTGCCTGTATTTGTCATGGCATACTATCCACAAGTTCATCAAGACACTGCTGGTCGAGATTGTCCCACTCCTCAACCGCGATTCGGCATAGATCACTCCGAATGGTCTTTGGGTCACGTCGTCCATAAACAGGCCTTTCCAGCCTATCCCAGGCATGTTCGATAAGTTTCGTGTCTGTAGAACATGCTGGCCATTCTATTCAAGCGATGTCGTTATCCTGAAGGAAGTCACTTACAAGATGTGCACGATGGGGCGCCACTTGTCGTCCATGAGGACGAATTCCTCGCCAATATGCTGCCGACTTGATTGCACTATCGGTCTGAGGATGGCATTCACTTACCTTCAGCAGTTACGGCGCCTTCCATGACCACCAGCGGCGTACGGCGGCCCCACATAATGCCACCCCAAAACAGCAGGGAACCTTCACCTTGTTGCACTCGCTGGACAGTGTGTCTAAGGCGTTCAGCCTGATCGGGTTGCCTCCAAATACGACTCCGACAATTGTCTGGTAGAATGCATATGCGACACTCATCGGTGAAAAGAACGTGATGCGAATCCTGAGAGGTCCATTCGGCATGTTGTTGGACCCATCTGTACCGCGCTGCATGGTGTCGTGGTTGCAAAGATGGACCTCGCCATGGACGTCGGGAGTGAAGTTGGGCATCATGCAGCCTATTGCGCACAGTTTGAGTCGTAACACAACGTCCTGTGGCTGCACGAAAAGCATTATTCAACGTGCTGGCGTTGCTGTCAGGGTTCCGCCTAGCCGTAATCCGTAGGTAGTGGGTGGTCATCCAATGCAGTAGTAGCCCTTGGGAGGCCTGAGCGAGGCACGTCATCGCCAGTTCCTGTCTCTCTGTATCTCCTACATGTCCGAACAACATCGCTCTGGAATGAGATTTTCACTCTGTAGCGGAATGTGCGCTGATATGAAACTTCCTGGCCGATTAAAACTGTGTGCCGGGGCGAGACTCGAACTCGGGATCTTTGCCTTTCGCGGGCAAGTGCTCTACCAACTGAGGTACCCAAGTACGACTCACGCCCCGTCCTCACAGCTTTACTTCTGCCAGTACCTCGTCTCCTACCTTCCAAACTTTACAGAAGCTCTCCTGCGAACCTTGCAGAACTAGGACTCCTGAAAGAAAGGATATTGCGGAGACATGGCTTAGCCACAGCCTGGGGGATGTTTTCAGAATGAGATTTTCACTTTGTAGCGGAGTGTGCGCTGATATGAAACTTCCTGGCAGATTAAAACTGTGTGCCGGGCCGAGATTCGAACTCGGGTGGTTCTATATCTCGGTTTGCAAGGGAAATAAAAACTTCAGAAATTTGAGGATAAAATCAAATTGTGATGTATATTACAGTAGACATCAACAGTAAATAGCGTTTTATTGTGGTATCTTAAATACGCTCGCTAAGCATGTTAATGAAATGTTACAAAATGAATTGACAACTTAAATGGCAAGATATATTTGGTTTTCTAAAACTTTCGAAGAAGGAAACAGAGCCCAGGAAATACGTTACAGATGCAAAAAGTGAAACACTGTTTCATTAGTTGCAGCGGCCACTTAAATTCAGTTTTCATGTATGAATTTGGCAGCTTAATGCTAAATGTAGTTTTAAATGGGATCAAGGACAAATATCAGAATCATTAAAATCGAGTGCTTGCAGAATCGCCATTTATGCGAAGTTTCAACAAAGCTATGAATGCGAGCCTTCTTGTTACGAGGAACTGTATATCAGCTGGGTTGCTGAGAGTCGGAACGCTCCCAAATGAAGTCAGGTACTGAACTGGTATGTTTATGCAACGCATTTAACGGTTATAGAAGGACAAAATAATGGCTGCTGTAGTATCTTTTTAAGAGACTTTCACTTCTCACGACCACCAAACGTCCCTCTCGGAAAAACAGCCTCACATGATCACTCCTAATCGTTGCTGCTGCTAGCGAGATTTTGTTTCGTCTTTACTATACCACAAAAGTGTATTGAATAATATCTAATCATTTAGTAGATGCCACTTATTCTTTTTCATCGTCCGACTTAGCCATCATGTGAGGCTTTCCTCTGAGTTTACACTTGCTAATAGAGGTTCTGTAACCATCATGCATACGTAAAACCCATGCGAATTCGGAACATTAGCTGTCTAAGTCCTGATAATGCAAATTATATAGTGAGCGCCCACGTATTTAATACCTTTACGGAGAACGGAATTTAAAATCTATTGTCTGTAGTAGGTCTCTTAATGATACATCACGCACACAGTGCTTGTATGTGGTATTGTAACACTGGCAAGATATATTTGGTTTTCTAAAACTTTCGAAGAAGGAAACAGAGCCCAGGAAATACGTTACAGATGCAACCTACATAACTCCTCTTCCAAGTTCTTTGTTGTCTCTGGCAGAATTACAATGTGATCGACAAACCTCAAAGTTTTTATATCTTCTGAAAGAATTTCTGTTTCTTCTCCTAATTTTTCTTTAGTTTCCTTTACTGCCTGCTCCATGTACAGACAGTATACTGAGGTGACAAAAGTCATGACATAGCGATATGCACAGATACAAATGGCGGCAGTATCGCGTAGCAACCTACATCCATTTGAATCTGCTCACTGTATTCACCTCTTGCTCTCTCTTTACAAGTTTTGCTTGCACACTTCGCTCCAATACTAAATTTATGATCCCTTGATGCCTCAGAATCTGTCCTGTCAACTAATCCCTTCTTTTGGTCAACCTGTGCCAAAAGTTCTTTTCTCCCCGATCCTGTTCAGCACTTCTTCAATAGTTACGAGTTCTCTCTATCTGATATGAAGCATTCTTCTGTAATACCACATATCAAAAGTTCTATTCTCTTCTCTTCTGAACTGCTTAACGTCCACGTTTCATTTCCGAACAAGGCTATACTCCAGACCAATACCTTCAGAAAAGACTTCCTAACACTCAAATTTATATTAGATTTTAACAAATATCTCTTCTTCAGATACACTTTTTGGCCATTGCCAGTCTCCATTTTATATCCTCTGCACTTCGGCCATCATTAGTTGTTTTGCTGTCGAAACAGCAAAACTCATGTACTACTTTTAGTGTCTCGTGTCCTAATCTAATTCCCTAAATTAATTCGACTACATTACATGACACTTATTACGCTTTTGTTCATGCTCGTCTTATATTCCCCTTTCAAGACATTGTCCATTCCGTATAACTCCTCTTCCAAGTTCTTTGTTGTCTCTGGCAGAATTACAATGTGATCGACAAACCTCAAAGTTTTTATATCTTGTGAAAGAATTTCTGTTTCTTCTCCTAATTTTTCTTTAGTTTCCTTTACTGCCTGCTCCATGTACAGACAGTATACTGAGGTGACAAAAGTCATGACATAGCGATATGCACAGATACAAATGGCGGCAGTATCGCGTACAGAAGGTATAAAATTGCAGTCCACTGGCGGAGCTGTCATTTGTACTCGGGCACTTCATGTGAAAAGATTTCTGACATGACACGATGTCAGAATACCAAATTTCAGGCATTACCTCTCACCAAGCACAACGCAGTGGCCGACGGCCTACACTTGACCGAGAGCAACGGCGTTTGCGTAGAGTTGTCAGTGCTAACAGACAACCAACACTGCGTGAAATAACCGCAGAAATCAATATGGGACGTACGACGAACGTATCCGTTAGGATAGCGTGTCGAATTTTGGCGTTAATGGGTTATGGCAGCAGACGAACGACGCACGTGCCTTTGTTAACAGCGCGGCATCGCCTGCAGCGCCTCTCCTGAGTTCGTGACTATATCGGTTGGACCCTAGACGACTGGAAAACTATGACCTGGTCAGTTGAGCCCCTTTATAGTTAGTCCGACCTGATGGTACCATTCGAGAGAGGCGCAGACCCTACGGAGCCATGGACCCAAGTTGTCAACAAGGTACTATGGAAGCTGGTGGTGGCTTTTTGTGGTCCTCTGGTCCAACTGAACTTATCATTGACTGGAAATGGCCATGTCCGGCTACTTGGAGACCATTTGCAGCTGTTTATGGACTTCATGTTCCCAAACAAAGATGGAATTTTTATGGATGACAAAGCGTGATGTCATCGAGCCCCAATTGTTCACGACTGGTTTGAAGAACATTCTGGAGCATTCGAGCGAATGATTTGACCACCTAGATAACCAGACATGTATCCTATTAAACATTTATGGTACACAATTGAGAGGTCAGTTCGTGCACAAAATCCTGCACCGCCAACACGTTCGCGATTATACAGGGTGGTCCATTGATAGTGACCGGGCCAAATATATCACGAAATAAGCATCAAACGAAAAAACTGCAAAGAACGAAACTCGTCTAGCTTGAAGGGGGAAACCAGATGGCGCTATGGTTGACCCGCTAGATGGCGCTGCCATAGGTCAAACGGATTTCAACAGTTTTTTTTTTAAATAGGAACCCTAATTTTTTAATACATATTCGTGTAGTACGTAAAGAAATATGAATGTTTTAGTAGGACCACTTTTTTCGCTTTGTAATACATGGCACTGTAATAGGCACAAACGTATAAGTACGTGGTATCATGGAACATTCCGCCAGTGCGGACGGTATTTGCTTCGTGATATATTACCATTGTTAAAATGGACAGTTTACCAATTGCGGAAAAGGCAGATATCGTGTTGATGTATGGCTATTGTGATCAAAATGCCCAACGGGCGTGTGCTATGTATGCTGCTCGGTATCCTGGACGACATCATCCAAGTGTCCGGACCGTTCGCCGGATAGTTACGTTGTTTAAGGAAACAGATAGTGTTCAGCCACATGTGAAAAGTCAACCACGACATGCAACAAATGATGATGCCCAAGTAGGTGTTTTAACTGCTGTCGCGGCTAATCCCCACATTAGTAGCAGGCAAACTGCGCGAGAATCGGAAATCTCAAAAACGTCGGTGTTGAGAATGCTACATCAACATCGATTGCACCCGTACCACACAAGACACAAAACAATAATCTCGTCAGTGGCGTCACTCAGGTTCAGCGCCACCAAAGAACGTCATACAAATACAGTTGGGAAGAAAGGCTATGGCAACTATGTTTTGGGATTGGAAGGGGGTACTCCTCATCGATTTCATGCAACGTAGGACGACAATAAACTCAAACAGATATTGTGGAACATTGGCCAAACTCTAACCAGCAATCCAAAATCGCCGGAGAGGACAACTTAAGGAGGGGTAGTGCCTCTTCACGACAACGCTCGATCCCACGTCGATCGTCAAACACAGGAGGTTTTGAAAAAATTTAGGTGGACTGTTATGGCCCATCCCCCGTACAGCCTGGACATGGCCCCAGCAACTATCACCTCTTCCCCAAGCTAAATGAACACTTAGGAGGCAAACGCTTCAAAAGCATTGATGAAGTCCGAGCTGAGGTCACACCCTTCCTGAATGAATTGGCAGGAGTCTTCTTCGACTTAGGAATACAAAAGCTGGAGCATCATCTTCAAACGTGTGTCGACAAAAATGGAGACTATGTTAAAAATAGACAAAAGTGTAAGCTTTTCAACGATGTATAAACTAATACCTATAAACAATGTTTTCTATTTGTAAAAAATATGGGAACCTTACTTTTGGTACAACCCTCGTACTAGAGCCCCGAGAGCGGTGTTAGTATCTTCGAGATACGTCGACAGCGAGCCTGTTTATGCAATGGCAAAGCAATAAATATGTCGCATCGTCAAAGATAGGATGCGTGTTTAAAAGGAAAGGACAGTGGTTCGTTAGATACAAGCTACTAGAGTCCTGAGAGCGGTATTAGTCTCTAGGATATACGTCGACAGCGAGCCTGTAGTAGTAATGGCGAAGCAATTTCTGTGTCGCATCGTCAAAGTGAGGGTCCGTGTTTAAAAAGAAAGGGACAGATGTTCATCGGATACAAGCTACTATAGTCCTGAGAACGGTAATAGACTTTTGGAGATACGTCGAAAGCGAGCCTGTGCTATGCAATAGCGAAGCAATTTCTGTGTCGCAACGTAAAGTAAAGGTGCTTATTTAAAGAGAAAGGTGCAGTGGTCCATTGGATACAAGACACCAGGGACATTAGAGCGATAGAGCGATATTAGTATCTTGGACATACGACGCCAATGAGTCTATAGTATGCAATGGCGAAGCAATTTCTGTGTCGCATCGTCAAAGTGAGGGTGCGTGTTTAAAAAGAAAGGGGCAGTGGTTCATCAGATACAAGCTACTATAGTCCTGAGAGCGGTAATAGTCTCTTGGAGATATTTCGACAGCGAGCCTGTAGTATTGTCAGAGTTAGGGTGCGTGTTCAAAAAGAAAGGGGCAATTCAAAAAATGGTTCAAATGGCTCTGAGCACTATGGGACTTAACTTCTGTGGTCATCAGTCCCCTAGAACTTAGAACTACTTAAACCTAACTAACGTAAGAACATCACACACATCCATGCCCGAGGCAGGATTTGAACCTGCGACCGTAGCAGTCGCGCGGTTCCGGACTGAGCGCCTTAACCGCGAGACCACCGCGGCCGGCGAAAGGGGCAATTGTTCATTGGTTCCAAGCTACTTGAATCTTGAGAACAGTACTAGTCTCTTGGAGATACGTTATCAGCGAGCCTGTATTATGTAATGGCGAACCAATTTCGTGTCGCATCGTCAAATATAGGATGCATGTTAAAAAAGAAAGGGTAGTGGTTCATTGGACACAAGCTATTAGAGTCCTGAGAGCGGTATTAGTCTCTTGGAGTTACTTCAACAGGGAGGCTGTAGTATGCAATGGCGAAGTAATTTCTCTGTCGCATCATCAAAGTGATGGTGCCTGTTAAAAAGAAAGGGACAGTCGTCCATCAGAAATAAGTTTCCATGGACCTGAGAGTATTATTAGTCTCTTGGAGATACGACGACAATGAGTCTGTAGTATGGTTGGTTGGTTGGTTTTGGGGAAGGAGACCAGACAGCGTGGTCATCGGTCTCATCGGATTAGGGAAGGAAGTCGGCCGTGCCCTTTCATAGGAACCATCCCGGCATTTGCCTGGAGTGATTTAGGGAAATCACGGAAAACCTAAATCAGGATGGCCGGACGCGGGATTGAACCGTCGTCCTCCCGAATGCGAGTCCTGTGTCTTACTGTAGTATGCAATGGCGAAGCAATTTCTGTGTCTTATCGTCAAAGTGAGGGTGCGTGTTTAAAAAGAAAGTGGCAGTGGTTCATCAGATACAAGCTACTACAATCCTGAGAGCGGTATTATTGTCTGGGAGATACGTCGACAGCGAGCTTGTAGTATGCAATGGCTAAGAAAATTCTGTGTCGCATCATCAAAGTGAAGGTGCTAATACAGGGTGTTACAGGGTGTTTCAAAAATGACCGGTATATTTGAAACGGCAATAAAAACTAAACGAGCAGCGATAGAAATACACCGTTTGTTGCAATATGCTTGGGACAACAGTACATTTTCAGGCGGACAAACTTTCGAAATTACAGTAGTTACAATTTTCAACAACAGATGGCGCTGCAAGTGATGTGTATGGTGTCACCGCCAGACACCACACTTGCTAGGTGGTAGCTTAAATCGGCCGCGGTCCATTTAGTACATGTCGGACCCGCGTGTCGCCACTGTGTGATCGCAGACCAAGCGCCACCACAAGGCAGGTCTCGAGATACGGACTAGCACTCGCCCCAGTTGTACGGACGACATTGCTAGCGACTACACGGACGAAGCATCGCTCCTTAGCCGAGCAGACAGTTAGAATAGCCTTCAGCTAAGTCCATGGCTACGACCTAGCAAGGCGTGTAAGATGTGTAAGATATAGAAGACAACGCAGTCTGTGGGTGCGCCATTCTGTACGTCGTCTTTCTGCTGTAAGCGTGTGCTGTTCACAACGTGCAAGTGTGCTGTAGACAACATGGTTTATTCCTTAGAACAGAGGATTTTTCTGGTGTTGGAATCCCACCGCCTAGAACAGTGTTGTTGCAACAAGACGAAGTTTTCAACGGAGGTTTAATGTAACCAAAGGTCCGAAAAGCGATACAATAAAGGATCTGTTTGAAAAATTTCAACGGACTGGGAACGTGACGGATGAACGTGCTGGAAAGGTAGGGCGACTGCGTACGGCAACCACAGAGGGCAACGCGCAGCTAGTGCAGCAGGTGATCCAACAGCGGCCTCGGGTTTCCGTTCGCCGTGTTGCAGCTGCGGTCCAAATGACGCCAACGTCCACGTATCGTCTCATGCGCCAGAGTTTACACCTCTATCCATACAAAATTCAAATGCGGCAACCCCTCAGCGCCGCTACCATTGCTGTACGAGAGACATTCGCTAACGATATAGTGCACAGGATTGATGACGGCGATATGCATGTGGGCAGCATTTGGTTTACTGACGAAGCTTATTTTTACCTGGACGGCTTCGTCAATAAACAGAACTGGCGCATATGGGGAACCGAAAAGCCCCATGTTGCAGTCCCATCGTCCCTGCATCCTCAAAAAGTACTGGTCTGGGCCGCCATTTCTTCCAAAGGAATCATTGGCCCATTTTTCAGATCCGAAACGATTACTGCATCACGCTATCTGGACATTCTTCGTGAATTTGTGGCGGTACAAATTGCCTTAGACGACACTGCAAACACCTCGTGGTTTATGCAAGATGGTGCCCGGCCACATCGCACGGCCGACGTCTTTAATTTCCTGAATGAATATTTCGATGATCGTGTGATTGCTTTGGGTTATCCGAAACATACTGCCTTAGACGACACTGCGAACACCTCGTGGTTTATGCAAGATGGTGCCCGGCCACATCGCACGGCCGACGTCTTTAATTTCCTGAATGAATATTTCGATGATCGTGTGATTGCTTTGGGTTATCCGAAACATACAGGAGGCGGCGTGGATTGGCCTCCCTATTCGCCAGACATGAACCCCTGTGACTTCTTTCTGTGGGGACACTTGAAAGACCAGGTGTACCACCAGAATCCAGAAACAATTGAACAGCTGAAGCAGTACATCTCATCTGCATGTGAAGCCATTCCGCCAGACACGTTGTCAAAGGTTTCGGGTAATTTCATTCAGAGACTACGCCATATTATTGCTACGCATGGTGGATATGTGGAAAATATCGTACTATAGAGTTTCCCAGACCGCAGCGCCATCTGTTGTTAAAAATTGTAACTACTGTAATTTCGAAAGTTTGTTTGCCTGAAAATGTACTGTTGTCCCAAGCATATTGCAACAAACGGTGTATTTCTATCGCTGCTCGTTTAGTTTTTATTGCCGTTTCAAATATACCGGTCATTTTTGAAACACCCTGTATAAGAAGAATGGGGCAGTGGATTATCGGTTCCAAGATACTAGAGTCCTGAGAGCGATATTAATCTCTGGGAGATACATCGACAGCAAGCCTGTAGGTGACAATGGCGAAGCAATTTCTGTGTCACATTGTCAAAGTGAGGGTGCGTGTTTAAAAAGAAAAGGGCAGTGATTCATCGATTACAAGCTACTAGAGTCTTGAGAGCAGTACTAGTCTCTTGGAGATACGTCATAAGCGTGCCTGTATTATGCAACGGGGTAGCAATTTCGTGTCGCATCGTCAAAGAAAAGATGCATGCTTAAAAGGAAATTTCAGTGGCTCATGGGACACAAACTACTAGGGTTCTGAGAGCAGTATTAGTCTCTCGCAGATACGTCGATAGCGAGCCTGAAGTATGCAATGGCGAAGCAATTGTTGTTTCGCATCGTTAAAGTAAGGATGAGGGTTTTAAAAAAAAAAATGGCAGTGGTTCTTCAGATACAAGGTGCAGGAGTCCTGAGAGTGGTTATAGTCTGTTGGAGATACTTTGTTAGGGAGCTTGTAGTATGCAATGGCGAAGCAATTACTGTGTTGCATCGTCGACGTGAGGGTGAGTCTTCAAAAAAAAAAAAAAAAAAAAAAAAAAAAAAAAAAAAAAAAAAAAAAAAACACTGCTCCATGGGGTACAAGCTACTAGAGTCCTGAGAGCGGTAGTATTCTCTAGGAGATACGTCGACAGCGAGCCTGTAGTATTGAATAGCGAAGCAATTTCTTTGTCGCTTCGTCAAAGTGAGGGTGCATGTTTAAAATGAAAGGGGCAATGTTTCATGGGATACAGGCTACTAGAGCCCTGAGACTGGTATTGGTCTGTTGTAGATACGCTGACAGCGAGTCTGTAGTATTCAATGGCAAAGCAAATTCTTTAACAAAAATTTGTGTGAAATCTTATGGGACTTCAATGCTAAGGTCATCAGTCCCTAAGCTTACACACTACTTAACCTAAATTATCCTAAGGACAAACACATACACCCATGCCCGAGGGAGAACTCGAACCTCCGCCGGGACCAGCCGCAAATTCTTTGTTGCATTGTCAAAGTGAGGGTGCGTGTTTACAAAAAAGGGGTAGTTGTTCATTGGGTACAAACTACTAGAGTTCTGAGAGCGGTATTATTCTGTTGGAGATACGTCGACAGCGAGACTGCGGTATACGATGGGGAAGCAATTTCTGCGTTGCATCTTCAGAGTGAGTGTGCATGTTCAAAAAGAAAGCCTAAGTACTAGAGACCTGAGAGTATAATTAGTCTCTTTTACATACGTCGACTGCGAGCCTGTAGCATGCAATGGCGAAACAATTTCTATGTCGGATTGTCGAAGTGAGGGTGCGTGTTTTAAAAGAAAGAGGCAATGGTTCATCGGTTCCAAACTATTAGAGTTTTGAGAGCAGTAGCATTTTATTGCAGATACGTCACCAGTGTGCCTGTATTATGCAATGGCGTACCAATGTCGTGTCGCATCGTTAAAGAAAAGATGCGTGTTTAAAAGTGTTGTGGCGTAACAAGCTAGCTACGCCACACTGAGAAGGGAGCCGAAAGGCACGCGTACACACACGCCGACTGGCGTCAAGTCTGGAACAGGATAAGTATTGAATTCTAATAAGAAAAGTATGCAGCTCCTCGAATGCTTAACGTTATTCCATGAGAATACGGCATTCTTGATGAGACATTTTATACGACAGCCATCAAACCATGTAAGGCCAATGGCGCCCCGCTAGGCCGCAGCCATGGACTTAGCTGAAGGCCACTCCAACAGTCTCTCGGCAAATGAGAGAAAGGCCTCGTAAGTGCAGTCGCTAGCAAAGTCGTCGTACAACTGGGGGGAGTGCTCGTCCGTATCTCGAGACCTGCCTTGTGGTGGCGCTCGGTCTGCGATCACACAGTGGCGACACGCGGGTCCGACATGTACTAAATGGACCGCGGCCGATTTAAGCTACCACCTAGCAAGTGTGGTGTCTGGCGGTGACACCATAAAAAGGAAAGGGCGGTGGTTCATGGGATACCAATTTCTAGAGTTCTGAGAGCGGTATTAGTCTCTTGCAGATACGTCGACAGCGAGCCTGTAATATGCAATGGCGCAGCAATTTCTGTGTCGCATCATCAAAGTGAATTTGTGTGTTTAAAAAGAAATGGGCAGTGGTTAATCGGAAAGAAGTTACTAGAGTCCTGAGAGCGGTATTAGTCTTTTGAAGATACGTCGAAAGCGAGTCTGCACTATGCAATAGTGAAGCAATTTCTGTGTCGTATCGTCAAAGTGAGGGTTCGTTTTTAAAAAGAAAGCGGCAGTGGTTCATAGGATACAAGATACCAGAAAACTGAGAGCGGTATTAGTCTGTAGGAGGTACGTTGTCAGCGAGCCTGTTTTAAGCAACTGCGAAGGAATTACTGTGTTGCATCTTCAAAGTAAGGGTGTGTGTTTAAAAAGAAAGGGGAATTGGTTCATCTGATACAAGCTACTAGAGACCTGACAGCGGTATTACTTTGTGAGATACGTCGAAAGTGAGCCTGTAGCATGGAATGGCGAAGAAATTTGAGTGTCTTATTTATGTGAGGGTGCCTGTTAAGTACGAATGGGACGAGGGTTTATCGGATCAAAGGTAAAAGAGTACTGAAAGTTGTATAAGTCTTCTGGAGATTCGTCAGAGACGAGCCTGTATTATATAATGGCGAGGCAATTTCCGTCTCGTATCGTCAAAGATGTGATGCGTGTTTAAAAATAAAGTGCAGTTGTTCATTGGATATAAGCTATCAGAGTTCTGAGAGCGGTATATGTCTTTTGGAAATACGTCGACGGCGTGGCTGCAGTATGCAACGGCGAAGCAAATTCTGTGTTGCATTGTCAATGTGAGGGTACATGATTAAAGAGAAATGGGCAGTGGTTCATCGGATACAAGTTACTAGAGTCCTGAGAGCGGTATCACTCTTTTGGAGGTACATCGACAGCGAGCCTGTAATATTGTCAAAGTCAGGGTGCATGTTTTTTTAAAAAAAGGGGGCAGTGGTCCATCGTATACAAGCTACCAGAGTCCTGAGAGCGGTATTAGTCTGTTGGAGATACGTGGAGAGCGAGCGTGTCGTAAGCAATGGCGCAGCAATTTTGTTTCTTCCTCAAAATGAGGGTGCGTGTTTAAAATGAAAGGGGCTGTGGTTCGTCGGATACAAGCTACTAGAATCCTGAGAGGGGTTTTATTCCCTTGGAGATATGTCGACAGCCAGTCTTTAGTATGCAATGGTGAAGCAATATCTGTGTCGCATCGTCAAAGTCAGGGTGCGTGTTTAAGAGAAAGGGGCAGTGGTTCATCGAATACAAGGTACTAGATTCCGGAGATCGGTGTTAGCCTCTTGGAGATACGTCGGTAGGGAGCCTGTAGCAAGCAGTTGCGAAGCAACTCTTGTTTCTGTTCGTCAGTGTGAAGGTGTGAGACAAACAGTAAAGGGGCTGTCGTTTATCGGTTAGAAGCTACTACAGTCCTGAGGGAGGTGTTAGTCTATTGGAGATACGTCGTCGTGGAGCATGTAGTACGATATTTCGAAAAAATTTCCATGTCGCATTGTCAGTGTGAGGGTGAGAGGATACACAGTAAAAGGCAGTGTTTCATTGGCGACAAGCGGTTAGAGTAGTGAGGAGGATATATGTCTCTTGGAGCTACGTCGGCAGCGGGCCTGTAGTATGGATACACGAAGCAATTTGAGGTATCGCCAGTGTGAGAGTGCGAGAATAACATTAAAGGTGCAGTGGTTCATTAGTTACAGGTTATTAGAGTATTTAGGGTGGTATTAGTCTCTTGGAGCTACGTCTTTAGCGATCCTGTGCTAAGCAATCGCGAAGCAATATATGTGTCTTGTTGTCAATGGGAGGTGGTGAGAATAACAGCAATGCTCCAGTGGTTCATCGGTTAAAAGTATCTAATGTCATGAGGGTGGTATTAGTCTCATTGAGATATGTCACCAGTGATCCTGCAGCACGCAATCGCGAAGCAAGTTCTGTGTCGCATCGTCAGTGTGAAGGCGCGATACAAAGAGTAAAGGGGCAGTGGTTCATCGGTTACGAGCTACTAACGTCCTGATGTCGGTATTTGTGTCTTGGTGATACGATTGTAGGAAGTCTGTAGTGTGCATTCGCGAAGCAAATTTTGTGTCGCATCGTCAAAGTGAGAGTGCGTGTTTAAATGAAGGGGGCAGTGGTTCATCGGATACAAGCTACTAGAGTCCTGAAAGCGGTGTACGTCTCTTGGAGATATGTCGGTAGAGAGCCTGTAACAAGCAGTAGCGAAGCAATTCTTGTGTCGCTTCGTCAGTGTGAGGGTGAGAAAATTACAGTAAAGGAGCAGTGGTCCATCTGTTCCATGCTACTGGAGTCCTTACAGCGGTATTAGTCTCTTGGACATACGTCGACAGGTGAGCTTGTAGTATGCAATCGCGAAGCAATCTCTGTGTCGAATCGCTACTAGCATATTTCGGGAGGGATTTGTGTCTTGGAGATACCTCGGCAGCAAGCCTGTAGTGTGCAATGGCGAAGCAATTTCTGGGTCTTACCGTCGATGTTAAGGGGAAATGGTTCGTTAGTTACGAGATACTACAGTCCTGAGGGCGGTATTAGCCTCTTTTAGGTACGTCGGCAGCGAGCCTGTAGCATGCAATGGCGAAGCAATTTCTATTTCGCATCGCCAGTGTGAGATACGTCGGCGTGGAGCCTGTAGTACGATGTTGCGAAACAATTTCCATGTCTCATTGTCAGTGTGAGAGTGAGAGGATACACAGTAAAGCGGCAGTGGTTCATTGGTGACAAGCGATTGGAGTAGTGAGGGGGATATATGTCTCTTGGAGCTCCGTCGGCAGCGGGCCTGTAGTATGGAATCACGAAGCAGTTTCTGAGGCATCGCCAGTGTGAGAATAACATTAAAGTGGCAGTGGTTCATTGATTACAAGGTAATAGAGACATGAGGACGTTATTAGTTTCTTGGCGATACGTCTGCAGCGAACTTGCAGTAACCAATCGCGAGCGAATTTTTGTGTCACATCGTCAGTGTGAGGGTGCGATAATAACAGTAAATGGGCAGCTGTTCATCGGTTACAGGGTACTACAGTCGTGAGGGCAGTATTTGTTTCTTGGAGACACTCCGGCATCCAGTCAGTAGTATACAATCTCGAAGCAATTCCTGTTTTGCATCGTCAGTGTGAGGGTGCGATAATAACAGTAATGGGGCAGTGGTTCATCGGTTACAAGCTACTAGAGTCCTGAGGGAGATATTTGCCTCTTGGAGCTACGTCGGCAGCGACCCTATAGTATGGAATCGTGAAGCAATATCTGTGTTCCATCGTCAGTGTGAGGGAGCGAGAATAATAGAAAAGATGCAGTGGTTCGTCGCTTACAAGCTACTAGAGAGCTGGGGAGGGTATTGGTCGGCAGTGACCCTGTAGAAAGCAGTCACGAAGCTACATCTGTGTCGCATCGTCAGTGTGAGGGTGCAAGTATCATCATAAAGTGGCGGTGGGTCATCGGTTACAAGCTATTAGAATCCTAAGGGTGGAATAAGACTCTTGGTGATACGTCGGCAGCGAGCTTGTAATAAGAAATCGCGAATCAATTTCAGTGCTCCATCGTCAGAGTGAGGGTGCGAGAATAAGAGTAAAGGGGCAGTGGTTCATCGGTTACAAGCTACTACAGTCCTCAGAGAGAAATTTCTCTCTTGGAGATACGTCGGTAGCAGACCTGTAGTATTCAGTCGCGAAACAATTTCTGTGTTGCATCTTCAGTGTGAGGGTACCAGGATCTCCGAAAGTGGCAGTGGTTCATCGGTTACCTGAGGGCGGTATTTCTGTCTTGGAGATACGTTGGCAGTGTGCTTGAAGTATGCAATCGTGAAGCAATTTCCTTGTCGTATCGTCAGTATGAGGGCGGGAGAATAACAGTAAAGTAGCAGCATTGGTGAATCTGTTACAAGCTAGTAGCGACCTGAGGGCTGTATTAGTCTCTAGGACATACGTTGGCAGCGAACCCTTAGTGTGCACTCATGAAGCAAATTCTGTGTCGCACTGTCAGTGTGAGGGTGCGAGGATAGTGTTGGGAGAACCTATGTTCTACCCCAAAGTACCGTTACCCAAATGGCGGAGATGACGTCATCCAAGATGGTGCCGTGACATCATCCAAGATGGCCGATTTTGGAGGGGAAGTTTGATGTTTGGCGGGTAGATAGATAGGAGAATTGGCTACCTCCACTAACACAACCCCCCCCCCCCCAATAAAAATGTCAGGAAGTTCAAATTCCAACAGGATAATGCATCACACCTCTACTAACCTAAGAAGAATTGCTGTAAGATATGTCAGTTGGGCTACCTCTACTAACCAAAGTCATCTGATCGCCACCTCTTCCTAGGACATGGCGCCAAGTTTGAATTTTTTTGGTAAAGATAGGTCAATTGGTCTATCTCTACTAACCTAAGAAAATGGCGGGAAAGAAAGGGCATTTGTACTAACCTAAGTCAACCGACCGCCACGTCCTCCTGGGGATTGGTGGCAAAGGACTCAACCAGTGCTGGACGTAAGTCTTTATTGTTTTGCATGTACCAGTGTTTATTTAAACATTTTCATGCAGTACAGCCATCCAGTGTGTTCGCCACGAGGGCTGGACTCCATCTGACCTAGTACACAGTACCACCACTAGAGGGCACTGTCCTCCATTCCATGACGCAATCAGAGATGGCAGGCATGACGTCAGCTGCTGACACAAGTAGCGTTATCCAAGATGGTGGCAAACAGTGTGTTCATTATGAGGTCTGGACCTAGTACATAGTACCACCATCAGAGAGTGCTCTCCTCTGTTTCGACACGTAATCCAAGATGGTGGGGGAAATGGTGGGAAAACGTCTCTGCCTGTGCTGCACATAATTTTTTATTTTGCATGCAGTGTCTCCACCATGAGATCTAGACTCCAACTGACCTAGTACACAATACTGCCACCTGAGGGTACTATCATCCCTCCTGAGATGTAATCCAAGGTTGTGGTCTGTCAGGGAAAATGGTGTGAAAATGACTCAGCCTGCACTGGGCTGCTGGAGAGAGTAAGGAAGGAGTGTACTTCATTTATTTTGGAACAATTTATTTAGGGATGGAGTATATTTATCACACTGATACAAAACACATGCTTGGGGGCATGCAACACTGCCCACATATTTGTAAACTACCGCTAAAAAACGCACTGCATACATTCAAACAGCTCCTAACTTACCCAAATAATTTCAGTACAGACATGCAGACTCCTCCTAAAAAAAACTGTACACTGATGTGTAGACACACTCAGTACTCTAAACTGTCCAAACAGCGCATAGCACAGGATACAGAACTGCTCGCAAAATAATGCAACAGACATGCAAACAACATATGCAGACACCGTCCGCCACCCACCCTCCAGTAGATCGCACACGAGGCTTCCTGCAGCCCTGCAAAGTGACGTGGCCCGTCAGCTGTCAAACCAAGCATAGATACTCGCATGCATGAGGTGGGAAAGGGGCAACTTCCCTTTCATACTTGATACCTCAGAAATTCCTCTCGAAATACGTGTTCACCTAGGCACTGCTACTGATGCGACAGGGTGGGAGCACAGACGCTCCAGTCTGACACCGATCGATGTATAGCTAATGTCGCCTCTTGATGACTGTGCTTCTGGAACAAATCTCATATCTATAGCGCACATAATTCTCCACATAAAAATTCTCTCCCATGGCCTTGCAGTTATCAATGTGCTGAATCTATATGTCCCTCACAATAGGACATACAGTTATCCTCTCTAGTCATGCCACAACATAAATCACAGTAACTTAACAATGCAATATATACACAATTTACACAATGTAATCCACAGTAAATGTCCAATACGCTATATGCACATTTTACACAAACAGTGCAGTTACCTTTTATATCTGTACAGCAGATGAAAAAATTATGGTATGCCTACACTCACACTGTCTCTATGTCACAATGCTCCTCAGTCCTTGGGAAGCACCGTCTGCCTTTTATTTCTTTCTGCAGATTTCATTCCGTGGCAATAAACTATTTTACACTGATCGCCATATTCCACTGACAGCTAACCCTTGCAAAGTGCCTTACATATCATCAAATATGGAAAGACTCTTACTCAGTTACACTACTCTCCCACTGAGGACAGGAGCTTGAATATTAGAGTGTGAAACCGATCTCCAACCACTCTCAGAACTGTTGTGCAAAGACTGGTTCGTCCCCTCCCCCCCCCCCCCCACCTCGGTACGACCGCGTTACTGTTTCTGGTCCAGACCTGCCTGCTTGTTTGCGTTTCTACACCCATCTCCAGACGCTGGGATTACAAGAACATAGCTAACTTTGCACGGTTCGCACACAGCAGTGTCCTACTAATAGTTTATTCCACATAATTCTGAAGATGTATACTGGGAATTATTTCTATACAAACCCAAAACTTTAGCTAGATGGAGCATGCTCTAGACCACTGAGTAATTAGAAACAAACAGACGAAAAATCATATTTCCAAAGACGAATACCGATTTCGGTGATGTAACAGATTCGGAAATATCCCTATAATTTACATGGTCAACTAAGGTGTTTCTCATGTCTAGAGAACTGGTAAACGTGTCTTCCACATGCTAGATGCACACCCAACAATCAATCTTCTCTCAACTAAAGAAAGGCTCGAAATGTGCAGAAGCAGTCAACTGAACAAATTACATGAAAGGGAATAATGGTCCAGAGCAAACGCACCTCCATATTGAATCTCAAATTTCCACACGATCACGAAAGCTATCCAACACATACTAACTATTAGTTCGTTATTCGGTAGTCTAGAGGACAACACCTTAATTCATTTACATTCCTACACTCCAAGAGGCCTCTCCTTTCTGACAGCTCCTACCGTTAAAGGGAAACATGAATCACCCCTACACAGGTCGTCAGCGTTGCAGGCCGATCATGCACAGGTATAATCAATCATCCTAAGAAATCGGTCACATATATATTTCATCCTTGTACTTACAACTAATTGGTACAATTGCGGTCTCAGTTGAACAACATTCGACAGTGAGCGAAGTATCGGAAATACACCCTCTTGATGGCTATGGCTCTGGAAATAGATATATCAGTACCATTCTTACGACTTGACATACTCTTCCCTTTGCTATCACAGTACTAGATGTCAAATCCATACCCTCCTTATTACTGGGCATAGTCATTTCCTTTGCATATGTCAGAACACAAACCCATACTGTATAAGCCTGATGCTCAAGGTTAACCTATCATGTACCCCCTACTACTAAGTATAATACTTCGTTACACTTACGATACAAAATAATACTGAGAGAAAATCAGCGATGGGTGGACATGTCTCATAAGTTTTTCTTGTGAGTTATACCACTGTGTCTTAGAAAGAGAGCTGTAATCGTCTCATATGTTAAAAAACTTAATCACACCAAGCACTGTAATTTACTGTCACAAGTGGTCTTGGTCCTACAGGTGCACACAAGTATCCATGTTAAAACCTATACTTGCTTTATAAATCCACATATGGCGTTACCTAAGAATCACGTGGGTTTTCCAGACAAATACCGAGACGATAATCGTCTTACAAACTGCCAGATGTAAAAAAAACCGACCCCAACAACTACTGTATGTTACTGTCACAAGCAGTCTTTGTTCTACAGATGCATAGAAGTATCAATGTTAAAAGCTGTACCCACTTTACAAATCGAGGAACGGCATTACCAATGAATGAGGCGGTTTTTCGCCCAGACAAATACCGTGACGGCGATTGCAAGAGTATATAGCATCAGACCAACACGTCGGCGATGGTGCAACCTCGTAATAAAATTACTCCATTTAGAAAGTGATTCAGTTAAGGAATGTGGTATGAAACCGGTGTTTGCGAACCTCTCACGCCACCGCAGCTAGATATTTCTACTGTATTTGTAGCGCATTCTGTGTCGATCCTTTGTCAGAGGTTCAGTGATATATCCACTGAGCTATAGGCGATGCTTGATTGAGAAGTATCACAAACAGTAGTAGATGGAGTGCTGACTGACGTCATAAGAAAATACACTCCTGGAAATGGAAAAAAGAGCACATTGACACCGGTGTGTCAGACCCACCATACTTGCTCCGGACACTGCGAGAGGGCTGTACAAGCAATGATCACACGCACGGCACAGCGGACACACCAGGAACCGCGGTGTTGGCCGTCGAATGGCGCTAGCTGCGCAGCATTTGTGCACCGCCGCCGTCAGTGTCAGCCAGTTTGCCATGGCATACGGAGCTCCATTGCAGTCTTTAACACTGGTAGCATGCCACGACAGCATGGACGTGAACCGTATGTGCAGTTGACGGACTTTGAGTGAGGGCGTATAGTGGGCATGCGGGAGGCCGGGTGGACGTACCGCCGAATTGCTCAACACGTGGGGCGTGAGGTCTCCACAGTACATCGATGTTGTCGCCAGTGGTCGGCGGAAGGTGCATGTGCCCGTCGACCTGGGACCACACCGCAGTGACGCACGGATGCACGCCAAGCCCGTAGGATCCTACGCAGTGCCATAGGGGACCGCACCGCCACTTCCCAGCAAATTAGGGACACTGTTGCTCCTGGGGTATCGGCGAGGACCATTCGCAACCGTCTCCATGAAGCTGGGCTACGGTCCCGCACACCGTTAGGCCGTCTTCTGCTCACGCCCCAACATCGTGCAGCCCGCCTCCAGTGGTGTCGCGACAGGCGTGAATGGAGGGACGAATGGAGACATGTCGTCTTCAGCGATGAGAGTCGCTTCTGCCTTGGTGCCAATGATGGTCGTATGCGTGTTTGGCGCCGTGCAGGTGAGCGCCACAATCAGGACTGCATACGACCGAGGCACACAGGGCCAAAACCCGGCATCATGGTGTGGGGAGCGATCTCCTACACTGGCCGTACACCACTGGTGATCGTCGAGGGGACACTGAATAGTGCACGGTACATCCAAACTGTCATCGAACCCATCGTTCTACCATTCCTAGACCGGCAAAGGAACTTGCTGTTCCAACAGGACAATGCACGTCCGCATGTATCCCGTGCCACCCAACGTGCTCTAGAAGGTGTAAGTCAACTACCCTGGCCAGCAAGATCTCCGGATCTGTCTCCCATTGAGCATGTTTGGGACTGGATGAAGCGTCGTCTCACGCAGTCTGCACGTCCAGCACGAACGCTGGTCCAACTGAGGCGCCAGGTGGAAATGGCATGGCAAGCCGTTCCACAGGACTACATCCAGCATCTCTACGATCGTCTCCATGGGAGAATAGCAGCCTGCATTGCTGCGAAAGGTGGATATACACTGTACTAGTGGCGACATTGTGCATGCTCTGTTGCCTGTGTCTATGTGCCTGTGGTTCTGTCAGTGTGATCATGTGATGTATCTGACCCCAGGAATGTGTCAATAAAGTTTCCCCTTCCTGGGACAATGAATTCACGGTGTTCTTATTTCAATTTCCAGGAGTGTATACACTGATTTCTCAGATCTCTAGTGTTACCCTATCCGCTAGAAATGATGTCCATGACCTACAATCAGGTCTTACCATTGAGGCACATACCTGCGTTGGATCCTATTGACAGTTCCTTTAATGATTGCAGCCACTACTCAATCTTATTTCTGGCACTCCCATATCTCGAAACGAGTCACCTTTCTCCAACGTAGCTGCTACAGTAAAATTCCAATGTGGTTTTAGTCGCCCCCTATACATCTTGCAACTGCTCACATTTCTACAGCTTTCCGCATGTGATCGTTCCAATTTAAGTCGGAACTGAGGAGAAAGCGGAGAAAGACATATCCACCACCTTCTGCAACCCATGTAGAAACAGAACGACCTGAGTTAGTGCAACAGGACCATCTTTTGACCATTTGGTGGAAACGCGCGCAATGTGGTACGTCTGCAAACTAGATACAGATACTACATTCTGAAGCAGATCCGAATCCATTCAAATCAATCAGCCCAACATGCTAACATCGTTATTCTCTATCCCCCAACAGAGAAAAATTACGAACTATAAAAAGGTCCACTAACTTCATCCGATATAGAAGTCACCTAGGCAGTGATGCTGGCGCAATGACGCATAGCTGTGGTGCGGTACAGCACAGAGAAAGAGATTTTGCAGTGCTCCCAAGAATAGCATTCCTAATGGGTCACCCCATCTATCATCGAATTTACCTGTCAAACTGCTGCTGCAGCCTATGCGGGACGATTCTATTAAATATACAGCTTTTGATCCATTGCAGAGGACAGTTTAAGGTTTCATCACCCGTACTGTAGGATGACGACCGCATCCTACAGACTATAATGTAAGTCGCAAGAGACACTCCCTGTGACCCTGTGTCGTAGTTTGAAACATTGTTTGCAAATAAGCTTTGTACACTGCCATACATTCTGCTTTTCTGCCACGACTTAGAGGTCTGTGTCAGGTCCTACACTGACATTAAGGCGCTCTGATCCACGGCCTCTCGCAGAAAACTAGACATCGCCTGGTGTAAATCATTTTGTTACTGCGGCTACCATAACACGCGACACATGGTGGATGATTTTAGATAAAAGACAGTTACAACATAAGGAAACTAGAAGAGTTTGGCTGCGTTGTGAGAGTTTCTAAATCGATATCTGGAAGTGATTGACTACCTCTACATTTAAACTCATCTGTCACAGTGCGGGAATAGATGATAGCTCTGCGTTCCCTTTTGACTGATTTCGCATATTGCATTCATGTACGCGATGACCGTTTCGCTGCTAGCAACCCCCAGAAGGTGTCACCCATCCACAAAACTCATCCCCCAACTCAAACAAGAGCTGTCAGTCAATCATTATGTGGTAACCAACATCGCGCCAATGCATGGATGGGATGGAAAAGACACCGCCGATGTACTGTAATAATATGCATCACAGTTGATAGCACGAACAATTTTAGCAATTTTGCGGTAACTTCAACACCGGCCAATGATGTGATAGCATGTATCCCCAATCCCAGTATCACAACTAAACCGCCCCTTCCCTACTTTGCGAGTATCATTGCCAATGTAGATACATGACTGCTCAGTATGTCAATTCAGTGTTAATTTTCGAACACATAAATCAAAGTATACAGTGCAGCACCGTTACCGAATTAATCTGCAATCGATCAGAAGACGACTGCTACTGTCCACCTCTCGTGAATGAGTGGAGCTTCCCGAGTCCTCACCCATCCAAGTGCATGAGATTTCTTGAGATGCGCCCATGTCGAGGATCTTAGCACTCCTTAGAACTCCTGCTTGTCTGTCACGATTTAGAGGTCTGTGTCAGGTCCTACACTGATATTAAGGCCCTCTGATCCACGGCCTGTCGCAGAAAACTAGACATCGCACGGAGTAAGAGATTTCAAAATGTCGTGATGTAATAGAAGACGGTAAGAAGAACGAGAAACTAATGATTCTTATGCGCGATGGAGCTCCAGACGGATGGAGTTCGACGAATTTTTACGTAAATCAATCAAGCTATCAACTCTAAAGTATTACTCTAGAGTCTAGGATCGGTACCTGGAGAGAACATAAACACACGCACTCATAAGGCTACAACGTTCTGCACTTAAAACGGGCTATAATGTTAGATCGCTTGCGTTTCCAACCTATCAGTCGTATGGAACGTAGCGCTTTTAATATTCTAATGTAAGAAACATATTTCAAGTGCAGGACATACATCCTTCTTCCCATTTTCTCTACGATAAACTATGTTATCGATCCGTAAAACGAAGAAACTACTTCCTTAAAACATTGGGTCTGTGTGATACGAGTACAATATAGCTTTGCGGAGATGTATAGCGCGCACTGTTCACATCCAATCACGGTTCGGAAATGATAATATGCCTGCATCGGCCCTATATAAAATGATCGTTAGTAACGACAAATACCTCTTACAAGGAAACAGATAAACGCATAGCAGCTGCGTCCGACATGTGAAAATTACAAGTCATTCCGTCACTAACTCTGTAAACAGCACACCTGTCAGGCAAATGTGTACATGGGATTGGAGTGCCTCACAAGCACCTATCGTTAACTTAGTTATGACGCTGAAGTCTCGATTTTACACCCAAGATGAGACAGGAGGGATGGAGTACATCGCATAAATCAAAGTTAGTCTAGAATGTATCATCAGTCAACCATTAAATCTTATCTCGTTGGAGATCCATCTCAATCGATCACCCCTTCCACTCTATGTTATCCATTAACGCAGATGCAAGTAAGTTTAGAGGCGGTTGGTTCTCTGTCTTCCTGAAAAACAGTAGTCAACTTGCGTGTATCACTGGTACCTCAATACACGTACAGTATAACACTGCCTCGATGGAAAGAAATTAACTGCCTCCCTCATTCCCTTCGTTCCGATATCGAGGTTCCTCGGATTCCTCATGTTGCCGCATATTTGTTCCCACGTACAAAATGTTCGGCGCGAACCAGAAGATATGGAAGTACTTCCTCAATTTCCCCGCATTTCAATGTACACTCCTGGAAATGGAAAAAAGAACACATTGACACCGGTGTGTCAGACCCACCATACTTGCTCCGGACACTGCGAGAGGGCTGTACAAGCAATGATCACATGCACGGCACAGCGGACACACCAGGAACCGCGGTGTTGGCCGTCGAATGGCGCTAGCTGCGCAGCATTTGTGCACCGCCGCCGTCAGTGTCAGCCAGTTTGCCATGGCATACGGAGCTCCATCGCAGTCTTTAACACTGGTAGCATGCCGCGACAGCGTGGACGTGAACCGTATGTGCAGTTGACGGACTTTGAGCAAGGGCGTATAGTGGGCATGCGGGAGGCCGGCTGGACGTACCGCCGAATTGCTCAACACGTGGGGCGTGAGGTCTCCACAGTACATCGATGTTGTCGCCAGTGGTCGGCGGAAGGTGCACGTGCCCGTCGACCTGGGACCGGACCGCAGCGACGCACGGATGCACGCCAAGACCGTAGGATCCTACGCAGTGCCATAGGGGAACGCACCACCACTTCCCAAGAAATTAGGGACACTGTTGCTCCTGGGGTATCGGCGAGGACCATTCGCAACCGTCTCCATGAAGCTGGGCTACGGTCCCGCACACCGTTAGGCCGTCTTCCGCTCACGCCCCAACATCGTGCAGCCCGCCTCCAGTGGTGTCGCGACAGGCGTGAATGGAGGGACGAATGGAGACGTGTCGTCTTCAGCGATGAGAGTCGCTTCTGCCTTGGTGCCAATGATGGTCGTATGCGTGTTTGGCGCCGTGCAGTTGAGCGCCACAATCAGGACTGCATACGACCGAGGCACACAGGGCCAACACCCGGCATCATGGTGTGGGGAGCGATCTCCTACACTGGCCGTACACCACTGGTGATCGTCGAGGGGACACTGAATAGTGCACGGTACATCCAAACCGTCATTGAACCCATCGTTCTACCATTCCTAGACCGGCAAGGGAACTTGCTGTTCCAACAGGACAATGCACGTCCACATGTATTCCGTGCCACCCAACGTGCTCTAGAAGGTGTAAGTCAACTACCCTGGCCAGCAAGATCTCCGGATCTGTCTCCCATTGAGCATGTTTGGGACTGGATGAAGCGTCGTCTCACGCGGTCTGCACGTCCAGCACGAACGCTGGTCCAACTGAGGAGCCAGGTGGAAATGGCATGGCAAGCCATTCCACAGGACTACATCCAGCATCTCTACGATCGTCTCCATGGGAGAATAGCAGCCTGCATTGCTGCGAAAGGTGGATATACACTGTACTAGTGGCGACATTGTGCATGCTCTGTTGCCTGTGTCTATGTGCCTGTGGTTCTGTCAGTGTGATCATGTGATGTATCTGACCCCAGGAATGTGTCAATAAAGTTTCCCCTTCCCGGGACAATGAATTCACGGTGTTCTTATTTCAATTTCCAGGAGTGTATATTCGGTCAATTTATACCTATTCTCTCGTCAGTTTTCGCAATTCTATCGATTTTATGTCAGATCTATCCATGCGATCGTAACATAACCCCCCATTCTGTGTTCTAAAATTGCTTGTAACTGTAGCACAGCTGCCAGCACCTAGCCCAAAGGCACTGAATGGGAGGCGTAATTGTGATCCTTCTCAATCAAACATCGCATATAGCTCAGCCGATATATCACTGAACCCATGACAAGTGATCGACACAGATTGTGCTACAAATACTTTTTAAAATGAGTAATTTTATTACGAGGTTGCACCGTCGGCGACGTGTTGGTCTATATACTGCTACGATCGCCGTCACGGTATCTGCCTGGGCAGAAAACCGCCTCATTCAGAGGTAATGTCGTACCTCGATTTGTAAAGCGGGTATAGCTTTTAACATTGATACTTCTATGCACCTGTAGAAACAAGACCGCTTGTGACAGCAGCATACAGTAGCTGTTGGGATTGGGTCTTTTAAAATCTGGCGGTTTGTAAGACGATCACTGTCTCGGTATTTTTCTGGAAAACCCATGTGATTCGTAGGTAACGCCATACGTGGATTTATAAAGCAAGTATAGCTTTTAACATAGATACCTGTGTGCACCTGTAGAACAAAGACCGCTTGTGACAGTAACATACAGTAATTGTTGTGATCGGTTTTTTTAACATATAAGACGACAGTGATATAACTCACAAGAAAAACTTATGAGACATGTCCACCCATTGCTGATTTTCTCTCAGTATTATTTTGTATCTTAGTAAACAGTTACTGACGAAGTATTACACTTAGTAGTAGGGGGTGCGTGATAGGTTCACCTTGAGCATCAGGCTTATAAAGTATGTGTTTGTGTTCCGACATATGCAGAGGAAATGACTATGTCCATTCATAAGGAGGGCATAGATTTGATGTCTAGTATTGTGATAGCAAAGGGAAGAGCATATCAAGTAGTAAGAGTGGTACTGATTTTTCCATTTCCGGAGCCATAGCCATCAACAGAGTGTATTTCCGATACGGTCGCAGGTTCGAATCCTACCTCGGTCATGGATATTTGTGATGTCCTTAGGTTAGTTAGGTTTAAGTAGTTCTAAGTTCTAGGGGACTGATGACCTCAGATTTTAAGTACCATAGTGCTCAGAGCCATTTGAACCATTTTTGATTGATTCTACTCGTGTGTGCTTGGCCTACAGTGCCAGTGACCTAAGCAGGGGTGTTTCACATGTTCCTTTAACTGTAGGAGCTGTCCGAATGGAGAGGCCTGTTGGAGTGTAGGAATGTAAATGAATTAAGGTGTTGTCCTCTAGACTACCGAATAGCGAACTAATACTTAGTATGTGTTGGATAGCTTTCGTGATCGCGTGGAAATTTGAGATTGAATATGGAGATGCGTTTGCGTTGGACCATTATTGCCTCCCATGTAAACTGTACTGTTCGGTTGACTGCTTCTGAACATTTCGCGCCTTTCTTTAGTTGAGAGAAGATCGATTGTGGGCTGTGCATCTAGCATGTGAAAGACACGTTTAATGGTTCTCTAGACATGAGAAACACCTTAGTTGACCATGTAAATAATAGGGATGATTTCGAATCTGTTACATCACCAAGATCGATATTCGCGGGTGGAAATATTTTTTGTCTGTTTGTTTCTAGTTACTCAGTGGTCTAGAGCACGATCCACCTAGTTATAGTTTTGGGTTTGTATAGAAATAATTCCCAGTCTATATCTCCAGAATTATGTTGAGTGAGCGATCGGTAGGATACTGCTGTGTGTGTGTGTGTGTGTGTGTGTGTGTGTGTGTGTGTGTGTGTGTGTGTGAACCATGTGAAATTAGATATGTCCTTGTAATCCCAGAGTCTGGAGATGGGTGTAGAAACGATAGTAAGCAGGCATGTCCAGACCAGAAACAGTAATGCGTTTGTACAGAAAGGGGGGGGGGGGGGGCAATGAGCCAGTCTTTGCACAACAGTTCTGAGAGTGGCTTCGATCCACTGACGGCTTTCTGATGTAAAAGGGATGATTTTGTATTTCAGAGGATATGAACTGTATGTTTCCTACATCGACACGGTACGCGATGATATATTGCTGGGTTGGAGATCAATTTCACACTCTAATATTCAAGCTCCTGTCTATAAGAGCTTTACGTATTCCACGATATGTATGGCACTTTGCGAGGTTTAGTCGTCAGTGCAATATGGCGATCTATGTAAAATAGTTTATTACTGCTGAATGTCATGTCTGTAGAAAGTAATAAAATGTGATCGGTGCTTCCCTTGGCCTGAGGAGCATTGTGACATATAGATGATGTGCATGTACGCATACCATAATTTTTTCAGGTGCTGTACAGTTATAAAAGGTAACTGTACTGTTTGTGTAAAATGTGTATATATTGTATTGTAAATTTACTGTGGCTTACATTGTGTAAAATGTGTATATATTGCATTGTAAAGTTACTGTGATTTATGTTGTGGCATGACAAGAGAGGATGACTGTATGTCCTATTGTGAGGGACATATAGATTCAGCACAATGATAATTGCAAGGGCATGGGAGAGATTTTTTACCCAGAAAATTATGTGCACTATAGATACTGAGATTCATTCCAGAAGCATAGTCATCAAGAGGAGACATTACCTGTACATCGATCGGTGTCAGACTGTAGCGGTAATCGTAATAATTAACTGTAGTTACACTGGTAAATATGTTCCTGGCTTCCAATATTCTTGTGACTCTCGTATGGATTTGATGATCTGTAGAAAACTTTGTGGGTTTAACTGTCAATCCAATTTAACGACCTGTGCAAAACAATTATACTGCTGAAAGTCCCATCTGCAGAAAGAAAGAAAGGTGGATGGTGTTTTGATACCAGCGGCATCAGTAATACAGCCGGTAAATTCGATAAGAACCAATCATAATGCTCGAGTCATTCACATACTTTGTGCTGGGATATAGGAGCTTCTACATAGCGATGGGAACGTTTGTGTGTTGAAAGCATGAAGGGTGACATGTGATGGACTGGGGTATCATCTTAGGATGGGAAGAGAGGATTCGATGTTATTCTTCGCTATTTCCGTAAATAGGTTCTGTTAGGGCAATAATTTCCGTGCATACAATCTGAGACATCAAGAAAGCGAGCCTTAACAATTTCTGGGACACTATACAATTTCTGTGAGGTCGACTTGGTTATTATTTTAGATAGTCATGTGGCTTCAGTATAAGATTGAGTACGCTGCTGCATGCGCTTGCTGCGATGGTATGTAGCTACGTGCGGCGTTGCGTCAGTTACTCTGGGCAGTTAAGTACCATTAGAGGCATCTCTCATGTCGTGCTAGGAACAATGCGCCCTGTTCTAGTCTGTCATCTACGGTAAAGAAAAGTGCTGCTTGTAGGTATCTCGCATTTGGGAGCTGTGTGAGTGTGACTTGGAGTTCTGTGTCGTCAGTATAACACTGACTGTATACCCGATAATAGAGACAACTTTCACTAGCGTCCGGCGGTGGCTTGCGCCTGTGATGGCACGTGGGCCCCTGGTGTGTCTGCACCCCTACCTGGACGTGTCAGCAACGGTACCTATGTGAACACTTATTTCAAGAGTAGTTTCTCAGGTATCACGTATGAATGGGATGTTGCCGCCTCATGCGTGCCGGCATCTGTGCTTGGTTTGACAGCTGATGGGCCATGTCACTTCACAGGGAAGCAGGTAGCCTACTGTGCAGTCTACTGGACAGTGGATGGCGGATGGTGTCTGCATACATTGTTTGCGTGTCTGTTGAATTATTTTGCGAGCAGTTTTGTAGGCTATGCTATGGACTATTTAGACAGTTTACAAGTACTGAGCGTGTCTACACATCAGTGTACTGCATTATTTAGGAGGAGTCTGATTGTCTGTACTGAAATTATTTGGGTAGGTTATGAGTTGTTTCCATGTCTGCAGAGCGTTATTTATGGATAGTTTACAGATCTATGGGCTGTGTGGCGTGACCCCAAGCATGTGTTTTGTATCAGTGTGATAAATATACTCCATCCCTAAATAAATTGTTCCAAAAAAAATTAAGTACACTCCTTCCTTACTCTCTCCAGCAGCCCAGTGCAGGCTGAGTCATTTTCACACCATTTTCCCCTTCCAGACTACCATCTTGAATTACATCACAGTAGGGATGACAGCATCCTCTGGTGGCAATATTGTGTACTAGGTCAGTTGGAGTCTTTATCTCGTGGTGGAGACACTCCATGCAAAATAAAAACTTATGTCCTGCGCAGGCAGAGTCGTTTTCCTGTCATTTCCCCCATCATCTTGGATTACGTGACGAAGTGGACGAGAGTACTCTCTCGTGGTGGTAGTGTTTACTAGGTCCAGACCTTGTCGTGAACGCACTGTTTGCCACCATCTTGGATAACAGTACTTGCGTCATCAACTGACGTTATGGCTGCCATCTTGGCTTATGTCACGGAATGGACGACAGCTTCCTCTAGTGGTGGTACTGTGTACTAGGTCAGTTGGAGTCCAGGCCTCGAGGTGAACACACTGATTGGCTGTACTGCATGAAATTGTTAAATAAAGACTGGCACATGCAAAATAATAAAGCTCTGGTCAAGTCCATTTCCCACCAATCCCTAGAAGGAGGTTGCGGTCGGGTAACTTAGATTAGTCCAAATGCCCTTTCTTTCCCGCCATTTAGTTAGGTTACACGAGATATCCCAATTGACCTATCCTTACCACCAAAATTCAGACTTGGCGACAGGTCCTAGGAAGAGATGGTGATTGGAAAACTTAGGTTAGTGGGGGTAGTCCAATGACGTATCTTATCGCGATTTTTCTTATGTAAGTAGAAGTGTGATGCATTATCCTGTTGGAATTCAGACTTCCAGTCACTTATCTGGGGGAAGGGAGGGGTTGTTTCGGTTAGTAGAGGTAGCCCAATTGTCCTATCTTTCTGCCTAAATTCAAATTTCCCACCAAATTCGCCATCTTGGAAGACGTCATCGCCGCCATCTCGGATGGCGTCATCGCCGCCATCTTGGATAGCGGTACTTTGGGATAGAAGACAGGTTGTCCCAATACTGAAGATCACCATAAAGTGGCAGCAGTTAATCGGTTACAAGTTAGTAATGTCCTGAGTGCGGTATTACTCTCTTGGAGATGCGTCGGCAGCGAGCCGTAAGCATGCAGTCACGATGGCTCTGAGCACTATTTTAATATCTGTGGTCATCAGTCCCCTAGAACTTAGAACTACTTAAACCTAACTAACCTAAGGACATCACACACATCCATGCCCGAGGCAGGATTCGAAGCTACGACCGTAGCGGTCGCGCGGTTCCAGACTGTAACGCCTAGAACCGCTCGGCCACCCCGGCCTGCCATTTCTGTGTCGCACTGTCAGTGAGAGGGTACGAGAATCTCCGTAAAGTGGCAGTGGTTCATCGTTTACAAGTTAGAACAGACCGCAGGGCGGAAATAGTCTCTTCGAGATACGTCGCAGCGAGCCTGGAGTGAGCAATCGCGAAGCAACTTCTGTGTCGCATCGTCATTGAGACGGTGCGAGAATAACATTAAAGGGGCAGTGGTTCATTGGTTGCAAGCTGGTAGATTCCTGAGAGGGTTATTTCCCTCTTCGAGCTACGGCTGTAGCGAGCCAGTAATAAGCAATCACGAAGAAATATCTGTGTTGCATCGTCAGTGTGAGGGTGCGAGAATAATAGAAAAGGGGCAGTGGTCCATCGGTTACAAGCTACTGGAGCCCTACGGTGGAGGTTTTTCTCTAGGAGAGACGCCCGAAGGAAGACTGTAGTATGCAATCGCGAAGCAATGTCTGTGTCGCATCGTCAGTGTGAGGATGCGAGTGTAACAGTAAAGGGGCAGCAGTTCTTCGGTTAGAAGGTCGGTGTTTGTCTCTTGGAGATACGTCGGCAGCGAGCCTGTACTGGGCAATCGCGAACCAATTTCCGAGTCGCATCGTTAGTGTGAGGGTGCGAGAATAACTGTAAAGGTTTAGAGTTTCATCGGTTACAAGCAACTAGAGACCTGAGGGTGGTATTAGTCTCTTGGAGATACGTCGGCAGCGACCCTGCAGCATGGAATTGCGAAGCAATTTCTGTGTCGCATCGTCAGTGTGAGGGTGCGAGAATAATAGAAAATGGGCAGTGGTTCATCGATTACAAGGTACTAGATTCGTGAGACGGGTATTAATGTTTTGGAGATACGTCGGCAGCGAGCTTGTAGTATGCAATAGCGAAACAATTTTTGCGTCTCATTGTAGCATTACTTGAGTATGTGCAATATAGTCGTATCTACTTTGCGTCACTTGAGTGTAGGGGAGTCGAAACAGGTAATGTCCCATGATGTCATATCAACTTGAGAATTTTTTTTATACATGTAATTCATTTCCAAATTTTATTGATTATTTGCAGAGTAAAGGATTTAATTGTGTACAGCATTTAATATACTCGACACAGGAAATCACCTTGTTGCATTACGCATGATATGTTTTCTGTTTGTAAGAAAAAAAACTTGAGTGTTCCTCGAGTGCGCGATCCAGTAGTCGTCAGTGCTGATCTTCTGTATCCTTCATGACTGGGCATAGAATTGTTAACTGACAACTCGGTGTTGATTTAAAAATTATTCTACGGAACCACGGCCCGACTTTGGTGCAAACAAATCGCGCGCGATTTACTGAAACGATGTTTTAAGTATCAGTGACCACTAAACACACATCAGAAACTACACTCCTGGAAATTGAAATAAGAACACCGTGAATTCATTGTCCCGGGAAGGGGAAACTTTATTGGCACATTCCTGGGGTCAGATACATCACATGATCACACTGACAGAACCACAGGCACATAGACACAGGCAACAGAGCATGCACAATGTCGGCACTAGTACAGAGTATATCCACCTTTCGCAGCAATGCAGGCTGCTATTCTCCCATGGAGACGATCGTAGAGATGCTGGATGTAGTCCTGTGGAACGGCTTGCCATGCCATTTCCACCTGGCGCCTCAGTTGGACCAGCGTTCGTGCTGGACGTGCAGACCACGTGAGACGACGCTTCATCCAGTCCCAAACATGCTCAATGGGGGACAGATCCGGAGATCTTTTACACCTTCTAGAGCACGTTGGGTGGCACGGGATACATGCGGACGTGCATTGTCCTGTTGGAACAGCAAGTTCCCTTGCCGGTCTAGGAATGGTAGAACGATGGGTTCGATGACGGTTTGGATGTACCGTGCACTATTCAGTGTCCCCTCGAAGATCACCAGTGGTGTACGGCCAGTGTAGGAGATCGCACCCCACACTATGATGCCGGGTGTTGGCCCTGTGTGCCTCGGTCGTATGCAGTCCTGATTGTGGCGCTCACCTGCACGGCGCCAAACACGCATACGACCATCATTGGCACCAAGGCAGAAGCGACTCTCATCGCTGAAGACGACATGTCTCCATTCGTCCCTCCATTCACGCCTGTCGCGACACCACTGGAGGCGGGCTGCACGATGTTGGGGCGTGAGCGGAAGACGGCCTAACGGTGTGCGGGACCGTAGCCCAGCTTCATGGAGACGGTTGCGAATGGTCCTCGCCGATACCCCAGGAGCAACAGTGTCCCTAATTTGCTGGGAAGTGGCGGTGCGGTCCCCTACGGCACTGCGTAGGATCCTACGGTCTTGGCGTGCATCCGTGCGTCGCTGCGGTCCGGTCCCAGGTCGACGGGCACGTGCACCTTCCGCCGACCACTGGCGACAACATCGATGTACTGTGGAGACCTCACGCCCCACGTATTGAGCAATTCGGCGGTGCGTCCAGCCGGCCTCCCGCATGCCCACTATACGCCCTCGCTCAAAGTCCGTCAACTGCACATAACGGTTCACGTCCACGCTGTCGCGGCATGCTACCAGTGTTAAAGACTGCGATGGAGCTCCGTATGCCACGGCAAACTGGCTGACACTGACGGCGGCGGTGCACAAATGCTGCGCAGCTAGCGCCATTCGACGGCCAACACCGCGGTTCCTGGTGTGTCCGCTGTGCCGTGCGTGTGATCATTGCTTGTACAGCCCTCTCGCAGTGTCCGGAGCAAGTATGGTGGGTCTGACACACCGGTGTCAATGTGTTCTTTTTTCCATTTCCAGGAGTGTAATTACTCTCACTGAGAGTGACTTCTTGATTAGATGAGTTTCTTTATTTCAGCTAATTGGTATTAATGAACTTCTTTCGAGGTTGGAACTTCTTGAATGTTGTCGCGCTCATTCAGTTTAGTAGAACGATAGACAGTACTATCTACGCTACTATTTATAATTTCAAAAGAAAAGAGATCACATACCTGATTTTCTTTTGAGAAATGTTCGTACTTCGGCCAACAGTCTTCTCAAACTAGAGGCACGGGTGACGCTCCCTCGCAGCATTATGATATCGTGAACCACGACACACATGTGCACCCTTCTCACTACATTTCTGCATTTGAAAACCCTGAGATATAACCGGTACGAAGAAGGAAGAAAGAAGAGGTAAGATTAGCGAAAGAAACGGACCAAAGAGAGAAGGGGAGGTCACATTTGGGGCCCAACGTGTCGGCCTGAGTACGTTGCAGCGCAAGGAGACACCTTGCCGCAACGTCTGACTTCGCACGGACCGACTGAATAAGTACTCGCTATTGAAATGCGAGACTCGCAGGTATGAGTAGAGTAGTGAATTAAAATTTGTTATTGTATTCTTTTGTGTGTGTCGTAACGACGTCAGTAGCAGTAGTACGTTGGGAGATTTAATTTGTGAAAATGCGTACTCGATGAAAAAGAGATTTTAATAAGAGTACGAAAAATATGGACGCAGGGATTAGTAAGAAGGAAACAGAACCTGAGCCTCAGGGTGAGGCGTTTCAGGAATTAAATGTGGGACAGACATTGCATGGACTAAGGGAGGAAAGCCATGAAATGTCACATATGAAAGAGTTAGAGTCACAAACACCAGGTTTGGGTGAAAGTGATGTGCATGATACTGAAACAGATGGGGAGATAGGTGCCACAGCCGGTGGCCCAAGTGAAGTAGAGATGCCCACTAGCGTGATAACAAACAGCGACGCCAAGATATTTGATTTGTTGGTGGCATTAAACACAAACGTGCGTTCACTGAACACAGATATGAGTTCACTGAAAACAGACATACATTCACTGAACACAGACATGGGTTCATTGAAAACGGAAATGGGTTCCCTAAACGAGAAAATTGAGAAATTACAACTTAACTGGGAAGAACAATTAAATGCTAAGTTTGAAGAATTTGAAACAAAAGTATCTAAGGATATTAATGATTTACATTCTGAACTTAAAGGAAAAATAAGTGAAGTAGACAGTAAATGTGATATTATTTCACAAGGGCATATCGATTTATCAAACAGAGGCAGCAGGTGCGAAAGTAATTGTCTGAAGACCGGTGTGCAGGTCGAAGATCTGTCCGCAAAATGACAGATTTCGAAAAGGATACCTGTAACGGTACTGATAAGTATTTAAAGGAACAAACTTCCAAATTGGAGGAAGATCTTAACGAATGGATTTAGGTTAAGAATAAGGAGGTTCAGGAGAAATTTAATAACGCTCTCGAAGCGAAACGATCTGAACTTTTCGAAAGGAAACAGTTGGAACACGACGAACTTGTCAGATTGTTCACTGATGAATTTCAAGCAATTAAAGAAAGGATAATTGGAGAACTGCTGAAGGGGCAAAGGGACACGAATTTTAAAATGTCTGATTTAGGTCGAAATTCATTACAAAATGGCTTGACTGACGATAATCATTCAATGGACAAATTGAAAAACAGTAGACGCTATAGTGAGAGTAAATGTAACTACGGTACCACGGTACCTGATAAATCCTATGAACGTTACGAGAATGAACATGATCCGTTTGTACAGAGAGGGTATCTAACGTCTCTAAAAGTTGAAACTAGCATATTTAAAAGCAGGCAGATTCCGACATTTTCGTCAGAGAAGGACAACATCCATCCCAAAATTTTCATAAACAACTTCAAGCGTATTTTTCCACGTAGTTGGTCGGTAGAAGATAAGCTTCAGTTCATCGTACCCATAATTACAGGTGAAGCAGCACTGTGGGCTGCAAAGCAAGCGAGAACTGTAGTACTTGTGCGGAATTTGAGCAGCTTTTTCTGTCAAAATACTGGTATAAAAGCAAACAGGAACGGTTGTGTAAGAAAGTATACCAACCCGAATATTATAACAGTAAGCCATGTTCACTGCGACAGTATTTAGAAAAATTCATTAACAAAACGAGATACTGGAGCGCGCCCATTTCGCATCGGGAAGTAATACGCATTCTAAAGGGAAGATTGCTAATTCATATTTTCGAAAAACTGATAAATGTACCTGATTGTAACGTGGAACAGTTTTTGTCTGTAATTGATTCTATTGATCTGATTATGGAAGATGCCAGAATTTGGAATGATAATCAATGGTCTATTACACAGCGTAATGATGTGGGTATTAATAATCGTGATGGTGGTTGTAATGACAACAGAGATAGGAATGTTAAAAGCAAACGACGCACTATGACTGTCATAAAACTAACAATGAAAGAGATCAATATAAACAAAAAAAATGGTTCAAATGGCTCTGAGCACTATGAGACTTAACATCTGTGGTCATCAGTCCCCTAGAACTTAGAACTACTTAAACCTAACTAACCTAAGGACATCACACAAATCCATGCCCGAGGCAGGATTCGAACCTACGACCGTAGCGGTCGCGCGGTTCCAGACTGTAACGCCTAGAACCGCTCGGCCACCCCGGTCGGCAGATCAATATAAACGCGATGCTTATTATACCTATGGGAATATTGGTAATCGCGTAAATTATGTCAACACGAGAAAGCCTAATTGTAAACGCAGACATGGTAGACATCCGGAAGAAGACCCTGATAGGATACAACCGTGGGTAGACTATCCGCAAGGTAGTGCCCCAGCATCACAACTGCAAGGACCGACATCACTGAGTGACAAACCAATACCGAACTCCGAACACAATATTCGTATAGTGGAAGTTCATGAACCACCGATGAAGACATCCACCGAAATGTTAAACTAGAAACGGTCTCCAAAAGCCTTCCTAGGATGACAGGGGATGGAAAGGAGGGCAGGCGTAATTTTTCAGTAGATGTATTGAGATATAATAATGATTTGGACTTAAGGGAAGAGCTGAGTGAAGAAGTGCCGAGTATTTCCAATCAGTGTGGACGAATTTTACAAGCTGTCGAGCAAGCAGTGGTAAATGGTACCGATATTGAGATCTTAATCGACACAGGAGCAAACATTAGCGTAATGACGTAAGATTGTTATAAACAGATCAGCAGAGGAGGGAGAATATTAACGTTCCCTGTTACTGGATGCACTGTATCCGGCGCATTTGGTGCGAAAGCACAGAGTATCTCAAAACAGGCACGAGTCGACATTATAATGCTGGGGAATACTATAGACACTACCTTCCTGATTGTTTCGAAAATGGCCGTACCCTGTGTTTGGGGTCTTGATTTTTTGTGAAGAGCCGGAGCAGTAATTAATTTGAAAGAAGGGATGTGTACTTTGAACTCCGGAAGCGAAGTTGTGACAATGCCTATGATCAAGGGCCAAGTAGTCCCAGAGCAATGTTGTATAAAGCTAATGGTTAGCTATTTTGGTGTTAAGTGCGATTCAGCAAATGAAATTTATTTTATCGAATCTTCTGAAGAAGAGATAGATCAAGACACAATACAAGACAAAGTCTTTGAACCCGAATATCTGACGTCGCACCAGTATTTAGTAAATGTCCAGGAATCATCAAAGAGTTCGAGTTTAATATTCAAACCTATCCTCATAAAGCCCTTTGTCGCACTTCATACTCTGTTCCGTGGTCTAAGAGAGAGACACTGAAAAAAGAAATCACTAAGATGTCAGAGTGGGGAATAATACAACCCTCTAATTCTCAGTATTCAAGCCCTTTCTTGGCTGTCATAAAATCTAATGGTGATGTAAGACTAGTTCTTGACGCTAGCGAAATTAACAAAATTATTATTCCAGTACAAACGAGACCCGAGAATTTAGAAGAACTTATTCAGAAGTTTAATGGTGCCCGCTTGTTGACATCCCTGGATATGAGGAGTTCCTATTGGCAGACGAGAATATCACCTGAATCACGGAAGTAAACTGCTTATATCTTTCTTGGGAAAAGCTTTCAATTCATGGTTATGCCATTCGGCTTAAACATCAGCCAAGGAGTGTTTATTTCCGCATTAGATGCCGTACTAGGACGAGATCTCCTTGACAAAGTTACTTTGTATGTACGCGACCTTTTGATCGCGACGACGGCGTGGGAGGAGCATCTCGGTTTGTTAGAGAAAGTGTTAATGAAATTCTCAGAGTACGGTGTGACAGTGACTCTGACGAAGTCAAAATTCGCCAAAAATCAAATAAAGTTTCTCGGACACATAATTACGCAGAACGGAATTATGCCCGACCCGAAGAAGATGAATGTTATCAAAAAGTGCGCGTATCCTCGGAGTAAAAAAAGAATTAAAGTATTTTTTGGGGTTTGCTTGATTCTTCCGTCGATTTCTACCTGGTCAAATAATTAGCCAAGACTGTTTACTACAACTATTGCGAAAGATCTTTACTTGGAAATGGACCCAGGAATGCAGACAAGCATTTGATAAAATCCGGCATGCTTTGATTAATGCACAACTTCTGCACCATCCGAATCTTGAACAAGACTTTTGTATTGCGACGGATGCTTCAAAAACAGGTTTAGGTGCCACATTGTTTCAAGTAGATGATCCGCGTGACCAGAACAGCATCAAAATTGTAGGGTTTGCAAGCAGGACATTGTGTAAATGCGACAGATCATATTGTACCACTGAATTAGAGGTCTTAGCTGTCATTTGGGCACTCTAGAAGTTCAGATGTTGTGGCAAGATGACTACGATACACTGTGATCATAAGGCTTTATCATATATCTTCACAGGTCGAATGTTTCATTCACGGTTAACCCGATGGGCCTTGTTGTTACAAGAGTACAACTTTTCGGTGCAATACATAAGGGGAAAAGAAACGTAATTTCTGATGCTTTATCTCGACTACCAAAAGCGACAACGAATGAAGAGGATGATGAACTATCTTTAAATTTTAAAGTAATGGACATATCAGTAAATTATTATGAAGAACAAATTTCAGAGTTGTGTCAAAAGCTGCCACAATTGCAAGAAAAAGACCTACGTTCGAAGCCCATTGTCGACAAGATTAAGCACAAAAATCCTGCTAATACTACATATCAATATACTGAACAATCTGAGGTATAATTTAGGAAAGAATCTACCAATACCAACTGGAAAGTTTGTGTCCCACAGTATTATATAGAGCCATTACTTTGGTATAGTCATTTGAAGTGGGGACATTTTGGGCCTTCTAAATGTAGAGCCAAGTTGGGTGAATATTGCTATTATACCAACCTAGAACGACTAGCGAATAATATTCTGAAGAAATGCAAAATATACCAACAGACCAAATCAATAAATTATTGTCGAAGAATCGAACTACATCCTATAATTACTCACCAACCTTTAACACTAATAGCTTGCGATGTGTGTGGTCCGTGTCCGACTTCATGGGGAAGATTTAAGTATATACTGGCTTGTTACAACGTTTTTTCAAAATATGTCAAATTATATCCGTTACAGAGTCTACATGTCCGACCAGTGTTAAGGAGATTTATCATCAGTTGCATTACTGATTATGGGAAACCGAAAATGATTCTGACTGACAATGTAGCATATTTTACTAGTGGATTGTGGAAAAGAACTATGAAGGAACGTAACATCAAACATATATACATATCTTTATCCTTGTGGTAATCAGATAGGGAGGCTATTTCGGGAATTAAACCTATTTCTACGGGCACATAGACTACACTGACAATACCAGTGGATTGACTGGTTGCCAGAATTCGAGAGGATCTACAATGACCTACCACATCGTTCTACTGGACATTCACCGAATCAGATAATGCGTGGAAGAAACGAATTTCAAGACTGGTTAGGGAATTGGCCCAGAATTCAAGAAGATGATCGTACACAAGGGGAGATTCTGCAAAAAGTTTATGAGACCTACAACATCAGGCTCAACTACGGAAAGCAAAGTTTGACAAAAGTGTAAAGGAAGTAATCACACATACAGTTGGTGAGAAAACCATCTAGCAAGAAGAAACTTAACAAAAAGTGGCAGTATTTGTATACTGGGCCTTGCAAGATAATTCAAATACCACATGAAGGAACTTACGAGTACATATTAGCTGATTGTGACTCAGATACCATAAAGGGACTGTTTCACCATACAGAAATTAAGAAATACTTTCAATAAGAAGAGAAGGACTATAATATAGAAATAAACTGCAAGAAAGAAAAAGAAAGAAGGAATTTGATACTGAGATACCATTAATGGAATAAAGCCTTGTGAATAATACAAAAGCATATTATGAATCCTATTGTGTGTTGGTAATATACAGTTAAGAAGAGTATTTTTTGTTATGAAAATAGTATATGTACATAGTAGAAAGGATTAATATATATGTGTTAAGAAGGGGATGGAATGAAGAAAGTCATAAGAAGGAAAAAGACGTATCCGAATTGGAAAAATAATTGGATAACAGATTTTCCGTTAAAGAGAGAGGGAATGCTAACGGATTCCGAAAGTGTTATTCAGGAGAATGAAGAATTGAGTTAAGATTTGTAAATCTTATCCTTACATTTTTGTACGTTATGAAGAATATGTTGTTAATAATAGTATTAAGATGAAAAATAATTTCATGTGTGTGTGTAGTGGGTATGAGAAAGAAAAAGGACAGGACTTGATAAGAAGGAACATGTATGTGGGAAAGGAAAAGGAGATCATCATCGAGCAGATGACCTGCAACAGATCACATCGGAGAATTCATTGTCAATGAGAGTGAATGTGAACACGAGATATATTAAAACAATTTTATGACTATTATCGCAAAATAATAATCAGTAAGGTACGAAATGGGAGAACGAGCATCGTGTGAACACGAAAACGATGGAAACACTGGAATGGTTCACCGAAGTAATTTAGAAACAACGGAAGAGAATTATGACAAAATGTAAAAGTGACTTTCAAGCAAAAACACAATAAATAGGCCGGCCAGTGTAGCCGAGCGGTTCTAGGCGCTTCAGTCTGGAACCGCTCGACCGCTACGGTCGCAGGTTCGAATCCTGCCTCGATCATGGAAGTATGTGATGTCCTTAGGTTAGTCAGGTTTAAGTAGTTCTAAGTTCTAGGGGACTGACGACCTCAGATGTTAAGTCCCATGTGCTCAGATCCATTTGAACTACAATTAATATACTCACTGTATCTATGAAGGATAAACCAATTCAACATTGAGGATAACTCGCAACAGATTCGTAGAATGTATCACACGATAGTCAAGTCTATTCAGCAATGAACACCAGTGCTAAGATGTATTAATTATGATAATATCTCTTATTAAATTAAAGTTGGAAATCATTCGCTGTACCGGTATAATTGTAGATGAAAGCTGGAACAGATTACGTTACCACATGGAACGACATGTTGATAGTCATGAAATGTCAAGGATACAATGCTGACACCAAAGAAAATCGAAAGACGCACTGCTGAGAAACAGAGATGACCCTATGAGCTGAACTATTAAGGGGAGGTTTACTATCTTTTGGTACAAAAAATCGATTTTTTAAAATTGCGTTTTTGGATCTATAAAAGTGTTTAGATCCACCCCTGAAACGGTTTTCCGAATGCGGGACGGAAATTTTTGTTATTCGCGGTCGAACAAAAAAATGCACCTGCCTGAAATCGGCCTTTTTCACGCACCAGTTTTTTTTTTTCTTTCCGAGGATGAGTTATTGTACCGGTGCTTGGGAGGAAACACACAAAATTCAAATGAAAGTTCGAACGCGTGTGTTTGGAAATTGGCCCCCAAACATTTGCATTCTGGTGCGAAGACTGTGGAGATTGCGATTTCCTGGCAGTGAGCAGCTTCAACGAAGGCTATTCAGCAATTCTGAAGAGCATGACAACGATGGACATCACCCTGGGACTCTATTCGACGCAGTTCGCCAAGCAATCGGACGACCACCGGATTCAAGCGGCCGAAAACCGCTTGTCACCGGCGGTACGAGCGGCTCTGGAGCAGCGCAAGATGGCCCAGATCGAGCAGAACGCCCTCTGTGAGGAAGAGGAAGGACTAGTTTATAGACCCGGAATAGCAGGTTGAACGTAAGTTGCATAATATTACATTAATATGTAGTCAAAACTTCAAACGCGTTTTTCTCGAAATGACGTTCTTTTTTTCGCGCGGTATGGTAACTTCAAATCTACTGAACACATTGGCATGATTCTTTGTTTCCGACGAATCTCACTAAATTGTCTTGTAGTTGTACCACTTACATTTCGATCCATCAACTATAAATACTTTTACTTTGTCGACGAAGTCGAAAAATCGATGAAAAAACCCTATTTTTTTCAAATGGTCACCATTTTGTTTCCTATGGTCCAAATAACTTAAGCGAGGTACAACTCCTAAAGAATCTTATATACTTCGCTAACGTCAATTCAGTTCTGATTTCAGACGAGCCAGCTGACCTGTGACATACCGTGCGTGGAGGTCTACATCGAAATTTTGTTTCGTTCCGACTGCACTTCCGCCTTTGTTTTTCGACATTTCCGGTCGAAAAAATTCCAGTTTTTAGAGGAAATATCAATAAAAATTTTGACCAAATTCAACATTGATATCTATAAAACATCACGAGAAAAAATTCTCAAAAACATGCTTTTTTCGGGACAAAGATAGTAAACCTCCCCTTAAATAACCTGGCAGTATGAGCGGCCTGTTTAAAATCTGGAATCGCCGATCGACGAGCAGCAGTACCCGGAACGTCGAACGACGAAGAGCCGAAGAAGATGGCCGAGCTGTCTTTAGCAGCCTGAATAGCTCGGTGGCAGCCGCTACCTGGTCATTTTTTCCATCGGAACTGGCTGCAATCCCTGCTTTGTGCACTCAGTTAAAGAAGGTCTACTCAACTAATAGTGTTGTGAAGTTAGTGCAGTGAAGTGAAAGTGTAATATTTGTGTGAAAAAGTGCTTAAAAAGTTTGGACAAATATTATGACATATATGGTTTATTTAACGGGCAAATTCTGTTAGGCCCCACATTTAATCAATGCTGTAAAGATCGGTGTACGATGTTCATAACTTGTAGTATGAGTCCGGAAATGACTGGTTCAAAAACAACAGTACACAACACCATACTGCCAACGTTCAGAGAAACCTCCAATATCTATGACCTTTCAAAGATATTAAAGTCCGGGGGGCGATGTAGCACTACATGAGTATGTCCAGTACAGTCGGATCTACTTTGCGTCACATGAGTGTAGGGGAGTCGAAACAAGTAGTGACCCATGACGTCATATCATCTTGAGATTTTTTTATACATGTAATTCAGTTCTATATTTTATTGATTATTTGTAGAGTAAAGAATTTAATTATGTACAGCATTTAATAGGTAATGAGTTTTAATGAGACATATATATATACCAGGTGATCAAAAAGTCAGTATAAATTTGAAAACTGAATAAATCACGGAATAATGTAGATAGAGAGGTACAAATTGGCACACATGCTTGGAATGACATGGAGTGTTATTGGAAAAAAAATACAAAAGTTCAAAAAATGTCCGAGAGATGGCGCTTCATCTGATCGGAATAGCAATAATTAGCATAACAAAGTAAGACAAAGCAAAGATGATGTTCTTTACAAGAAATGCTCAATATGTCCACCATCTTTCCTCAACAATAGCTGTGGTCGAGGACTTATGTTGTGAACAGCACTGTAAAGCATGTCCGGAGTTATGGTGAGGCATTGGCATCGGATGTTGTCTTTCAGCATCCCTAGAGATGTCACTCGATAACGATACGCTTGCGACTTCAGGTAACCCCAAAGCCAATAATCGCACGGACTGAGGTCTGGGGACCTGGGAGGCCAAGCATGACGAAAGTGGCGGCTGAGCACACGATCATCACCAAACGACGCGCGCAAGAGATCTTTCACGCGTCTAGCAATATGGGGTGGAGCGCCTTCCTGCATTAACATCGTACGTTCCAGCAGTTGTTTATCAGCCAGGCTGGGGATGATGTGATTCTGTAACATATCGGCGCACCTCTCACCCGTCACGGTAGCAGTTACAAAACCAGAATTACGGATTTCCTCGAAGAAAAAAGGCCTGATAACGGTAGATGTGGTAAATCCAACCCATACCGTGACTTTCTCGTCGTGCAATTGAGTTTACACAACAGTTATATGATTTTCGGTAGCCCAAATTCTGCAGCTGTGGGCGTTGACAGACCCTCGGAGCGTGAAATGAGCTTCGTCGGTCCACAACACGTTACTCAACCAATCGTCATCTTCCGCCATCTTTTGAAACGCCCACACCGCAAATGCCCTCCGCTTCACTAAATCGCCAGGCAACAGTTCATGATGCCGATGGATTTTGTACGGATAGCATCGGAGGGTACGCCTAAGTGCCAACCAAACAGTAGTGTATGGAATGCCGGTGCGACGTGCGACTGCACGAGCGCTGACTTCCCCGTCCATAGACGAACCCGCTACAGTTTCCGTTTCTTCCTGAACTGTCTCAGCAGCATTACGCCTTGTGCTCGGTCGGCCACTACGGGGTCTATCGTCTAAACAACCCGTGGTTTCGAACTTCGAAATCATTCTTGCCACAGCTGCATTTGTCAACGGACCTTTACCCGTTCGAATCCCCTTCTTATGGCGATAGGATCGTAATGCTGAACTAGCACATTCCCGATTCTGATAATACAGCTTCACTAAAAGCGCCTTTTCAGGTAACGTCAACATGCTGCGACTGCTGGCGCATCTGATTCTCTCTCTCATTACAGCTCCCTTTATACGCGATTGTCATGCGCAGTCACTGACGTTTTGCTGTCCAGCGCCATCTGTCAGACATTTTGTGAGCTTTGTTTTTGTTTTGTTCTAATAAAACCTTATGTCATTCCAAGAATGTGTGTCAATTTTTACCTCTCTATCTACATTATTCCGTGGTTTATTAAGTTTTCAAATTTATATTGACTTTTTGATCACCTGGTATATGTTTTGACACCGCAAATCACCTTGTTGCATCATGCATGATACGTTTTCTCTTTGTAAGAACAAAAACTTCCGTGTTGCTCGAGTGCGCGATCAAGTAGTCGTCGAGTCCATGAATGGGCATAGAATTGTTAATTGACAACCCGGAGTTGATTTAAAAATTATTCTAGGGAACCACGGCCCAACTTTGGTGCAAACAAATCGCACGCGAATTCTCAAATATCGGCGCGGAGTTTAAGATACGCGGCTGGATATCGGGCGTTATCGTCGCGTGTAAGATTAAGTAAAATTAACCGCAACTTACGGACATTAGCTTAATAATAACTATCAAAGACTTATAAGAGCGGCATAGTAATCGTCTTGATGCTTAAAGCAAGCGAGACGCGGTTTACTGTCGGGATACGACAAATATTAATCATTGTATAGTCAGCCTGTTGATACGTCTCTTAGCAACTCATGAACGGACAGTGATATAATTACTGAAACGATCTTTTAAGTATCAATGACCACTACACACACATCAGAAACTAATTTCTCTAACTGTGAGTGACTTCTGGATTGGATGAGTTCTTTTCTTTATTTCAGCCAGTTAGTATTAATGAACTTCTTTCGAGGTTTAAACTTCATCAATGGTGTCGCGTTCATTCAGTTTAGTAGAACGATAGATAGTACTAGCTACGCTACTATTTATAGTTTTAAAAGAAAGGAGAACGCATACCTGCTTCTCTTTTGAGACATGTTCGTACTTCAGTCATCAGTCTTTCAAACCAGAAGGAGCCGGCCGGGGTGGCCGAGCGGTTCTAGGCGCTTCAGTCTGGAACCGCGCGACCGCTACGGTCGCAGATTCGAATCCTGCCTTGGGCATGGATGTGTGTGATGTCCTTAGGTTAGTTAGGTTTAAGTAGTTATAAGTTCTACGGGATTGATGACCTCGGATGTTAAGTCCCATAATGCTTAGAGCCATTTTTTTCAGACCAGAGGTACGAGTGACACGCTCTCAGAGCACTACAACATCGTGAACCACCACACACATGTGACACCTTCTCAATACATACCTGAGATATAGCCGTGGTACGAAGAAGGAAGAAAGAAGAGGAAAGATCAGCGAAACAAGTGGAGCAAAGAGAGAAAGGGAGGCCACAGCATCGTCAGTGTGAGGGTGCGAGAATAACAGTAAAGGGGCAGTGGTGCATCGGTTACGATCTTGTGGAGTCCTGAGGATCACATTAGTCCCTTGGAGATACGTCGGCAGTGAGCCTGTATTATGCAGTCGCGAAGCAATTTCTGTGTCGCATCGTCAGTGTGATGGCACGATAGTAACAGTAAAGGGGGAGTAGTCCGTCGGTAACTAGCTAGTATAGTCTTGAGGGCGTTATTAGTCTCTTCGAGCTACGTCGACAGCGAGCCTGTAGTATGGAATCGCGAAGCAACTTCTGTGTCGGATCGTCAGTGTGAAGATGCGGTAATAACAGTAAAGGGGCAGCATTTCATCGGTTACAAGCTACTAGCGTTCTGAGGGCGGTATCACTCTCTTGGAGATACGTCGGCCGCGTGCTTGTAGTATGCAATCGCGAAAAAATTTATTTGTCGCATCGCCGTTACAAGGGGGCGAGAATTACAGTAAAGGAGCCGTGGTTCACGGTTACAAGCTACTTGAAATCCTGCGGGTGGTATTAGATTCTTGGAGATACGCCGGCAGCGAGACTGTGGTATGGAACCACAAAGCAATTTTGTGTAGCATTATCGTAGTAAGAGTGCGAGAATAACAGTTCAGGAGCAGCAGTTCATCGGTTAGAACCTCCTAGAGTCATGAGGGCGTTATTTTTATCTTGGTGATACGTCGGAAGCGAGCCTGTAGTATGCATTCCCAAAGTAATTTCAGTATGTCATCGTCAGTGTGAGTGTGCGGGAATAATAGTAAAGGGGCAGTGGTTTTTCGATTTCAAGACCTGAGGCCGGTATTAGTTTCTTGAAGATACGTCGGCAGTGAGCCTGTACTATGAAATCGCGAAGAAATTTCTTTGACGCATCGCCAGTGTGAGGGTGCGGGAATAACAGTAAAGTTTCAATTGTTCATAGGTTACAAGCTACTAGCGTCCACAGGGCAGTATTTTCCTTTTGGAGAGACTCATGAAGGGAGCCTGTAGTGCGCAATCGCGATGCAATTACTGTGTCGCACGGTCAGGTTGGGGTTGCGAGTATCACCGTAGAGGGGCAGTAGGTAATCGGTTGCAAGCTACTATAGTCCTGAAGGCGTTATTACCATGTTGGAGACACGTTTTCATCGAGCCTGTAGTATCCAATGTGAGTCGAATTGTGTGTCCCATCATCTGTGTGAGGATGCGAGAATAAAACTAAAATGGCAGCAGTTCATCGCTTACAAGCTACTAGAGGCCTGATGGCGGCATTTGCAGCTTGTGGATTCGTCGGCAGTGAGTCTGCAGTAAACATTTGCGAAACAAATCTCGTGTCGCATCGTCAGTGTGATGGTGCATGGTTTACAGAAATGGGGCAGTGGTTCTCGGATACAGGTACTAGAGTCCTGAGTGCGGTATTTGTCTCTTAAAGATACGTCGGCAGCGAGTATGTAGAATGCAATCGCGAAGCAATATCTGTGTCGCATTGTCAGTGTGAGGGGCAAGAAGTGCAGTAAAGGGGCTGTGGATCATCGCTTACAAGTTACTAGAGTCTTGATTGCAGGATTTGTCTTTTGGAGATACGTCGGCAGCGAGCCTGTAGTATGCAATCATATAGCAATTTCTCTGTCGGATCGACAGTGTGAGGATGTGGTTTCAAGTACAAGGGGTTTGTTTGTTTTGTTACCCAGATGATAATTATACGAAATATTTGCCATTCTTTGAAAGCGTTGGGTCGCTGAAGTATGGCAGTACGCGAACACCGACAAGTAAGTTTAAACAGTTTTATTAACAAAGGTGGATTGTATGACACACACTATGCAAACCATCTTCACCGTATCTGACATCCTAATTACGGTCACATCGAAAGGCTCAATGGTGAGCTAATAATAGAGGCATATTCGCGCCCGAGGCCACACTAGTCAATATGGCGCACTGGGGATGGCGGCCAGTCGGTTACTCCCTGCATTGCACTGTGGCCGGACGCACCTCCACTGACCAAGCAAATTCTCAGTATTCCAGACTGGTCGGCTGGCGAGCGCGTGTTACGTACCATACTGCTGCGTGCAGCCCGTAGACTCTTACATCACTCTCCCCAGAGAAAAAGAGCAACCATATGTGGCTCAAACGACCTCCTGGGCGTTATGGATCTATTTCGCCATTTGTGGTATCAGAAGGCATTGCAACCTGTATTTCATTTGCAGACACAGTAACGTTCGGTACAGAGAAGCATGCCTTCAGCATGACAATTTCATACATGACAAATGCTGTGGACAAAAGACAAATTAATGAAAGCAATAAAAACACAATACTGACAATATGCATTAACATTACTAGATGAATCTAAGGACTTAATTCTTTTTGCTGCTTTAATGAAGTTTAATTCATTATTGGAAGAAATCAAATTTTCATGGATATCATGAAGTATATTATTGTCTCCGAGAAAACTTGATAAGGGATGCTTTCCGTATGTTAATATGTATGAATCACCGTAATAAACAGATAACATTCTTGTTAATGGCAAATGACCAGTTGCATGAAATGAAGTTGGCAAAAGCTTCAAAAAACATTAAATCTCTTGTTCATAATTAGCAAATGTAGACTCTGTTGTGGACTGGCAAGACAGCCAATCCACAAGGACGGGTAGCCGAAAGGCACGCGTTTAAGCTCACGCAGGCTGGCGTGAGGTCTGGAACAGGACAAGGTAATTAATATAGCCAATAACGTACGTAGCTGCTGGAATACTTAACTTTAATCCACAATTGGTGAACATCGGTCCGACGGTACATGCATCACAAGATAAATAGCAATTGATAATGGCGCCTTGCTAGGTCGTAGCAAATGACGTAGCTGAAGGCTATGCTAACTATCGTCTCGGCAAATGAGAGCGTAATTTGTCAGTGAACCATCGCTAGCAAAGTCGGCTGTACAACTCGGCGAGTGCTAGGACGTCTCTCTAGACCTGCCGTGTGGCGGCGCTCGGTCTGCCATCACTGATAGTGGCGACACGCGGGTCCGACGTATACTAACGGACCGCGGCCGATTTAAAGGTTACCACCTAGCAAGTGTGGTGTCTGGCGGTGACACCACAGACTCTACCTGCATTTTGGCTTTGATCCAGTTATTATACCAAGACGTACCCCTTTCCAAAATTGTATCATTACCCTTAACAGAACGAATTAGATCAATTTGCTTCTTTACAGAATTGAACTGTTGCTGGGTTTCCCTCAGATTGTACTTGAGTACAAGTTTTGTATTAGCTGTTGAATCCAACATGTCTGATCGTGGTTCAAACAAAACACCTGTACTCTGTGGTACTATTACTACAGCATTAGTAGAGTACCCAGTCATAGCAAAAATTAGAATAAAATTGTATGTGGTTAGTTAGTTCTAAATATTACAGTTAACAATGAATATAAAATAAATGAGTTTCTGTGATAACCTGGGGAATAAAAGGTTATACTCGTGTAATAACTTCAATACTAAATTTTCACAACACATTCACACAAGCACATGGCTGAAAGAAACACACGTATGGCACTCCCACACATTACACACGTTTACGCAGATTGTATGGGTGTCTGGAACAGGATCGCTCTTAATGTGGCGATGGTTTGGCCTCGAAGTCTGGACTGCGACCTCGCGATTCTCGCTTCCTGGGTTTGAGAACAGCAAGTCTGCCTCTCGGTCAGTCCTCGTCGTCTTGCGATACTACAGGAAATCTACCCAGACATGGCTTTACACGATTGACATGAACGGCAATCGAACGAAAGGGCAGTTGGAGCTTAAGAGTGACTGGCGACAACACCTCCAAGATTGGATATGGTCCTTTCCCAAACTTCTTAAACTTTCAGACTTGACTCTTCTTTAACACCACGTTGCTTAGATATACAAGAACTTCAACTCGATACAGTGGCACTGCCGCTTGGCCGTTGTGTCGTCTTGCTTGCTGAAGAAAGGATTGATGGTTTCGCTGCTTCACTCCTGTCCATGCTTCCTTTAGCTTGCGTGCTAGATCCATTATGTGTTCATTGCTGAATCCGGCAGTCGATCGTGCAAAGTCCAAGGGTGAATGCATTCTTCTTCCCTAGACGATCTCATATGGACTTAGGCCAGTTGAGCTGTGCATTTTGGCATTGTAACAACTTACCAAGTACGGTAAACAGACATCCCAATTGTCGTGTTTGCTGTTCACACAATGGCTAATCATTTTAATAATTGTTCTGTGGACTCGCTCGACCCTTCCATTTCTTTCAGGGTGTTCTGGTGTAGTCCTTAACTGAGTTATTAACATGAGCTTAAAAGTCTGTTTAAGTATTTCACTCATAAAATTCGTTCCTTGATCATTAATTATACTTAATGGTGATCCAAACTTAAGAATCCATTCTTATACAAAAACTTTAGTTATAGTCTCAGCACTCTGATGAGGTATTGGTATCATGAGAAATGATCTAAAATTGTCAATATGTATTTGTTTCCATCTTTAGGCAATGGTCCTACGACATCTGGTCCTACTCGTTCAAATGGTTCACTTGTCTCTGGCAGTTCTTGCAATGGTGATCTACTTTTTCCTACATTATTCCGTCTGTTACAGGAATCACATTGTGAAACAAACTCTAAAACGTCAACTTTGCGGCTCGGCCACCAACGCGTTGAAGCTATTTTAATGTTTGTAGCTTTTTTACCCCAATGTCCTGATAATAAACAATCGAGTTGTTCTCTCATGATTTACTCTTTCATGCTTTCTGGAATAACTAGGCGGTTTCCTTTACTAGTGATTTTGTACAATAATCCATCTATTTCGACAAAACGTTGATCATTTTTTCATAATTTGGATTGTAGATCTCCTTCTTGAGCTGCCTTTAACTCTTCTTCTCAACTTATTGTAACATTGACTTTTCGACTCTCTGCACCAGCATTTACATGTTGTTTACCAGGTAGGTGAATAATCTTAAAATGGTACTCACTCAGTCTTAATGTCCATCTTGTTAATCTGGAGCTTGGATCCTTTAAGCTCAATAAACATGAAAGTGCGGCATGATCTGCAATAACTATAAATTCTCTTACTCTTAAGAAACATCTGTTATGTGTTATACCAAAAACCAAAGCACAAAGCTCGTTCTCAGTAGTAGTACAATTACATTCTGCTTTTTTTAATTCTCTGGAAGCAAATGAGGTTGGATGTTCATGACCAGCAACTTCTTGAGAGAAAATTGCACCTATGGCAAAATTGGATGCATCTGTTGAAAGAATAAAAGGTTTACCGAAATCCGGATAGGCTAGCACTGGGGCTGTGGTTAGAGCAGTTTTAAGTTCTTCCATTGCCTTTTTGCACTTTGTTGACCAATTAAATGTGGTTCCTTTCTTCAGTAGCTGTGTCATTGGACGTGCTGTATTCGCATAACCGGATATAAATCGTCTGTAGAAATTTGACAAGCCCAAGAATGATTGTAGTTCTTTCAAATTCTGTGGTTCAGGGAAACTCTTTACATCATCAATTAATTTTGGATCAGGTCGAACACCTTCACTGGTCATAACATGACCAAGATAGTTAACTTTACTTGGTGCAAAATGACATTTATCTATTGATAAGGACAGGTTTGCGCTTCATATACGCTCGAAAACAAGCTTGTAGTATCTCAGTATGCTGCTTCATGTTTTCATCAAAAAGCATTACATAATCAAGGTAAACAAGTGCTTGTGTTGGAGTGAGTCCTCATAAAACTGAATCCATCAGGCGTTGAAATGTAACCGGAGCATTACGAAGTCCAAACGGCATACGAAGATACGTGTATACTCCTGTTGCTGTTACAAATGAAGTTTTTGCTTGATTATCTGGACGCACTGTTAACTGGTGATAACGACTTGTTAAATCACATACTGAAAAAATTCGACATCTGCCTTATACTCTTGTTGCTGTTACAAATGAAGTTTTTGCTTGATTATCTGGACGCACTGTTAACTGGTGATAACCACTTGTTAAATCACATACTGAAAAAATTCGACATCTGCCGAAGTAATCCAAGGTTTCCACTAAATTTGGTAAGGGGTAAATGTAGGGTGTGGTCACAGTTCGGTAATCAACACAAAAACGGAACTGTGGTTCTCCAGAAATTGATTTCTTCTTTACAATTACAACAGGCGAACACCACGGTGGATCTGAAGGATCTTTTGGTTTTATAATTCCGGCTTATGATTGTTCTTGAACCATGTCTTCTACCAACTCTCTTTGATTGAATGGTATTCGGTAAGTTTTCTGTGTGATTGGTACTGCATTCCCTGTATGAATACGGTGCTGAACTAAAGGAGTGACAGGTAAATTAGCACGTTCTCGGAATAAATCTGCATACTCCAACAAAACAGGCGCTAATATCTTCTGTTCATCGGCTGTCATACGTTCTATCTTCAGTTCATTAGTAACCTCGCGGTACTGTTGCAAAAATCTGTGTTTATAACTGCAGCGTTTGTTACCTCGTCTGGAATCTGTCTTACATCACTTTTACTTACGCTCAGCACTTCAGCAACTTTCGTTCATCGTGGCAAAACAACATCCTCATTGCTCATATTCGTTATTGTAACCGGGACTTTTGCGACATTCTGTCTCACCATTGTAGCGACACCTACACTTCTAGCAACATAACAACGCATTGTATCCAGTAACTCACTTTTCTCGGATCGCTCAATTAATAACAAAGTTCCTTCCTTGCATCGGGGAGACTTAACTTCAACGTAGATTGTCTTCCGTGCTCCCTTGGAAATTTGTTGAGTCTGATCAATTTGAACATCGATTCGGACGGTTTGAACCATTTCCTAGGTTGTAGTTGCTACGGCCTAGTCTGATCTTTCTTTCTGCGAAAAATATCTCTGCCCCGTTAGCGGACAAGAAATCAAATCCAAGTACACCGTCGTAACGCGTTTCGTTATTTGAAATTACTTGCACACTTGCTGTGTATTTTATCTTTATTTTCACCTTCATCTTGGCCGTGGACAAGAATTAATTCTACGTCAACTTCTCCATAGTTACGTAGTTTTCCTCCATTTAATCCTCGCACTTTTAATAGCGGCGGTTTCAATTTATCCCGTTTATCTATGCCACATCACATTAATGAGGTCTGTGCTCCTGTGTCAATTAGCAGTTTGCTGTTTCTCCCACGATATACAGCACCTATCACGAAGTCATTTTCGTTCTGATTTTCACTGTAACTAACAAGTTGCGGACGGAGTGGTGGCCCGTACGTCCCCTTACTCGTTTAAAAATCTGGCAGATTGTCTGTTGTTCGCATTACCTTTCTTCTTGTTGCGACAATCTCTCGAAACATGACCCTACGACCCGCAACTATAGCAGATTCGATTCTCTTTACATTCCTTACGCTTGTGACCCAGCTTATTGCATCTGTAGCGTTGTACTGTTGTGTTGAAAACTCTGCGTTCTTGTTTCTGCATCTCATTCGGTCGTCTTAGTGCTTCAACGAAACAAACAGCTGATTCTACAGCTTCCTGAAACGTTTTACATTGTGCCAATCGAACAGTTTCTTACTTCCTCTCCGTGCAACCCATGAATGAATGTGTCCAAAACTATATGGACGGCTTCGAACGACTGAATGCCATTTTCATTTTCATCTTCTACTAACTCGTACGTTTGAGCGTTGATGTTTCGAATTCTGTTGGCAAATTGCTCGATAGATTCGTCTCGTCTCATTCGCAAACTGTAAAGCTGCTCTCCGTAAAGTCTGATCGCGTTTTTACGTATAAATCTCTGAACAACAATCGTTCTAAACTAATCGTAATCTTCTGTTTTCACGCTATTAGGCTCCGCGCTAATGAAATCTTGTGCTGCTCCCTGAATTCTTAATTTGGCAACCACTAGCTTATCGGAATCTGCCCATGATGCACCTTCAAGTTTACGAAAAAACACTTTCACATCATCTTCAGGTATCCCGCTAAACACTGGTACTGACGGCAATAATGAAAAATTCTTTACTGTAGTTGTACCTGTACCGCATGAACTATCATTTGACACGCCTTTCGGAATGTTACACTCGCTTCTTTCTGCTTTTAATTGCCGAATCTCTTCTTGCAGTTAATTGATATCAGTTTGTAGATCGGCAACTTTACTCTGACTGGATAGCGACATTTCGTCTAATTTAACGCCAATGAGTCACTCAAATGTAAAATAAAAATCATTCACTGCCTTTTGTATTCTAGTACACCAACCTGGATTCCAGCGTTGGATGTCCCCCCGTAGTCGGAAGATGTTCATGCTGCTGCTGCTGCTGCTGCTCGAAGTTACGTTGTGCTGCACCTCTTCAGGACTGTAGATTTTCCATAATTATCCCACTCCTGACACCACTTCTGTACGGGGTTTGTTTGTGCTGTTGACCCGGATGATAATTACACGACATATTTGTCAGTATTGGTAAGCGGTAGGTCGTTGAGGTACGGCAATACGCGAACAACGAGAAGTAAGTTTAAACAGTATTAAAAAGGCGGCTTATAAAACACACACGCTACGCGCACCCATCATCACTGTGTCCGACAAAAACTACGGTCCTATCGAAAGGCTCCATGGTGAGCTAAGAAAAGATACACATTCGCGCATGAGGCCACACTAGTTAATACGGCGCACTGGGAACGGCGGCCTGTCTCTTATTCCCTGCGTCGCACTGCGGCCGGACGCACGGGTACTGACCAAGTAAACTATCAGCATTCCAGATAGGTCTGCTGGAGGGCGCGTGTTACATACCGTACGGCTACGTACAACCTGTAGTCCCTTACACAACCTGAGGGCGGTATTTGTCTCTTACAAGGAGACGGCACGACCGTGCGGTCGGGGATTTGCCCGAAATTTTGTGTGGTGAAAGAGGACCCCTAACACCTCACGTGGTTAAAATACTAGGACGCACTACCCGGAAAATCCAGGGAAAAATCGATCCAAAGAGTCTTAGGTGAGTTATCAGTATAAATTGTTAGTCCATTACCGAGCAGCCGTCAGGCCTATATGGTTAGCGGTTGCGTTTCTTACGCCACAGATCTCGGTCACTTTTTATTCTTTTGTTTCATTTTCTTTTGTTATTCCACCAGTTATTCAGAAAGTTTCCCAAACCTACATTATCTTTAAAAAATTAGTTACATTATTGAAGAAAAATTATTTTCTTTTTGTCCAACAACACAATTCATGGCGGTGGGTTTTCCATTTTTCATCGTAAAGTATATGAGAAGAAACATTGAGTTTTTAATCAGAATAACAAAGTCGATTGGGAAACATTCAATTTTCATACATATAATAATTATAAACAAGAACCGCTGTGGTAATTATCGTAAAAACAAACAAAGCAATAATTTTTGCATCTTGTGCAACATACAAAAGCGGATTTTTTACAGTCACAGGGCGTTTGCAATAAATCTGTACAAAAACATGCCCCATTAACATCTACGAAAATGTTTTGAGTTTCTGATAATTTTGAGGCAAACCAGGCATACTGAATCATGTCTCGGAATATTGGTGACGATAATTGATGGTGAATCATAGAATAAATTTTTATACAGTCTTCCAGCGAATTAATTTCATGATTCTCCTGTAACAATGCGCTGCAATTTTGCAAGCGCTTTATGAAATTTTTAACTTGCTTGTAAAAGTAAACATCATAAGTTTACACCAATGAAGTTCATTTTGGAGGTATGACTTTTACAGACCGCCGGCCGCGGTGGTCTAGCGGTTCTAGGTGCACAGTCCGGAACCACGCGACTGCTACGGTCGCAGGTTCGAATCCTGCCTCGGGCATGGATGTATGTGATGTCCTTAGGTTAGTTAGGTTTAAGTAGTTCTAAGTTCTAGGGGACTGATGACCACAGATGTTAAGTCCCATAGTGCTCAGAGCCATTTGAACCTTTTACAGACCAAGTTGGCATATTTTCGTCATCTTGAAAAATTGCATCGAATCTCTCCGGATTCGTTTGACCTCCCCAAGAGTCAATGAGAAGTAAATATTTACTCTCCCCAGTGTATTATTATAAATTTCTCCGGCCAATAACATAGCATCGCAAGAGATTTCTTCCGAAGATGTCGATGCAATTAAATTATTTTCCGTCAACAGCTTTTCATAATACACCACTGCGTCCTTGAATCGTTATTTTGATAGATCACTGTGAATGGATTCTTCAGGAATTTCTTCTCCTATTCCAGATGAACCATCAACTTCTTCCGTCGACATGTTTAACCTCGGATCGGAATAACACGTTGAAATTTGAAACAGGCACGTCTGTTCACGACGAAATCGAAAAACAAACTGCTGTTTACTTCTCACGGCTCGCGCACAGTCCTATGCGCAGATGACCGATATAATCCCAAGGGGACTCTTACAAGTCCCTTTAAACCTTGGAACCCCATAAAACGAAGTAGAACAACGAGCACGAATATTTTTCAGTGAATCAAAAACTTTAAGTTCTTGAGCTAAAATAATGTTTTTAAAAAAATTTAGGTTTGAGAAACTTTTTGAATAACTGGTGGAATAACAAAAGAAATGAAACAGAAGAAAAAAAGTGCCAGAGGAGGAATCGAAGCCGACTCCTGTGGCGTAAATGTGCGAGCCCTAACCATCTACGCTAGATAGCGGCTCGGCAATTGACTAACAATTTATACTCATAACGCACCTACGAAACTTTGGATCAATTTTTTTCGGGATTTTCCGGGTAGTGCGTCCTAATATTTTAGCCACGTGAGGTGTTAGGGGTCCTCTTCCACCACACAAAATTTCAGACAAATCCCCGACCCCACGGTCGTGCCGTCTCTTTGTTAGAGAAGCTTCGGCAGCGAGCCTGTTGTAAACAATCAGGAAGCAATTTCTGAGGGTGCGAGGATAACAGTAAGGTGGCAGCGGTTCATCAGTTACAAGCTACTAGAGTCCAGAGGGCTGTATTAGTCTCTAGGAGATACGTCGGCAGAGAGCCTGAAGAAAGTTATCGTAAACAATTTCCGTGTCGCATCGTCTGTGTGGCAGGCCGGTTCTATGCGCTTCAGTCTGGAACCACGCTGCTGCTACGGTCGCAGGTTCGAATCCTGCCTCGATCATGGATGTGTGTGATGTCCTTAGGTTAGTTAGGTTTAAATAGTTCTAAGTCTAGGGGACTGATAACCTCAAATGTTAAGTCCCATAGTGCTTAGAGCCATTTGAACCATTTGGTTTGTGTGGGGGTGCGTAATAACAGTAAAGGGGCAGTGGTCCATCGGGTACAAGACACTAGAATCCAGAGTACGGTATTGTCTCTTGGAGTAACGTTGGCAGCGACCTTGTAGTTACAATCGCGAAGCATTTTCTGTATCGCATCATCAGTATGAGGGTGAGAGAATGATAGGAAAGAGGTACCGGTTCTTACGTTACAAGCTACTTGAGTCCTGATGGCAGTATTAGTCTCTTGGAGATAGGTCAGCAGCGAGCGTGTAGTGTGCAATCGCAAAGTAATTTCTGTGTCGGATCATCAGTGTGAGGGCGCGAGAATAACACTAAATGGGCAGTGATTCATCGGTTACAAGCTGCTAGGGTCCTGAGGGGGAGATACGTCGGTAGCGAGTCTGTAGTATGCAATCGCGAAGCCATTTCTGTGTCACATCGTCAGTGTGAGGGTGCGAGAATATGAATAAAAGGGCAGTGGTACATCGGTTACAAGCTACTAGTGGCCTGAGGTCGGTATTAATCTCTTGGAGATACGTCGGCAGCGTGCCTGTAGAATGCAATCGCGGAGCAATTTCTGTGTCGCATCATCAGGGTGAGGTTGCGAGAATAACAGCAAAGGGGCAGTGAATCATCGGTTATAAGCTACTAGAGTCCTGAAGACGGTATAAGTCGATGGAGATACGTCGGCAGCAAGCTTGTACTATACAATCGCGTAGCAATTTCTGAGTAGCACTGTCAATGTGACGGTGGGAAAATCACCGTAAAGGGGCAGCAGATAATCGGTTAAAAGTTTCTAGAGTCCTGAGGGCGTTATTTATCTATTGGAGATACGTCAGCTTCGGGTCTGTAGTATGCAATCGCAAAGCAATTTCTGTGTCGCATCGACAGTGTGAGGGTATAAGGATAAATCTAAAGGAACACTGCTTCATCGTTTACAAGCTAATACAGTCCTTAGGGCGGTATTAGGCTCTTTGAGATTCGTCGACAACGGGCCTTCAGTAAGCATATTAGAAGTAAATTCTATGTTGCATTGTCAGTATGAGGGTGAGAGAATATCAATAAAGGGGCAGTGGTACATGAGTTACAAGCTACTAGGTGCCTGAGGGCGGTATTAGTCTCTTGGAGATACGTCGCAGCGAGTCTCTAGTCTGCAGTCGCAAAGCAATTTCTGTGTTGTGTCATCAGTGTGAGGGTGTGAGGATAACAGTAAAGGGGCGGTGGTTCGTCAGTTACAAGCTAGTAGAGTCCTGAAAGCGGTATTAGTCTCTGGGAGAAATGTCGTCAGCGAGCCTGTAGTTGCAATCGCGAAGCAATCTGTCTGTCGCATAGTCAGTATGAGGATGCGAGTATATCAATAAAGGGGCAGTGGCTCCTCATACTGACGATGCGAGTATATCAATAAAGGGGCAGTGGCTCATCGGTTACAAGCTACTAGGGGCGTGAGAGCGGTATTTGTCTGTTGGAGAAACACCGGCAGCGACCGTGTAGTATGCAATAGCGATGAAATTTGTGAGTCGTATCTTCAGTGTGAGGGTGTGATAATATCACTAAATTGGCAGTGGCTCATCGGTTACAAGGTACTAGATTACTGAATGCGGTATTAGTCACTTGAAAAAACGTCAGCAGCGACCCTGCAATATGGAATCTCGAAGACATTTTTGGGTATCATCGTCTCTTCGAGGGTGCGAGAATAACTGTAAAGGGGCAGTGGTTCATCGGTTAAAAGCTACTAGATTCCTGAGGACGGTGTGACTCTCTAGGAGATACGTCGGCAAAGAACCTGTAGTCGCGAAGCAACTTCTGTCTCGCGTCGTCAATGTGAGGGTGCGAGGATAAATGTAAAGCGTCAGTGGTTCATCGGATACAAGCTATTAGATTCCTGAGGGCGGTATTAGTCTCTTGGAGATACGTCGGGAGCGTTCCCATACTATGCAATCGCGAAACAATTTCTGTGTCTCACCGTCAGTGGGAGTTTGCGAGAATAACAGTAAAGAGGCTGTGGATCGTCGGTGATAAGCTACTAGTGTCCTAAGTGCGGTACTAGTCTCTTGGTCATACGCGGCAGCGAGCCTGTAACATGCAATGGTGAAACAATTTCTGTGTCATGTTTTCAAAGTGAGGGTGTGTGTTTAAAGAAGAAAAGGCAGTAGTTCATCGTATACAAGCTAATACAGCTCTGAGCGATGTATTAGTCTCTTGGAGATAAGTCCACAGGAAGCCTGTGCTATGCAATGGCGAAGCATTTTCGGTGTCGCATCATCCAAGTGTTTCGTGTTTAAAAAAAGTGTTTCGTGTTTAAAAAGAGACTGGCAGTAGTTCACCGGTTACAAGCTACTAGAACCCTGAGAGAGGTATTAGTCTCTTGGAGATACATCGACAGGGAGCCTCTAGTATGCAGTGGCGAAGCAATTTCTGTGTCGCATTGTCAAAGTGAGGTTGCGTGTTTGAAAGGAAAGGGGCAGTGGTTCAATGGTTCCAAGTTACTAGAGGCCAGACAGCGGTATCAGTTTCTTGAAGACACGTTGACAGCGTGCCTGTAGTATGCAATGGCGAAGCTATTTCTGTGAGGCATCATCAGAGTGAGGGAGCGTGTTTAAAATGAAAGAGGCAGTGGTTCGTCAGATACAAGCTACTAGTGTCCTGAGAGCGGTATTAGTCTCTTGGAAATACCTCAACAGCAAGCCTACACCGGAGTGGCCGTGCGGTTCTAGGCGCTACAGTCTGGAACCGAGCGACCGCTACGGTCGCAGGTTCGAATCCTGCCTCGGGCATGGATGTGTGTGATGTCCTTAGGTTGGTTAGGTTTAATTAGTTCTAAGTTCTAGGCGACTGATGACCTCAGAAGTTAAGTCGCATAGTGCTCAGAGCCATTTGAACCAAGCAAACCTACAGGATGCAATGCAAATTCAATTTCTGTGTCGCATTCTCATAGAGAGCGTGCTTGTTTAAATAGGAAGGGGAAGTGGTTCTTTGGATGCAAGGCACTAGAGCACTGAGAGCCGTATAAGTCTCTTGGAAATATGTCGACGGCTAGCCTCTAGTATGCAATGGCGAAGCAATTTCTGTGTCGCATCGTCAAAGAGAGTGTGCGTGTTTAAAAAGAAAGGGGCAGTGGTTCATCGGTTACAAGCTCCTAGAATCCTGAGAACGGTATTAGTCACATGGAGATATCTTGGCGGCAAGCCTGAAGTATGAAATGGCGAATCAATTTCTATGTCGCATCGTTCTAGTTATGGTGCGTCTTTAAAAAGAAACTAGCAATAGTTCACCGGGGACAAGCTACTAGTGTTCTGAGAGCGGTATTAGTCTCTTGGAGATACATCGACAGCGAACCTGTAGTATGCAATGGCGGATCAATTGCTGTGTAGCATCGTGGATGTGAGCGTGCCTGTTTAAAAAGAAAGGTGCAGCAGCTCATCGGATGCAAGCTACTAGAGTCAAGTGAGCGGTGTTAATCACTTGGACATACGTGGACACCGAGTGTGTTGTACGCAATGGCGAAGCAATTTCTGTGTTGCAAGGTCTAAGTGATGGTGCATGGCCGGCCGGAGTGGCCGTGTGGTTCTAGGCGCTGCAGTCTGGAGCCGAGCGACCGCTACGGTCGCAGGTTCGAATCCTGCCTCGGGCATGGATGTGTGTGGTGTCCTGAGGTTAGTTAGGTTTTCTAAGTTCTAGGCGACTGATGACCGCAGAAGTTAAGTCGCATAGTGCTCAGAGCCATTTGAACCATTTTTGATGGTGCATGTTTAGAAAGAAAGGGGTTGTGGCTCATCGGAAACAAGCTGTTATAGTCCTGAGAGAGGGGTAATAGTCTCTTGGCAATACGTCGACAGCGAGCCTGTAGTATGCAATGACGAAGCAATTTCTGAGTCGCATCGTCAAACTGAGGGTGGGTGTTTAAAAAAAAGGCGTGGTAGTTTATCTGTCCAATCCACTAGAGTCCTGAGAGCAGTATTTGTCTCTTTGAGATATATCGACAGCGAGCCTGCTGTATGCAGTGGTGAAGCAATTTCTGTGTTGCATCATCAAATTGAGGGTGCGTGTTTAAAGAAGAAATGGCAGTGGTTCATCGTATACAAGCTAATACAGCTCTGAGCGATGTATTAGTCTCTTGGAGGTACGTCGACAGGGAGCCTATACTATACAATAGCGAAGCAATTTCTGTGTTTTAGTGTTAATGTGAGGGTCTTTTTTTAAAAAGAAACGGGCCGTCGTTCATCGGATATATGGTACTAGATTCCTGTGAGTGGTATTAGTCTCTTGGAGATACGTCGACAGCGGGCACCGCAGCTCGTGGTCGTGCGGTAGCGTTCTCGCTTCCCGCGCCCGGGTTCCCGGGCTCGATTCACGGCGGGGTCAGGGATTTTCTCTGCCTCGTGATGGCTGGGTGTTGTGTGATGTCCTTAGGTTAGTTAGGTTTAAGTAGTTCTAAGTTCTAGGGGACTGATGACGATAGATGATAAGTCCCATAGTGCTCAGAGCCATTTGAACCATTTTTGACAGCGGGCATGTAGTATGCGAGGGCGAAGCAATATTTGTGTCTTATTGTCAAAGTGAGGGTGGTTGTTTAAAAAGAAAGTAGCAGTGGTTCTTTGGATATATGGTACAAGATTCCTAAGAGCGGTGTTAGTCTCTTGGAGATACGTCGACAGCGAGTCGTGTAATATGCAATTGCGAAGCAATTTCTGTGTCGTATCGTGAAAGCGAGGACGCGTGTTTAAAACGAAAGGTGCAGTGATTCACTGGAGACAAGCTACTAGTGTCCTGAGAGCGGTGTTAGTCTTTTGCAGACACGTCAACAGCATGCCTGTAGTATGCAATGGCGAAGCAATTTCTGTGTTGGTTCGGCAGTGTTATTGTGCGTGTTTAAAAAGGGGCAAAACAATTTCTGTATAATACTGTCAAAGGGAGGATGCATGTTTAAAAATAAAGTGGCAGAGGTTCATCGGATATAAGCTACTAGAGTCCTGAGTGCGGTATTTGTCTCTTGGAGATACGTCGACAGCGAGCCTGTAATATGAAATCGAGCGAATGAGAGCGAAAACGCCAAAAACTGTTGACCCAGAAGTCCCTACTCCGGGGAGCTCGAGGGGTGGGGCTAAATGACGTATAACAATAATGTTGCAAGCCATATTTGGCAGAGCAGTTACGTTTAGCTTTCAGCTGAACAATGTTGATACCAAATACGGACTTAGTTAGTGCAACTGCGCCTTAGGTGCAGTAGAGGGGCCCTAACTAATCCGTGATTGGCAGGTGCCTGCAAGAGCCTGCAACCTGCGGGATTGGCTGGGTGGCTTTAAGTGGGAAAAACAGTGCCCCTATGCGACTATTTAAAACCCCTAGATTCCGCATTTTGGCGCAGTTCTCAGTCAGACGAACTGGGCGCCGAATCCGCGTCCGTTTACTCCAGCCTCGGTCCAGCTCCGCGTAAGTCTGCTCTCTCACTTGGAGTGCCTCAGTGAACAGTGCCACATTCAGTATGTTTTGTTCTGCAACAAAGTTGTTGCCTTAAGATGCTGCTAGCGTTTGCTACTGTGGTTAGCATCCATTCATGGGACTTCTGCACTGGTTTCTGTTGTAACAGTGTTATTCATGCTTTTTCTAACACTAGAACTAGCCTCCAGAGTGTTAGTTAGTACTGTCTGGAATAAACAACTATTTCAAAACCCTGTTTGTCCAAGAGTCTCCACAACGAGTTCCCTACCAAGTCTCACCACCTACATTTCTAGTAAATGCCTGTACCAGTGTTGGCACAGATAGAAGAAAACAATCAAATGCATTCACTGTGAATTCTCCTTCTGCCTTCTGCTCTGTACCACTCGGGAGCGCAAACTGACCAGTTACCCTTTTTCTTCCTCTCCCACCTATGTCAGGACACGACATAGGAACAATATTTTGGTGTCAGATGTGGGGTTGTTTTCGGTGGAACTGATTTTTGAGATAGGTAGACACTTCGTTCCTGCCCAGACCGAGATCTTGACTGGACTGACGGCTTTGAGACTATGTTAGACGTAGCATTGGCACTCCAGTGAGAGCAGACGGAGCGATAAGAACAGAAAAAAGAAGAGGCCGAACTTCGTAGCCGGACGCCGGAAGACGGGGCCAGGGCAACCTGTCTTCACGACTACCGACACCGCAGACGTCGCGGGAGTGGCGGAACGCCAACGAGACGGGGCAGTGTCGCGGTCCTGGGAGGACCACCAGGGCAACGCAGCCACGACACTGCGCCAGGGTAGCACGGAGATACGTCCTTCAGGCGTCGGCAGCCGCCTCCAGCAGCGGCAGCGGCTTCAGCGGCTGCAGGCTACACGGCACCACGCCCGGCCCAAGAGAGCGCAGTGCCACACAGGCGACAGCAACTCGGCTCCAAGAACAGTACGTCGGCACGTATCTGCACGTACCAGAACAGCGCAGCGCAGCGCCTCTACTCAGCACGTCGAATCACAAACACCATAAGTCATGACGATCCCTAACTCTGCCGTTACTGAGAGGGGACTGGCTACGGTTAGTATTTCAATAAGAGACGCGTTAAAGTTGATCCCTCAGGCCTTTGATGGCACTAAGTCAACATTAAATGAATTTATAAATAATGTAGACATAGCCTTTGAACTAGTACGTGAAGCAGATCGTCCTGTCCTTTTAAAATTTGTCAAAACAAGGGTCCAGGGTCCTGCACAAAGCAAATTGCTCGTACGCGAACTACCTTCCACATGGGCGGAAGTAAGAGCCATTTTGTTAGACAATTGCGCATCCAAGAGCACGTTACATTTTTATGCCTGTAGCATGTTTCCAAGTAGGCAGTCAAAGGGAGAATCAATTGCATATTGGGCTAGTAATGTAGATTCGCTTCAACATCAATTTCGTGAAGCAGTACACGGTGCCATGCCAGCGTCAGAACTGGCGGGATCTGTGGCGTTAGTAGGAAAATTAAGCAGAGCAGTATTCTTTCAGGGGATCTATGATGAGCTTATACAGGCAATTGTGCGTGCAAGGGGCGAAAACATTACTCTGACTGAAGCTGCCGAGTGCGCTTTGACGGAAGAGTAAGCACTTATGTCCACCAAGGAAAAAGGATTTAATGACAGCATTCAGCAGGGCAAAATGGGGAAAGCTACTCTCAAGTGTTTTACCTGTGGTCGTGTAGGGCATACCTCAAAGGATTGCAGGAGTAATATCAGGTGCAAGACTTGTGGGAAATTAGACCATTTAACGCGAGACTGCCGACTTGAGAAACGGAGTGCGGTTAAAGGCGCTGCAGTCTGGAACCGCAAGACCGCTACGGTCGCAGGTTCGAATCCTGCCTCGGGCATGGATGTTTGTGATGTCCTTAGGTTAGTTAGGTTTAACTAGTTCTAAGTTCTAGGGGACTAATGACCTCAGCAGTTGAGTCCCATAGTGCTCAGAGCCATTTGAACATTTGAGAAACGGATTCGCAAAGTCGAATCGGCGCAAGTGTGTCGAGAATCAGAAACGTCAAAAACAGTTAGATGTTGAAGTTGCAATTTATTAGGACATCGAGGTCCCTGCAAGAAAGCGAAATCAGTTGCGTGTTTTGCGTGTCATAGACACATGGCTAGAGAATGTACAGAGAACTCAGGGTCACCTATGAAAAGTGAGAAGCAGAGAAACAACCGGAAAGCATAATATTACAGTCGCCTTATGCTGAACTTGGGAAGGTATTTAATGTCGACTGTGAGAGTAAAAATGAGTTTGTACAAAAGTGCCCCTAGAGTACAGAAAGTCTGTTAAAATTGCTTCTAGATAATGGAGCTCAGATTAGTTTATTTAATATGAAGTATCTGCAAGACCTGGTCGGGTATAGACCGCATACACACGTGTGGGACAGCAGTCTTATATCTTGAAATAGATCACGAGTTAAGAGTAAAACATATGTGTCATCTGGTAGGAGGTGAATTGGATATTCTCTACGCTGGTTTAATTGGAAGAGACTTCTTTACGAGGTATGACGTACTGATTGACTACGCAAGAGGAACATTGTGGATTAAGGACAGATCCACTACACTGTGTGTGGGGGAGGAGACACCTGGCCCACGTACACAAGAGCTGGGGCTTAAGGGGCCGCCGATGGAATATGAAACTGCAGAGAGGGAATGCAGTACACAGGATGCCGGTAGACAGACGTGTCGCTGACAAGAAAAAGTCGCTACCGAGCCTAGGACAGGCCAGGTGGGAAAAAGAGAGTTAGATCCTCACGAGGAGAGGATTTTGAGGATAGATGTTGCAGATACTAACCTAGAGGAAGGCATTGTGGAAAAGCAAGAATTGCAAGAAGGAGTGTACCTCCCAGAAGCGTTGGTGAGAATAAGAACAGGCTCTTGTTTAATTAGTATGTTAAATACACGAGACGAGGCGATCTCTCTTGAGATGCCTCGGTTTAAAGTGGAGGGGGTTCCACAGTTCACCGCTAGTCCGCAGCGGACCGTGCGTAACATAGAAGTCTCGAGCAAGAAAAAGTCGAGAACCAGTTTACTGAAGGAGAATTTACGATTGGATCATTTAAATGATGTAGAAAAACAGTAGGTAATAGACTTGTGTTCTGCGTATAATGATATTTTCCATCTGCCTTTAGACAAGTTGACATATACACAGACGCTTCGACATAGGATACAACTGATTCCTGAGGCACAGAGGCGAACTACACTCTTGGAAATGGAAAAAAGAACACATTGACACCGGTGTGTCAGACCCACCATACTTGCTCCGGACACTGCGAGAGGGCTGTACAAGCAATGATCACACGCACGGCACAGCGGACACACCAGGAACCGCGGTATTGGCCGTCGAATGGCGCTAGCTGCGCAGCATTTGTGCACCGCCGCCGTCAGTGTCAGCCAGTTTGCCGTGGCATACGGAGCTCCATCGCAGTCTTTAACACTGGTAGCATGCCGCGACAGCGTGGACGTGAACCGTATGTGCAGTTGACGGACTTTGAGCGAGAGCGTATAGTGGGCATGCGGGAGGCCGGGTGGACGTACCGCCGAATTGCTCAACACGTGGGGCGTGAGGTCTCCACAGTACATCGATGTTGTCGCCAGTGGTCGGCGGAAGGTGCACGTGCCCGTCGACCTGGGACCGGACCGCAGCGACGCACGGATGCACGCCAAGACCGTAGGATCCTACGCAGTGCCGTAGGGGACCGCACCGCCACTTCCCAGCAAATTAGGGACACTTGCTCCTGGGGTATCGGCGAGGACCATTCGCAACCGTCTCCATGAAGCTGGGCTACGGTCCCGCACACCGTTAGGCCGTCTTCCGCTCACGCCCCAACATCGTGCAGCCCGCCTCCAGTGGTGTCGCGACAGGCGTGAATGGAGGGACGAATGGAGACGTGTCGTCTTCAGCGATGAGAGTCGCTTCTGCCTTTGTGCCAATGATGGTCGTATGCGTGTTTGGCGCCGTGCAGGTGAGCACCACAATCAGGACTGCATACGACCGAGGCACACAGGGCCAACACCCGGCGTCATGGTGTGGGAAGCGATCTCCTACACTGGCCGTACACCACTGGTGATCGTCGAGGGGACACTGAATAGTGCACGGTACATCCAAACCGTCATCGAACCCATCGTTCTACCATTCCTAGACCGGCAAGGGAACTTGCTGTTCCAACAGGACAGTGCACGTCCGCATGTATCCCGTGCCACCCAACGTGCTCTAGAAGGTGTAAGTCAACTACCCTGGCCAGCAAGATCTCCGGATCTGTCCCCCATTGAGCATGTTTGGGACTGGATGAAGCGTCGTCTCACGCTGTCTGCACGTCCAGCACGAACGCTGGTCCAACTGAGGCGCCAGGTGGAAATGGCATGGCAAGCCGTTCCACAGGACTACATCCAGCATCTCTACGATCGTCTCCATGGGAGAATAGCAGTCTGCATTGCTGCGAAAGGTGGATATACACTGTACTAGTGCCGACATTGTGCATGCTCTGTTGCCTGTGTCTATGTGCCTGTGGTTCTGTCAGTGTGATCATGTGATGTATCTGACCCCAGGAATGTGTCAATAAAGTTTCCCCTTCCTGGGACAATGAATTCACGGTGTTCTTATTTCAATTTCCAGGAGTGTATTTGTTCCTACCCGTACCGAATCCTGGAAGCGCAGAAAGAAGCATTGCAATAAGAGATAAATCAAATGTTGGAGGACGATATAATCGTTCCTTCCACCAGCCCTTTCAACTTTCCTTTAATTATGATTCCAAAAAAAATTGGATGCATCAGGTAAAAAAAAAATGGCGAGTAGTCACGGACTTCCGGAAGCTAAATGACATTACTGTCAACACAGTCTTCCCACTTCCGTGTATACATGAAATTCTGGATGGCTTAGGCAAAGCAAAATATTTTTCAACTCTTGGTTTGGCAAAAGGATATTATCAGGTGTTATTAGAAGAAAAAGATAGAGAACTTACAGCTTTTAGTATACCATATGCTCATTATATATATAAAAGGATGCCCATGGGTCTTCGTTCAGCACCTTCCACCTTCCAAAAATTGATGAATACCGTATTAACGGGGTTTCAGGGTGACAAGATGTTTATTTATGTAGATGACATAGTAGTTTTTGGTCCATCTCTGGCAGAGCACAATACCCGATTGGGTGAAGCCTTCGAGAGACTAAGACAACATAAATTGAAGTTGCAGGTTGATAAATGTAAATTTTTAAGGAAGGAAGTCACATATTTGGGGCATGTTTTGACTGCAGATGGATTAAAACCGGATTCAAACAAGTTGTAAGCAGTGGCGAGGTTTCCGCAGCCACAAACAACAAAATAATTGAAATCTTTTATTGGATTAATAGGGTATTATCGGCGTTTCTTGAGTGACTTCAGCAAAGTGGCAAAACCACTCCATGAATTATTAAAAAAGGGTGTTAAGTATGAATGGGGCGCAGAGAAAGAAAATGCATTCCAAATGCTAAAAGAGAAGCTACTTAACCCCCCCGATATTACAATATCCAGATTTTTCAAAAAATTTTATCATTACAACTGATGCGAGTTCATTTGCGACAGCATCTGTTCTATCACAAGGAGAAATAGGCAAAGACCGCCCCGTGGCCTTTGCATCCAGAAGCCTAAACAATGCAGAGCGAAATTATAGCACAACTGAACGGGAATTATTGGCAGTGGTTTGGGCTGTCAAACATTTCAGATCGTATGTGTTTGGTCGCAAGTTCACCTTCTGTACTGATCACAAGCCATTACAGTGGATCGGAAATATTAGCTATCCGTCCTCATGTTTAATGAAGATGAGACTGAAATTAGAAGAATACGATTACGAAATTGTGTATAAAAAGGGGAAAAATAATCAAGTTGCTGAGGCACTTTCGAGAGTGAGAGTGTTCAGGGCGTCTGATAACCGCCCGGACAGCGACAGTAGCCTAGGTCAGTGCATGACCGGAGAGGCAGCCATAGAGCAGGTCTCGGACTCACAAGGAGACCGTGCATCAGCGGAGCCAATAACGGCGGAAGGTATAAACAAAAGTGAGGAAACACCGGTAGGTCAGGTAGACGAACAACAGGAAATAATTGATGCAGAAAAGGCGAAAATTTTGCGAGAATTCCATGAAGCACCCATAGGTGGTCATCAAGGGACCGTGAGAACCCACGATCGTATACGAAAATACCGAACGTTGCCCGGTATGAAGAAGGACTTTGAGGACTATATTAGAAAATGCCCCAGTTGTCAGAAAAACAAAATAACGCAGAATAAGACAAAAATGCCTTTGGTTATAACACCAACGCCGCAAGGCGTATTTGAACGGTGTGATATTGACATTGTCGGCCCATTAACGGTAACCGAGAGAAACAAAACGTATATACTGACATTTCAAGAGGCGCTAACGAAGTTCATTGTGGCCGAACCCATAGAAAAACAGGACGCAGACACTGTGGCTCGCATCCTCGTGGAAAAAATAATTTTGAAATTTGGAATGCCTTCGGTAATATTCAGTGATAACTGCAACAACTTCTTGAGTGACACGCTAAAGAGAGTGTGCAAAATGTTAAGGATTGACAGAGTACAAACTTCTTGTTACCATCCGCAGTCGAACGGCGCCTTGGAAAGGTCGCACCGCACTATAACAGAATTCCTAAGACACTATATCAACAGAAATCAAACAGACTGGGACGACTGGCATCAATTCGCTGTCTTCGTGTTCAATACCACACGCCATTGTGCAACCAATTATACCCCCCCATGAGTTGTTTTTCGGTAGAGAACGCAACATACCTGGAACCTGGCGAAGAGATCCCACAGGTGTTACGATGATTATGAGTTGGGTTGTTTGTGGGAAGAGACCAAACTGCGAGGTCATCGGTCTCGTCGGATCAGGGAAGGACGGGGAAGGAATTCGGCCGTGCCCTTACACAGGAACCATCCCGGCATTTGCCTGGAGCGATTTAGAGAAATCACGGAAAACATAAAGCAGGATGGCCGGTCGCGGGATTGAACCGTCGTCCTCCCGAATGCGAGTCCAGTGTGCTGACCAAAGCGCCACCTCCGCTCGGTGGTGATTATGTTCTTGAATTAAAAGAGAAAATGAGGCAAATGCACCAGTGCGCAAGGTATCATAAAAAACGGCGCAAACAGGAAAATAAGGAATACTATGATAGAACGAAGAACCCAAAAGACTTCAAAACAGGTGATCAGCTTCTGTTGTACGATGGAAGCGTCAGAAGAGGTAGAAGTAAGTTAGACACCCAGTGGCGTGGTCACCTTCACTGCAGTAAGGACAAAAGGACGAATGTAGTTATCCGTTTAAAAAGAAACAAAATTTTAACAGTACATGCCAACAGATTAAAGGAATTCTACTAAAACCAGATTTTCTCGACATTACAGATGAGGAAACTGTACCTGGTGAGCTGTAGCGCCGCCGTGTACATCCTCGGACAGTATCAAGATTTTAGCGTGGAAAAGTTTCATTCGTCCCCAGGCTTGTATTAGGACAGCAATGGCAAGGTACAGATCTACAGTGTGACGTGGAAAATCGTGAGTTATATTCATTTAGGAGAACTCCAAGCTAAAGCTGGTGAAATAGAGAGATTTGCACATTTATCTATAAATTATTGTAAACAGAAATTTACCAGTCTGGGAATTGGTGATCGGGAATGCATAGCCTTTGAACAAGCTTTAGAATGGCATGTCCGAAAGATACGAACTGCACAAGGTCTAATTGGGCAATTAACTAGGCATGAGACACGTAGAAAAAGAGGTGTCTTAAATTTTGTGAGATAAATCAGTAAAATTCTGTTTGGAGCCTAAGAGGAACAGAATGCCTCATTTTTCAAATCAAAGATTGATTTAATTGAAAGCGAACAGAGACAGTTGCTTAAGCTGACAAAAGAGCAAGTTACCGTACTGAAAGCCACTTTGACAAGTTTCAATCACACAGTATATAGCCTTGCACGTAACGAAGAAATTACTGTCAAGAACATGGAGAAACTTCATAGATACATGAACGAATATGCTAATAGTACAGACCAAAAAGTACAACACTTAACTGTTCTTACTACTGTTAATGAATAACTGATACAGTTGGTATCAATATTTATGGAATTAGAACGGGAATACGAGATGTTAATTTCTGCAATCGTAAACGCACAAAAAGGAATAATGGAACCTGATATAATTAATCCAGTTCAAATAGTTAAATAATTACATTTAAATCGGGATGGCATTAAAGATAAGAAGTTCCCATTTGCGCTCGCAGAATAGAGTGGGTGCCAGCTGCTACGCATAACTGATGTTGATGCTTTCTTGTCAGACAATATACTATGTACTAAATGTTCCATTAGTGGAAAATGAGTTGTTCAATTTATACAAAGTGTTACCTTTACCTTCAGAAGTAGATGGAAATCAGAATTTATTCACGTACATACTGCCATACTGCCCGAGAAAGATTATTTGACGAAGTTAAGCAGTACTCCCTCCCCCCCCCCCCCCCTCATGACCCATGGACCCTGCCGCTGGTGGGGAGGCTTGCGTGCCTCAGCGATACAGATAGCCGTACCGTAGGTGCAACCACAACGGAGGGGTATCTGTTGAGAGGCCAGACAAACGTGTGGTTCCTGAAGAGGGGCAGCAGCCTTTTCAGTAGTTGCAGGGGCAACAGACTGGATGATTGACTGATCTGGCCGGGGGGTCTCATCCGAGATGTGGAGGAGGTCCTGCCGGCGGCGATAGAGAGCACTGGGTGCACCCGACTGCAGATTGTTGCTCATGTCGGCACCAATGACTCCTGCCGTCTGGGTTCAGAGGTCATCCTCAGTTCGTACAGCTGGTTGGCGGAATTGGTGAAAGCGGAAAGCCTCGCTCGCGGGGTGGAATCAGAGCTAACTATTTGTAGTATCGTTCCCAGAACCGATCGCGGTCCTCTGGTTTGGAGATGAGTGGAAGGCTTAAACCAGAGGCTCAGACGATTCTGCGGAGATCTGGGGTGGAAATTTCTCGACCTCCACTATCGGGTGGAGAAATGTAGGGTCCCCCTGAATAGGTCAGGTGTGCACTACACGCCGGAAGCAGCTACAAGGATAGCGGAGTACGTGTGGAGTGCACATGTGGGTTTTTTAGTTTAGAGAATTCACTCCCTAGGCCCGACAAGGCGCCTCCTGAGACGCGGCAAGGTAGAAGTAGGCAAAATGCAACAGGGAATAACAATATTAATGTGCTAATAGTAAACTGCAGGAGCGTCTATAGAAAGGTCCCAGAACTGCTCTCATTAATAAACGGTCACAACGCCCATATAGTACTAGGGACAGAAAGTTGGCTGAAACCAGACGTAAACAGTAATGAAATACTAAACTCAGATTGGAATGTATACCGCAGAGACAGGCTGGACAGTGAAGGGGGAGGAGTGTTTATAGCGATAAGAAGTGCAATAGTATCGAAGGAAATTGACGGAGATCCGAAATGTGAAATGATTTGGGTGAAGGTCACGGTTAAAGCAGGCCCAGACATGGTAATTGGATGTTTCTATAGGCCCCTTGGCTCAGCAGTTGTTGTGGCTGAGCACCTGAAGGATAATTTGGAAAATATTTCGAGTAGATTTCCCCACCATGTTATAGTTCTGGGTGGAGATTTTAATTTGCCGGATATAGACTGGGAGACTCACACGTTCATAACGGGTGGCAGGGACAAAGAATCCAGTGAAATTTTTTAAAGTGCTTTATCTGAAAACTACCTTGAGCAGTTAAACAGAGAACCGACTCGAGGAGATAACATATTAGACCTTCTGGTGACAAACAGACCAGAACTATTTGAAACAGTTTACGCAGAACAGGGAAACAGCGATCATAAAGCGGTTACTGCATCGATGATTTCAGCCGTAAATAGAAATATTAAAAAAAGGTAGGAAGATTTTTCTGTTTAGCAAAAGTGACAAAAAGCAGATTACAGAGTACCTGGCGGCTCAACACAAAAGTTTTGTCTTAAGTACAGATAGTGTTGAGGATCAGTGGACAAAGTTCAAAACCATCGTACAATATGCGTTAGATGAGAATGCGCCAAGCAAGATCGTAAGAGATGGAAAAGAGCCACCGTGGTACAACAACCGAGTTAGAAAACTGCTGCAGATGCAAAGGGAACTTCACAGCAAACATAAACATAGCCAAAGCCTTGCAGACAAACAAAAATTACGCGAAGCGAAATGTAGTGTGAGGATGGCTATGCGAGAGGCGTTCAATGAATTCGAAAGTAAAGTTCTATGTACTAACTTGGCAGAAAATCCTAAGAAATTTTGGTTTTATGTCAAAGCGGTAGGTGGATCAATTCAAAATGTCCAGACACTCTGTTACCAAAATGGTACTGAAACAGAGGATGACAGACTAAAGGCCGAAATACAAAATGTCTTTTTCCAAAGCTGTTTCACAGAGGAAGACTGCACTGTAGTTCCTTCTCTAGATTGTCGTACAGATGACAAAATGGTAGATATCGAAATAGACGACAGAGGGATAGAGAAACAATTAAAATCACTCAAAAGAGGAAAGGCCGCTGGACCTGATGGGATACCAGTTCGATTTTACACAGAGTACGCGAAGGAACTTTCCCCACTTTCTTGCAGCGGTGTACCGTAGGTCTCTAGAATAGCGTAGCGTTCCAAAGGATTGGAAAAGGGCACAGGTCATCCCCGTTTTCAAGAAGGGACGTGGAACAGATGTGCAGAACTATAGACCTATATCTCTAACGTCGATCAGTTGTAGAATTTTGGAACACGTATTATCTTCGAGTTTAATGACGCAACATTGCTACTTCAATTTCTGAATCACTCAAACTGTTCACCAAAGGGTGTAGTAACCTCATTACAACCATTCTTTCATCCAAGAAATTTAGTTAAGTTTGCACTCAATATAATTTGTTATTCATTGCGCCACAGATATATGCGAGGGTGTGGTGAAGTGGCTTTGGGGGGGAGTGGCCCACAAATCCCCTAATTTAGAAAAGTTAACTCGTATTGACTGGCAGATATAATTGAATACCACAACGCTCATGGTTATTGTCTGTGACAATGCTGTATTCAAATTATGAATCCAGTTAAAAAGTGCTTTAAAACAAATAAAGTGGTAATTTTAATAAGATAATATGAAAAGGGAGTGTCTCTCGTTCATGATTAATAAGACAGCTTTATAAAATATAGGTATTAAGCTGGGCATCTATGACGCCCATTTGCCTATGATAGTTAAAAGTCTCTTTTATGTTAAAATTATCCACAAATAATAAGATTTAGTGCAAAATCGACATGCAGTGTCGGAAGCTGATTAAAAAGCCATTGAAACAACATTTACTTATACCTGTATGATTCTTGTGTGTTGAGGAAAAGGGACGTTGGCTTCAAATGGCTCTGAGCACTATGGGAGTTAACATCTATGGTCATCAGTCCCCTAGAACTTAGAACCATTTAAACCTAACTAACCTAAGGACATCACACAACAACCAGTCTGCGCGAGGCAGAGAAAATCGCTGACCCCGCCGGTAATCGAACCCAGGTACCCGGGCGTCGGAAAAGGGACGTCGGTTTGAGAAATAATGTATATGAATAGAAACGGGTAGCTTTCTGAGTAAAGGCGGAACAGGATCAAATAGACAAAAAGATGAGGCGTAATGGAAGTCCTAAGATATCTTCAGAGGTACTCTGCTTCAAGTAGATGATCCCATCGTGCATTGACTGCTCTTCCCCTGAAGAGGTATTACGCAATGTCACATTTTATTATGGTTAAAACTGTATCAGATACTTTGGTAACTGTGCCGTACATAGGAACCAAAGACTTGGCTCCTTGCGTAAGAAAAGCGACCATTATAACTGAATTATCTCTGAAGGTTTTATTCTCACTGTTGTCGAATGTAATGTTAACGAATCCGATTTTTTGAATGGAAAGTTAATCAACCCAATTTTGACTGTAATGTTAATGAGCCCAATTTTGTTTATCCTATGATCACGATGAAGGAAACTTTCTCACACGAAGAAAATGTATGGCCTTCACCACACTTCCCTCATGTTATACATTGGAAAATTTTTGTACATATGCATAATTGAGTGAGATAGGCCATGAACCCTTAACTTCATCCATGATTCATAATGAAGGTGATCCACATGTTTGAAAAACAAGACTCTAATCATCCTGAAGGAGGTTAGCATTGATTGGCTACCTCTCAGTCCTGCTTTGGACACCTCGATTCCCATTTGTATTATGAAGCGTATCATCTCTCTGCTAATGCACTCTGTCTTCAGGCCACGAGTGGCCTTCCTGGACCATCCTCAGTGGAGGATGCGGTTAGGAGGGGCGTGGGTTCAGCACAGCGCTCTCCCGGTCGTTATGATGGTATTCTTGACCGAAGCCGCTACTATTCGGTCGAGTAGCTCCTCATTTGGCATCACGACGCTGAGTGCATCCCGAAAAATGGCAACAGCGCATGGCGCCTGCATGGTCACCCATCCAAGAGCTGACAACGCCCGACAGCGCTTAACTTCGATGATCTCACGGGAACTCTCTGGTAATGGGGCCAACATAATATTAATATACAGCGTGCATTGCAATCTGCAGGAGCAAGATTATTATCTGACCTAAAACAAGTCTTGTTATATTTACATCAAAATCGAGGTCCATCATCCTATTTGTAAAATCAAAATGTGATGCAGACTATCCAGGTCTATCTACATAACACCAATGAGCCCAGATAACTTACCAAAACCTCATGTTTTTTGGATTTTTCTGAAATATATGTAATTAATAGACAACACTGTGTTGCGAAGATTTGTATAATCTACATAGAAATTTGCCCTCAGTTGTTTCCTTATCGTATTTAAATACTGAGATGTTTATGGTAGCATTAACTGCAGGGCTCTTGTAAACAGCGTTGATCAAATTATCTGAATACACTGGAAGATCAGGCATAACAACGTTGTGGTACCTGTTTGTGTGTGCCAACAGGTCAACTGATGCAGCAGAATAATATATAAACAGAAGATATTTGGCAATGCTAAGGTGTCAAATAGGAACAGGGTGCATCTCTTTTATACTAAAAATGGCTCTGAGCACTATGGGACTCAACATCTTAGGTCATAAGTCCCCTAGAACTTAGAACTACTTAAACCTAACTAACCTAAGGACATCACACACAACCATGCCCGAGGCAGGATTCGAACCTGCGACCGTAGCAGTCCCGCGGTTCCGGACTGCAGCGCCAGAACCGCTAGACTCTTTTATACTAATGGGTAAGATACGTATTTCAAATTGTGTAGAGTTAAGACGAAAGACTTTCCTAGATTTGATAATCACTTGTAATCAATCTTGATTTAGTCTGGAAGTTAATCCTTACTTGATATTCATACTATTCAGGTTTTCAGAAAGACAAAAGAAAGATTTTATTGCCATAATTAAACCTTTACAGAGACGCAGCAATCTGTCATCACTAACTAGCGTAGTTTCAACGTATCCATGAATCTCTTTTAGAGTATTCTTCTGAGTTGCAAGACTGTTCGTATCTGTGTAGTGGATTTGGAATCATTTATCTTTTCAAGGTGGAGTTCAATACACCAGAGATATCATTAATGACTTGAATAGTGATTCGTGTAGAATTAACTCCAAGGTCTGAAAGTGTTAATCATGAAAATGGGAATGATACCATACATTCTTCCTAGCTTATCCAGTTACACGAAAGTGTACTTAGGTGATGTAGTGTACAATTGTTAGGTCACTCTTTTGCTGTTAACAAAGGCTATGGTAGAGGAACTCTTCTATTTTTCAAACTGTTATGTAGCACAATGCCTCTGTCAGTGAAATAGCTCCACTGCAGCTTTAACAGATATGGTGTGCTGAAGAAATCCAACATGTTCTCTGTGTCATCTGCTTGATTAAGAAAATGTTTTATTTGTATGTTTTTCTCCATCCATACCATATGTGACAGGTACAGCATATGTTACAGATTCTTAGACAGCCTTGATGATACCCTGAAGCAAACTACTAGTTATGACTGTATAGTAATTGTGACAAACCAGTTGCTCATACAACACTTGAATCATGACAAACTAAACGTTGGAATGTGGACCGACAACTGTGTCCTTCAACGAAAATTGTACGACATCTTCGAGGTTACCAGATCTACCGTTAAATTCCTTAATGCATTTGTGAAGTGTTTCCCTGCATGGCAAAGGTATTGGTCGCTTTTACAACTAAGCATATGATTTTGGGTAGTGCTCTTGACTGCAATGTGTGGGCAGTGTCTTCTGAATTCTATGTTAGCCTCTGTTTCTGCATACCAGATGTCACATAAGTGTTGACAATGTTGGGTCAAAGTGTTTTCTACCAGCACAAATATGACCGGTAGTTTTAACTTCCAGATTGGTTAACCCATTTTTCCCTCCCCCCATGAACCATTGACATTGCCACTGGTGGGGAGGCTTGCGTGCCTCAGTGATACAGATATCCGTACAGTAGGTGCAACCACAACAGAGGGGTATCTGTTGAGAGGCCAGATAGACTGGGGGTTCCTGAAGAGGGCAACAGCATTTTCAGTAGTTACAGGGGCAACAGTCTGGATGATAGACTAATCTGGCCTTGTGACATTAACCAAAACAGCCTTGCCGTGCTGGTACTCCGAATGGCTGAAAGCAAAGGGAAACTAAAGCCATAATTTTTCCTGAGGGTTTGCAGCTTTACTATATGGTTAAACGATGATGGCTTCCTCTTGGGTAAAATATTCCAGAGGTAAAATTGTCCCCCATTTGGATCTCTGGGTGGGGTCTACTCAGGAGGACGTCGTTAACGTCATTATCAGAAGGAAGAAAACTGGCGTTCTATGGATCAGAGCGTGGAATGTCTGCTCCCTTAATCGGGTAGGTAGGTTAGAAAATTTAAAAAGGGAAATGGGTAGGTCAAAGTTAGATATAGTTGGAATTAGTGAAGTTCGGTGGCAGGAGGAACAAGACTTCTGGTCAGGTACTGCAGAAGTAGGTTTAGTAACAACATCATCATCATCATCATCATCATCATTTAAGACTGATTATGACTTTCAGCATTCAGTCTGGAGCACAGCCCCCTTAAAAATTCCTCCACGATCCCCTATTCAGTGCTAACATTGGTGCCTCTTCTGATGTTAAACCTATTACTTCAAAATCATTCTTAACGGAATCCAGGTACCTTCTCCTTGGTCTGCCCTGACTCCTCCTACCCTCTACTGCTGAACCCATGAGTCTCTTGGGTAACCTTGCTACTCCCATGCGTGTAACATGACCCCACCATCTAAGCCTGTTCGCCCTGACTGCTACATCTATAGAGTTCATTCCCAGTTTTTCTTTGATTTCCTCATTGTGGACACCCTCCTGCCATTGTTCCCATCCACTAGTACCTGCAATCATCGTAGCTACTTTCATATCCGTAACCTCAACCTTGTTGATAAGGTAACCTGAATCTACCCAGCTTTCGCTCCCATACAACAAAGTTGGTCGAAAGATTGAACTCTGCACAGATAACCTAGCCTTGGTACTGACTTCCTTCTTGCAGAAGAGAGTAGATCGTAGCTGAGCGGTCACTGCATTAGCTTTGCTACACCTCGCTTCCAGTTCTTTCACTATGTTGCCATCCTGTGAGAATATGCATCCTAAGTACTTGAAACCGTCCACCTGTTTTAACTTTGTTCCTCCTATTTGGCACTCAATCCGTTTATATTTCCTTCCCACTGACATTACTTTCGTTTTGGAGATGCTAATCTTCATACCATAGTCCTTACATTTCTGATCTAGCTCTGAAATATTACTTGGCAAACTTTCAATCTAATCTGCCATCACAGCTAAGTCATCTGCATATGCAAGACTGCTTATTTTGTGTTCAGATATCTTAATCTCACCCAGCCAGTTTATTGTTTTCAACATATGATCCATAAATAATATGAACAACAGTGGAGACAGGTTGCAGCCTTGTCTTACCCCTGAAACTACTCTGAACCATGAACTCAATTTACCGTCAACTCTAACTGCTGCCTGACTATCCATGTAAAGACCTTTAATTGCTTGTAAAAGTTTGCCTCCTATTCCATAATCTCGTAGAACAGACAATAACTTCCGCCTAGGAACCCGGTAATATGCCTTTTCTAGATCTATAAAGCATAGATACAATTCCCTGTTCCACTCATAACACTTCTCCATTATTTGTCGTAAGCTAAAGATTTGGTCCTGACAACCTCTAAGAGGCCTAAACCCACACTGATTTTCATCCAATTGGTCCTCAACTAATTAATACTCGCACTTTCCTTTCAACAATGCCTGAGAATATTTTACCCACAACGCTGATTAAAGAGATACCTCTGTAGTTGTTACAATCTCTTCTGTTTCCCTGTTTAAAGATTGGTGTGATTACTGCTTTTGCCCAGTCTGATGGAACCTGTCCCGACTCCCAGGCCATTTCAATTATCCTGTGTATCCGTTTAAAACCTGACATTCCACTGTATTTGATGAGTTCCGACTTAATTTCATCCACCCCAGCTGCTTTATTGCACTGCAATCTATTGACCAATTTCTCCACTTCCTCAAATGTGATCCTAGTTCCATCATCATTCCTATCCCATTCTATCTCGAAATCTGAAACATTACTGATCACATTTTCAACTACATTGAGCAACTCTTCAAAATATTCCCTCCATCTGCCCAAGGCATCCACAGGATTCACCAGCAGTTTTCCTGACCTGTCCAAAATACTTGTCATTTCCTTCTTACTTCCCTTTCGAAGACTACTAATTACACTCCAGAATGGTTTTCCAACAGCTTGACCCATAGTCTCCAACCTGTTTCCAAAGTCTTCCCAGGATTTCTTCTTGGATGCTGCAATTATCTGTTTGGCTTTGTTTCTTTCTTCAACATAACTTTCTCTGTCTACCTGAGTTCTAGTATGTAGCCATTTTTGATACGCCTTCTTTTTCCTTTTACAGGCTGCCTTGACTGTGTCATTCCACCAAGCTGTTTGCGTCATCCTACTTTTACACACTACTGTTCCAAGACATTCCTTAGCCACTTCTAGTACTGTGTCCCTGTACCTTGTCCATTCCTTTTCCAATGACTGTAATTGACTACATTCAACTAACTGGTACCTTTCTGAGATCGCTGTTATGTACTTGTGCCTGATTTCCTTATCCTGAATTTTCTCCACTCTTATCCTCCTACATATGGACCTGACCTCCTGCACTTTCGGCCTCACAATACCAATTCCACTGCAGATTAAATAGTGATCAGTGTCATCAAAGAATCTCCTGAATACATGTGTGTCCCTAACAGCCATCCTGAATTCCTGATCTGTTATTATATAGTCAATGACATATCTGGTTCCCCTGCCTTCCCAAGTATACCGGTGAATGTTCTTATGTTTAAAAAAGGAGTTTGTGATTACTAAGCCCATAATGGCACAGAAACCCAAGAGTTGTTTCCCGTTCCTGTTGGCCTCCATATCCTCTCCAAATTTACCCATAACCTTTTCATACCCGTCTGTTCGATTTCCAATCTTGGTGTTAAAATTACCCATGAGCAGAACACTGTGCTTGTCCTTTACTCTAACAACTACATCACTGAGTGCCTCATAAAAACTATCCATCTTATCTTGATCTGTCCCTTCACAATGCGAATATACTGACACAATCCTAATTTTCTTGCTACACACTGTCAAATCCATGCACATCAGTCGTTCGTTTACATACCTTATTGCAACTACGCTGGGTTCCATTTCTTTCCTGATGTAAAGTCCTACACCCCATTGTGCTATTCCTGCTTTGACTCCTGACCGGTAGACCTTGTATTCTCCCACTTCCTCTTCTTTCTCACCCCTTACCCGAATATCACTAACAGCTAAAACGTCCAGCCCCATCTTACTTGCAGCCTCTGCCAGCTCTACCTTCTTCCCAGAATAGCCCCCATCTCATTACCAGTTGTTTACCAAGTCGTATCTTAGGAGTCCCTGGTTTGTCAGTTAGAGGTGGGACTCTGTCACCTCCAAAGGTCCGAGGCATTTTCCTCTGATTGTTGCCAGCATCATATTTAAAGTACCAGGGAAGCAGGTTGCTAGCCTTACTTGTCCCGAGTCCCGTTGGGTATTAACCCTAACGGTTGAGGGACTAACCGGTGGATTTGGTAGTCTTTGCCATATGAGCACAAAGGTGACCACGACTCAGAATATGTCCGAGATGCCCAGCCTTATTCCAAAGTAACTGGTATCCCGACTGTCGGGACCACTTACTTGGCCACTCATACGTTGCCCATGGTTCATGAACTAGGACATGACTACAGGAACCCACACCATTTAGTAACGAATAAAAAAAATAGGAGCGCTGGTAAACTACTACAAACAGCATAGTGAACTCATTATTGTAGCAAAGATAGACACAAGGCCCAGTCCTGCCACATAGTACAAGTTTATTTGCAAACTAGTTGTGTAGACAATTCAGAGTTTGAAGAAATGTATGATGAGATAAAAGAAATTATTCAGATAGTGAAGGGAGACGGAAATTTAATAGTCTTGGGGGACTGGAATTCGATAGTAGGAAAAGCAAAAGAAAGAAAAGTTGTAGGTGAAAATGGAATGGGGGTAAGGAATGAAAGAGGAAGCTACCAGGTAAAGTTTTGCATAGAGCATAACTTAATCATAGCTAACAGTTGGTTTAGGAATCATGGAAAAAGATTGCATACATGGAAGAGGACTGGAGACACTGGAAGGTTTCAGATAGATTATATAATGGTAAGACAGAGATGTAGGAAGAAGATTTTAAATTGGAAATTTAAGTAGATGGGATCTGGATAAACTGAAAGAACAAGAGGTTGTAGAGAGTTTCAGAGAGAGATTTAGGGAACGATTGACAAGTACAGGGGAGAGAAGTACAGTAGAAGAAGAATGGGTAGCTTTGAGAGATGAACTAGTAAAGGCAGCGGGGGATCAAGTAGGTGAAAAGACGAGGTCTAGTAGAAATCCTTGGATAATTCAACTTAGTTGATGAAACGAGAAAATATAAAAATGCAATAAATGAAGTATGTAAAAAAGAATATAAACGTCTAAAAAATGAGATCGACAGGAAGTGTAAAAAGGCTAAGCAGGGATGGCTAGAGGACTCCCTACATGAAAGTTAAAGAGACCTTTGGTGAAAAGAGAACCACCCGTATGACTATCAAGAGATCAGATGGAAAACCAGTTATAAGCAAAGAGAGGAAAGCAGAAAGGTGGAAGCCGTATATAGAGGGTCTATACAAGGGCGATGTACTTGAGGGCGATATTGTGGAAATGAAAGAGGACGTATATGAAGATTAAATTGGGAAATATGATACTGCATGAAGTATTTGGCAGAGCACTGAAAGACCTAAGTCGAAACAAGGCCCCTGGTGTAGACAACATTCCATTAGAACTGCTGATAGCCCTGGGAGAGCCAGTCCTGACAAAACTTTACCATCTGGTGAGCAAGATGTATCAGAGAGGCGAAATACCCTCAGACTTCAAGAAGAATATAATAATTCCAATTCCAAAGAAAGCAGGTGATGACAGGTGTGAAAATTACCGGACTATCATTTTAATTTGTCATGGTTGCAAAATACTACCACAAGTTATTTACAAACGAATGGAAAAACTGGTAGAAGCTGACCTCGGGGAGGATCAGTTTGGAACACGTGAGGCAATACTGACCCTACAACTTATCTTAGAAGATAGATTAAGGAAAGGCAAACCTACGTTTCTAGCATTTATAGACTTAGACAAGGCTTTTGACAATGTTGGCTGGTATACTCTGTTTCAAATTCCGAAGGCGACAGTGGTCAAATACAGGAAGCAAAAGGCTATTTACAATTTGTACAGAAACCAGATGGCAGTTATAAGAGTCGAGGGGCATGAAAGGGAAGCAGTGTTTGGGCAGGGAGTAAGACAGGGTTGTAGCCTATCCCCGACGTTATTCAGTCTGTATATTGAACAAGCAGTAAACGAAACAAAAGAAAAATTTGTAGTAGGAATTAAAATCCATGGAGAAGAAATAAAAACTTTGTGGTTTGCCGATGACATTGTAATTGTGTTAGACACAGCAAAGGACCTGGAAGAGCTGTAAGTTGAATGGAATGGGTAGTGTCTTGAAAGGAAGATACGACATGAACATCAACAAAAGAATAACAAGGATAATGGAATGTACTCGAATTACATTCGGCGATGCTAAGGGAATTAGAATAGGAAATGAGACACTTAAAGTAGTAGATGAGTTTTGCTATTTGTGGGGCAAAATAACTGATGATGGTCAAAGTAGAGAGGATACAAAAAGTACACTGGCAATGGCAAGGAAAGCGTTACTGAAGAAGAGAAATTTGTTAACATCGAGTATAAATTTCAGTGTCAGAAACTCATATCTGAAAGTACTTGTGTGGAGTGTAGTCAAGTATGGAAGTGAAACATGGAAAATAACTAGTTTAGACAAGAAGAGAATAGAAGCTTTCGAAATGTGGTGGCACAGAATAATGCTGAAGATTAGATGTGTAGATCACGTAACTAATGAGATGCTGAATACAATTGCGGAGAAGAGGAATTGGGGACACAACCTGACTAAAAGAGGGCATCGGTTGGTAGGACATGTTCTGACGCAGCAAGGGATCACCAATTTAGTACTGGAGGGAAGCGTGGAGGGTAGAAATTGGAGAGGGAGACCAAGAGATGAATACACTAAGCAGATTCAGAAGGATGTATGTTGCAGTAGTTCCTCGGAGATGAAGAGTCTTTCACAGGATAGAGTAGCGTGGAGAGCTGCTTCAAACCAGTCTCTGGACTGAAGACCACAGCAACAACAACAGTATCAGTACTGTGATGTTCGAGACAATCTACATCCTTGTGATTAATCTGTAGTTCAGAATAGTGGGTGGCAGAGAGTTCATCGACCCACCTTCGAGATATGTATTCCGTTCCACTTAGGAAAAGCGCGCAGGAAAAACGAACACTTCTGTTTTACCATGCGAGCTCTGATTTATTTTGATGCTGATCTCTATATGCATGGATGCCAACAAAATACAGGGTGTTAAGTAAATAGCTATGCCATTCATAACTCGCCGTATTAAAGTCATGGAAGTTATAAGAGATGCTGGAAGTGATCCCCTTGAACTTGAAGACACAGTTGCACACTTTTCTGTATGTTTTTGAAGACCTTGTGTAGAACATTGGGCTAGATGTTCAGAATGTGACGTATCAGTGCTGCTTGGAGTTCTTGTATGGTGTGTGGTTAGCCATCATAGGCCTTACCCTTCAACACACCCCATAGAAAGTAATCCAGTGGAGCCAAGTCAGGTGAATGCAGATCCCAGAGTCCTTGAAAGATGGTGCAGTCACCGTAGGTGCCCCTTTAAAAGTTCCTGGCCTTGTGGGTGCCCCATCCTGTTGGAAGCAGGTATTCTCAATTTCGTCCTCATGCAGTTAGTCTAGGAAGGGCTCCAGAATACAGGTGCAATACCATTCTGCATGTATGATGTCCTGAAAGAAGATCAGCCCAAAAATGCGTTTACGAGTCATGGCGCACCAAACGCCAACCGTTTGAACATGCAGTGAGGACACCTTAAATTTATGTGGATTCTCCGTAGTCCACACACGATTATTCTGGCTATTCACGTAACCGGAGAGGTGAAACAATGCTTCATCTGTGAAAAAAATTGTCAAGAATCCCCTCACCATTGGCCTGTAGGAAGGACAGAAACAAGTTGTATAAAGTTCACACAAGCCAGGCGATCAGTGTCTCTCAGTTCATGCACAACCAACACTTTGTACGGATACATGGACGGTGACTGTCGGAGACTATTTTGAGCAGAACACATGGACAACTGGGCTTCCTGTGCTACTCGTCTAACTGATTTCTTTGGACTTTTCAGCATCATGTCTTGCACCTCCCTCACCTTCTCTTCGTATATGGATGTGGATGGCCTCCCTGACTTTGGCATTATGAACGTTTCCAGTCTTTCGAAACTTGGTGATGAGGTTCTGTACAGCATCGCAATTAAGCCTTTTCACTCATGAGAACTTTTCTCCAAATCTAGCTTCTACTGCTGAGGTAAACGTGTCTCCATTGCGGAACACATGCTCCACAAGAAAAACTCTTTGTTCAATCTTCAGCATGATGACCTTGATCACAATTATATCACACAAGACGTTGGGCTTCAATCAAACCCGACCTGCGAACAAATAAAAAACCTGGCCAAATATGATTCGAATACTTTAAACAATGAAAAACGTTGTGTTAATAATTGTCAATCGTATCAGTCGTTACTTTCTGAATTTCCGATATTTTCACACTCTAGGAGAAAGTTGGTGATTGAAATGTCATCAGAAGATCTCACTGCAATGAAAAAGACCTGTGTTGTAATGATCACCACCCCAGATCGTGTATCATATCTTTCACACTGTCTCCCCTATTTCACGATAATATGAAACGAGCTAGTCTTCTTTGAACTACTTCTTGTCCTCTGTCAATCCAATGTGACGCAGATCCCACACTACACAGTAATACTCCAGAAAAGGGCAGACAAGCTTAATGTAAACAGTCCATTTAGTAGACCTGTTGCACTCTCCAAGTGTTCTGCCAGTAAATCGCAGTCGTCGTTTTGCTTTCCTCACAACATTATGTATATGATCGTTCCAGTTTAATTCGTCTGTAATTGTAATCTCTAGGTATTAAGCTGAACTGACAGCTTTTAGATTGATATATCGTGGAATTACGTACTCATGTGGATGATTTCACTGAGGGACAACAGCCACTCTTTACACCATACAGATATCTTTTTAATTGAATCAACTGTGGGTTCTTGGTGAAACATTGTAAATTAACTAAACAAACACTGTTTTTAGCCTTGTTTCACAATTTATTATCAATGTTACTGCACAACCTAGGTTTCGGGTTATAAGGCCATTTTCAAGTACATTACTGATTCCCAAAGATGATAATGCACAGATAAACATGATGACAAGGCAAAGATAACCATCTCAACTTCTTAAGCTATCGGAGGAGGAGGAAATTAGTGTTTAACGTCCCGTCGACAACGAGGTCATTAGAGACGGAGCGCGAGCTCGGGTGAGGGAAGGATGGGGAAGGAAATCGGCCGTGCCCTTTCAAAGGAACCATCCCGGCATTTGCCTGAAGCTATTTAGGGAAATCACGGAAAACCTAAATCAGGATGGCCGGAGACGGGATTGAACCGTCGTCCTTCCGAATGCGAGTCCAGTGTGCTAACCACTGCGCCACTTGAGGTATCGATCCATAGCTTAATATACAATTACGTCTGTGATCCATTTTTAACAAATTACATATGTTATTACACATTTACCAATTAACTACAATGACTGGACTAAAGTTATGCATCAGCCAAGAGGTTTTTAAGTATGATTGACTGATACCCAAGGGTTTGTTTCTATCCTCGGTTTGTGATCTCATCTAAAACGTGAATAATTGATTGGGTTTGCTAGTTTAATAATAGGTGTGGGGATATACACATCTGTTTTTTAATTTCCAAAACTTCTAATTGGTTGAGTTTGGCTCCCTTTTTCTCTGTGTGTAGGACTTGGGCTAAAAACAGTGTTTGTTTAGTTAATTTAGTTTATACAGATATCTTGTCTAAATCACTGTGCAATTCGTTTTGATCATGTGACGTCCTAACACGACGGTAGATGATGGCATCATCAGACTAACAATTTAAGAGGACTGCTCAAATTGTCTCCTAAATCGTCTGTCTAGATCAGGAACAGCAGAGGGCCTATAACACCTCCTTGGGGAACGCCAGATATTACTTCTGTTTCACTCGATAACTTTCCGCCAGTTACTACAATCTGACAGGAAATCATAATTCCAGCGCACAACCGAAACGATAATACATAGCCATGGAATTTTATTAGTATACGCGTCTGAGGACAGTGTCAAAAGCCTTCAGGAAATCTAAAAATGTGAAATCAATTTGAGATCCCACTCTCGATAGCACTCATTACTTCGTGAAACCGAAGCACTGGTTGTGTTGTGTTGGATTGTGTTGTGTTTCACGAGAAAAATATTTTCTGAATCCGTGCTCACTGGGTGTTAACAGATGTTTTCCTCGAGGTAATTCATGATGTACATACACAGTTTGTTCCAAAATCCTGCTGCTAATTTGTGTTAGTGATATGGCTCTGTAAGTGAGCGGATTACTCATGTTTCCTTTATTTGGTATTGGTGTGACTTGCACAACTTTCCTGCTTTTCGGTGTGGATCTTTCGAAGAGCGAACGGTTCTATATGATTGCTAAATATGGAGTTATTGTATCAGTATACTCTGAAACGAACCTTAACTGATATACAATCTGGCCCAGAGGGCTTCTTATTATTTCTTATTATTAAGTGATTTAAGTTGCTTGTCAACACAGAGGACATCTACTTCTAAGTTAGTCATGTTGGCGGTAGTTCTTGACTTCAATTCTGAAATGTTTGCATAGTTTTCTTTGCTGAAAAAATATCACAAAACCATGATTGGTCACTCAGCTTCAGTGGAACTTCATCAGTAACATCATCATTGTTATGGCGTAGTGAAAATATTGATTGTGTCTTGCTGCTGTTGCGCTTTACATACGGCCAGAATATCTTCGGTTGCTGCCAGATTTCGGGACAATTTCATTGTATAAACTCTCAAAACCATCCCAAATCGAACTTCGCATTAAATATCCAACTTTTGCAAAACTTTTTTTTGCCAACTTGGGATTTTATGTTCCAAATTTGGCATGGTCTTCTTCGTTGCTTCTGTAAAAGAAGCAACGAAGAAGAGCAACAGTGTTCTGAACTGTTTTGCTTACCATGCAGGATCAGTATTATCCCATATTAATTTATTTGGTCTATATCTCTCAACTGCCGACGGCCTTGGCAAAACGGTAACACCGTTTCCCGTCAGATCACCGAAGTTAAGTACCGTCGGGATTGACTAGCACTTGGATGGGTCTGAGTCTGCCGTGCGCTGTTGGCAAGTGGGGAGTACTCAGCTCTATTCAGGCCAGTTGCGGAGCTACTTGACAAAAGTAGCGACAGTTGACAACGGGCGAGAGAGCAGTGTGCTGACCACATGCTCATCCACATCCAGTGACGCCTGTTGGCTGAGGATGACACGGCGGCCGGTTGATACCGTTGAACCTTCAAGACCTGTTCGGATGGAGTTTAGTTTTTATGTCTCTCAATTGCCGTATTTATTTCAATCCTGGTCTAGGCTTACATATTCAGACTGGAAGGAGCTGAGGCTGCCTCTTAGAAAGGCGTCAAATGACATCCTATTGACTTTTTTAATATACATATTTTTCGTTTATTTTGGGCGAGTTTGGATCTTAGGATATTTAGACTCACTACAATAACTGTGTTGACGCTAACCCTGGTATCCGTCATGATGCTCCCTATTTGCTTGGGATTATTTGTTGCTAAGAGGTCAGCTATATTTTTGCAACAATTTACACTTAAAGTGGGCACCTGGACTATAATTATTGTTCAAAATACTTCCCTAAGAAAGCTTTTGGTACGATTTTGGATGACGTTTTATTCCTATAACCGACTTGAAATACATATTTTCACCAACATACAGATGTTGGATTGAAGTCATCACCAACTGTAATATTCCGATTGGGGTATCTATTTGAAAGAATCAGCTTGTCTTCGAGCTATTTGACAACTGATTCAGGTGGTCGATAAAATGAAGCTATTATTAATTTGTTCTTGTTCTCAGATATAACCTATCCATACTAACTCACAGGTTCTATCTACTTAAATTTCACTACATGGTAAATTACTACCAACAGCAATAAACATTCCACCACCTACTGTACTTACTCTATCTTTATGAACACGCTTCACTCCTCCATAAAAATTTGGGCTGAGTTTATTTGTGGTTTTAGCCGGCTTCCCATACCTATAACGACTTGAGGTTCAGTGCTTTGTATTAGCGATTGGAGCTTTGAATTGTTGTAGCTGTACTGGGAAAGAACCGCAGTTTCATTACCAATTGTTCTTAGATCTACCTTCGTCCTGTTTCCACTGTGCACCCTTTTAGACTGATGCCCTTCCTGTAGCTTATGGAGACCCTCTAACCTAAGAAGTCGGCCAGTCCCCCCCACACAACCCCTGCTACCCGTGCAGTCACATCGTGTGTGTAGTGGACCCCTGACATATTAAGCATATCCCAGGAATCCCACCACCCTATGGCGCAAGTCAAAGAATCTGCAGACTACACAGGTGCAGAACTGTCTTAGCCCCTGATACAGAGCTGAGTTGAGGGTTGAATCAATAACCATGGGGTCAGTTCTGTCATGATGCTACAGATGGTGAGCTCCACCTTCAAATAGCAAGACTGGTAGTCTTTACCAGTTCAGCTAGTGTACCAAAACTGGAGAGACACTCTTCTCACCCAAAGCGACAGACAGCATTAGTATCGACATAATCCACCACCTTCAGTTCAATGCAGCCTGTACTCTTTGTGGCATCCAGAACCACCTGTTCCACATCTAGAATGACTCCTGGTATGCATCCATTGTGCCCAATGGATTTCTTCCCCTCCTTGGCAGCCATATACCTAATGGGCCCCATTACACCCCTAATGTCGGAGCTCCCAGCTGCCAGTAAGCCCCACCCTTAGTGAATGCCCAGACCTTCGCAGGTCGAGAGGCTTCCTCTGGAGCAGTGTGAGTGACAGCAACTAACTCATGATCTTTGTAAGCCACAGATAGCGCCCAAAACTTGTTCATTGGATGAACTGGGGCAGCCCTCCATTCGGTCCCTCGGAAGCACTTTTTCTGCTTGCCACATCTCAGAACCTCTGCCCATTAGAGAACGAGTGGAAGTCCCATGGATCTCCATGTCCAGCCCCCTGCAGTGATACGCATTGACAACAGCGTCGAGATGTGTGATTGAAGCCAACACCCCCTAGAGCTGTGAGGGAATGGTCACAAACTCAGCTCACATCTGAACATAGCAATCACAGTTCTTATTCATATTAAAGAAGGTGGAAATATACTCTAGACAGTCAATAAAAGAAAGACCTTTGCATGATAAATATACTCACATATAGAAGATGCTAATGATTAAGCTAAAGAACATACAGGAAATTTAGAATAAATAGCTTCCAATGAGATGCTGAACCGTGCAGTGAATGAAACGGTGTCCTTCGGTGCTCTGCTGTAGTAATGAAAGCTGCCACATGACACTTGTTGATTGATTATCTAGGCATAATATTGCAAAGTGATATGAAATGAAACGAACACTTAAGATAAATGTTGGTGGTCATGGAATATGGACAGGGAAAAAGAATAGTGGAAACAATATTCAATGAAATGCTCTCTCAGACACAAAAATCGCAAATATAGTGACATTTATCGCAACCAGAACTCTCTGCATGGGTTCAAATTTCGCACTATGTACATTGTACCCAGGAAAATTATGCCCCACAAAACATGCATTCTGTATCTTCACTTCCTTGTTTGAATGCATTCTGGCCAACTCGTCATTGGAAACTTACGGCTCCACTGTATCTGAAACACTGGAGTCAGTAGTTCGGTGCTCTTTCCCCCATTCAATCTCCTTTGAGGTTTTCTTTGCCCTGATCGTTTCTGTTAGAGATTGATGCGATTCGACATCTTCTTGTTTTGTATTATAGGCGATATGTCATAGGGACTCCCATTAACTGGGACAGCAGACCACCCTGGCAGAAATAAAATATTTTGTGTTTATTTATGAAGTGCAGCTTGTTTTGAACATCGTAGAATAGCAAATCACAGCTTCGTTTTAGTAGACAATTAATAAAGTCTACTAACCAGCTTTAGTTCTACGCTGATCTAGCTACTCCTGATTTTCCTGCTCAACAGGACGTTGGGTAGGTCTATTCCAAAGTCTTTGATTGTTTTCAGCAATGAAGTCACGACCTGCAAACATTTCTGTTGGGCGGGAAAATGACCGTCACTCTGAACACACTGACCACAATTTCAGCTGTTTGAACTTTCATATAGGCTCGACCGAAAAGTTCTGTAACATCTGTTGGAAGTAGGGTTCTGTCGTGTGCTCGAAGCCATTGCCGGATCTCTTTGCTATAGTATGTCTTCAGCGGTCCAGTAAACATTTTATCCAATGGCTGGGTCTTACAGGTGCAGTGTGAATGGAGGATACCTAGATGAACATGATGAACCCTAGCCAATTCAGCTACCTGAGTGTTTTTCGTATGACTGTAATGGCCATCTAAGATGAGAAGCACATGAGACTCTAAACTCCGATAGGTTTTGAAAATAAAACGTTCAAAAAACTGCTTCAGCGGTTTGCTCTATATCCAAAAAGAGGGATGACACATGGAAATAGACCCACATGGTGCTCCTCTCATTACCTGCTACTTCATGTTGTTTTCAGGAAGCTAATCATTGGAGGAACGAAGAAACCACCAACGCTGAAGTACAGAGTGACGGTAATGAGTGACCCTCTATGTGTCACAGTGAGAGCTCATATCTGGCTTTCCCCATTGCGACTTACACTTTGAATGAGCAACAAACATCTTCTCGGTCAGTCCTTTCCTGCAATCCCAGTGCTACCAAGTGGATTGTTGATATCGTTCCTAATAGCCACTTGATAAGCCATGTGGCTAATATCACTTTTTGTTCACGCACAGAAAAGAGACTCCACGCTTAGGACTGTGCTACCAGCGAATCTCCAAGAGGCGCTAAATGCCTCCTGCCTATGTGCTAATTTCGTTGTAGATGCATCAGGCTCAACCAGCAGAAATGTGTCGTCCAAGGGACTTCAGTCACTGTGGCAGCCTTCAAATATTTCATCTTCTTTTCCCTCACTAATTTAACACCTTTTGCCATTTGCTCAGAATCCAGTTTCTTCCATTGCTGTTGGTCTGGCGGTACAAGTTTCTTGTGACTGGGTATTAGCAGACTATATTTAGCAGTAATTGTTTAAAATACATCAAACAGCTTTGAAAACTGGAATTATGATTTACACAGTTGTGTAAACATGGAAGGGGTTTTTTAATACTGGCAGCTTTCAAATCCCCTCAGGGGACATGTCGCTCTATGCCGAGTTTGTCTTTGGCTATCACTGGGGTCAGCCTTTGCAGCCTTCTGTGCTTCATGCCTATCCTCTTGCTATTCTATCTCCCCTACCTTGGGGAACATATCTGGGATGTTGTTCGAGATGTGTTCTGCACATTCAGACACCGATATCAGAACAGTCTCTCCATTGTTTTTTGTTCCTTTTTTCCTTCCTTCTTCCTTCCTTCACCTTCTCCTATCCATATTCCACTTTGATGTTTGAGGTTCCTATTTTTCTTCTTCCTCCCTGTGCCCTCCTGAAGGCCAGCCCATGTGTCTGACACGTAACAGGCGTCTGGGTAACGTGTAATTCCCAGTCCCACGTCGACAGGTATGATTCACATGTACCCTCTGGTACAGATCAGGCCCAGGGAGGGGTGATAGCCTTAGCTCTACCTTCCCAAATTGCTGATTGGTCCCTCTGTCTGGTGTTCAGTAGGTGTGACCTGAGGTGTGAACCATCACATAAGGCAGGTGAGCCCCCCTCTGGAAGTACCACATTATCTGAGACACTGGCTATAATGGGGGATTTTCTCCCAATAAGCCAATCACCATCTTTCCAGTCCATGTCTACCAAACATAAATGGAATTAAGCTCCCAATACAAAGACCGTCCCAGGTGCATCACGATTCCTTGCGGTTCCATGTACAGAAGATTGTTAGTCCTTTGCAATGGTAAAACCCTTTCTTATTCAGAATAGTGTTGCTGCAGTTGCCAGCCCTGTTAAATCCAGCTCATGTTTTCGCAGTGGCACCTTGTTTTTCGAGACTAATTCTGATTCTCAAGCACAACAACATCTTGCCACTTCACTTCTCCATGGCTATCCTGTTCATGTCGAGGCCCACTGAAATTTAAATTCTTCCCATGGTGTTAGCTATTTACACTAGGCTGCTCGAAGGTCTGACCAAGGTATAAATCCAAAAGTACCTCTCTGATCAGGGTGTCACTGCCGTCCATCAGGTGATGAAAAAGGTGGATGCATCCTTAATGCCCACACACACTCTCTTATTACATCTCAATAGAGTGGTGCTTCCATCCAAAATCAAAGCAGTCTATGAAGTTATCACAGTCAGACTGTACATTCTAAACCTGATGCGCTGATACTAGTGCCATCAATTCAACCACACTTAAATGTCTTGTCGACACCCAGCCAAATGTGTAACCTGCGGTAGGGATAGTTATGAGGGCAGTTAGCTGCATCCTTCTCCCTGCTATATCAACTGCAATGGTGACCATGCTGCCTACTCCCGAGATTGTTCCATGTGTCTTGATGAGTGGGCTGTCCAGGAGATGTGGGTGAAGGAAAAAGTGCCTTACCCGGTCACTCGCAAATTACTGGCCAGTCACAAAACCTGAGTTCTGCCATCTGACACTTATAATTCTGTTCTTGCTCTATAAAGGATATGGCCATGCAGACATGGTACCTCAAATTTAGCACTGCGGTTATGAAATCGCCCAGTGTCATGATAGCATTGCTGTCTCGTCGTCCAGATGTCCAACAAGCCAGCAAACATTTGCCTCCTGGGGTGATGTCACCTGCTACACACCTGGCAGGACAGAAAGGACAGAAGGAATACTTCTGCAAAGACTTCCTATGCCCCTCCATCCATCAAACATCTTAGTCTTCCTCTGCCAACCGGAAAGGCTCCAAGAAGCCAAACAAAGGCTGCTCTTAGAATCAGAGCATCTGCTTGTTCTCTGTCTCCAGGAAATAAATTATGTCCTACCGATCGAATTGAGCTCTTTCATTTCTTCCTGGTCCCTTTTATCTCCCCCCCTACCTTCCACCCCAAGGACGGCATTCCATCTCCTGGGGGAGTCATGCTGCCCATCCACCTGACTAACGGCCTTCAAGTTGTTGCAGATCGCCTTTTCCTTCCTCACTTGACCTTTGCCCTTGTAACATTGAATTACGGAAGAAAGTAAATGGTACAAAGGGAAAACTTTGTCCAGCTTATTGGGCAGCTACATCACCCCTTTCTCATGCTGGGTGACTTTAATGTGCACTATTCCCTTTGGGGTTCTTCCAGAACCTGTCCAAGACGCGCCCTCTTGGTTGGCCTTCTCAGTCAACTTAATCTCTCCTGCCTTAATGTAGGAGCAGCCATGCCCCTTTCAGACTCCACGCACAGTTATTACCATTTGTACTTATCCTTCTGCACCTCCCAGCTTGCTCATCATCTCAAGTGGTCCCTTCTCTTTGACACATACTCGATCAATCATTCCCCATGTTTACTGACTCCTATCCCACCTGTGTGCCCACCCAACTAGCAGCTTGCTAAGGCTGACTGGTGGCTTTATTCCCTCCTGGCGACCATCGAACAACAACATTTCCGCCGCTGTGATAACCAAGTAGAATATTTTACAAACGTTATCCTTACTGCCACAGAATGTTCCTCGCATTGGCTCTTTAGCACGCCATGTCCTGGTCTCTTGGTTGGAGGACTGAGGTGTGCCACTACGCAATTCGCTTTTGGAGACGTGGTCTCCGCATTTTTAACCATCATCCTACGATGGCAAACTGCATTCATTATGAACATATATGCGCACAGTGTCGTCGCATTCTTTGGGATACCAAAAAAGCTAGCTGCATTACATTCACTAGTTCTTTTCATAGTTCCACTCTCTTTTCCGACATGTGGGCCAACCTCTGACGGATCTCTGGGACCGAGATCCATTACCCAGTTTCTGGGATGACAGTAGCAGACGATATCATAGTGGACCCTACTTCTATCTCCAAAACACTGGGCCGCCATTTTGCGGAGATTTCGAGCTCCTCCCGCTATCATCATGCCTTCCTACATTGGAAACGAGTGGAGGCGGCTCAGGCGATATCCTTCTCTTCACAGAATCGTAAGTGCTACAATGCCGCCTTTACTATGAGAGAGCTACATCATGCTCTCACTTCATCCTGATCCTCTGCATCAGTACCAGATGATGTTCACATTCACATGCTGCAGCGCCGTTCTCTTACAGGCAAGCAGTTGCTGCTTAATATGGACAACTGCACCTGGGCAGAGGGCATATTTACCAGACACTGACGTGAAGCCACTGTCATACCCATGTGTAAGCCCAATAAGGACGAGCACCTTCCTTCTAGCTACTACGCCATTTCTCTCACCAGCTGTGTTTGCAAGGTGCTGGAACGTTTGATTCATACCCAGTTGATAATGTAGCTTGAGTCTCCCAATTTTGAGAGCGCCGTTCAGCAGTTGACCATCTCGTCACTTTGTCCACCCATGTAATGAATGACTTTCTACCGTAATACAAGACTGTGGCCACGTTTTTCGATTTGAAGAAAGCCTATGACACCTGCTGGAGCACTGGTATCCTCAGTACGCTCCACACATGGGGCTTCTGTGGCCAACTGTCACGTTGGTTCAGGAATTTTTAAAAGATCGACCTTTCGAGGTACGTGCGGGTTCTCCCTTCTCAGACATTTCTATCCAGGTAAATGGTGAGCTTCAGGGTTCTTCCTGAACGTCATCCTCTTTGTTATCGCCATTAACCCTATAACGGCTTGTCTCCTGCCGGGCATCTCTAGCTCCCTTTGCGTAGGTGATTTCACCATTTATTGCAGTTCCCCACGGACTTGTCTCAATGAGCGGCGTCTTCAGCCATGTCTTGATCGTCTTTACTCATAGAAGATCGAAAATGGCTTTCCTTCTTTCACTGATAAAACCGTTTGTATGAATTTCTGGTGGCGCCATTGGTTTCTCCCACCATCTTTACATCTTGGTCCTGTTGCTCTTCCATTCGTTGAAACTACGAAATTCCTGAGGCTCATGCTCTCGATGGGAAGCACTGTTGGTCCTCCTACGTGTCTTACCTGGCAGCCCACTGTACGAAGTCCCTCTATGTCCTACGTGTCCTCAGTGGTGCTTCCTGGCGAGCAGATTGAACCACCCTCCTCCATTTTTACTGGTCCCTTGTCCGTTCGAAACTAGACTATGGGAGTTCCGTTTATGCATCTACATGTCCATCCCTCTGACGCTGTCTCAATACTATCCACCATTGTGGTATTCATTTTGTCACTGGCGCCTTTTACACTAGCCCTGTTAAGACTCTGTATGCAGAAGCAGCCCAACTACTGTTGTGCTACTGCCATGACTTCCTCCTTGGCAGATATGCATGCCATTTGTCTGCCACGTGTGGCTACCCCTCCTATGCCTCATTCTTTGATGACTCCTTTGATCGCCAGAAAAGGGTATGTCCCCCTTCTGTTACCTCCTGGAGTTCACATTCGGCCCTTGGTGCGGCAGCTTAACTTCACGCTACCTGGAAGTTTCCTGGTGGGTGTAAACCCTTCACCACCTTGGCTTCATGCAGCGACCCCTGTTCACCTTGGCCTTCACTCGCTTTCTAAAGACACTACACCCGCCTCGCTCTATCGCCTTTAGGCTCATGACCTTCACACAGAAGTTTGTGATAGTATGTGTGCACTGATGGCTCTCGGGCTGACCATGGTGTCAGGTGTGTCTTCGTCACTGGCGCCGAAGGTTTCAGTATTGGCTGCTGTAACACTGCTCAGTATTTACAGCAGATCTCTTTGCCCTGTATCAGGCCACCCAGTACTTCCAGCGACACAGATTTTCCAATTGCGCCATCTGCTCCGACTCTCTCAGCACCCTTCAAAGCCTCTGTGCGCTGTACACCACCCATCCCTTAGTGTAATGTGTCCAGGAAAGCTGTCACTTGCTCACTCTTGCTGGAGCCACTGTGATGTTTATGTGGGTTCTTGGTCACGTCGGTGTGACAGGAAACGAGGCCGCTGACGCTGCTGCTAAGGCTGGAGTCCTCGTACCTCAGCCTGCTATTTATCACACTCCCTCAGATGATCTCTGTGGTGCCGTATGTCAGCAGGTCGTGTCACTTTGGCATCACCACTGGTCCTCCCTTCATGAGTACAAGCTCCGGACTATTATGCCTCTTCCAGTGGCTTGCACGACATCCTCTCGGTCCTCTTGCTGCAAGGAAATCATTTTAACTAGGTTGCGTATTGGGCTCTGTCTCTTTAGCCATTGTCATTTGTTCAGTTGTGCTCCCCCACCGCTTTGTGCACATTGCGCCCTAGTTTTAACTGTCCACCATTTCCTGACGGAATGCTTTTTTTTTTTTCGCTTACGTTCCCGTTTGTGTTTTTCATCTGAATCATAGGCCATTTTAGTGGACGACACGCGGGCTGTCGACCGCGTTTTGATTTTTATCCGTCGTAGCAATATGGCAATGGACATTTAATTTTTAGTTCTGGACGTCCGTTTCTCTATGGTGTATTTTATAGACCTTTATGCATGTCCCTGTGTTTATCTGTCTTCTATTACTCTGATTGGGATTGACGTGTAGTCGTTTTTACATCCTCTGTGTGTTCATGTTCTATAGTTTTGATATGGGCGTGTATGACCCTAGGTGTTTCTGGACACTAAAACAAAACAATCCAATTCACTGCTAACCAAAAATACACTGGTCAAAATTGAAGCCTAAGGAGCAACAACATTGTTGGTTTGCTAGACCTGCTGTTCTTGCCCTGTGGCATCTTGATGCTTCCTACCTACACCAGGTTTTCCAAATTGCAAGGGTGGGAACTGTCCCTGCAACATACCCCATGTTCCCATAACCCCTTTGACCTCACTGTTAGTCACTGTCCTTCACCCACCCACCCCTTCCCTGTTCCCACTCCAGCACTACACAGCCTTCTGTACTATCAACTCACCTACCACATCGCCCATCGCCTGACTGCACTTAGCTGCCACCATACTATCTCCCGACCATGCTCCTGTATGCTCCCATAAGCAGCACTTCACTGTCCCCCACCCTTACTCTACTATCTCTCCCCCTCCATGAAACAGCCTCCTCCTTCCCATCACCAACCAGAAAGCTTCTCCCATCGTGCACCATGCTAGCAGTATGTCCTTGTCAGCCTGAGAGAGTGATTGTGTGTGTTGGTTGTGTTTTTAGGTGATGCCTTCAAAGGTGAAGAAATTGTGGGTCATGGGACAACCAGGAAGGAGGTTCTAGATCCAGAATCCATCATGTATTGCCTACTTAACAAGGAGTCCTTTTGGCCAAAAGATTGCTTGGTCAACAGTCTTTTTGATGTGCTGGTCTGCAATTCAGCTATATGGCGAGTAGTGATCTATCTTTTCATAATGTTGCCATTATTCCATGCTGGATTTTCAGTTGTTTCATTACATGCCAATAATTCTCATATGAATATTCTCATAACCAAGAGAGAGAAACAAAAGTAAGATGATGACAGCTGTGACATAGGGAGCCATTCAGTTCATTTCCGGTGCTTTTCATTTATGGTGTTTTGGTTGAATTTTACACATATCGTTCCACTAGTCTCATTTCAGGCTTCTGTCAATTAGGCAGTTTTTATGCTGGGTCTTTGAAATGTAAATTGCACTGCTGGATTCCTAGGCCACTGAAGAAACACAGCAGTTGTGGAAATGTGTTCCTTTTAGCTGCACGGGTGGGTGGGACCTGGCAATGTAGTAGAATATGTGTGGCAACTTTGTGACAGTTATTTCTCTTGAGTTCCCAACAGACTGATACTATTAGCAGACAAATTAGGTTTGGTTTACTAAATTAAGGAGAAAACTGAGATCAGTAAACATAGTTTTCCTTTTGTGCTGCTTGACTTTGCCATGAGCAGATAGTTCAGCACAGTAGCTCTGGTGAAAGGCAGCAGTTTCAGCATAAATTTACACATCCTACAGTGTCAGCTGTTTCTGTAGCTGGCCATTATGACATTTTATTTAAGTGATTACAAAATCAAGTTAAATTTACACATTAGGTAGCTATGGCAGTTGGGTAATTGTGATTTGGTCAAACAAGGAAACGAAAGTATTGAACAGGCTGCAGTCCTCTCCAAGGATTCTGGGAGTCAGAATTCTCATCCAGTGTTGCATAAATGTGTTAGGAAAACATCATTACTAGAGCAATTGTGGTGTTTAGAAGTCTGGTGTGTTGATGGTAGATTTGTATACATAGTGTGTGGGTTCAACTCCCTCTTAAGACAATGGTTATTAATATTCACAAACAGACAATGTTCTGCTCTTGTACCACAAAGTGACTAACATAAAACTTCACTGTGGTTCCAAATTTACATCAAACATGAAGCCCTTTCGCTACTGGCCAGAGATTACTTTGTGACACTTTTGCTTGTATTGTGGCCCAATGTGCAGACTCTGTCACAGGTAACATTACTTACACTTGTAACTTCATTTTTGTTAATGAACCAAGTGCCATGTAATGTCACAGAACGCTTATACCATCTTTTGAGCTTGAGATATTGAGAGTATTGGATCTGAACTGGGATTTGAACTTTGATCTTACCTGTTGCAAGATTTTATTCCACAGTGACAAAACAGTTCCACAAATTTGTTGCCTGCTCAAGAATCCAAACACCTCAATGTCTTCGCATGATGTGCATGTCTGCGTTAGAACCCTGGACCAGCACAAAAATTTTCATTGTGCTTTTCAAGCTCTAACACGACCACATGGATGTGCTCATGGAAAATTATTTTGATTTTAAATGTACAAAATCTGTTCAAAAAATTCTGGAACATTTATAATTTTGCACCAATGGTGTATTGGAGCAAAATGTGGGTCACAGCCCTGTACACACCCCTGTTTAATGTGTAACTGCCAGAAGTTTCGTGGTTGTGCATTAGTTAGTTATTGTTCAGTGCTACATTGAGTAGAACATTTTGTCACACAGTCTGTGAATTTAGAGATAGTGGAGTTACAGCAGTAATGCACCTGCATTAAATTTTGCATGGAACGTGAGAAAACCTTTACACAGACACACCACATGATGCAGAAAGCCTAGGTGATGAGGGCTTATGCCATACTTGGTGTTATGAATCGTTCACACAGTTCAAAAATGGCCAGACGAATATTAAATATGACCCTTGCTCAGGATGCACTTTGACATCTACAAGTGATGCTCATGTCAAAAACATCAACAGAATTTTTCATGCCAATCAGACTGACTCACTGAAAGGTTTCAAAAGAATGTGACATTTCCATTGGATCAAGTCATGAAATTATAACAAAGCATCTTGGAATGCATCATGTTGCCACCAAGTTTGTCCCACAGCTGATGACTCAAGATGAGAAAGACCTTCACCATGCAATCTGTGAAGAGCTTTTATGTCACACAGCTGAAGAAGAGATGTTCGTTAAGAGTGTCATAACTGTTGATGCAGTTATTATGTTGAAATCATGGTTCAGTCTTCACAAAGGGCCAGGAAAGATTCTCCAAGTCCAAAAAAAGCTCATCAGGTCAGGTCAAACATTAAAGCCATGCTGATAGTTTTCTTTGATTTTGAAGGATTAGTTCATAAGGAATTTGTGTCACAGGGACAAACTGTTAATCAATGGTACTATCAGAATATGTTGCAATGCCTGCGAGAAAATGTGAGAGTGGCTTGAGATGTAGAGAGAGAATTCATGGATCATGCATCATGAAAATGCACCTGCATATTCATCCCAGTTGGTGTGTGACTACTGCACAGAAACAAAATCACTGAGCTGCCTCATCCTCCAAACTCTCCAGACCTGGACCCTGTAGACCTTTTTTTTTATTTCCAATGTTGAAAATCCCACTGAAAGAATGAAAATTTGCAACAATAGATGAGATGCAAGAAAATTCCCAGACAGCGCTTCATGCGATCCAGTAAGAGTCATACCAAGAATGTTTCCGGAAGTGGAAACATCATTGGTAGCTGTGTATTGATTTTGGAGGAGAGTATTTCGAAGGAGACCTTACACAATAAGTAAAAGGTATGTGCAGAAAAATTTTGTAGTAATAGTTTTGGAATTTTTTGAGCAGACCTCATGTATTCATTCTTTGCCTTTTGAACCACACGTTAACTCATGTGCCATCATGAATAGAGTGAAATTACTAGTGATCTGTTTTTGATGGCAAGCACTTGAAACTCTTAAATGCTGTTTTCCAACTGGTCAGTTGATTAACCAGTTTATGCAAACAATTTTTAATACGTAGTTGGAAATCCTGTTAGGGAGCAACAGTACTCCGAACAATCACTGAACTTTGGGAATAAGAGATTTTGAAGAGCATCTGGACACTCACTTTTTGGAACGGATTACAGAATGATCTATATGGCTGAGTTAAGGGCATGAGTTGTCTGAAATTAACAAGGGTGGTAAAATTTTAGAAATGTTGCATTTCATAATAAACTGGAGATAAGGAGTGTCGCAATTATAATTTTCCCTGACATTTGCAGTGTCATGGTATTTTAGGAATAAATAGACTTGTGTCTTTTCTATAAAATTTGGTTTGTTGAACATAAAACAATTTGAAATGATGCTCCTAAGACAGGTCCTGATTTCAGCTGGTAAGAGCTGATGGTACAGTTCTAGTTTGATGCAGTCCCTGTGAAGCCATGAACCCAATCTGTCTACAAGACACTGTCAAAGCTGGTGGTGCCTCCACAATGGTGTAGCTGTCTTTACATGGAACTGACTAGATCCTCTGGCCCAACTGAACTGATTATTGACTGGAGATGCTTCTCTTCAGATACTTGGAGACCATTTGCAACCATTCATTGACTTGACTTTCTCAAACATGTCACTCAGCTACAGTTGTTCGCAAATGGTTTGAAGAACATTCTGGGGCAATTCAAGCAAATTATATGGCCACCCAGATTGCCTGACATGAATTCATCAAATGCTTATGGGACGTAATTGAGAAGTCGGTGTGTGCATAAAATCCTGCACCAGCAACTCTTTCACAATTATGGATGCCTATAGAGGCTGCATGTTTGAATACTTCTGAAGGGGATTTCTAATGACTTGTTGAGTCCATGGCACATTGACTAGATGCATTATGCCATGCAAAAGGAGGTCTGACATGATATTAAGAGATACCCCACAACTTGTCACCTCAGTGTGTATATATGCAGGCTTAAGTGACAAATGAATTTCTGTAAGACAGTTTTTTACACTTAAACTCCATGACTTCTTACCTGTTCACAAAGTTCGTTTTCAAGTCCAGTAACATTATGATGCACCACAGTAAGTTTATTTGAGTAAGTTTCTCTTGTATGTGATGGTCCATTTATCTGAACAAGGATTCTCCCTTTAAGAAGGTAACAGGCTATTTCCAAACTTTAGCTCTCTTTGCTCTCTCCTTTCTTGGGACCTCTGCCTACTTCCTACATTCTCTTTTTTCTCTTCAAATGCTCTAATTGAGTTTATTTTTTCCATCAGACAGGTTAAAGGGCCAAATCTTTGCTTCTTGTCCCATGATTGTCATGTCTTTTTGAAACACAACTAACATAGCCCTGGGAGTGTGTCACAAAATCCCTTCTCCTGCTCCACTACAGTAGTCCAACTGAAACTCCAAAACATAGTCACCATACACACACCTCTCCACCTCTGTCACATAATATTACAAATAATTACACAGGTCATGTGTGTTTCTATATAATGGGCCTGTTACAGTTGTGAATATGCGTAAAGAAAGTAGACCTATTAATCAAGACTTCAAACAGCCAATAACAATAAAACCTGCATTAACTCCTACAGAAAAATACAAAGTTAGGTGATATGTAGCACTTTAAATGAAACAGAAGGAAAAGAAATAGAAGGATACAAACTTTATCACACGTTCATTGTGAACTTTTTACTTTTTGTATAACTTGGCAAAATTAAATTTTCATAATATGAACTGGAAATGGCACTAATACAAGTTTTTACTACATTATATTATTATTATGTTTTTTACCATTACTTTTGTCCATATAATTTTATAGCAGCACCAAATGAATGTCGTATCTGTAACAAAGTATACATTCCATAGAGGCTGTGACTTACCAAACGAGAAAGCGCTGATAGATAGACACAATAAAAAAACACACACTAATTTCAAACTTTTGCAACCCACGGTTGCTTCATGAGAAAAGAGGTAAGGAGAGGCTCTCTCTCTCTCTCTCTCTCTCTCTCTCTCTCTCTCTCTCTCTCTCTCTCTCTCTCTCTCTCTCTCTCTCTCACACACATATATATATATATATATATATATATATATATATATATATATATATATATATATATATATATATATATATATACAGACACAGGCAGACATCAGACATATGTAAAGGCAAAGAGGTTGGGCAGAAATGTCAGTACAGGATGGCAATTATTGAACTATATGAAATAAAATTGTCATAACTTCTGAATGGTTTGTGTAACGACATTCAAACTGCATGATTGGCCATGGGGCATGACGGGAATTAGTATGCACATTCACGATTCGGTTTAGCGATGAAGCGCACTTTCATTTCAACGGGTTCATCAATAAGCAAAATTCATGTATTTGGTGGACTGAGAATCCACGTTTCAGGATCAGAAAGTCTCTTCACCCTCAATGTGTTTCTGTGTGCTATGCAATGTCCAGTCACAGAATAATTGGTGTGATATTCCTCAATGGCACGGTGACTACAGAACGGTATGTGAAAGTTTTGCAAGAGGATTCTATCCCCATTATCCAAAGTGACCCGAATTTTGATAAGACAGAGCTTGACCCCATCAAAGCAGGAGAGTGTTTGATGTCCTGGAGGAGCACTTTGGGTACTGCATTCTGGTTCGGTCACATAGAGGCCACTGGCACGAGCCTCGATTGGCCGCCATATTCTACAGGTCTGAACACACGCTACTCCTTTTTATGGGGCTATATTAAAGATAAGGTGTACACAAATAACCATGAAACCATTGCTGAGCTGAAAACTGCCATTCAGGAGCTCATCAACAGCATCGATGTTCCGACACTTCAACAGGTCATGCAGAAGTTTGCTATTTGTCTGTGCCACATCATCACCAATGGTGGCAGGCATATCAGTCATTTCAGAACCTAAATCTGAATAACTGTTGTGACATTTGAATGTCAAACAAAGTGTGTGCATGCCCTAGTTTGTAACTAATTTATGTTTCTTTTCCATATAGTTTTATAATTGTTACCCTTTATAAATTACTATATGTAATGCCACAACAGGGAAACTACTGTGACTCAACTTTTAAAAAATGTTAACAGTAGGAGACAGGTAGCTGATACTTCCAAAATCTCTTGTCTTATAGAATTTATTTTCAATAAACAAAAAATTACTCTAACTCTCGATAAAAATGGGAAAAGAGCAATGAAACATGAGGAAAATTCTTCTTATCAAGCTATTAAAATGATCAGATTAGGGAGAATATAATTTATGACGAGAAATGTACAGAAAGGTAATATTAAAAACGAAGTTTTGGAAAATCAACTGCACAAACGTAAATGAAAGGATCCATAGGTTCATTAAATTTAATTATGAGGGCAAAAGTTATAATTAAGATAAGATGTATGACAAGTTTCATAATTCAGCATAAAAATTAATAACATAAAAATATTTGTCAATCACATCATCAACAGTTCTCATTTAACCATTTTTTGATGTGTAACAGTATACGAATGACATGGTAAGAGTAATCTTTCATTATAAGAGAATAATAATAATATTTGGGGCAGTACTAATCATTTGTCGTATTGTAGTCATAAATGAGTTTAGATGTCACTACTAGTTTTAGGTAGTTACAATATCGACAACTGGTGCATGAGGAAGTGAAACTTAATATCAACTGGGACCCTGAGAAGCTGGATATGCTGCTTTTAGGCTAAGGTAGAAAGCCTACATGGTGAGAAACAGAAAATCTGGGACAGAAAGATTGATCTCTGCATGCCTTGTTTGTGGACTACATAAGCAGCACAACTGATGCTGGGTTAAGTCCGATGACAGCTGTGTTACTCTGCTACTGGATGGAATTTAAGTTTCTTGTGGCACTTTGCTGCACAGGGCAGATCCAGGACTGTTCAACTTAGAATAAAAAACTGCTATAGAATCCCGTAAGGCAATAATACACAGACTACCTACCTATTTATATGGTCTCAGTTATTTTTCAGAGCTTTTTAATACTTTTTCACTAAGTTCCCCGACTGAAAATATTCCGGCTTGTAGCTTCAAGCACCTGGACTGCAAGTTAGACAAGACCACTACACAACTGGAATTTAGCATCCGTCAGCTCTAATACCCATCTGTTCACAGCATTCTATTGGTGCGATAAAGTGTTAACAATAGAACATACGAATATGTATTTATCTTACAGCTTATTACATATCTCCCAATTTATCTCTGTAAAATTTACATTTCTTCACAGATGCATAAATGTGGGTATTAGCAAAATAAAAAAAAATGAACTTTCCCTTCAATGAGTGGTCTCCTTTACTCCTAAATTATTTCTATTAAGCCAGAATCAGAAATATCAGAAGATGAATGATACACTTTCCCAGAAACTTATAATTCCTTCAAGGTAAGATGTATAACCTAAGAAATACCTATTATTGTCATCTGACATCTGGCTGAGTTTGCATAATGATCCACTGACAACTCTAACCAGTTTCGGCCTGATACTTGATTTTATTTCTCTAATTTTGTATATCCTCCCACTTCCAATGCATTGAAGTAGCACAAAATATAAAAGAAAAAATTATATATGTTCACATATATTGCAGACAAAGTACATTCAGTAAAAGAATATGCTGAAAGAAAAGTCAGGCATAAAATTCTTCAGAAACATAGCAGTTACACAACAAAAAACTCTTAAGAGGCCAAAATACGTTGTGGTTGACATCACATAAAATGTAGATGCTTGCTTAACCCTTACATATGTATGAACTGTAAAGTGATCATTAAATAAATGTTGGTTGTTTTATATTTTTATGTAGTCTTGTTTGAAAATGGTGCAGAGGTAAGGTTAAAGGAGAGATGCTGAGAAATGTTGCCTGTCAGGTGTCTCCAGCCAAAAAGCCTCCTGAGCAGCAGATATGATTTCACAGAGCTACAGCTGGTCACAGAGAAGAGACAACAGCCAATGATTACGGTATGATAATTGTTACAAGTGGCTGTAAGGCTGTTTGTTGATGATTTTAATGGTCCACATAAAATTTTCGCTGTGGTTCTAATAGACAGTGCTATTTTGGCCACAGTATACAAAGATTGTCGGCCTCAGGTGTCTCAACACTAGCAGTTAGGCAAGCTCAAATGTATGAGGTTGGGCAAGTCGACGTGACAGACTGATTAGACTGTAACTCAATTACTCCTAGAGACCTGTGCTGACATCTTAAGGAATTAGCAAAATTGAATCGTTGACAGTGGATACTGTGGTTCAGTCAAACTTTCAAGAGTTGAATGGAGTTTGATATCTTTGTCAATACAACATAGTATTCAGTGGGCTGAAATGAGTTGTCAAATCCTGGAGGGATTATACTTTGATTGCTGTACATTAACAAATCTGTTGTTTGTGGTTATTTGATTTCATGACTATTTGGAATCTCATTGGCCCCAATTTTTTTCCAGTCTAGTGTACTAGTTGACCTGTTCAGAACACTCTTGCAAGGAAGAGTAGCTTCTTTTCATATATGGGATCAGTTGGTGAATGGTACTGACCTCGTGAGGCAGATTCAAGCCCATTGTATTATATTAGAAGGCACTTGTTAATTGATTACAGAATTTGAGGTTTGTAATACACTGCTGTCACCCAGAAAGTTGTTCAAAAATCTTTTCAATTTGAGAAGAGTTCATTGCATCTGAAGGGTCCATTATTTTGAAATGTGTTCCATATCATTAACTTTTAAATAAAACAAATGAGTGATCACAAAAAGCTGTAACATACTGAGGGGGAGAGCAGTTGTTAGCCACCGTCACCTGAGGAGGAATAGCTTTGTTTGCATATTTTAATGTTCAGGTTGTTGTTGTGGTCTTCAGTCCTGAGACTGGTTTGAAGCAGCTCTCCATGATACTCTATCCTGTGCAAGCTGCTTCATCTCCCAGTATGTACTGCAGCCTACATCCTTCTGAATCTGCTTAGTGTATTCACCTCTTGATCTCCCTCTACGATTTTTACCCTCCACACTGCCTTCCAATACTAAATTGGTTATCCCTTGATGTCTCAGAACATGTCCTACCAACCGATCCCTTCTTCTAGTTAAGTTGTGCCACAAACTCCTCTTCTCCCCAATTCTATCAATAGCTCCTCATTAGTTATGTGATCTACCCATCTAATCTTCAGCATTCTTCCGTAGCACCACATTTCAAAAGCTTCTATTCTCTTCTTGTCTGAACTATTTATCGTCCATGTTTCACTTCCATACATGGCTACACTCCATACAAATACTCTCAGAAATGACTTCCTGACACTTAAATCTATACTCAATGTTAACAAATTTTTCTTCTTCAGAAACACTTTCCTTGCCATTGCCAGGTTCAGGTAAGAGGTCAGAATTATTGGCTAGTTTGGAGTTACACTGGCACTTGCTCACAGCAACTGTGGTGTGTAAAGAAGAAAATACTTCATGAATAAAATCTCACTGTGTTACAGTCAAAATTAAGCTCCTGACTTCATTTCATAAGGTTATTTAATCCCAATGGTTTATGATTAGTATTAAAGGAAAGATCATAATAACACTGAAGGAAAAGTAGTACATGGCAAATAAAGAAATGAAGATTACTGTTATAGTATTATGTGATCATTTTAATGATAAAAGGACACCAGTAATCTCAACAGATAGTAGCTTTAGCGTACATAATTTTACAGTTAGAATTTAACATAGCCATTGAGTTTGCTTACACTGATAGAGTTGTGATTCTGAAGGTACTTAAAGAAAGAACAACACTGAATGACGCAAAACATTCCCTATAAAAGAAATATTCATAAAATACAAGTAAGCAAAAGAAAGAAGGGAATATAAAACAAGAATATACTTACAATTATTAATATCACTAGACACAGCACAGCCGAAAACAAGAATAAGCAATAACATTGCACACCATTCGGGTTCGGTCATGACATCCCTTGCTTGCTACTTCAGATATTCAATACTCAATTTCATGATTACTTTATTGGTTGTATATCAGAAACTGTGTGTTATGACAGCAGGCCACTTCAAGACAATGGTGCATTGGAGATTACCACAAACATCACTCATGGTAAATTTTGTTATAATTGTCAGGTAATGACAAAATTGACAAAAAGTTGTTGGAGGCCCTAAGATAAACAGTACTGCACATAGTTTTATGTGATGGGCATGGTGCTGTAGTTTGAGACATGCGGTTATGGTGCCAGAAGAAACAGGTTTGCATCCTGCAACATGCTAATATTTTTTCCATGTCTAGAACGTAGAACTACTTAAACCTAACTAACATAAGGACATCAAACACATCCATGCCCGAGGCAGGATTCAAACCTGCGACTGTAGAGGTCGCACGGTTCCAGACTCAAGCAACTAGAATCGCTCAGCCACAATGGCCGTCCATGTTTTGCATTTGTAACTTATTCTAGTTATATCTTACCCACATAATACAAGCACATTCTGTTACTTATATATAAGAATGAGCTCTCTCGGGAATGAATTTCGTCTATTTTGTGACTACCATCTGATTAAAAATTGAAACATGAAACACCCACAAGAGAGACAAAAAACAAAAATATTTGTATTGTAACTCATTAAGAATACTCTGCTGTACATCCCGAATACATTGCAATTCCCAAAGGTGTGGACAGGCAGGAAACTAAGATAACAGGTTTAACTGCTGGGAGTGAAATGAGCAGAAATGAAATTTATATTCTTGCTTGTCACAAATATTTAGCTGCAGTTCAATGTTTAACAACACTTTCATAAATTTAGCAGTCAAGACAAACATCACACCACACAGTGAGTTACAATGAACTTTATGTAAGGTGGAGAATGGACACTGACACTATGGTGTTCAACTGTGAATTGTACCATAATTTCCATATTTCACATTTTACATCTCATTGACTTATCATTTAATGACAAAATATACTCTTGAATGAAGCAAGCAACTCTGTCTGTTAAGACAGCTGTTCATTACACTGACTGATAAAAGTCAAAATAAAGTTTTGGTGAATCTTTAGAATATGTGAATGTTCCTGAAACATAAGCCAGCAACCCAAGCACTCTGGTATTCAGAATATGGATGGATGGATGGGTTTAGAGGGACCAAACTATGAGGCCATCAGTCCCTTACTCCTTCATGTGTTAAACCAGGAATAGCCCCTAGAGAGGAGCATCCAACCAATGCTTCCGCACTCTCCATTACCGCAAGAAAACTAGCCACATAGACAAGCTAAAAATCTCAGGAAAGAATGATGATGACGAATCTGTCATCCGATGACAGATATAAAAGAATAAGAAAAAGGGTAGGGGCCAGGTCGGACCATCAGGAAAGGACCGTGGGCCCCTCAGGTTGGAGCAGGCAACAGGTTACCTCTCCTGTCCTTCAAGGGGCTGGTAACGCTAATGTGCCCCACATCACAGACATGAGTAAAAACCACCTTCACAGGTAATACGCAAAACCAAATCAGCCACATTGGTGTTGACTGCTAGCATCAGAGATAGCATGTCAGCAAGTTTTTGTGGAGTCACTGCCAATTAAGAATGACTCACCAGTGCAACAATAAGGGTAGATAATGCCTTGAGCAATGGCCACAAATTCTGAAGTCAATACACTCCACCTGAGCAGCAGGGAGTGTAGTTCACTGCATCTTGTATGTGTGCAGCCAACACCACCAACTGTAGAACCATCACTGTGTACCACATTAAGCCAAGAAATGCCCCAAGGCAAGTATTTGTCACCTAGCTGAGGCTTGCTCATGGCTTCAAGAGGAAACAGAAAATTTTACAATTTTCAGAAAGCTTTCAACAAAGAGGATCAGGCTGTCATAGTAAATGGAGCTGGGAGCAGCCTGCTGGCTAAGGCTACTAACTACAGCATCAGAGGTGACCTGGATGATGTAGTAGGAATAGGACACACACACACACACACACACACACTCTCTCTCTCTCTCTCTCTCTCTCTCTCTCTCTCTCTCTCTCTCTCTCTCTCTCTCTCTCTCTTATCTGTTTGGGAAATTTACAAATTTCAAATTTCTGAAAAGATACATATCCTGTGCCTATCTGAACACCAAATAACAGGGTTAGAAAAGTTAAATATGTAAGATTACACTCTACCAGCTAACTCATGTAGCTCTAATGTGGGAATAGCATGAGATGTCATCCTGCACTCAATTTTAAATAAAATTTCAATGTCTTGTTTACATTTTGTTAACCACAATGTATTCTCGGTGTTCCCATTCATGTCTTTGTACATCACGAATCATGTGGTAATAATGAGAGTCATATTTCAAATAGTTTATTCATTGATATATGATCTAGAAATTCTGCTACTGAATAGAGGCAATGATCCAATAAGAATGCCCTTAGGGTTTTACAAAAGAGTAAGAATGATGATACGTCTTTTACTTTATACGGATGACTATTGTAAATTTGTATAGCGCTGTTTACTGTGAAGTTTTATAGGTTGATTGCCTTATTGACTGGACATGAAACTTTTCCTTTTGTCTTGTATCATGTTCATGGATATTAAAAGTCTCATTTACATCTTTTAAATTCCTACTAATATATTTACAGATTTCTAGTGCATACATATAGGGAAGAGGGAGAATTGATGACTTTTGAAAGACAGGTTTGCAAGAATCTGTTTGTTGAGCGTGTTGCATTGCTCTTGCAGCTCTTTTTTGAGTTAAGAGGATGACTGAACTAGGTGGTCTATTACCCCAGAATATAATTCCGTACAGTAGGATGCTGTGGAATTGGGCAAAGTAGGCAGTTCGGACAGTGCTATAACTTGATTTGACAGAGAGTACACGCAGACTGTAACATATTTTATTTAGAGTTCCATTAATTTTATATATGTGTGTGTGTGCCATTTAAAGTAATTTTGAAGCCATAAGCCTAAGAACTTTGTTTCCGGAGAAGATGAAATTTTGTTGTACTTTATTGTCACACTGGTGGAGCATACATCACCTTTTAAACAGAAATTTAGGAATGTTGTTTTTTTGTGTTTAACATAAGTTTATTCCCCTCAGACCATCTATTTAGGTGTTCTGTAGTCTTATTAACAGCTGTTTGAAGCTGAATTGGGGTATTTCCTGTAATTAGGATGCTTGTGTCATCTGCAGAAAAAGCATTTGTTTGTGACTCAGTGTTCTGATCTAGATCATTTATATACAGGAGAAAGAGGATTGGCCTGAGAATGGATCCTTGAGGGACTCCTTTAATCCTCAGAAACTCTTAGATATCTCAACTCCATAAAAAATAATCTAACCCAGAAATTCTGCAATTCTACAAAAAGTACAGGAAAATATACAGAAAGGTGCTGCTAGCTGCAAAAAAACTTTCAAACAACAAAATATTAATTCAAGCTGAAAACAAAGAGCAAAGCAGCCTGGAACACTGTCAAACAGGAAACATCTAACTCTGCTGAAAAGGACCTCAATTCATATATTAAAAACAAAGATGTACCAGTAGATAACCCTAAAAAATTAGCTGATTTTGTAAACTCATATTTCAGTAGTATTGCAAAAAAAATTACAGCAGAAATTTCCAGATACATATGATTTACCTACCCAGAACCAGCCATCAAACTCAATGGTGCTCTTGCCAACTACAGAAAGGGAAGTGGCACTAGTAGTACACCAACTAAAAAATAAAACTTCAGTAGGACTTGATGAAATCCCAGTCTGCATAATTAAAGAATGTATGGACTCCATAAAGGGCCCATTAACAGATATAATTAATGAATCTTTCGAATCTGGATACTTTCTGGAGTACCTAAAACAAGCAAAAGTTATACCTTTCCTTAAAAAAGCACATGTGGAAAATGTAGAGAACTACAGGCCAATTTCCATACTGTCTATCATTTCTAAAATAATAGAAATACTGGCCAAAAAGAGACTGGTAAATTACCTGAATAAATATAACCTTCTTTCCAATGACCAATTTGGTTTTAGGCCTGGAAAAGGCACACAATCTGCTACAGCACAGTTCACTAAAGTAATTTTAGAAGCACTTGACAATGGTGAAAATGTAAGTGGTATCTTTTTAGACTTGTCAACGGCCTTTGATACAGTTGAACAAAAAATCTTATTTCATAAATTAGGGCAAATAGGAATAAGAGGTGTGACAAAGAAGTGGTTCAAATCATACTTGGAAAACAGAGTTCAACAAGTTGAGATATCACAAGTTTCAAACAATTCCCTTGTAAAATGCCTGTCTGACCCAGAACATGTGAATATAGGCGTCCCACAGGGAAGTGTATTAGGCCCAATATTGTTTCTTATATACATTAACGACTTCCCCAAAGTATCAGGCATGGAGAAAAAATACTTTTTGCTGATGACAGCAACATAGTAATAACAGGTGAAAATCCAACACAACTGTCAGAAATAGCAAATGAGGCTCTCAATGATGTCCACAACTGGTCATTAAAAATAAAGTAACCCTAAATGTAAAGAAAACTAACTATATTAACTTCCAATTGAACAAAAAACACAATGCCACTAGAATAAAAGTTAATAATAATGAATTAGATTGTGTAACAAGTACCATATTCTTAGGGATGAATGTAGACAGCCAATTGAAATGGACAAACCATATCAACATTTTGGCAAAGAAATTATCCACAGCATGCTATGCTCTTAGAATCCTTGCACCGGTATGCAATAATACCTGTCTTAAAATAACATATTACAGATATCTACACTCAGTCTATAACACTACCGTCTACTACTGCTATACCATAACCTTGAAGCTGGAGGCAGGTTGAGAAATAAAACTATCTTATTAAAGCAATTATGGTATAACACAACAGAACAGTGTTACCCTTGGAGAGGAATTTTGCTAGGTTGACTGTGTTGTACCTAACGGAAATGGCTTATCGGAAATGAAAGTCAGAATTATGTAAATATTCGAACAGTAACAAACAATATTTTTGCCTAGCTATACCGTTTAATGGATAAAGAAAACGGTCGCCAGTCTAATTAGGCAAGAGAATGAATAACGTTCTCGTTTAAGAAAGTAGGTATGAGTAACTTTAATGGATAAACACAACCTATACTTGGCCACACATGAGTGCAATGAACTCTGACACATACATATGTTTACGGTAAGATTGAAGCTAGCAGCTAGAGCAGCACAAACTATTTGCAAAAGTATAACAGATAGCGAAACACACTATTACTTTCAGGGCTTGTTCAAACTGAATGGTCTTTATAACAATACTATTAACATTCACCGCAGGATCATAAATTGGACCTAGGTTAAGTCTCTCTCAGTTAAATACTTTACTATTTAAAATGAGAATTAATTGGAATCCGCTAACAGGTTGCTTCTCACTATCTTTTGAATAAAGAAATTATGGTTTTCCTGTTACTTGTTATCCAGCATTAGCACAACAGACAAACTGTGGATCCTGTTATACTATTAATATGCACTTCCAATACACAAGAGAGACAAACACTTAGCAACCATGAACACATAATTTTGTACTATTGCAGTTTTCCACTTTTACTACAGTGAAACACAATGTTGACAAATTTGCAAGAACTGACTCACCTTTTAAAATTTACTACAGGTAGCACTATGATCATTAACTAAGCAAAACTTTATAGGCCTCAATTTTAAGAACTTTAATTTATAAAAGGAACAGCAAGTTTTACTTTCAAGTAAATGATTAAATAGGTGACTTTGAAACTTCACAAAACTACATTTACTGCCTCCCACAATTTCCCTAAATCCACAGTAAATCTGAATATGCCTTTCTCATCAAAGATCAAATAACATTATGTACTTAACTGTCTAACTTTGAGGCTTTCATTTTTTCCACAAAATAGGACACTCGGTAATCATAATTCAAATGGAGAGGAACCCGAGAGGTGTTGTGATAGGAAAAAATCGAGATAGGTACATAAATTCAGTTACAAGTTACCTTATATTTGTGCACACTAAATCGCCCAATAAGCTGATCCTTCACTGTACATTATTATAGTACTCCTTTACAGTGATTGTGCAATGTGGTGGCAACTGCATGTTGGTAGGCGGATTTGCAGACAGAATTGCTGGACTTTGGCCCTTCATGGTGATGAGGATGAATACCAATTCCAGAATCGTTCCAGCTATTTATCCATCCATCCGAGGCATTGGAAAGTAGCAGAAAAAGCCTCTCTTGGAACCAGGACAATATGCCACTTTTACATGGCAGTGCACAGTTTGGTAGCTTGTCCCCGACTGACTCTTGGTTCCACCTTTTCTACCTAGGCCATCCACAATTTGCGCACGCAACACAGTTCCGTTCCCGAGGGGAACCACTACATCTTTTACATACAAACTAACTAGGAATCGTATGTGAGGATCAGCAGTTTACATAACAGCAACCAAATGCATTAAATAAAACAGAACATTTGCACATATTGACATTTCTACAAAAAATTATTCACGCAGAAATTACACTTATATATAGTAAGTTTAGTTCCCTCCAAATGGGACAAAGAATTTAAATAACAGATATACTACATTGTACTGAATCAAACCATGACATCAAAGTTTTAACAAAGAAAGGAGTATACAATTTTGTGTTATCTATTCAATCAAACAACATTTACAGAAACTCAACATTATAACATTAAACCAAAACAAAAGGCAAAATAAATCAGTAGAGTATTAGAGAAATGGTGTTACAAGTCCTCAGCTATGGGATCATGTTCTGGGGAACAAGTGCCAGTAACATACAAACTGTGTTCAAAGTACAAAAAAGAGCCATAAGGATAATGACAAACAGCAACAACAGGGCCCACTGTCTAGAATTATTTAGAAAGCTAGGCATTCTGACTGTTTCTTGTGAGTATATCTTTCAGAATATAATGTTCATTAAGAAAAATCTCAACATGTATAACACAAACAGCCTAATGTATGACCATGAAACAAGATCTTGTCACCACCTCCATCTAGATAAAAAGAACAAGGCAAAGACGCAAAAAAGTAAATTTTATAATGGGATACAACTGTATAACAAATTTCCACAGGAAATTAACCTTCCGTCGGGTGCGGCTGTTCAAATTGATACACCTGGAAGTTTACTGTAAATTATTTGTCAACGAGTGGCAGCACTGACGCCTACTTGCTACTAGCTAGCCTTTTCTGAACGCTTGTCATTGTTGTGTCCTTCAGTGTCAATACGACTGCTCTGTTGTCGATATATGTGCTGATTGATCAGTTTGATACACAGCGCCCGTCCGTGTTGCATTTCAACAATTCATTTCTTTGGTTATCAACATAACTTAGTAAGTAGTACAATGTTAATATACAATGTGTTTTGCACTTATTTTCTTTTTGGACCATTTAATCGTCAGTTAAGAATGTTTGAGTATCAGATATCAGATTGATACACTGCACCTGATTGCGTTATTTTATAGGAATTTTATCATTTTAGGTGTGAGACACTTGATCATGGCAGGCTACAGTAAGATATACAACCTCCTTGACCCAACTCATGTTGCAGAAATACAAAAAATGTTGTTCGAAGAGGATAATGATGAAGTTCAAGAGGGTTTTGAAGATGAAGTAGACACAGATTGTGATGAGACAGTTGAATTTTGGCAGGAAGATTCAGAAACAGAGGAAAACGACAGTGAAAATGACGAGGAAGTTCTTGAAGAAAGCCAGCATTTTCTACTGGAAGGGACAAAGAGACAAAATAGAATAAAGTTCCACCATCGCATAGAGTATGTTTTAGGGCCCACAATACTATTCAAAAGTTACCTGGTCATATAGGTGCGGCGAAAGCATTGAGAACGCCTTTGGAATGTTGGAATTGCCTCATAGATGATGACATTTTGTCGATTATAGTTCTGTATACCAATCAGTATATTGAGAGCATCAAAGCTTCTTTTGAGTGAGAGAGAGATGTAAAACCTATAGATATTATTGAATTAAAAGCTTTCATTGGTCTTCTGTTTTTGGCTGGTGTTAACAAAAGTAACAGACAAAGCTTAGAAGATCTGTGGGGAAGTGATGGGGATGGAATTGAAAATTTTCGTCTCGTTATGAACATATAACATTTCAAATTCATCATGCGGTGCCTTAGATTTGACAATCGTGTGACTCGCGATGAAAGGAGAAAATCAGACAAGATAACAGCGATTCGGGAAATATTTTCTCTGTTTGTACAGAAATGCCAGAAATCCTACACCATCGGAGAAAACGTTACAGTAGATGAGAAACTTGAAGGGTTCCGTGGAAGGTGCAGTTTTCGCCAATACATACCTAGCAAACCAAACAAATATGGAATTGAGATATATGCTCTTGTGGATTCCCAAGTATTTTATCTCTATAATCTGGAAATATACACTGGGCTGCAGCCAGAAGGATTGTACCATGTTAGCAATAAACCTTCAGATGTTGTTCTGTGACTATGTGAACCAATTTATCAGTCAGGTCGAAATGTGACAGCAGACAATTGGTTTACTAGTATTGGTTTGATAGAAGAGCTAAGAAGAATAAATCTTTCTTTCGTTGGGATGATGAAGAAAAACAAGCATGAGATTCCTCTGGAGTTTGCTACCAGTAAAGGCAGGGCTGTCCATAGTTCACTTTTTGGCTTCAAGAAAGGCTGTGCTCTAGTTTCCTACATTCCTAAAAAGGGGAAGTGTGTTATCTTGGCATCAAGTTTGCATGAAGATAATTCAGTAGATGCTGACACTGGAGATAAACAGAGGCCATCTATTGTTACATTTTACAATAGCACCAAAGGTGGAGCCGACACTACAAATAAGTTGACCGCTTCATACAGTGTAGCAAGAAATGTGTGCCGTTGGCTCATGGTCATATTTTTTGCAATGATCAATGTGAGTGGAATCAATTTACAAGTAATTTACTATGGCAAAAACGAGAATTTTATCCAAAGAAAAGGATTCCTGAAGCAACTCTCACATGCGTTAGTTCTACCTCACTTGGTTCGTAGATGCTTGGACACCTCAGGAATTCACAGAGATCTTCAATTGCGGCTACAACAATATAGAAGAAGCAGAAGACACAAGCAGAAACGAAGAACAAGGGACTGGGATCTAGAGGAAAAGGTGTAATACCTACACAGAAAAAAAATGACTGACAAAATATTGTTGCAAAATGTGTCAGAAGCCTATATGTTTGATACACATTGAACCTTTTTGCTCTGAATGCGGAAAAATTCCGCATTTATTACCACAGTCAAAAAGTGGCGATGAAACAAATGAATGAGTTGTAATATCATTGTTGTTCTGCTCCAGTGTCATAATAGCCTTTCTGTAAAGATAATTGTCATTTGTAATGTGTTTTATTAGTGAAATATAATACAGAAGCAAATTAAAAAGCGACGTTTTTATAATTTGTTACTAAAGCCCAACATTGATGATAAGAAATCTGTATGATGAATATTTCTACTGCAGGTGTGCTCGTATGTCATCTTTGTCTTTCTTTAAATATATTTGGCACTTATAATATGTTTCGTGAACAGAATTTAATAAATGATCACGCGAATAAACGGTGTGATCAATTTGATACATCGCGCCCGACATAAGGTTAAAGAAATAAATTAGCCCCTCACTTTCAGACAAAAGCTTAAAACCTTCTTAGTAAGTAAAAGTTGTTATCTGTAAAAGAATATTTAACATAGATGTAGATTATTAGCAACATATGACATTATCACCAAAATATGATGTAATTATAAATCTGTGTATGACTAGTTATAAAAACTACACAAAATATGAGAAATCTGTTTCATTGTAAATGTAATTGTGTGCTCATGTATTATAAACTGACAACATCCATACAATATATATTGTTCCATGGATGAATAAATAAATAAATAAATAAAATAAATAAAAACTTCTGCATCTGAGAAGCATGTCCTATTTTTTCCTTTAGTTCATATTATATTTGTATTTTTTGTTTCCTGTTCATCAAGTATGAAGTGAACCATTTTAGAGCAGTGCCTCTAATGCCATATACTTGGAGCTTCTCCAACAGTATGTTTAGGTCCAGTATGTCAAAGGCTTTCCTTAAGTCCAAAAAAATGCCAGTGGCTCTTTGGTTTTTGTCTATCGCTTGCAGGGAATTTTCTATAAAATCATAGATTGCTCTGGTTGTTGACTTATTTTTCCTGAATCCATGCTGAGAATCAGTGAGAATTTTGTTTTTTTCTAAGAATTTCATAAAACTATTATACATTACTTTTTTCTAAGATTCTACTAAAGCCTGATAATAATGAAACTGTTCTATAGCTTTCTATATTTGTGTTGTCTCCTTTCTTATGGATAGGGACCATTTTAGCAATTTTTAAATTGACTGGAAATGTGCCTATCTTGAATTTACTACATCTGCAAGAGGAAGTGAAATGTTTTTAATACATTGCTTTATGATGTAATCAGGAATACCATCAATCCCTGATGACATTTTCCTATGAGCTGATGCAGCATTGATGATTTCATATGGGGTTGTTCGATCAATGTAGATTGAAGAGGGACATGAGTGCACTTTGTTTGTCTGTTTCTTTCTAGTATCTGTTTTGCCACTGACTATTAAATTATTTGTGATCTCTGCAAAAGTAACATTTAAAAAGATTTGTGATGTGTTGGGGATCAGTTATACTCTAGTTCTCATGGTTAAGAGTAATATTTTCCATTTTATGGGACACTTTATTTGCTTACTTCTTTATGACTTTCCATACTGCTTGGCTTTTATTTGCCAACTCTGTTACAAACTTATCATTGACCCTCCCCCCACCCCCCTCCCCGCCCTCTCATCATATCACTCTTCTGTAGATTTGAATGTATTTTCATATGTAGCTGTTTAGAAGAATGGTATGTTATTGTTTTTCCTGTATTTGAGTAATCCTCTTTCCCTCACACTTGATATCTGAGCCCTGTTGTTACCCAAAGCTTTGCTTTTTTAGTTTTGCCTCTTATTTCTTGTGTTTTGAGAGGGAATGCAATTTCAAAGTAATCAGTGAAGATGCTAGAGAATTTCTCAAACCTTTTGTTGATGTCATCTACTTGCAAAACTTGTTCCCCCATTTCTCCTGATAACAGGGAGTTGAATGTTTCTATATTGTGTGTATTAAACTGCCTTGCTGTTACCGTTCTTTTATAGTTCTAGTTGGGCAGTAAGTGGCTTTGGATGGTGACAACTTAAGCCTCGTGATCACTAAGGCTTGTACTTTTACATTTTGCAGTACAATTTATATTCACAAATACCTGATCCAACACAGTAGCAGTAGTTTTTGTGATTCTTGTTGGGATTGTTGTAGTCTGTTTTGAGTTGAAAGTATCTGTGAGGTTAAGCAATACTTCTTTTCTTTTGCTGGTTCCAAGAAAATCAATGTTGAAGTCCCCTCAAAACACTACTAATTTTTTATCTAGATGAAGCCTGTTTAGTATATATACAAGCTTATTTAGAATTGAGTAAAAATTTCCATTTGAGGAGTGATAAATACATGCTGGAACTGTATTTGCCTCACTGCCTTCAACGAGAGCCCACTCAAAGCCTCTTTCTGCACTGAGGCATTCAAACGTATTGATTGATTTATATTTTAACCCATGCTTGATTAAAATTTCAGTATGGTACCTTCATTTTTATGGCTGTTTCTACAGAAATAATTTGCTAGTGTGTATCCTGGTATAGAAAAAAGAGTCAATTTGGTCATTATTTAGCCAGTGTTCTGTAATGCACAGAACATTACTAAAGTTAAGTTCTGTATTTATTAAGATCTCTGCATCTAAAACTTTGTTATTGACTGAATATTTTGATGGCAAAAAGAAAGATGTTTTTTGCTGTAACTTATTTGATTACCAGTACTGGGATTTACATTAACATTTGAGATTCCTAAGGGCCTCTTTATTATATCACTGACTTCATTCTTGCTTGGTAAGGGTCTGTCCATAAAAAACCATCTGTGTGGGAGCCGGGAGTCTTCTTCTGCTTTGATGGAGTCTCTTTCTTTTCTTCCAAAGTGGTGTGCATAACTTCTGCATAACAGGGAGATGATTGCTGTTTTGGCAAACAGAGAAGATGTGATAATGTATCTGCTTCTTTGATGCTGTATGTCTTATCTCAGATTTATTGACTACACATATGTTTATTTTTTCCACAACAAGTTGCCTCCCTAGCCCATTTAGGTGTAGTCTGTATCTAGTGTGGAATCTACATCCTATACCACTGAGATCAATGGCTTCTACGTTTTTGTATTGTGTGCATATTTTCGAGAGTAACATGTTTGCAGCACTTACCTCTCTGTTTACACATGACCACGGTGGTAGGTTGTATCAGTATGGAATAGTCAGTAACAGGGCATTTGTATGAGTCAAGTGTCCTGAAAACTTCTTTAATTCATCAGTAGCTTCTGGAGTTTAATTTTTAAATATGTCACTTGCTCCTCCAAAGAACACAATAAAATCATTATTAGTTGATCTGCCGACTTCAGGCAGGTGCCCTAGATTTCTTATTTCAGACATGCTGTTGCTTTTTCAGATGCTCTGTCACCAATCTGTGTAACAGTCCCACAACCAAGACTGCCAGCAAGGACTTTATGTTACTTTTCATGTTTAGTCACACTGGGGCTGTGCATTGTTACGACTTTTGGAATTTGTGATATATAGCTGTGAATCTTCATTAAACATTGGAGAGGTGCATTTCCATGAGTCCTTTTTCTTTGTGTATACTTTGAAGCTCAGTATGATTCGTAGTATCAATCAGGACATCCTGATTTCTGTTTCCTCGTCGCTGTATGCCTGAATTGTTTATATTGTCGGAGTTATTTTCGAGATTAGTAACAGAATAGATTGTCTTGTCTTGTAAAATTACACTACAAACTGTTGGGCTTTAATGGCAAATAGTGTGCACTTTAACCCTCTTATCTAATTCTATCTTATATTTTTAGGCACTTTATTATTAGTATAACACAATATGCATTGTTGATCGACATACACAATCCTAGTTTTACAAGTCTGTGGCACATTTCAATACTGTTATTAGCATTAGAATTAAGAATCACACTGTACACATTCGACATAGAGCACTTGGTTATTCACTTCAAACCACAGATGGCATAGAAACTGTTTCACCATGCTCATCTGATAATGTGGTGCAGGACACTCAAAACTTAGCAAACAGCCAAGTAAAGTATAAGAAAAAAAGGAAAATCAAGATTTATTCAGACAGTTACACCAGAGGATTAGCAGCTATGTTAACAGAAAGTGGACCTCGTGTGATTACTGAGCTTGAAATAGAAGGTACCATTAAATCAGGAGCTGAGTTACGAGATGTTTCAACATCAATCAAGAAAGAAAGCACAGCCCTCGCGGACAGCGACTTTGTGGTGGTAATGGCCGGAGCAAATGACGTCAGCAGAAATGAAAGGAAGATAGCTACTTCAACACTTAAGAAGACTCTCGGAGTGTTAACCCACACCAACGTGATTGTCATTAATGTGCCTCATCGACGTGATTTGCCCCAGTGATCATGTGTGAATAAGAAAGTGGAGCAGACCAACAAGGTGCACAAAGCTATCTGTAAGCACTTTAAGAATGTTTCCTTAATTAACACCAGTAGTTATAGCAGAGAATGGCATACCAAGCATGGTCAACATTTCAATAATCCAGGTACACGTGTTTTAAGTGATAGAATTCTCAGAATGGTATTGGATAACCTACAGAAGGAAAAAAGACCAGTAATGTGTTTGGATTATGTTTCAACTGAGATGACAAAAAACTTGTATGCATAGACCAGGCTGGGTGTTCTAGTAACATAAGGACACAACCTGGTCAACTTTCACACAGTAACATTAGGTCATGTCAACTATGAGAATATGCACACACAAAAAAAAAAAAAAAAAAAAAAAAAAAAAAAAAAAAAAAAAAAAAGCCTAAAGTGGAGTTTAAAATATGCTACCTCAATATTCAGGGTACGGCAGATAAAAACTTAATAGTCAACGAATTTTCAAATGAAAACATGGTATATATTCTATGTTTAACTGAACATTGGTGTAAAAAGGATGAGCTCAGGTACAAAGTATTGGATGATTACACACTACTTAGTTGCTATTGCAGAAAACAGCACTTACAGCAATATATGCAAAAACATGTCTTGCACCAAACTGTGGCAGGATAGAACTCAATACTACATTTTGAAATATCAGGTCTAGTAATTGAGAGCCTTAAGCTAATGGTGGTAGTAGTGTACAGGCCACCTAGTGGTGACTCCCATATCTTTCGGGAGAAACTTGAGGAACTCTTAATGTACATATGCATACTGAAATGGAAAAAATACAATATTGTCATTGGAGGGGATATCAATTCAAGTTTTTATGTCCTGAAGGACAGAAAAATTGTGACAGAGCTCAAAAATGTGCTTTGACAATTTAACCTGTACTACGTTAGCTGCAAACCTACCAGAGGCTCACCCTGTCTAGACCATATATTTACGCATATTAAGAGAACTTGTATGTCCACTGATGTAATTATTTTCCCTTTCTCAGACTGGGGGATTGGTAGCCAATGTATATTTCAAAGGGTGGCAATGTCGAACTCCGCACCTGGACTCACCTCACCTGGCATTTATCACTCATCTCCGGTGTTCTCTTGCTCAATGTGGAGGCAAATACCACCTGTGTCATCATCCCCATCCTCCTCCCCCCCCCCCCTGCCCCCACCAACCAGAGACCTTACATTTTGCAACTCCTCTGCAATGGGCATAGGGGTATGTCATAGATGAAAGCCTTCGGCAGGCAACATAGGCACTGGCTGCTACTGAACAAAGACATGGAGGCCACAGCACATGGCTGTTCCTCTTATTCTAACTTCCCCTACACAGTCAGCAGAACTTGCACTATCACCAGTTAACTTTCATAAACCCATTTTAAAGCGGAAGAATCTGGCATTCCAACCTCATGAGTTTGAATGCTTGCCAAAATCCATGGATCTCGATGACAGACACTAGACGGTACCACTATGAGCTGCAAGCACTGCTGTAGCACAGAATACTGAGCCACATCTGACTGGCAAGCACTTGTAACTGCCCTTTGAATCACTGTGCTACCAGCTATAGTCAGGCAGTTGTGATTCACTGTAGTCTATCACTGATCTCACTACACATCATTGTCTCGATTCTGAATTTGCTACATCCTAGGTTTTCAATCTGGGTTACTTGCAGGACTTGTTATTTTTCCATGCCATCTCTAATGTCTATCCTCTTGTCATAATCCTCCCATTTAAATTTGAGGACTCACTGTCGATGTACTCTATCAGTTCTTTCAGTTCTCGAGTCATCCCAGGTCTTGGCAGATTCCAGACACAGTAACACTGAAGACTTGTTCTCATATAATAAGCCCTGTCTTGACTGAAATAAATAATGTATTACTAACTCTATGCATTTTTCCAGAGAGAAGGAAGTATGAAATTGTCAAACGCCTCTATAAGCAAGGTGCTAGGAGAGATTTCAATAACTACTGACCTGTTTTACTATTGACACCTGTTCAAAAATATTTGGTTTAGTAAGGATTTTATTGTTTCTCAGGGGGATGCTATTCTAGAATACTGCACCTCCTCACAGTTAGCACCAGCTGGCATACTTCGCAACTCATCCAAGGCCTTTGGGTCTGTAAATCACAATATTCACCTAGATACACTGGGGTTTTATGAAACTTACAGTTTAGCCAACCAATGGGTAATGTCAAACCTAACTTAAAGAATGGAGAAGGTTGTACATACAAGGGAAACTACCCATTGCACCCCACTCAGATTTAGTGGTAAGATGGGTCAGTGGATAGCCTGTCAAAAACTGAACACAGATCAAGCATGAAAACAGGAAGGAGGTGAAATAAAGCAAAATAGAAACAGTTAATGGTCAAAGGATAACCATGTAATATAGAGCAGCCTGTAACAGCAACAAAATAGTGGTTAAGTGGTTACAGTGATGGACTGCCCTGCTGGTGAGCCATGAGCCATGTTCAACTCAATCTCATGTCCTTTTTTTCCCCACACAATATTATGATCTGTGTGTTAGGTCTCTGAAACATTTGGTGTCATTCTGTAGTCTTGGCAGTGTCACACATTGGTTACAGAATACAAGTCATATGGTAAAAATACATTACCATCACAAGTAAGTGTGATGAATAGTGAGAGTAGTTGAGATACCACATATATGTCTCACAGAAATGAAAACAAGAAATAGATAGGTGTGAACTATGCTAGAACAAAGGAATTTAAAAGTCAAAACTTTGAAAGCTGGAATGCAACTTCAGAAATGTTAGTAACATATGAAGGGCTTATTTCAATAGTGGTACAAGTCCATTACCTCCACTTTTCTGCCTATAATGCTTCTGAAATTAATGATCCAAACAAACAGACAGAAAGGTTCATCTCTAGCAAGAAGCCATATGCCTGAATATTTCTGGTATCTCAACTGCAGATTTTTTAGTGCTCATTTAGCTTTAGGCCTCTGTATCTCAAAATGAACAAAAATGGTCTTGTACCACTATTGAAATAAGCCCGTCATATGTTTTCACAAAGCACATAGAAACTGTGTGATTGTTATGTTCATTTGTTCCAGCTGCTGTGACAGTTTCACAAACTATTATGTTTTCATCATTTCCTTGAGAGTGATCACATTTGCATTCATACAAACACCTAAATTTTACAAGGAGACAAATTTCACGCACTTACTGGCATACAAATTAGGTGCGTTGGTAAAGCGATTCCTATTGTATAACACACTTACTTTCACTAATGACACATATGACAAACCAGATGTGTTTTCTGGTGGAGGATTTGGTTGACCTGTCACCTTATCATCAAATGTTTGCAGTTCCCATCAAAAGCCAGTTCCTTTCAACTGCTAATAGAGTAATTATGCAGAATAAACTGTCATTATGGCTCCCTTCCTTACACTTTGCTGTTGCAAATGGATGTTACAATACGAAACAGATACAAATTTGAATACATTGAACAGTGGAAGGAAAAAAATAATAATAAAATAAAATAAAATTAGCACAAGGCAGGTTTAAACACAGCTTGTGTGCATGGCAGTCCAACACCATAACCACTTAATGACAAAATTGCTGTTATACCCTGCTCTGTATTTCACTTCTTGTCCTTTGACCATTCATTGTTTCCATTTTGCTTTTTTTTTCACTGTTCAGTACAGCTTCTTCTGTTTCTATGCACAATCTGTGTTCAGTTTTTGATGGGCTATCCATTGCGCCATCTTACCACTAAATAAAAGGGTGATGCAATGGAGAGTTTCCCTTGTTAGTATTGCAATCAGTGTAATCTTGGGAGATTATTCTCCTGGGGAGAAACCATATGGAACCCCCAAGGCTCAATGCTAGATCCACTCTTGTTCATCATACATATAGACATTCTTCCAACAAGGAGAATTAGTTCTTTTTATGGATTACAATAATATAGTAATAAATCCAGTTATACATAAACCAATAGAATAAATAGTAAACAACATTGTTAAAAGTATCATTGATTGGTTTTCATTGTGTTTAAAACTGCACAACTGAACATGTTAATGGGGTTTAAACCAGAGAAAGCTTAATTTGGAAGTCATAAAACAACGTAGATCAGCCACACTTTTCACTTGGAATCATTTTAGTTTTTGGGGAAGAGAGAGATTAGTAGGTTGACATTTCTGTACGCTTTCATTTAGTTATGTCATATGGAATAATATTCTGGGGAAACATATCTTTAAGAAAGAACCTCATTATTATTCAAACATGCTGCAAGGTAATATATGGTGCTGACCAACGATCAGCATCTACAGATCTTTATAACAAGCTGAGCATTCATACTAAGTTCACAGTATATTTATATCCTCATGATGTTTGCTGTCAATAATTCACTGCAGTTCAGATGGAACAATGATGCAGATTATTATAATACCAGAATAAAAAATTATATTCATTACTCCACATTAAGACTGCCTTTAACACAAAAATGACACCACAATGCTGCAACCAAAATTTTTGATCAGTTACCCAGTAATATAAATTTTCACATACAGCAAAGTAAAACTTTAAAGCAAATGGAAAAAGTTTCTCCTTGACCTCTCTGTCTATTCAAAGTATCTCCTTGTCAAATCCTCCTATTCTGTACCAGTAGAAGAATTTCTAATGTGGTAATGTGTGAAAGGTAGTATATGGAAATTACTAACTTTCATACATATAATTAAAAAAATAAAAATAAACATAAAGGTTGAGCCTGCAGCCATATTTACAAATTAATCTGTGATGTTGACTGTTATATCACTCACACCAAATTATTACAATTTATCATGCAAATAATCAATGGACTTTATGTGACCAAACAAGGAACTAACTCATTTCAAAGGATTGATAAAATGAAATAAGAGAGTATTTATAGTCAAAGCATGTAAACCTGGCAAGGTCACTTCCTCTTTTGTATTGGTACTGACCTGCTTTCAGAAAGCAGCCATTCTTCTTGCATGCTCTGTTAGCCTCTATCCACCACCTTCTACAGAAAGTACATTGTGTGTAAGGACAGATACACATAAATAGTTAAAATATGACCAGAAACAGAAATTATTATATTGCTATGACTGTTTGTGTGTAGTTGCAGAAATAAAACTGAAGAAAGCTTGAGAGTTACACTTCCAAAGTTAATTCGGTAATAGAACAACCCACAAAATGCAAAGTGTCTGTGTTTTATTCCCAATACTACACACAATTTTCCAGCAACCTTCATATTGGCACACACTCAGTTCAGAGTGAAAAATTAATTCTGAGGTCAATTTCATAGCTTCTGTTATCTCAAATATGTGGCACTTAGCTCTTTGCCACAAAAATTTGAACTGGAAGGCTCATTTTGGTCAGGAATGTGTATCATAAAATTGCTTACAAACAACAGAGATGTAAAAGAGCCCCTGGCACTATGCTTCAGCCCTACCTCCTTATCCAGGAGGGGTTTAGTGATTGCTATGTAACAAAGAAATTTTGTGTTATACTTAATTATGAGGTTAGTTATCCTAACATAAAACCTATAAATTGTTTCAGATATGTAACAAGGGGTTGGGTTGTTTGGGGGAAGAGACCAAACAGCGAGGTCATCGGTCTCATCGGATTAGGGAAAGAAGGGGCAGGAAGTCGGCCATGCCCTTTCAAAGGCACCATCCTGCTACTTGCCTGGAGCAATTTAGGGAAATCACAGAAAACCTAAATCAGGATGGCCGGATGTGGAACTGAACCTACGTAACAAGATAGTCTGAAAAATAAAAATAGTACACCCATAATATGCTGATGGATTACACATTAAATTTAAAAAAATAAATCACTAGTTTTAATATACACCAAAAAAGCTTTTTTTTTTTGGGAGAAAAGGGGCTGTAAGAACAAAGGAAAGGTGCACAGGTGCTAGATGAAAGAAACTATGTTTTAGGAGGCATAAAGTGTAGCAAAACATCCAAAACACAGCCCATTTTCAAGGTTGGTAACATTTATTTTTTGTTTCATATGATGTGGTACACCCATATTTCTAAAGTGACATCAGAAATTAATTTGCTTTTCTTAGGAGTACACTAGAGATAAGCAAGAACATATTGTGCTACACAATATACTAGTACTGATTATTTTAATTTTACAAACCTTAATTGTTACTAGGACATTCTGTTCACATGTGGGGGAGGATGGTGGGGACAGCAGCACATGCCAACAACTATTGGGCTGTAGTCACAATGGGCAGACCTACAAGTCTTTTAACTGCCATCTCTCTTTAGTTGCTCCAGAACAGACCAAAAGCAGTGATTTCAGATATTTTGTATTTCAGAGACTCACAACCTCGTTCCAAGACTTACAAAAATAATTAAGTAAATAACATATCGAGTAGTCTAATATGTCTGACTAATGATCTTAATTGTGTACAAAGTGTCAGTGGTATAAGTTGTGCAAAACATGCTCTGTATGAATTCCATCACAAAAGAGCATCATACAAATATATAGAACAGGACCAAGAGAATCTCAGAGAGTGAATATGGAGGAAATGGACCAGGACTGTGAATAGGTGGCAACTGATGGGAATGTGGATCACCTTGAGGCATGCTGAGATAGTTTTTGCAGCTGCAATAACACTGTGTCCTGGATGGTACAGTGGTTAATGTAGCTGAGTAGTAAGCAAGAGATCCCAGATTTGAATCCTGGTCCGGTACACATTTACAATCATCGCTGCTGATTCCACATAATGTACTGATGCAGCTGACAGCAATGATCCCCTCCATTTCCTTTTTTCCCCCCTCTCCACCTCCAATTTACATATAATGTATAACATCTGTGGATTCAGCGTGGTATCTTTTCTTTTGGACATGCACGTGTACAACAATAATTAGAGATAATGGTAAGGTAGGTTTTTAATTATGAATGGTAGCAGCAATTGTCACAAAGAAAGTGGTGGAAGAGGGAGGAAAAGAGGAAGATGATATCACACAGTTAAAGTGCGCAAGGGAATAGAAGGTGGCATGACTCATAGAAAGAGGAAAAGAGAAAGGAGCGAAAATGGAAGAAGGCAGGAGAATTGGCTTTAATTTTTGACAGAGGAAAAGTCGGCCATATATGTAAATTTTGTTGAATTGCTATGAGGATGCCAGAAGGAAGATCTTTTCTTAAAAATAGCAGGACATTGAACTGTGGGGGTCACCTTGTTCCAGATATGGATAACAGCAATACAAAAGGAGTTTGCAGTTGTTTTTGTTTTGTGATTTGGCACAGCTAGGACTGAAACACTGTGTTTATACAAGGTGTTCCACCTAAAACTGGCATGGCTCACGCCTGAGATTCAAGTAACAATGAACTAACTAAAAAAGAATAAATAACAGTAATGGTAAAAACGAGTAGTTACCTGGTTATAAGAGATGCTGGAGGTGGTGGTCATGGACATCCAGGCATCGCTGACATCCTGTGATTGTGTCACCAGTGAGACATTGTAATTCTGCAGGTGTGATGATGTTAATTTCTCTAGAAACATTTCATTTAAGATCATATATCATGTGAGGATTGTCAGCATACACATGGCTTTTTAATGTACCCCATAAATAAAATCACACAATGTTAAGTTCTGGAACCTTGGGAGGGGGGGTGGGGGGTGGGGGCAGAGGCCTCTACTGGTAAGTACATCTTCCAGGAACACGTTGGTGATGTGGGTCATACTCTGGTTGGATGTATGAGCCACTGCTCCATCTTATTTGAATACTGCATAGAGCTTCTCTGCATCTGTTTAACTGTGCATAGGAAGAGCCAAAGTTCTCTAGATATCTGGCACTGTTTAAGGTGTAATGTAAGAATATGGGGCCAATAATGCACATTCCACACAATGCACATGAAATACCTATATCGTTTAGTACATGATGCACATTTAGTACAAGATACACCAACATGCTGCAATAATCTCCTTACTGACTTGTGGGGATTCTCATAATGTCCATCCATGCAAATTCTGTCTATAGTTTTAGGGGTCCTCACTGTTGGTCACTTATTCCTCTGCACATTCTGTATGGATCCTATAGTCCTCCATTTCTTGTACAGATCTTGAATAGTGTGGGTCATAGGAAGTTTCCTACCAGGATACTTTGCTTGAAACATGTCTTTACATTCCATTGTGAAGACTGTCTGTATGTAACACTCCAAAATATCAGTTTGCTGTTCTAATGCAACATGCCTCATTTCTATACCAACTCAACAACATGAGCTTCTCACAACAACTGACACATGAACACACAGCTACACTCAATGTTCCAATAAAATGCAGTGTAGCCAACCCTTAAGACAGTGTTAACACTTCACAAGCAGTTTGGCGAGAGGTTATCTACTGGTATGTGAAGCATACTGTTTTTGTGTAGGATGCGCTGTATTACAATGCAATGACAGGTGTTCAATCTCTGGCACTAAGGAGCCAGTGGAGTAGACATACTGTATGGTAGTCCTCTTACTTGTCAGGTCACAACCACCCTCACTTTATTTATATAGCCACAAAATCATGTTCATGATATGGAATACATTATAGAAATACCTAGTAGAAGTAAACCTTTGTGTTATATATATTTATAAATATACATTAACTGCAAAGTAGTAATTTACATTTTGGACAAAATTAAAGTTATATCTGTGGCTGATTAACATCACTATGGGCATGATGATCATGCACATAATTATTTGTTTAAAGGAGGTGGAGATTATTGTTTAGAAATGAAACTTTCTCTAGAATATACAAGCATGGAAGAGGTAATATTTCCAGTTCATTAAAGATTGGCTTGATAGGTGTGTGAGGTGGCACTCTTATCACAATCTTGACAATTTGCTTTTGTATAACATTGTGTCTATTGACTTAAAAAAGGAATTATGTATGAGATGACTGAGTTGACAGGTGCACAGATTTAATGGCAGTCAAGTCACACCACTGACAGAACTTAAAAGACATAGCAAGGGCTTTTCATTTTGTGCTGTAGTTTGTGACGAAGCAAGGTGGAATCTTTTTACTTCCTCCCTTTTTTGCCACCTGCCACCTTAAATTCATTTTACTTTCATTTTTGACTAATAACCATTAATATATGTGAGTATTAATCAGCATTTTCTTAAAGGAGAAAGGTTTGCACTCAGACTTCAGAAATATAGCAAAAAATTTAATTTTGTACTTAGCTTTGTGTATGCTCTCAATTTCCTAATTTATTTTGACTATTCCCAGTTAACATCTTTTGTTACATGGTAAATCAGTAACTTTTTCGTGACTTACATTCTATTGTTGACTTACAAACAACTATAAATACTGTACTAACTATAAACATTTGGAAAAAGAACTACTAGCATTCTTAAAGTATTTATTTGGCTCTATTCAAAAACATATTAGCAAAGCCAGCCCTTAATTAGTTCCAAAATAATGACCAGATTTGTCAAAAGTATTATTTGTATGACTGTATCTGTTACTTTCATCATTTGAACAAATAATTTGGCCTAACTCTTGTAGTAGAAGAAACTGTTAGAAAGAAGGAATTTTTCTATATATTCAGTTAATTGAAATTTCTGTAACTTAAACATCAAACAATGTATAGTTTCAGTATCTGTTGTTGGGAGGATATATAAAGGCCCAATTTTTGGTCCCGAGACAGTCAGTCCATGGCCAATTTTCAGACGAGAAACCTGTGCTGGTTAGAACAACAACAATGCATCAACTTAACCATGAAATAAATGTAACATAATAGGCTGTGTGTTAAAACAATGACAGAGTCTGTTCAATAGTGTCACATGTACTGTATTGTTCTGCAATAACTGTGTGGCTAGGTTTTTACTGCTCGTAGACGTTCAACAGTTAACTATTGTACCAGTATGCTCACATTTGACAGCAAACCATTAATGAGTGAAATGGCCATATAACTGTGTAATATTGCGGGGTTGTGAACAGTGAAAGTAAAGAATTGTGCAAAGCAACTGTGCAACTGTCAGCGACATCATTTCAGTAGTCAGTGTTGAAATACACCCCCCCCCCCCCCCCTCCCACCCCATTTTTCAGCCAGTATTACAAGGCAGTACATTAACACCAAGTACTACCAACAAAGAAATAAAGCTGGCAAATGTTGCAAGTTCATCTCTGTGGATATTCCATTGTAGAGAGTTGTCTACATCTACATCTACATCTACATTGATACTCCGCAAGCCACCCAACGGTGTGTGGCGGAGGGCACTTTACGTGCCACTGTCATTACCTCCCTTTCCTGTTCCAGTCGCGTATGGTTCGCGGGAAGAACGACTGTCTGAAAGCCTCCGTGCGCGCTCTAATCTCTCTAATTTTACATTCGTGATCTCCTCGGGAGGTATAAGTAGGGGGAAGCAATATATTCGATACCTCATCCAGAAACGCACCCTCTTGAAACCTGGCGAGCAAGCTACACCGCGATGCAGAGCGCCTCTCTTACAGTGTCTGCCACTTGAGTTTATTAAACATCTCCGTAACGCTATCACGGTTACCAAATAACCCGGTGACAAAACGCGCCGCTCGTCTTTGGATCTTCTCTATCTCCTCCGTCAACCCGACCTGGTACGGATCCCACACTGATGAGCAATACTCAAGTATAGGTCGAACGAGTGTTTTGTAAGCCACCTCCTTTGTTGATGGACTACATTTTCTAAGCACTCTCCCAATGAATCTCAACCTGGTACCCGCCTTACCAACAATTAATTTTATATGATCATTCCACTTCAAATCGTTCCGTACGCACACTCCCAGATATTTTACAGAAGTAACTGCTACCAATGTTTGTCCCGCTATCATATAATCATACAATAAAGGATCCTTCTTTCTATGTATTCGCAATACATTACATTTGTCTATGTTAAGGGTCAGTTGCCACTCCCTGCACCAAGTGCCTATCGGCTGCAGATCTTCCTGTATTTCGCTACAATTTTCTAATGCAGCAACTTCTCTGTATACTACAGCATCATCCGCGAAAAGCCGCATGGAACTTCCGACACTATCTACTAGGTCATTTATATATATTTTGAAAAGCAATGGTCCCATAACACTCCCCTGTGGCACGCCAGAGGTTACTTTAACGTCTGTAGACGTCTCTCCATTGATAACAACATACTGTGTTCTGTTTGCTAAAAACTCTTCAATCCAGCCACACAGCTGGTCTGATATTCCGTAGGCTCTTACTTTGTTTATCAGGCGACAGTGCGGAACTGTATCGAACGCCTTCCGGAAGTCAAGAAAAATAGCATGTACCTGGGAGCCTGTATCTAATATTTTCTGTGTCTCATGAACAAATAAGGCGAGTTGGGTCTCACACGATCGCTGTTTCCGGAATCCATGTTGATTCCTACATAGTAGATTCTGGGTTTCCAGAAATGACATGATACGCGAGCAAAAAACATGTTCTAAAATTCTACAAGAGATCGACGTAAGAGATATAGGTCTATAGTTTTGCGCATCTGCTCGACGACCCTTCTTGAAGACTGGGACTATCTGTGCTCTTTTCCAATCATTTGGAACCCTCCGTTCCTCTAGAGACTTGCGGTACACGGCTGTTAGAAGGGGGGCAAGTTCTTTCGCGTACTCTGTGTAGAATCGAATTGGTATCCCGTCAGGTCCAGTGGACTTTCCTCTATTGAGTGATTCCAGTTGCTTTTCTATTCCTTGGACACTTATTTCGATGTCAGCCATTTTTTCATTTGTGCGAGGATTTAGAGAAGGAACTGCAGTGCGGTCTTCCTCTGTGAAACAGCTTTGGAAAAAGGTGTTTAGTATTTCAGCTTTACGCGTGTCATCCTCTGTTTCAATGCCATCATCATCCCGTAGTGTCTGGATATGCTGTTTCGAGCCACTTACTGATTTAACGTAAGACCAGAACTTCCTAGGATTTTCAGTCAAGTCGGTACATAGAATTTTACTTTCGAATTCAATGAACGCTTCACGCATAGCCCTCCTTACGCTAACTTTGACATCGTTTAGCTTCTGTTTGTCTGAGAGGTTTTGGCTGCGTTTAAACTTGGAGTGGAGCTCTCTTTGCTTTCGCAGTAGTTTCCTAACTTTGTTGTTGTACCACGGTGGATTTTTCCCGTCCCTCACAGTTTTACTCGGCACGTACCTGTCTAAAATGCATTTTACAATTGCCTTGAACTTTTTCCATAAACACTCAACATTGTCAGTGTCGGAACAGAAATTTTCGTTTTGATCTGTTAGGTAGTCTGAAATCTGCCTTCTATTACTCTTGCTAAACAGATAAACCTTCCTCCCTTTTTTTATATTCCTATTAACTTCCATATTCAGGGATGCTGCAACGGCCTTATGATCACTGATTCCCTGTTTTGTACATACAGAGTCGAAAAGTTCGGGTCTGTTTGTTATCAGTAGGTCCAAGATGTTATCTCCACGAGTCGGTTCTCTGTTTAATTGCTCGAGGTAATTTTCGGATAGTGCACTCAGTATAATGTCACTCGATGCTCTGTTCCTACCACCTGTCCTAAACATCTGAGTGTCCCAGTCTATATCTGGTAAATTGAAATCTCCACCTAAGACTATAACATGCTGAGAAAATTTATGTGAAATGTATTCCAAATTTTCTCTCAGTTGTTCTTCCACTAATGCTGCTGAGTCGGGAGGTCGGTAAAAGGAGCCAATTATTAACCTAGTTCGGTTGTTTAGTGTAACCTCCACCCATAATAATTCACAGGAACTATCCACTTCTACTTCACTACAGGATAAACTACTACTAACAGCGACGAACACTCCACCACCGGTTGCATGCAATCTATCCTTTCTAAACACCGTCTGTACCTTTGTAAAAATTTCGGCAGAATTTATCTCTGGCTTAAGCCAGCTTTCTGTACCTATAACGATTTCAGCTTCGGTGCTTTCTATCAGCGCTTGAAGTTCCGGTACTTTGCCAACGCAGCTTCGACAGTTGACAATTATAATACCGATTGCTGCTTGGTCCCCGCATGTCCTGACTTTGCCCCGCACCCGTTGAGGCTGTTGCCCTTTCAGAGTCCCAGAATTTTGTCTCACTGACCTGTTCAGTAACTTTTTTGTTTGTGACTAATGGTTCTTTTATATGTGATGTATAGGTCTTTAATGGACAAAAGATCATATGTTCTGTTTTTTGTCCATATTAAGTAAGAGGTTGTGATCATAGAGCCAGTACAAGTGCCTTTCATTGCTGTCAGCTAAGTTGTTTCTTATCTGCTCTGGAGAAATGCTAGAAGAAGGGAAGTTTGAATAATCATTGAATCTGAACAGGTTATTCTTCCATCATGTGTTATTTACTCCAGCTGCCCTTTGTCTGATGAAATACAACTGAAACCATTCGTTACTGACTTCTCTTGTACCATAAGCATCCAGTTAGTGAATGAGCAGTGTGTGATTGACTAAATCAAATGATGAAAATCGAGAAACATAGTGTTCTTCATTAAATACATGTATCATCTGGTCAATAAATGAAAAGAGAGCCTCACTGCTGGGTTCGCTTTATGAAAGCCAAACAAACAGATGTGCTGTTGATAAGGAGTTATTGCCAAGACAAGATATTACTCGAGTATCAGCTCCAGATCTTTGATATTTCCAAACCAGGGCAAAAATGTGATTGTGCCATCCCCCGCCTGAGCATTTGTGATAGGACACCAAAATCTTAAGAAAAATTGATTTTTCAAAAATACATTCATTTTGTAGTACACATCTTTTGAAGAGTTTGATGTATAAAACATATATCTTCAAGGAAATGTACGACATGTTATTTGGTTTTAAGTGCGCCAAAGTGCAGTGCCACTCCTCATCACACAGCATTCCTCAGTCACATGTCATCACTGCACTTCACTCCATGGAATTCCAGCATGCTAAGGCACTGCAGCCATGGACTGTGCATGCTGCTGATCCCGGCGGAGGTTCGAGTCCTCCCTCGGGCATGAGTGTGTGTATTTGTCCTTAGGATAATTTTGGTTAAGTATTGTGTAAGCTTAGAGACTCATGACCTAAGCAGTTAAGTCCCATAAGATTTCACACACATTTGAACAATTACAGCATGTATATTTTGTAATGGGATGCATCAAACTTATATTGAAGACAGTAGAAATTAAAATGTATGATGGTGCCTCTACTGCTCCCAGTTGGTCGGTTTGACATCCTACACCTCTTACACAAAGAACTCACAATTAGAAGTGGGTGGCGTTATTTGTAACTGGGAAAATAAGAACTCTACAGAAAATTAGCACTCTTTATTGCCTATTAGCTAATATCTTTCTCTTTTGTGTGACATAAAATTAAACATAATAAACATTAAATCAGTAAAGCCAAGACACAAGCAAGGCAGTATACATTTCTTCTGTCCTTAGGTCCCAACATTTTTTTCTCTCTGATCTTACTGCAACTTTACACAGCACATTTCCCTTTCTGTGAAAGAATCTATTACCTCATCAAAGTTCATCAAACAGAAAAGTAGTAGTATGTAATTTTTTTTTAAAGATTTGGAATCATCATATTCTTCCACATAATGTGTGTCATGTCCCCATTTCTTCTCCTTCCTCATTCTAACAATCAGTTTTGTTATCACTAATTCTGTAACTATTCCTGCCATTGTCAAAACTTCTTCTCCACTTAACTTCACTAACCCTGCCAGAAGCACCAGTTTAGTTATCTTACACTTATTCTTCAGTTAGGCATCATTGTGTGTTGATACAATCAGTTTTCCACACAGAACTTAAGCAGCTGCTAACCGGCGTCTGTCAACTGGCTCTTAGTAGTGTAGTGATCAGGAAAAAATTTTCTGACAAAATTTCATTTTCTTGAATACACTGAGAATATTGCATATTAATTTCTCTTACCTGTTATTCTTGTTAGTCATTTATTTCCAGTCTGTTAGTCTGAATCTGCTACTACTAATTATAACAATGCCAATCATTTGCACATCCAGTCAATCACATAAAGTGCAGTTGGCATTCACCCATTTAGGTTTATTTGGATCAGCTTGTATAGCCCTGTTTTTTATTTCTAGATGTGATGAGGATTCCCTTGGGAGACACATCACATACACTGTGCATGCATTCAAAAATCACCTTATGATTAATTCAAAATACCAACTTAGAATGTCTTAAAAATGTTCAAAAACCTACAAGGATGCATTTAAAAATCATATGAACAATTAATAGACCAACATATGCTGGATGCTAGGTGCTTTATGAAACAAGATTTATTTTCTTCAAGAGTATGAATTTGGTGTCCTCTGAAATTACCACCCAGGGCAGATACCCCAATTACATCCACCCCCCCACCCCCACCCCCACCTCCAATCTGGGACTGTTGAGTAAATACATTTTTTTTCCTATTATTTGGGACACAGTTGGGAGTGATACAGGTTGGTATTGTCAACCTCATTCTTGGCCCTTTCCTTGTTTAATGGAACTATCTAGGATGTTTTGAGTGGTTGAGTGAAAATACTAATACTCATGGAGCAGTTGATTATGTTACCAAGTGGTTGTACTATGTCATCAACAAACTATGTTATTATGTAGATAGGTAAACCATCAAAGCTAGACAAGAGGGGATTTTCCATGTTCCAAATAATTGGTAGAACTTCCTTCAAATTTACCGGTATTAGAAAAAGCAATTAGTCAGATATTTTACTTTATGGACGGAAAGATTTTGTTGGTGGATAGTGAACAACTGAAATATTGCTAGCCATTCCAGAAAAATGTTTATCGAATGTATTGCAATTATGTTTGGTGTCTTATTTGTTGATCATTATGCTGAAGAGATTCTCATGTTTTCTGTTTGACATCAGTTTGTAAAGTTTATGTGCCTATAACCCACATGGGTTTCCATTTGTTATTAGCCTTCTGTATTCTTCATGAAGATTGGGTTTTGGATTTGCCTTCAATTGTCTATGAGCAGCATCCCTGTATGTCATCATTTGATATAATTCTGTCATCAACAATAGAGCAGGGTGGTTTTCTTACACAAAGTGTGTGTATAGGGACATGTTTTCCATACAGACTAGTGAATTTATTAGCATGTTTGTGGATTTTACCATCCAATTGTGTGTGCTCTGACAATTATTTAATGCTATGAGGTTTCTGAGTAATCAGCTAGTAGTGCATCATTATCTATATGTTTAATGTTCTTACAAGTTGTATAACACAATTTGAGCTTTGGGTGCTGCTGGAGTAAGCTATGAACATTACATCATGTGATGTGAGGCCTGGAAGCAAAGTCTGACATATCTGTTACTTTATTGATCTTTTTCATTGAAATCACATCTATGAGAGTGTGACTGTGCATTGTATATCTACCCTTATTGGATAGCAGCTCTAGATTAAAGGCTTCAGTTAATGGAAATGAAAATTGTGTCATAGGACCATCTTTTTAACTGAGGGAGAAATTGTTGCTCACTTGAAAGTAATGTATGAAAGAGGAGAAATGCTTTTGAGAGTGCTGCCAGCCACACACCAATCATTAATCCTTGTGAATCTTTCTACAGATCGCTGCATTGCTCTTGGAGTTACAACCTCACTCATTCTGGAAACCTCACTATAGGTTGCAATATTTGCAAGAGCTTCATAGAACTTCTGCCACTTCATTTATGGAGTTTTTATTTCTAGCATATACTGCATAAATGCTTTATAAGATGTTTTGGGGATTTTTAATGCTCTCAAATGTCATCGTATGAAGTAGACCACGTACTTTTCATCCCTCTTCAACAAATCACATATAGATTTTACACATTAATGCATTATATATATTTTGAGCCTTTGAGAATGGAATAAGGCTGGAATGTACAAGGCAGAATAAAATTAATAAATACTTTCATCAAGACTAATATCAGTTTTTGTGTATATGAATCTTTTGCAGTCGGACAGTATTTACAACTTCTTTACATTGTTCGTCTTGAGCAATATTCTTTCACTGTAGCTGACAATTGTCTTGATAGATTCAGCAAATGTATCAGTATTTAAAATAACTCTCATTTATTGTTCCATCTCAGTTCTACATTTTTAATTTGATTATTATGTCTGAGTCTCTCTGGATTATCTTCAGATTGAAGCAGTTGCATCAGCAACCCATCTCGTCTACTCAGAGCTACATCTCAGAGTATTCCGATATGTGGTTCTAATTACATAAGGCACAACTAGTTAGATCTGAAGATGGTCCACAGTGACTAAATCATGTTATCTAATTAAAAATGTGCTACTAAGAGGAAACAATAAATGAGCGTTATTTGAAATATTCTGTCAGGTTAATTTTCACTGCAAAAAATTAAAAAAAAAAAAAAAAAGTCACCTCATGGTAACAGGAAATGCAAACTGACCAAAATCCAGGATATTGGAAAAGTCAGTTTTTTGGTATTGTTTATTCAATGATAATTTGTTACATTTACTTAGGTCGATGGCTGCTAGTCCTTGCAACATTTGTATACATTATGAACACTAATTACTGTATAATACTCTCAGGATGGTTAAAAAATTAATTTCTGATGTCTGTCAATTTACAACTCTTAAGAACAACACGTTTTCTATCTTTAGAAAGTTTTGAATCAAAACAAAGTATGTAAGATATTCCATAAGCTTGAAACTGGGTCACTAGGTGGCAGTGCAAAACTGATGACTGTCTTGTTGAAATCAAGGAACATTGCATTAGCTTGAGAGTCATCTTCTGAATCTTATGGATGACTGAAATGAGCTGAGTTTCATAAGATCACTGTTTGCAGGATACATTTTAGTTCCTGCAGAGGAGATTTTTGTTTTCCATATATATATCATAATATGTGAGCTTAAATTGTGCTTCACAATTCTGCAACAACAGATTGATACAAGTGATATTGGCCCATATGTGCATCTGTTCTATTACCAGTTTTTGGAATTGGAATGACTTGCTCCTCTTTTGATTTGTATGGAAAACTGCTTTTTCCAGTCACCTACAATAAACTGCTCCCAGAAGGGAAGTAAATTCTTTTGTGCACTATCAAAATTGTATACATGGTAGATGATACTAACCTGAGTGCTTTGATATAAGGAACTAAATGTCAGAAATGACTGAATAGTTGTTTACTGAAATAAACACCTCACAATTTGGTGCAACAAGCAAAGCTAACAGCAAGTGTCTAAAGTGAGGACCACTAGTCTGCATGCGTGCATTACAGGAGTGCACAAAATTTTGCAGCTTTCTCTCAAACCTACTTAGTAACTGTGTTTTGACACTAGAGTACTGGATTAGGTAAACTGTTTATAGAACTGAATTCTGAATCCAAACCATTTGGCTCTCTTGCTTGCTAAGATTATTTGAGTAACTGCGGCTCCACTAGTGCTCTCCACACTTTGTTCTTTGAGCTACACAGTTCATGAACAAGTGGATGGGTGTTTGTTGATGAATCTTCTCCCACATATTGCAGTATCATGTTTTGAAATTTTACTGTCAGAATATTTCTCTCTGTGGCCTGAACAACTCAGTTTCTCATAAGAGATTATGAACAGTGATAGATTCCTTCCAAGTAGGACAATGCCCTCTGTGGAACTTCCCTCTTTTTTTTCCAGATTTCATGGTGTAACATTATGCTACTGCATGCCTACAAGTTTTTATAGCAAGTAATGTAAAAAGTAATTCTTCATCTGTACCAGTAAACCAATCTGTAAACAAAATTTTACTCCACAGATGACCAAAGATTTGTTATTATGGTAGCACCGCCAATGTCAATGTAGCAGGCTGCTGTTCATTATCAAACAATAATAGTTTATTGCTGCTGTTTATTATGGAAAAGTAATAGTTTATATACACAGCCTGAAAAAAAAAGAAGCCTCCAGAAGACATTATCAATGTTGATGTACCTTCATGCATGTACACACCATTGATGGGCATGTAAATGATTTGGAGTTGCAATTCTCTCTGAGAGGTATAATGGCCACCTGAGCACATGAGTGCTGTTCATGTTTAGTGTTCTCACCAGGCCTGGTACGGTTTATAAGGGGCATAAAGAGAATCAGATTTTGCATGATTACTGTAAAGGACATGGAGATACCCTGTGCTCATGTGAGACAGTATTATCAGCACCTGACAGTTTGAAAGGATCCTCATTGAGGGTCTCCATTTGGCCAGCTGATCAAATAGTGCAATACCCTTATTTGTGAGGCATTTGGATGTACAGAGGCCTGATGTTGGACTGCATTGGAACATGAGTGCAAGCAATCATGTTCTAGTTGACCACATATGACCACCACAGGAGGAGGATCACTGAATTGTGCACCAAGCATGTCATAAACCTGTCACATCTTTGCCTGCCGTCTGAGATCAAGCAATGGAATCCTTACAAAATTCTGTGGCATTCCACATCATTGATCAGAGATCAATAGCAGCTGGACTGGGGAATTACCATCCATACATAGGCTGCTGTTAACATCACAACGCAGATGGCTGCTTTTGAAATGGTACTATGACCAGAAAGCATGGACTGCTGATGTAGGGCATCACACTGTGTTGAGTGATTGTGACTCTGCACTAGCTCAGATGGCCATTGTTGGTGAGTAAGGCAATAACCTGAAGAGCGTCATTCTTCCAATGATTTGGAGAGGCACAGCAGTGTCACTTGTGGTGTCATAGTTTGGGGAGCCATCAAGTATGGCTTCAGTTCATGGCTGGTAGTGACTGGGGGAACCTGATTGTACTGTGGAACATCAGGGACAATGTGTGTCCACATGTGTTACGCCTAATGCTACGGTATCATGGTGCCATTTTTCAATAGGAGAAAGTTTGTCCACACGTGCCATGTGTCTGAATGAACTGTGTGCATGATGTTGAGGTACTCCTGTGGCCAGCGAGGTACCAAGATCTGACCATGATAGAACATGTGTAGGAACAACTCACACATCAAGAGCAAGTTACAGGAGTTGTGGGCCATCTTGCCTCAGGAGACAATACAATTTACTTATGGCACCTTTCCCATCCAAAAGATGAAAAATCGTCAGAATTTTTGTCAGGTCAGTAACCAGTAATCCGTTATGCTCACTTTGGCTTAATGCAGACTTCGTTTGTTAACTAGCTGTTAATTTTGTTTAAATATGTGAGTATTTACAAAACTGGAGAGACCTTCATAACTCTAGTCCTCAACTATGGTGGGACTCTCCCATCCTCACATCTTCCTTAGCACACACATATTTAAAGTGTATTCTGGAATATTTTTTTAAATTTATCTATTGATATTCCATGTGCCCAGAGGAAAATGAATGATTAAAACATCTGTTTCCTGTCACTTAGTAAGCAAAAATATGCCCTACAATTTTGTAACCTTCCTTTTCATGCTTGACGTCACTGATGCTATAAGAGCATAATGGTCAGTGACTCCCTCCTCTACATTAACTGAATCAAGAAGTTTGGGTCTGTTACTTGCTAGGAGATTTAGAACAACTCAGATCTTTTAGTGTTCAATTAAGTTTTCTGAAAACAACATAGAGAATAATCTCCCAAGAATAATGCTATAGTACCAGTTCTAATAACATGCACCTCCTATTATACAGCCAAAAGGATTTGTGTTTTTTATTCAGTACACATTTTGAGTCCAAATGATTTTTATTCAACCATTTTCAATTACATAAGATACAATGGTTTAAGGCACAAAAATGTACTGTGTTACTACTTAAGCTCAAAACACAAAAGTGAACTGTGTAGTAGTGGTACTGAGAATACATACATATGCTATTTTTCACATCATTACGTAATAACCTTATTTGCTAATGTAAACAAGTAATTTAATTCTTTTGAAATACTTGATACTGAATCATCATCTAGTTCTCAGGAGAGGCAGGGTCTGCTTCAGTTTGAAAATCTTTCTTAGTATCTACCAAGTCAGTTTCAAATTTCTTATTAGTTTCACTGATAGATCCTTTCTCCCCAGCTGGCCTATCTTTCTTAACCACAAATTCTTTCATCAGATCAGCATATTTCTTTTGATCCAGATGGTCATAAATTTGTGTCTTCCTTCTAATGCGTTCTTCAATCTCTTCTCTGGTTTCGACTATGGGTGAACTAGCTTCAACATTTCCCATCATTGCTGTAAAAGCAGATTGAAGTATATTCGTGAGTGAATATGCTGATCCATGTTCCCCAATTTCCTTTATTTTAATCCTTCTCCTCCCCCTCCTTCTCATTGTGTCCTTGTTGTTTGGTAATTGAAGCAAATTATCGTCGCTAATTTCATCCTGTATGTCCTCTAGTATTTCATACTCGATATCACTTTCCAGTAATTTTTGTTGTTCTGGAGAGACCTTGGCATATGTTTTTGGGTTAATTGCCATGCTTTCTGTGCAGTCATGTACTTTAAAAATTCCGACAATACGATCAGCAAGTTCAATCATATTGGATCTTAAGGAGATGACAATGAATTGTGCATTCTTGCAACGGTTCTAAAAAAGTAAAGAGAAGAGAAGAAAAATGGTTGTCATCAATGAGCAAGTAATATGGATTAGTAAATTTATTTTTAAACAAGACTGTGTGAAAAAATATATAACATAAATACATTAAGCAAAATATTCCATTAATGACTTACCACTTTTTATGAGAAACAATATAGATGGTACACAAATACAAAATAGAGATAATGGGAAGGCAGGATGTGATGAGGGAGAGTGTGAAATGGAGTATACATCAGATGATGACTGAGCAGGAATGAAATGGAACTGATGTAGGTCAGAGTACAAGAAGAACAAAATAAATTTTGGTTAAGAGAGGGAGCACAGTAAAACAAATGTAATTGTCATGTGACTAGGGCCTCCTGTCGGGTAGATCATTCGCCAGATGCAAGTCTTCCAATTTGATGCCACTTCGGTGACTTGTGCGTCAATGGGGATGAAATGATGATGATTAGGACGACACAACACCCAGTCCCTGAGAGGAGAGAATCTCCAGCCAGGAATCAAACACAGGCCCTTAGGACTAACATTCTGTCACACTGACCACTCAGCTACCGGGGGCGGATGGGATCACAGTAATACAAAAGGGATGGAAGAGTTAGGTTATGGGTACTGTAAAAAGCAGGAGAGTATGTCAGTTTGCTGGATGGTCCCACAGTAAACAAAGACGTGGCCACTAGGGCAGAGAGTAAAGTGGGTGTTGAGCAGGAGGGGCCTGAAATAAGGGCTTCTTAGTTGACAAGGGCAGAGGGATGGGTCATTTATGGGAGAGGTTGGACAGATGGATGGTGTGGGGCAAGAGTTGGATGGTGTGGGGCAAGAGTTGTCAAACTGGGGCAGAAACATGGGGAGGGTGGGGGAGGGCACTGAAAGAGGGGCAGTGCTAGGGAGTGGTTTAAAAGAGGGGTGGCTACTAAGTGGGGGGGGTGGGGGGGGAGGGGGGGGAGGTGAGGTCACCAGAGAGTAGCAATTGGTAAGAGAGCTGGGATCCAGGGGGTAGTAAAGCTGGTTTCAGGGGAGGGGATGGGAAGATGAGTGTCACAGGGGGGGGAGGCGGCAGAGACTGGGGGGGGGAGGCGGCAGAGACTGGGGGGGAGGCGGCAGAGACTGGGGGGGGAGACGGCAGAGACTGGGGGGGGGGAGACGGCAGAGACTGGGGGGGGAGACGGCAGAGACTGGGGGGGGGGAGACGGCAGAGACTGGGGGGGGGGAGACGGCAGAGACTGGGGGGGGGGAGACGGCAGAGACTGGGGGGGGGGGGAGACGGCAGAGACTGGGGGGGGAGACGGCAGAGACTGGGGGGGGGAGACGGCAGAGACTGGGGGGGGGAGACGGCAGAGACTGGGGGGGGGAGACGGCAGAGACTGGGGGGGGAGACGGCAGAGACTGGGGGGGGGAGACGGCAGAGACTGGGGGGGGGAGACGGCAGAGACTGGGGGGGGGAGACGGCAGAGACTGGGGGGGGGAGACGGCAGAGACTGGGGGGGAGACGGCAGAGACTGGGGGGGGGGAGACGGCAGAGACTGGGGGGGGGGAGACGGCAGAGACTGGGGGGGGAGACGGCAGAGACTGGGGGGGGAGACGGCAGAGACTGGGGGGGGGAGACGGCAGAGACTGGGGGGGGGAGACGGCAGAGACTGGGGGGGGAGACGGCAGAGACTGGGGGGGGAGACGGCAGAGACTGGGGGGGGGGAGACGGCAGAGACTGGGGGGGGAGACGGCAGAGACTGGGGGGGAGACGGCAGAGACTGGGGGGGGAGACGGCAGAGACTGGGGGGGAGACGGCAGAGACTGGGGGGGAGACGGCAGAGACTGGGGGGGGGAGACGGCAGAGACTGGGGGGGAGACGGCAGAGACTGGGGGGGAGACGGCAGAGACTGGGGGGGAGACGGCAGAGACGGGGGGGAGACGGCAGAGACGGGGGGGAGACGGCAGAGACGGGGGG